>NC_023166.2:18124609-18740518 GCF_000231095.2 Oryza brachyantha | reverse complement strand
TTAAATTAGTTATATGTTAATGACGTTTCTCGTTTTGTGTGCGCTGATACGGTACTTCCGCACCTGCTGCCGCGAACGAGCCCGTAGAAATGATCATGCTCAGATGCAGTATGCTCAAGGGTGTCTTGCGCGAATTGACGTCGTCGTTTGGTTTGATGCAGAAGAGGTGGACATTCTGCGGGTGTTGATTTATGTTTCTCCTGTTGCCGCCGCTGTTGTTTTCGGATGACACAATCACAACGCCGCGCCAGAAGTATTTTTGATGGGAGCACATAGGAGAGGTGGATGGTTTCATGATCATGGTGTTCAATCTCTCCCGATGTATTTGGCTATGTCCATAATGAAAGTATTTCTCGTTTGTATCCAAAAAATGGGCATAATAAACCAAACAGAGGGAACCAATTGTTGATTATGTCCAACCATTTCTTCAGGTCAATATGTTAATGATGAGAATTGAATTCGTACAAATTATCAAATCTGACAACCTGAAAATGCATTCGGTACATGGGGAAATAATATTGATATTCTTCGTTGTTTTCATAAAAAATCATGAATGATAATTGATAATATTCATTGGTCTAAATTCAAGTCAATCGTTGTACCGAAAACACCAAGTACATAAACTAACAAGCACCGAAACCACGTCACCTATCAGTTATTTACAGTGGTGACACGAGCAGACTGCAAGCCCCACTGTGCATTTGAGAATGTAAACTAGCAATTTTTCATCACCATGCGTTAGAATGTTGCCAGTATTGTAGAGGATATGAAACGTAAGCAGCTCGATGAGAGGATGCTGCACGGTCACCAGTTCTATGATGCATGCACGGTCACCGGTTAATTACTAATTGATGACAAAATACATTAATTATTACTAAACAATCACTAATGATCACAGTTAGCGAAGGTGATAAGTCATCCACCCAATTTGGCTGGATACATCCATCTAGTATCTTTATAAAATATTTACTTCATAGGTCATCCTATACAGTTTCACCCACGAATCAAACACATTAAAAAACTAGGTGAACATCTTACATATAGTGATGTCCAATCACCAAACACACACTAAAATATTCTTCACTCTTTTAATTTGCAGTGCATTTTCCCTACTTTCTCCAACTCAAATGAATTTTGCCCTCTACTTTCTCAAACTTTAATGCTATAGTCATTCTAAAGATGAAGTCGTTGTATATAGATTCTTTTGGTTAAAAAACGGAGTCTTTCATCCTATCTTTTAGCTTTTGCTTATAAATAAAATTTGAATTTTAAATTTTAAATTTGAAGTTGATTTTGAATTTTTTTCATTGTAGTTTATTTTGTACCCTTAGATTTTATATCGCTATAAACATGTATAAAAGATTTATTTGCAATTTATTTTCTGTTTACAAATATATCGTTTGATTTTCCTTCAAAAGCTAAAAATGACCCCCTTTCTAGGACGAAGCGTGAAGTAAACAAAATCAACTACAACACTGAAAAGTGAAAAAATGGCCAAGAAACAATCCATTAGGCTCTAAGCTCTTCTCTAAATCTTGAAAATTTGGGGCATAACTGGCTAACAAACTCATTACTCTTGGAAATGGTTCTTCGTCAATACAACCACACTGCTAGGGTTTAACCCAAGCTGGTCAGGAAATGCATATCATTCTAATGATTGAATTCGCCGCAATAACCAGGTGTTCTTTAACTGGGTAGTTGACCGAGCAAGTAAGCATTGGAATGATTTTTATGACAAGCCAGAATTTGTACATCTGAATACCTAATCAGAGTATCAGACATTCCTTTCCATACTAAAACCAAGGAATGCTGATTATAGAACATGGAATTTAGATATATCAGGGCCATATTTGACAGCTTAGTTGTCAAGCACTCAAGCATGCACTAATGTTGACAGAAGCAGCCACTGCAGCATAGGATACATGATCCTGGAACTCGTCCTGTCTGGCGAATCAGCTCGGCCTTCTGAACTGCCTTTGCTGCTTGTTGGTTCATCCTTGCATTGGCCGAGACTCGTTTCTCTTCAGCTAGACGCCTTGTCATTTCTAGCTTTTCAGCCATCTTCGCTACGGCCTCACTTCGCATTTTCTCTGCATGTTCCTGCCACAGTGACTTGCGTTTTAATAAAAGAGCTAGCTTTGTAAGAGTACTGAACATGTGAGAAAATGTTATATTGTGTTGGTGTGAATAATTCAAGTACACCAAGGAGGAAAATGGAAAGCATGATGCACCTCTATCCTCTTCATTTCAGATTCTATCTTTGCTTTTTGAGTGCTCTCCCATGCTTCAATCTTCAACTCTTCCTTCTTGAATCTGAGAAATAAAGTTTTAGATAAAATGGAACAGAGCCGATGTGAAGATATTCAATCTATCTATTTCCCTTTGCAAGTCATTAGTGCAAGAAACTAATAGGAATTATATGCCATTTTCTGGTTGAACAATACCTAGCTGTATGTTTAAAATTTTCTGCTTCTTCATATGCTGCTGCACGAGCCGCATACTCTTTCTTCATCCGCTCCAAATCAGCAATGCTTGGGGATGCAGAGACTAGTTCTAGCTCCTCTTTGCTAGCCCATGTAGCAATGTTCATCTTCCCTAGTTGTATGCCCAGCGCGGCAATTTCTTTCCGTGTCTTCATTCTCGTTTCGTTGTCCGAGATTTCATTTGCGCCGCCTTTTCTGCTGAAGTATGGGCCATCATCTGTGTTATCATCTCCTGGTGATGCCGTTGACCGTCCTCCTACCGGTGTCGATGGTATAGAGCAATTTGGGCTACGAGTTGGTGTCATTGATCCAAGTGGAGTTGCAGTCCTTGAAGGATCCTGACTTGGTATGGGAGTCATTTCCGTCCCAACATCTCTCACAGACACTGAGTGAACTGTAGGAATAGCTGCATTCAATAATTCCTATAAGATAAGAGATTTGCTCTGGTCCAACAAAAAGTACCTGAAAGTATCGATATCTCACGGTACTAAATCATTTCTGATCATTGGATCTAACAATGTCTATTCTGCTCAGCTAGATCCAATGGTGAGAAACGATTTTGTACCGTAAGATACCGGTACCTCGAGGTACTTTTTGTTGGACCGAAACAAATCTCATAAGATAAAGGTGTTTTGAAGATAAACAAATTTTACAGTTCAATTCATTTGCTCACAGTACATTATAGTTTGATACTTTTTCTGACTAATAATCAAGTGAAGAGGCTGCTACCTTTGGGATCTTCGTAGGGCCTCATTTCAGTTGATGAGCCACTGTCAATTGCCTTTTTTTGATACTCTGATGTGGCACTATTATTATTAACTGAACATACATCTGCATGCCTGACCAACTTTGACTGATGTGAACCAAATGATAACCTCTCTAAAATGCTCCGGGAAGCAGACGAAGCTGGATTCGGTCTCTTCATGTTCTGCATTGGGCGAGGAATTGCGTTGCGGTTTGAGATCTGGGGCACGATAAAGCCCCTGGATGCAGCAGAATTCATCTGTTGTGTGCTCTGGTTCTGTGGTGCACCCTTGGAGATATTTTGTTGAGCATTTTGCTTACTGACAATCCATTTCTCAGCATCGTTCCACTTGGAGGAAGTCTGTCTCGAAAAATATCCCGATGTTGCATTCTGCGACGATGTTTTCTCTCCTCCGTGGAACTCGAAGCTACTGGTACTAGCATTGTCAATTCCACTATCACAGTCGTTGCTCTCTTCTTCTATGGTTCGAACTGGATGTATCATGCTTGAGTTGCTAGATGCAGGTTGCTGAACTGAACTTTTGGTCATATTCTCAGCCTTGTTGATCTCCAACGGTGAATCCTTCTCTAAAGCTTCGGTCTTGTTGATTGCTGAAGAGCATTTGGAGCCATCAGAGCTACCTGAAACTGTTAGAAGAGCAAGATAGCTTGTGATTGGCTTGATCAGGAAAATGTAAGTTCTGAACCAACTAGGAGTATGTCTGTACCTTCTTCAAGAACATCACAAACTAATAATCTGTTCTGTGCTTGCGACGGTTCACTGTTCTTTGAAGGTGATGTCCGTGATGAGTTGTTGCTGATGACCCTCACACGATTGTGAGTCCCCAGAAGCTTCATCCTCAGTTTTGTTGGAGAAAGTGCACCAGCCTACAGGAACACCAAAGCAGCCAGTAAGCTTTTTTCCATGGAAGTATACTATTTACTCAAAGAACTGTAACTCAAATAAAACTTGAAATTGGAGTTTGCAAAATATACTTTTGTTGACGTCTTTAGACTTCTATAAACCGCTAACAGAAAAATGCTTGTGTCATGCCAAGATTTTAATCATTTGTGAGAACTTAGTAGAAGATTCAATTTGTCGCTTTTCTTACTCTAGTCTTGAACAATTTTGTGAAGGACAACATTTTCAGAAGTGAATAATGAATTAATGACATACTCTCATTTACCATGTAAAATTACAAGGGCGTGCTGTTTCCACGCTAAGTTCCTCAGAATGGGGTTTTGCACTACCAGGGTGAAGATATTTCCTTTTCTATTGAAACAAACTTTATTAGCTTTGCTTTCACTGAGGAAACATATATTAACCTTAACCTATTACCCTCTAGACCTACAATGCACGATCCTTCAAAATTTTGCTCGCATTATTCCCAATCTGTCTTATTTCAACATTACGTTCTTACAGCTTTAGGACAGTAGCTTGAATCGAAACACAACATTTGCAGCCAAAAATGGCATGCCGAAACATATTTTCTGAAGAAACACAGAACAGAAAGCAATTTGGAAATGGGGGCAAGACCGCAAGACTGGCCACATCAAGAAAACGAAATCTTTCACGAGATCAAAGGGATGTAGGAAGAGTAAGAAAGAACTGTGGGAGAATCGAGCAGCCAGTAATAAAGAGCTCGGCTACAACGCGCTACTGCAATGGCTTTGGGTAGAGCTCATACCTGAATCTTGTGAATCCTTTCATACTCCATTCTCCCCCCTTCTTCCTGTGCCTGTGTGTGAGAGGGAGGGGGATGGGCAGGAGGAAGAGGGAGTGAGAGTGTGAGTGAGGCAAGGAGAGTGAGGGGAAGAACACTGAACACTAGAGCAACTGGAGTGACATGAGCAACTGATGTGTTCATTAAGAGAATTTTTAGGAAAAGTGTCACGTTAAATATTTGATCGGATGTCGGAAGGGGTTTTCGGACATGAATGAAAAAACGAATTTCACGGCTAGCCTGGAAACTACGAGATAAATCTTTTGAGCCTAATTAATCCATCATTAGCATATATTGGTTACTGTATCACTTATAACTAATCATTGACTAATTAGACTTAAAAGATTCATCTCGAGATTTCAAGCTATCAGGAGTTCAGGACACTCCTGTGTCACTTAGACATGACCACAGGTCAGTTTTTTCTTTCCAAAACCCTTAAGAAATGTTTACAGCAGTAATGCTTGGCCTATTCATCAGTGAATGAGTAAACACAAAGCTGGTTCTAAGTACTAGTACAGTAGTTGTCAAATAAAAAGTACTAGTACAGTAGAAATTCAACCAGTCACAAATAGGGCTTGTACCAACAGAGACCATAGACGACCTTAATTCAGTTGTAGGCAGAAAAGAGGTCCATCCTCTTTCTTTTTCAGATCTTTACAGGCCCCTCTTTGTTAAATCACATGACCCTTTTATTACACAAAGTTCTCTTTACAACAGGCAGTATAGTTTAACATTACAGCAAAGAAAAATTCATCCCTCTCGAGATGTGTGCACCCTAGACACTCCAAACTCCAAAGCTCCAAACTAATGTAGTAGTATACTCCCTTTTGGTTGTATAAACTGGGGTGGTCAAACAGAGGTCCCAAGGCTGGACTGAGCCCTATCCAAGCATCAGATTCAGACCCACCATCTAACTTCACGCCAGCAATCCATCTTTCCCATTTACTTATATTTATAAACTAAAATTTAAATTTTAAATTATATATTTAATTTTAAGGTTTTTTACCAATTTTTTTATTATACAACCTTAACTTTAAATCATTAAAAATAAATATATAAAATTTTTATTCAGAAATTATTTTTCGGTTAGATGAAAAATATCTCCTCTCACTCTCTCATCTCTCATCAGTTGCACGCAGAGATGGGGGCGGCCACTACTTCATCGCCTCCTTTCTCTGCGTCAGTGACTCAGTACCTCCTGCAGAAAATTTTATTATTGCTCCAATCTCTTGGCCTTTTCACGGGCCCATCCCATGTCATCATGCACTCTCACTCTCGTCGCACTATCTAATCCCAATTCCCAGTGTCACGAGGATGGGGTAAGATGTAAGATGTCGTCACTAGTATGAATATACTTTTGTCATCTTCCTGCCTATTGATTTTAGAGGGTAATGAATAAGTATAGTAGCCATCCATCTAATTGACCATGATATGAAAAAAATAAAAAGCTCTTTATGATCAGATAATTACTACCCGAGTCTGACTAGTTCAACATTTTCCACTCAGCCATCCCGTTTAGTTCCAAAAACATCATATCAAATCTTTAAACACCTAAGATGAAACGAAAAAACAAATTACACAGTTAGAGGGAAAATCGTGAGATGAATCTTTTGAGTCTAATTAGTCTACGATTAGTCATAAAGTGCTACGGTGACCCACATTACTAATGACGGATTAATTATACTCAAAAGATTTGTCTCGCGGTTTCAGACGAGCTATGAAATTTGTTTTTTCAACCCTTTTCAATATCTGGTCAAACGTTAAACGTGACACGTAAAAATAGCCTCAATTTATGCTTCCGTATATCTGAGAGGTTATTAGACCTGTTTGGATCCACAGGGTAAGTATCTGTTACATCGAATGTTTGGACACTAATTAGAAGTATTAAATATAGACTATTAATAAAACGCACTTCATACTCTAGACTATTTTGCGAGACGAATCTATTGAGCCTAATTAGTCCATGATTAGCGAATGTGATGCTATAGTAACCATTTACTAATCGTGGCTTAATTAGTCTTAAAAATTTTATCTAATGAAATAGCATTTATTTATGTAATTAATTTTGTTATCTGTCTATATTTAATACTTCTAATTAACGTTCAAACATTCGATGTGACAAATAACTTTAAAAAAATCTCTAGATCCAAACAGCCTCTTGGTATAGGACGAAGGAGCTGTGAACAGATGTGAGTCAACCTTGACCATTGCATTCATACCATCATACGTACTCATCACTCTGATTGTACGTAGGAATTGGTTACAGACTGCTGCTGCCAATGCTGCCCTCACTCTGATTCTCTGACGTGCCAAGGTTCATGCGTTTGGATTTGGATTCAATGTGTACTTGGAGCAAAATTTTGACATGTGAGCCGCCATTGGAGTCCTGTAGCCTCTAGTTCATTGAACTGGTTTCGGTTTTGGTGTACTGCGTTCTTCTCCTACTGGTATTTATTAGCTTCATCGGATGTGCTGGTAGCCTTAATAAAATCTGTGGTCCAAATTTAGGGCCAAAGAGCTGGCAAGCATCAGCATGAGTACTTACAAAACAGGGTGACGAGTCACAGATCATGTTTATGGTCCATCTTTCATAGGTTTGATGATTGGTCAAACACTCAAATGCACTAATGATTGAGCTTACAATTTATCACTTACCTGTGTTCAATGGGCGTGTTCGTAAAAAGTATACGCTCTCCCAACCTACTAAACAATATATTTTAAAAATATATATGTATATATAAGTTGTTTTAAAAAAATTAGATTAATGAATTTGTCAAGTTTATAAAAACTAATACTTAAATAATCACGTACTAAGAGTTTTCTACGTTTTACATGCGGCAATTAAACTGGTTGGCACGCTGATCCCAAATTACCACGAATACATCACTAAAGAATATGCAATGGACCGACCCTGAAAATTAGAAAAACGCCAAACTTGGATTCATTGTCAATATTTTGGGCACTAGTTCTCTTGTTTGTTCCAGTCACATGGAAATATGCCGAATAATGTGACATTTCATGATGTTTAATAGTATTCCATATACCATCTTCTCAATGTAGCACCCCTAATTGTGCACAGCAAAAAAAATGTACATATTAGTTTGTATGTCTGGGAATGGACCACAAATGATTGTTTGATGTACAAATCCATGGTTTAGAGGGAAAGATTGCACGGTCCTCGAGACAAAAGTGAGGGGCACATTTTCTCTGCAACTAGAGCCTAGACTGGTGGTACACTGTACTACGTGTACAGTATTGAGTTTTGCATATGGCTAGAGAGCAGAGACCGTTAGAACAATTAGACAAAAAAGGGGCTCTTAGTTTGAGGAATTCCTCTCTGACCAGTAGTTATCAGATTGTGATTGCCTAGACAGAATCTTTCATTCAGAGCAACACAGTGTCCTGATCAAAGCACACAATCTTTTCCACTGCCATTAGCAATATGGGCGCAGATAATGCAGCAGTCATGGAATCATGATAATGGAGAATATATTTCCCTTTATTAGAACAGTACTAATAGTGGTGCTAATTTTGTAGGGCACTGAAACTGACTCTCTAAATAATGCAGGCCTTGCCATTGTTCCAGCTCTTAATTTGCAGTGTTGCTGCATCAGCACAAAGTGTGATCGAGCTAGCCGTGCTGGGCTGCTGGCTGTAGTATGTAGTTGCAGCACAAGTGTAGAAGAGGACAGGAACATACCAGCTGCCATGACCCAGGATGGGGCTCCATGTGTCTCCTTGGTGTGCTGTGATGCTTGCGAACTTGACATGTGATGTAGTTGCAGGGCTAGCAGCTAGCATGTCTGAACTTACTGCTGTAACTTTCAAGAGTAATGCTGAGGGAGACACAATCTTACTCTGGTTTGCTTTGGATTTACGTTTGATCATTCGTCTTATTTAAAATTTTTATATAAATATATAAAATTATAAGTCATGCTTATAACATTTTTAGTAATAAATCAAATAATAACGAAATAATTAATAGTTATGTAAATTTTTTAAATAAAACATATAATCAGGTGTATGCTCAAAGGTAAACAAGGGAAGTACCATATAGAGGAAGCCATGATAGTCGGAACCTTTCATGTGGATCTATCGTCAGCAGCCGTTGCATTCATGCAGCTCTCGATGAAAGTCTTCTGGGCATTTTTGTTACCCACGCTGCTCCCTCTCACTGTTTCCTCTCTCTCTCTCTCTCTCTCTGTCTGACTAACCATGTGCGTTGGCACAAGTGACAGGCATGGCTAAAAACTGAAAAGCAGAGGGCATCTCGTGGAGGAGGAGCTGGGGGCAGCAATGGAGGACGGCGAGGGCAGGGGCCTTTTCAGAGCAGCAACGGCGGCGGCGGCAAAGGCAAAGGCAAGGTGGCTTTTCTGGACGGATGGATCGGCGACGAACGTGTTGAGCTGCGTTTACGTTTCGCGCTGCGCTGGGCGGCTTCGTCTCAGGATTCTTTCTATTCCCGTGCAGTGCAGCACGGGCTCTGACTTGGCTACAGTTTTGCTCTGCTGGGCTGGGCTGAGGCCTCGCCCAAGATGGTAAAGCTTCCATTATCTAAAATAATTCCCAAGGTCTTCGTTACCCATGTTGATATTTGGATAATCATCTGAATTAGTTTCTTATTTATATCGATTATCGCTCCAGCAGAAAAAAATCATACTATATACTCAACTCTGTATATGTTTTGCTAACATTTTACAACCGCCTTCACTCATATTGGTGTTTTCTCTTCTCTTAAGATTAATTATATGTTGAGATATAGAGTGAAGGAGAGAAGCTCTATATTTTTTTTAGTATGAGATAAAATATCTACTGGAGCAAATTTTCTCCATATGCTTGGAATAGAGTATCTGATATGAATACTCTTATATGTGTATACTTGTAGGTATATTTGATTGAGATTATCGGGGTTGTGGTCACAGATTATCTATTTGATTGCAAAAATAAATCGAATGTTTTAAAATATAAGGTTAATAGATGCTTAAGACAAGTGATCTAAGTGATAGAGTGGATAAAGTTTCTGAGAAGAAATATTTTTAGGTGCTACAATCTGTCACGAATATCTCGTTGCTCTCTACCTACGATGCATTTGTATAACGTGTTAGCCTAAGTGGGCTTTACAGCCCATAAGATTCTAGCTCATGACACTACCCAAATATCGTCAACTTAACCTAATTTTCAGTCTTTGGAGGCCCATGTGAGTATCACGTGCTCCTCCTGTCCGTGCCATCGGTTGCAACAGGATCTAAACAAGAAAAAAACACTTGTCATTCGTTAGCTATTAGAAGCATCCCAAAAGCGCTGGGATCGAAATTTGGCTTTCAAATAATAGCATAGGCAAATATAACTCTTGAAATTTTTTCCTTAATCCATAAAAGTTACATGTTCTGTATTTTCCTTTTTTTTTTCGTTAGAGGAAAAGAAAAGGATAAACTTAATTGAGTTGAGTCCCTATCATTTTGGACTTGGTAGAATCTGTAAGGCCCACATAATAGTATGCCTCTACCTTTTTGGTTCGGCAAGTAGTGTAATCTATTCCTGGAGGCCCACTTATCACATCCGAATCCATTACTATCACCCACTCCAGTTTGCTGATAGTGTCAAGGATGCTCTCCTACCTATGCTTATCCTCATGATTAAGGCATTATTTATATGGGCAGGGCTTATAAGTTGATTTTTTATGCTTAAAAGCTTAATTCTCAACAAACAATCAGTTTTTTCATATAAGTTTTTTTAAGTCATAAGTCATTCATACACAGTTAAGACAAAAGCTACTTCAAGTTTTTTTTGGTTTATTTGAAATAAGATAGCACCATTTGTAATTTTGAAGCTTTAAAAGCACTGGCTCATAAACCTTACATAAACATGCCCAATGAGATGCGCCTAATCTCACGCATGCGGGTTATTTTTTTCCAAAAGCGTGACAGGATATAATAATACCCAGGATATTACTACTCCTTTAATTTTTTTTCTTATAATCTTTCGCATCAGATGCAAGAACAACGGGACACTGACAGAGAAATGTCTATTAAATTAGTGCACCCAACTACTGCGACTACTCCGTGATCTGCCTTTTTATTGGAAAAAAAAATGCGTCGTCGCGTCACTCGCGCACACAGATCTGGAGCACCGGGGTACCAATCGGGTTAGGTGAGCCGAACGTGTTGGTGTCAATGGCAACCTCTGATGCGGTTTCCCTTCGTTTAGCCTGTCAAAACACTCAAAAAATGTTCCTTTTCGGCTGAATATGAAATAACATATTATCTAGTTTTTATATAGTTACTTAATTATTTATTCTTTCTCTGCAAATAAATGTGGCTGCACCACTTAATATTATTTACTGCTCGGCAGTATATCTATTTAATTTTTTCACTCTATGCCTGTATAACTTTTTTTCATATTACATGCAGATAATAGGACGGAGGTAATACATTTTAGGAAACATACATAAATGGTTATGATTAGGAACAGTGGCGTCCATGAAATATGAGGCCTAGTTCAGAGCACTAAGTAGAAGCCTGATATCGAGTACCAAAAAAAACTAATGACACTTATGTAATGGTTGTATTGAAAAAACACTTATGTCACTTCAAGAAATTTATAATTTAGACCGGACTTTTATTTTCTTGTGGAATAAAATCTTGAAGAACTAAACTGTTGATATATACTTGTTATATAAGACAACTTAGACCGATTTCTAATCTGAAAACCCAAAACTGTTAGTATACTTTATAAAAATCTTGGGCCCATAATTTTTGGGGGGCCTATGCCGTCGCTCACCTCGCACACGCCCCCGGACGCCCCTGATTAGGAAGATTTAGGTGAATTATTATCCCAAATTATCTTATTTAGTCATATGAGTAAATTAAATGTTCTGATAAGCATATTTAATTAACAAAAGAAACAATTTATGTAATGCAACAAGAAATATTTTTTAAAATGCATTTTTTAAAAATAGAGCAAATAATCCACTAAATAAGTTAAAAAGAATGATTATTGTACTCCATGCCAATTGTGGTAAATATTACTCCACGCTTATAGTTTGTTTTTCCTTAAGTGATTCAATAGCTCAGCTATCTAAAAGTTTGTTTGATATAACTCCAGCCCCACTAGACATGAATCCATTCTCGGTATATACTTCATCCCACACCCCTTGAAAATAGAGTATATAGAGAAAAATGCTGCTCCAGTTGATACTTCATTCTATTCTCTATATTTCAACATTCGATCTAAAAATACATAATGAATATGTAGAGAAGACAATATGAATGTTCTGTTAGAATGATAATGATATGAATATAGAATCTATTTTAGATTATTATCTAAATGATAATATGTATAATCAAATTTAAAATAGCTATTGAGAATGCTTTAGAGCAGAGTCGTGCTAAACAAGCTCTAAGCTTTACTAGGTTAGCTCAAACAAACCCAACTCTCTTTCATGAGTTATGACCAAGGGAAAGAAAAATCTATGGTTGAGGGGAGAAATTAACCGCATCGAACACATCTTTACTAGCTGATTTGTCAAACCATTTGTATCTGTATTACGATAGCCTGTTTAAGAAACTGACCATGAAATATAATATAGTAAACATAACGACATCCAGGTACTCCAAAGAACAGGTGATCAAAATGACTTAATATACTCACTTAGCAGCCCCCGACTCCCCCCAAAAATATTATTAACTTATCCCTGATTCCCTGAATCTGAAAAGAGTTTGTGGTGGAAGAAATGTCATGGTCACACCCAACGCCATCGATCCCTGATTGTTTGCACCAAACTTTCCACAAGAAAAATAATTGTGTCAATGTCACACTAGGTGTGTGTTTACATTGAGAAGATTTTTAGAAGAAGTGTCACGTCAAATATTTGATCGGATGTCGGAATGGGTTTTTGGACACAAATGAAAAAACAAATTTCACGGATGGCCTACAAACCGCGAGACGAATCTTTTAGGCCTAATTAATTCATCATTAGCATATGTTGATTACTGTAGCACTTATGGCTAATCATGGGCTAATTAGGGTCAAAAGATTCGTCTTAAAGAAATTTCTTCCATAACTGTGTAATTAGTTTTTTGGTTCATCTATATTTAATGTTTTATTTAGGTGTTTAAAAATTTAATGCGATGTTTTTGAAAAAAAAATTTAAACTAAACAAGGCCTTAATTGTAATACCTAACTACATTTTACGAAGTCGATCAGTCTTGGCGTCGATACTCCTACCCCACGTTAAAGTCAAACTTAATTATAAAATCATACCACATTTCATGTAGTCGATCAGTTTCCCTCATTTTTCTTGTACACGCTGCTTGAACTATGTATATTTTACGAATTTTTTTATAGAAAAGTTGTTTAAAAATCATATTAATCTATTTTTTATTTATATAACTAATAATTAATTAATTATATACTAATATATTATTACGTTTTACAATAACACCGGACACTTTAACCGCAACCGAAAGCGAACTAAGTTGGACGAGAGAATACTAGGAGAGAGCAAGATAACTACTTCTCTCTGCTTAAAATGTAGTAGATACTTTGAATAAGATTTTACACATAATAGGACTATGCATTTTATTATTAGCTATCGCAGATTTGAAAATTAATTTTATTTAAGTTTTAAAAAACTTTATATAGAAACAGTCACTCTGTTGAGGAGTGCAGATAGCATTTTTTTATATAAAAAAGGTACAGATAGCACTAAGCGATGGGCTTTGAGATGGTCACTCTGTTTGACTTCTCGCTCATCCGGCAGCGGCACTGTACGCCCTAGATTGGCCGTCAGCGCTGACGTCGTCCAGTCTAAGTAATGACAATGGGCTGAACAACCGTATTTTAAAAAATAATTTCAATATATAACAATATATATTAATATCGATCTAAAAGACACGTTAAAAATAAAGTTTAATAAAATCCTAAAATTAATTTTAAATTTAAAGTTAAAATTTACATTTTAGTTTATAAGTACAAGCAAAGCGAAAATATACAGTGAATCTGGTGACGTTTCTTTTGACGGACGCTCCACACATATCATAAACTCTAGCTGGTGTTTAGATTGAAAAAATTTTTAGAAGAAGTGTCACGTCAAATGTTGAATCGGATGTCGGAAGTGGTTTTCGGACACGAATGAAAAAACGAATTTCACGGCTAGCCTAGAAACCGCGAGACGAATCTTTTGAGCCTAATTAATCCGTCATTAGCACATGTTGGTTACTGTAGCACTTATGGCTAATCATGGTCTAATTAGGCTTAAAAGATTCGTCTCAAGATTTCTTACATAACTGTGCAATTGATTTTTTGGTTCATCTATATTTAATGCTTTATTTAGGTGTCTAAAATTCGATGTGATGTTTTTGAAAAAAAAATTTGAAAAACAATTCCCTACTCTCTATTTTAATACTACTGCTTCATAAAAGTTCATTTTCAAGAAAATAAAGATAAGAGGCAAAGGTACGACGACCACGAGTAGGTGTCCCAGTGGCCCTTTTTTTGCAGGTTTTATGGCGAACAGTACGAGAAGGAAACAAAAGTGCAATGCATGAAAAGTACGGTTGCGTGCACAAAATAAAAACACCCCTAAAGATAGTTGATTTGCATTCTCAAAATATAACCCATACGAGGAACATCAAATTTATACTAAGAATAAAAGCGGTCGAAAAAAATATGAATTTTATATTATTTCGTGAAAATGGCTCGATATCGTTAGGACGTTTTTATATTTATAATCTATTTAGTAGCGGCATTAATACACGTTTGGCATAAATATCAATATGCAAATATGGCAAACCATCATCCTCTGTATTTAAACCTCGTACATGCTATATTTTAAATATTAATATACAAATATGTCAAAACCATTGTCCTCTATATTATTTTCATAATATTTTCAACGTATATTCATCAATATGTCACACAACGAGTATATTTATCTATCATTTTAATATATTTAACGTACATTTACTCATATACCTCGCAGCAAAACACGATATGTCATCTAGTTTTTGTGAAAATGGTCTCTAACACGGTCAAAAATTTTCCTAATGTTTTCACACCTAAATATTCTCGCTCTATTTCAACTTATAGGAAGCGCGAAATTTTAACAGAGTTAACTTTTTAGCGTAAAATTCTAGCACATTCCCATGCTACAGTTTTACCATGAGTTGCTGATTTTTAGCCTAAAATTCTAACACATTCACGTACTACAGTTTTACACAGTCAAACGTAATAATATATTGATGTAATTTCTTAACAACGATAAAACAGTCTATAAAAAATTGGGCATCATCTGAAATAAAACAGTCTAAAACTGTACAATCTGAAATATGTTGGATTACGGGTTACCCCCTCCATAAAAATTGGGCATCATCAGATATAAAATTCCAAACTTGATGATCCCATCGTCACACAGTACGCAGTTGCTGCACCACCCATTGGGGAGATCTCCCCATTGGGAGTCTCTACACGCAGCACAAAACGTACAAAAAGAAAAAAAGCTCCACCATCCCAGCAGCATCGGCATCATCCGTGACGAACCCAACCCAGTTCCTTCTCCCCAAAAAATCGAGGAAAGAATCAAAGAATCCGGACCCCCATATGCAAGAAAGATCTCGTTTTTGTTCACTCTCCCGAGCGGGGACAGACTCAACATCCAAAACCCATAAATAATAGAGGTGATCGAGAGGTGCCCGCGACCCGCGGAGTCGCGTGACTGGGATTGGCCTGGCCCCCCATGGTTCGTCGCCGCTAGTGCCGCCACCTCTCCGGTTGATCCGAGCCGACGGCGAGGTGAGCTCCAGCTCCCGTGCTGCGTTTCTTGGGGTGCTCCGCTCGCTGCCGATCCTGGAAAGACGCGTGCTTTTTTCTGGTGAAGTGTTGGGTTTTCATTTTTCGCTGCGATCTTCGAGGGGGCGAGGCTGCGTGATTTGGATGTTCTTGTCCTGTAGCTCTTGTTGGTTTGGGTGGCTCTCGTTGGTTTCGGCTCTTGCGTAGAGGATAACTCGGCGCAGGTTTTACCCCCCAAAACAACGCAGAAAAGGTGCCCTTTTTCATACCTTTCGTTGTGAAAAGCGTCCTGATGCATATTATCTTGGGAAGATAAATCTTGGTTCTTTTAAGCTCCTTTGGAGAAGACATGTTCTTCGTGCCCGGTTTTTTCATCTCCAAAGATTCGATAGGTGAAAGGGTTTCAGTGAAAGTATTTTGCCTTTTGTGCTTAAATTCTGAAATATTCATCAATTGCATCTTGTTCTGATCCATGGGTGTTTACTGAGGTTTATGGGTTGAGTGAGTGTGATTCCTATCTAGGATGTGCGTTAGGCTAGTCAATTGGCATGGTTTTCTGTTCCTAGTTGACCATTGTTTCATCAAGTACGGAAATTTGATGTTGCAAGTACAGTGCTTACTTACAGATTGGGGTACCAACTTATCATCGGTTTGCTATTGAATTCAGGGGAAGATCAGAGCTGAGTGACGGGCATTGGTGCTAAGGGGAGGGTTTGACATGGGTTTCAATCCACTGGGATGGTACTGCCAGCCAGTCAATGGCGGGGTGTGGTCAGATGTGGAGAATGCTTTTGGTGCTTACACACCGTGTGGCACCGACACCTTGGTGGTGTGCATCTCGTACCTCGCACTCTTCGGTGTTTGCTTCTATCGGATATGGAGGACGACGAGGGACTACACGGTGCAGCGATACAAATTACGCTCGCCGTACTACAATTATCTGCTCGGGCTGCTCGTGGTGTACTGCATAGCTGAATTACTTTATAGGATCGCCACCGGTACCTCCATAATGAACTTGGATGGGCAGACTAGCCTTGCTCCATTTGAGGTGAGAACATGTATATGTGTCAGCAACTAGAGTTAAGCACACTATTTCAGAACTTCACTTAATACCAAAATATTGCATCCCTTGACCTTTTCTGTCACTTGAAATTCTGCCTCTATAGGTTACCTCATCGATCGTTGAGATTGCTGCTTGGTGCTGTATGATTGTAATGATTGCACTGGAGACAAGAATTTATATCTATGAGTTTAGATGGTACATCCGGTTTGTGGTCATTTATGTCTTGGTTGGGGAAGCTGCTATGTTCAATCTTCTGCTTTCAGTAAGGCAGTATTATAGTTCAAGGTATAATACACATGAAGCATGCTTTATCCATGAAATTTATTGGATGGTGATAGAGAAGTTTATACTCTTTAGATGTTTCAAGGAAGACTGACTTCTGTATTTTGGTTATGCAGTTCAATATTTTACTTATACTGCAGTGAGTTAATATGCAAGGTATGTATTATTATTATATGCTAATTGTACTTCAGCGATATTTGTTGTATACTGAACCTATCATCTCTGCAGCTCTTGTTTGGAATTCTCATGGTGGTTTATCTGCCTAGCTTGGATTCCTATCCGGGTTATACTCCAGTCAGGCATGAGGCACTTGTTGACAATACTGATTATGAACCTCTGCCTGGTGGAGAGCAGATTTGCCCTGAGAGGCATGCTAATATATTTTCCAGTGAGTAAATATTTAATAAGTTGTAGCACACTATTGCATATTGTGTCTGCCCTCACAATTTAATCTAAATTTCTAGAGGCACACTGATGCATTTTTTGTTTTCTTGTTACTTTTCTAGAGATATTCTTTTCGTGGATGACTCCTTTAATGCAACAAGGATTTAGAAGGCCCATCACCGACAAGGATATTTGGAAATTAGACAGTTGGGATGAGACTGAAACATTGTACAACAGGTATGTTCCGCAACCATTTTTACTGAAATGAGAAGTACCTGTACGTGCAGATCTTAACCTTGGAGTCATTTCTCAGGTTCCAAAAATGCTGGAATAATGAACTTCAAAAACCAAAGCCGTGGCTGTTACGAGCTCTGCATAGCAGCCTTGGTGGAAGGTATATTCGTACAGATGATAACTATATTTTCAAAGAATACCTTTAGGGTGCTCCCTTCTTGCTATATCGTTTGTATTTATGTAGTGATTGGTTTCTTTCATTTTTAGGTTCTGGCTAGGAGGATTTTTTAAGGTAGGCAAATGTATCTGGACTTCTGTAAAGCTATCCTTCAATTTGGTTCCATTGATAGTATTTTGTGTTATTCCTGTCAACTCATCCTTTTCCCTCCAAAAATTTTGTAGATTGGCAATGATGCTTCTCAGTTTGTTGGTCCACTCATATTGAACCTCTTGTTGGAGGTATGCTTCTAGTTTCATGATATCTCAAAGCCAATGGCATAAAAGTTGCACCGTGTTATCTTTTCAATCTTTATTTTATTATTTCTTTTCACCATCAGCAAACTAGTGAAGTTATTTCAAAACATACTGGGTAATTGTGCAATTTTTAAATTTATATATGAAAGACCAGATCTAACTTTTCTCTCACGTAGTTGAGATGATACTGTTAGGTGCTCTGCACCACTAAAGGTTGATATTCTTTTGGCAGTCTATGCAAAAAGGCGATCCATCTTGGAATGGTTACATCTACGCTTTCTCAATTTTTGCTGGAGTGGTATGGATTATTTTCTTCTATTACATGTTTCACACAGTGTATTTGAACTTCCAAGCAACAATTGTGTTGCATGTGAGCCAAAACTGGACATACTTTTCATTACTTAACCTTTTTGTTTACCATTCTCCAGTCACTGGGTGTTCTTGCTGAAGCACAGTACTTTCAGAATGTCATGCGAACGGGTTTCAGGTTGAGATCAACATTGGTAGGTGTTGCTTATTTAGCATGGTTTAATACATTTGTCCTTTGGGTTCTGAGGCTATTTTGTCAACCGACAATCAGCGAACCACTTGTTCCTATATTTTTGGATTGTTCCTTTTTTCCCCCTCTATTCCCATGGTCATCTCTGGAATTGAGCTTCCTGATTTCTTTACTCCCATGGCCATCTTTGGAATTGAACGTCCTGGTTTCTATATCAGGGACATGTCTAATTGTTATATTTTGGTTAGACCTTTATTTTTCTTATGTTTACCGTGATATAATATGGTCTGGTAATTAACTTTCCTGCAAGTACTACTACCATAGCCATCTCAGCTACCATTAAATATTGTTAATTGGTTACACACTTATGCTATGATCCTTTTGTTTCACAGATCGCAGCTGTTTTCCGTAAGTCTTTGCGACTAACTAATGATAGTCGAAAGAAGTTTGCCTCTGGGAGGATAACCAATTTGATTTCAACTGACGCAGAATCTCTTCAGGTGTGATCTTATATATAGGCTTAATCAATGTTACCCAGTTCAACATTATTTATTTTATTTTTTTGGTAGCATATAATTAGAAAAAACCAATGGTAAAATGTGTATATTGGATTCGTTGTTGATGTCCGAAATGATAGGTAAATGGAAAACAGAGTAAATACTTTGTTAGGAAAGAGCAATGGAGCAACCAATGCATTATGTGCTACCATATATCCTGGACTTGTGGTCATTTATGTATTATGTTTCTCTTAATTTTTAGTTTTTTACTTTTGCAGCAAGTGTGCCAGCAACTTCACAGTCTATGGTCTGCTCCTTTCCGTATTATCATTTCCATGGTCCTTCTGTATGCACAACTAGGCCCTGCAGCATTGGTTGGTGCACTCATGTTGGTTCTTTTGTTCCCAATTCAGGTACATTTCTCTTTAGACATGTTCAATTATGGAAGCTCTTATGCTGCAGTTTTAACTTCCTATATGGTCCCTGCATTATCAATATCTACTTAGTGTTTTTATATATAGTCTTGTATCAAGCCTAGAGTTCACTTTAGAATGTTCATGTCATCATTTAGTTGTTGATCAGTTTCATCTATTATGAGGTTGTAGTGTAATATTGTTGGTACATCTGTTTAGTTTTTTCTGCCATGCAAGAAATTCTTTGATGCTGTATTTTTGTCCATAAATTGAACACGAATACTCAAGTCAAGTCAATGCTTAAATCTTTAAAAAAAATGTTTGCCTAATTCTTGCTGCTTATGCTTTCCCTTTTGAAGCTTATAATGCAAATTGCCAAGACACATAGCAGTTGCTGATTTTCAGCATATGCTATTTTTATGAATTATATATGCATTTCAAATTACGATTTTATTTTCAATCAAGCTTTTGCTACTTTCAACATAGATCTGACTGGTCGATGTTTTCTTTATTTACTTTACCAGACTGTTATCATAAGCAAAATGCAAAAACTTACCAAGGAAGGACTGCAAAGGACTGACAAGAGAATCAGTCTAATGAATGAAATATTAGCTGCAATGGATACAGTCAAGTATGCTATACATTTACTTGTGTTTTTACTAGAAATATTACTCATTTTATTTATAAATTGTCTCAATAATTGCTTGGCTAGATGTTATGCTTGGGAGCAAAGTTTCCAGTCAAAAGTGCAGGACATCCGTGATGATGAACTCTCATGGTTCCGCAGCGCTCAATTGCTTGCTGCGGTATGCTCATTTTGTATTTAATTTATCTTTCACCTGTGTCAATTTCATTCTTCTACATATACTCTCTTTCTTTTTTAATCATGTGTCCATGAACTCACTGTATACACAATGAGAGTTGGTGTTGCATGCGATAGTATCAACTGTACCGTTGCTTCCATTATAGTTCATTTACAGTTATGTAGTTACTTAAAATTAAAATAAATATGAGAGATTTTTTGCATCACTTACTGTTGGCTCACTACATCTTTTGTATTTTCTTCCTTGCCTGCTGCAGCTGAATAGCTTCATCCTCAACAGTATCCCTGTTATTGTCACTGTGGTTTCATTTGGTGTATACTCTCTGCTGGGAGGTGACTTGACACCAGCAAAGGCGTTTACATCACTCTCACTATTTGCTGTCTTAAGATTTCCACTTTTTATGCTGCCAAATCTGATAACTCAGGTGTGCAAAAGCTGCAAATTATTTCTTGTTAAGTTTCCCACTTTCTATGCAAGTTTAAGAAGCATACCATCTTCTGAACGTATATGCTTGGATGATAACCATTCTTGCACCACATAATTTTCATCTGGCTTTGGCAGAGAAAATTAGTACAATGGTTTTTAGAATTTTGGTCGCAGCCCAATGATGGCTTGAGACAGTTCCCTGTTTTACTTCTTCAATAACTCTTTTATTTAGTACTCATAGTTACCTTACTATTTTGTTTTTCCATTTAAATTCAATAGGTTGTTAATTGTAAAGTGTCATTGAAACGTCTGGAAGATCTCCTCTTGGCTGAAGAGAGATTACTTCTGCCCAATCCACCTCTTGATCCTGAGCTTCCAGCAATTTCTATTAAGAATGGATATTTTTCATGGGAATCTCAGGTAATTTCATGTTTCAGATATTTACTTGGTATCGAAATACTCCATCTGTCCCAGAAAGACTTTATTTTTAGCATACATCACATATACCTATACAAAATTACAAAGACTATAATGTCCTTCACTTTTTCAAACCCTAATGCATTTGTCTCCTACCTTTTCAAATCTCAATGCATTTGTCCCATACTGTACCAAAACTTCAATGCAATAATTGCTCAAAAATTAAAGTCTTTTGGGACGGAGGTAGTATATCTTTGTTGACTCTTGCACGTTCAACTCTATCATGCATTGATATTTTTATACATATATTACTGTTCTATTGTCTGGAGTGCTGAAAAGAAACAAATATTTGGGTAAATCAGTACTGAAGTAGAGTATTAATAGGTTAGCATGCTGTATGAACAGCAAGGTCAGTGCACAAGAGAGCATCTAGTCACTGAATAGTCGATTCATAGAAAGATGCCTATGACAGATGTCTCCTTAGTTCGCAACGAATCAGTGATTTGGCGGCAAGCTTCAGGATACTATTCTGACCAGCTCTTATTGGTTCCCATTTTTGTCACATGATTTTATATGGTTGATAGCACTGCATGTTCCCTCCAATGTTATGTTGCTCTAAAATGCAATTTTTCAACTATTGGCAGGCTGAGAGACCAACTTTATCTAATGTCAATCTGGATGTACCTATCGGCCGTTTGGTTGCAATAGTAGGAAGCACTGGGGAGGGGAAGACTTCTCTTATTTCTGCAATGCTTGGTGAAATACCACCAGTGTCAGGGTCAAATACCTCAGTGGTCCTTCGTGGATCAGTGGCTTATGTTCCTCAAGTTTCATGGATCTTCAATGCTACAGTGAGATACTACATCTCCATTGGTGTTGATTGTTAGATTGCACCCTTTATGGCTTCTACATGTATAATATTATCTGTGCAGGTCCGGGACAACATATTGTTTGGCTCTCCCTTCCAACCTCCACGTTATGAGAAAGCAATAGATGTCACTTCATTACGGCATGACCTTGACCTACTCCCAGTAAGTTGTAAACTGCTTCAATCTTCAAAGTTCACTTTGGAAAAGTTTGGCTTTCATTTGATGACGAGCTTGCTAGGGAGTGTATTTTTCCATCTGTGATGTTGAAATTATATTGCCAATACCTTTTTCTATCTTGGTTTCCGTGCTTTATATTCTTGTATCTGCGAATTGACCAGAAAAAATATCTTATCTTGTTGTCAGGGTGGCGACCTAACGGAGATTGGAGAAAGAGGAGTTAACATCAGCGGGGGTCAAAAGCAAAGAGTCTCAATGGCTAGAGCTGTTTATTCTGATTCAGATGTCTACATATTTGATGATCCACTGAGTGCATTAGATGCCCATGTTGGTCGACAGGTGCATTCATCTTGCTACCTCTGTGGTTCATGCTTTCAATTTTACAGCCTTCTCACATTTTACAGCCTTCTGCATTGGTATTTGGCAATGATGTCAATTCCTATTAATTAAGTTCCCTTGTGCCTGTTACTTCCCTGGGATGTGAGAACATGTGATTCTATGCCATTGGTTTGGCATGTGTCAGCCATGTTTCTGTTGTGAACATCATATTGTTATGCACTTTTTTTTTCTTATGCCTGTTTACTGCAGATAGGCACACTTTCTACTTGTTGTCAAGTAATTGCGTCAATATAATATGATGCAATTTTTATCACGGTAAATACTTAAAATCTGTTTCTTTTGACCAACCAAACTAATGTGGCGGATGCTCCTTTGGCAGATCATATGATAATCATATGCCAAATCATCATATACATGGTGGTTTGGGGCTGGGAGTGTTTCAGTACAGATTTTAGAGTCTGACAAATTGTTGTGTGATCCAAACAAAGATTTTATGCTGTTCGAAAACATTTTATTTCAACTAATAATCTTAATGATGGATACCCTATTATCATGTGCTTATGCAGGTATTTGACAAATGTATTAAAGATGAGCTACGACACAAAACTAGGGTTCTTGTTACCAATCAGCTACATTTTCTACCATATGTGGATAAAATACTGCTAGTCCATGATGGTGTAATTAAAGAAGAAGGTACCTTTGATGAACTTACCAACTCTGGGGAACTTTTTAAGAAGCTCATGGAAAACGCTGGAAAGATGGAGGAACAGATGGAAGAGAAACAGGACGAAAGCAAAACACAGGATGACATAAAACACCCAGAAAATGGGGGCAGTCTAATAGCTGATGGTGATAAGCAGAAGAGCCAGGACACTTCTAACAAAACAAAACAGGGGAAATCTGTTCTGATTAAACAAGAAGAAAGGGAAACTGGAGTTATAAGTGCAAAGGTTCTTTCACGGTAAAAGATTATATTATGTCATCGCACGCGAGTATATTTAATTTATAATACACATATAAGAATAGAAACAGGAGAGGGAGGGAGGCATACTATAAAGCATATTTTTAAATCATGATGACCTGGAATATCCTCTTAATACCTTTACCTTTGCAGCTACAAAAATGCATTGGGAGGGATCTGGGTGGTCTCTGTTCTCTTCTTTTGCTATGCATTCACTGAAGTTCTTCGCATTTCAAGTAGCGCATGGTTGAGCGTTTGGACAGATCAAGGTTCTACGAAAATCCATGGTCCTGGTTACTACAATTTAATCTACGGCCTTCTTTCTTTTGGGCAGGTACATATACCTTTTTTTCATCTGCTTTCTTGATTAGTATTTGAATTAATCTGGCTGATAACATGCTGACCGCAAAATATGATGTGTTTAATAGGTTCTAGTCACTCTAACGAATTCTTACTGGCTGATCACATCAAGTCTTCGAGCAGCCAAGAGGTTGCATGATGCCATGCTCCGGTCTATATTAAGAGCTCCCATGGTATTTTTTCACACCAATCCACTTGGACGGATCATCAACAGATTTTCAAAGGATTTGGGTGACATTGACAGGAATGTGGCTGTCTTTGTGAATATGTTTATGGCACAAATATCTCAGTTGCTCTCAACATTTGTTCTCATTGGCATTGTTAGCACTATGTCTCTCTGGGCTATCATGCCACTTCTGATTTTGTTTTATGCAGCTTACCTCTATTACCAGGTACTTTTGTGCTGTCTGTTTTTTCTAAAAAGATTTTACTGTTAATCTTACCTTCTCGAATCTTGACAATTCATACCTGTCATTTTTCAGACTACGTCTCGTGAGGTAAAGCGCCTGGATTCCATTACAAGGTCTCCAGTGTATGCTCAATTTGCAGAGGCATTGAATGGTCTCTCTACAATCCGTGCCTACAAAGCCTATGATAGAATGGCAAACATCAACGGGAAATCAATGGACAACAACATCAGATTCACTCTTGTGAACATGAGTTCAAACAGATGGCTGGCCATCCGCCTGGAAACATTGGGTGGCATCATGATATGGTTCACAGCAACATTTGCAGTCATGCAAAACCAACGAGCAGAAAATCAAAAGGCTTTTGCCTCCACAATGGGTCTTCTTCTTACTTACACCCTCAATATCACCAATTTGCTCACAGCTGTACTTCGTCTTGCAAGTCTAGCTGAAAACAGTTTAAATGCTGTTGAGCGGGTAGGAACATACATTGAGTTGCCTTCTGAGGCTCCTCCTGTCATTGAGGATAGCAGGCCACCTCCTGGTTGGCCATCATCTGGTGTTGTCAAGTTTGATGATGTCGTGCTTCGGTACCGACCAGAACTTCCTCCTGTTCTTCATGGCATATCTTTCATCATTAATGGCAGCGAAAAGGTAGGAATAGTTGGCAGAACAGGAGCTGGTAAATCTAGCATGCTGAATGCTCTGTTCCGTATAGTGGAGCTGGAACGGGGGAGAATATTGATTGATGATTGTGACACTTCTAAGTTTGGAATTTGGGACCTACGCAAAGTTCTTGGAATAATACCACAGGCACCTGTCCTGTTTTCAGGTATGTTTCTGAAAATACACAATAAATCTTGCCATTTGCTTTTCTACATCATAAATGTCTTTTGGGGGTACTCTTATCCAGGTTCTGTTCGATTTAATCTGGATCCTTTTAGTGAGCACAATGATGCGGATCTCTGGGAGGCACTTGAAAGGGCTCATCTAAAAGATGTCATAAGGAGGAATGCTCTGGGGCTAGATGCTGAGGTACGTACCTTGTTTGTTCTTATTAATTTCAGACCATTGTTTCAGTTTTGTTTACAGATGATGTATGCCAATCTTGTCACTTTTTTATGTCAGTCTAAGATGCAACTAGCTTACCACTTTAGCTTCTGGTATTCAATTTATTCCAATAATTTGCTCTCGAAATTAGACAGGATTGTTATTGAATTATGCTACTTCTGTTTTCTCCTTGTAGAAAGCAATGTTTAATAACATTTTATGAGAAATCTATTTTGTTTATATTAGTTACTCCCTCCATTTCATATTATAAGATATTTTGGCCGTACCTAGATTTATCCATGAATCAATATATATGTTTTATATATGTGTCTAGATTCATTAGGATCCACATAAATCTAGGGAGGACTAAAAAATCTTATAGTGTGGAACGGAGGGAATACCTTGTTATATATTTTTTTTAAATGAACACTATGGAAAACTTCCATGGAACTTCATTTTGTGAACACAGGTCTCGGAGGCTGGTGAAAATTTTAGCGTTGGACAGCGGCAGCTGCTGAGTTTAGCTCGTGCATTGCTGCGGAGGGCAAAGATACTTGTTCTTGATGAGGCAACAGCGGCTGTTGATGTTCGAACTGATGCTCTCATACAGAAGACAATCAGAGAAGAGTTCAAGAGTTGTACAATGCTCATAATTGCTCACCGCCTGAACACCGTCATTGACTGCGACAGGTTGCTTATTCTAAGTGCTGGGCAGGTATGCTATTGAATAGATCTTTCTTCATTCTGGTGCTTGCCTCTCATTTGAATAGTAATACAACAATAATTTCCTGATAGTATTGGCATGCCTCATATTGTCTTCTGATAGTATTTTCTGATAGTGTTATTTCCGAAATAACCACTGAAGGCTTGTTGCTTGTCTGGTCTGGATGCTCAATTCGGATGTTGCTTTCCTTACCTCCTGGAGCTTGGTTTGCACATTTGTCCAACTGATTAAAACTTGGTCATAGTGAGCTTGTCTGTAATTAGTATCATACTACCCTTTATAATCTCTATATTAGAAACTGTTTTTTCAACAGTCTGCATGATTCCAATGTTTTTTCTTTCATATTCTATTAGTATTGTAGATGACTTGTAAGAGCATTTAATACACCCTGAAAAGACTCTTGGTATTTGCTAATTAAGTGAGATAGATGAACTGAAATCATTCTGTTCACTCTAACAAATAGAGAGCTAAACACGTTCTGTTCCCTAATTTCTCAATTGTGTAACTGTTGGCACCTCAGTTTTGAAACTGTCTTCATTTCAGGTTTTGGAATTTGACTCTCCTGAGAATCTTTTGAGCAATGAGCAGAGCGCTTTCTCCAAGATGGTTCAGAGTACAGGACCAAGCAATGCAGAGTATCTTAAGGTGATTTTCTGTCATCTCAATGCTGAGCATGACAAATAATAATGTGTTACCATCCACTTTGGGCTGTCACATCTCACATGGCTGCATGCAATCTATGTTACACTTTGTTGCTCAAGTTTCCTCTGTTGGCTTTCAGTGAAGAAATTGATATGTGTTCTGATTCAACTTTTCTTATGACTGAATTATTGACAGACTCTTGTATTTGGGGATGGTGAGGAGAGGTTGCGAAAGGAAGAAAGCAAGATGCAAGATATACAGAGGAAGTGGGTAGCATCTAACCGATGGGCAGTTGCTGCACAGTTTGCGCTTGCTGCTAGCCTTGCCTCTTCACACAGTGACCTTCTTGCGCTGGAGGCTGCTGAGGGAAACAACATCCTCAGGAAAACAAAAGATGCAGTAATCACTCTTCAGAATGTCCTTGAAGGGAAGCACAATACAGAAATTGATGAAACACTCACTCAGTATGAGGTTCCACCTGATAGGTGGTGGTCATCACTTTACAAAGTCATCGAAGGTACATGCATCAGTTCATCTCAATACCTTTCTCTTGGCCAATGCTTCAGAGTAGCATGTATTTTGTGCAATACTCAGGATAAGTTTACTACACTGATCCCCAATGATACAGTACGTTGCCAATGCTATAGTTAATGGAAACTGGGTAATGTTCTGGGTAATATTGGTACATCAGAGAAGTCTTGATGAATCCAATATTTAACACTTGGTGTTCGATTGGTGAAATATAAGGATAAGATTTTCTTGTACCAACATAGATACTAACACTAGCAAATGCATGCGCTTCACATGACATTGACATTGCTTTTGGTGTTCAGCTGTATCAATCTGACCTTCTGATCAAATATGTATATATCTTATTTCTTTCAGGTCTTGCCATGATGAGCAGATTGGGTCGCAACCGTCTACAACAGCCTAGCTACAACTTCGAAAACAATAGTTCTATTGACTGGGACCAAATGTAGATGTATCATTCATAGCTCAAGTACCCTTGCTGAGTAAATTTGGAGGTGCAGCCTTTTCCAGAAGGTGTTAATTCCTGGAGACATGTAAAATTTTGTCACCGGTATGTTGGCATTTCCAATGCATAGAATTTAAGGTGATAGGGCAATTCAATCCTGCATTTTTCTTTCCCTATCACTGTTTCAAGAATCCTGCGTTCCAAAGGAGCAATTGTTGTCGACAACATATTGGCGTGGATATGGTTAGTAGACTCACCGTCCTGACTCACATCCTTGAATAAAAGTGGAGGTTTTTCTTTTTGCAACAGTATGGCAATTCTTGCTGTACTGACGCAGCGCCGTCCACAAGTACTTGCTGTACATGACTAATATATACATCAAATTTGTTTCAGAATACTTTTTATACAGTTGTAGTTGGGAGTATAATTCTATGCTATTGCTAGCTGCTGCCGTTGCTGTTTTTTTGATTGAAAATTCTCCCGTTACGCTCTTTCCAAATCATCCAGCACAGAAGTTGTACCAGACTGTCAAAGTTCGTCTGGCAAAGAGCCCTTGCGTCCAGCCACCACTCACCCAACGATTTGGCTGCTTCACTTGGCGTGGGGAACACGAACCCTGCCCATTGACGCGTGAGCCGCCAAACTCGTGCCGTGTAGGGGCATGTTACTAACAAGTGCTGACAATCTTCTGATGTTGTCTGACAGACAACACAGCTCGCATGGTGTGGCCATCCTCTCTTACTCAGGTTATCTGCTTGTTAATTAGACAACGATTTTGCTCGGCTAACCACATGAAGAATTTGATTTTGGACGGCGCCCTGGATTTCCATATGATCTCGCCCACACAGTGCAATCGTTTTGGCTGTGAAGAACAGGTCGTAGATTTCATGAACTCTGAAAGTTTATGTGGCTGACGTCAGTAAAAGTGTTGGGTCAGTCTCTTTCTTCTGTAATGCATTTTTTAGTATCATAGTATGTCAGATTCATCCCGTTCATCCAGTTCATCCAAGGAAAAAAAAACTTCACTTTCAGTCCCTTGTCCTGTCGTCGAGTTTAAAAAATATCGTTAAATTACAAAACCCGAAATCGTCAACCCTGTCTCGTAAAATTGGGTTGAATTAGTTTCTCTGGTAGTATGGATGGGTGGTCCATTTTACCCCATTGTTCGTTTTACTTTGGCATGGTTTTATCCATTGATATATGTATAATTCCACGCGCCAAAACAAATGGTCATCATTTGACTTTTAAGGAAGAAAAAGGTAAAAGACACGTGGTTTTACGGACGTAATACTATTGTTCACTTTCTCCTGTGCTCCAGCTTATGTGATTATTATCCTTGATCAAAGAGCGAGAAGAGAGTTCACAGTGCACGCACGATGCATCATCTAGCAGCGTATAGGCACCGCCACTAACCCCACAAGCCGTCAGCGCTTACGCCGGCCATCACCATATACAACAGATCAGCAGCCAGAATTTGTTGTTATCTCTTGGCATGCAGCAACACCTACTCTCTATTTAAATACTGCATCATGGAGAAGGTCCCTTTTTGGAATTGAAAACATGGGGCGCCCCATCACAGGTTTTAGGGTGAACAAATTAACTGCTTGACACCGCTGCTTGGTTGCTAATAACATCCAAAGTTCCAACCCTGGTAAATTCTGATATTATCAAATTTTTATTAGAGCAAAGGCAAAAACACTAGAATAAAAAAAAGGTATAGAATGTTTCTTGGAATCCATACGCGAAACATAGTGCTATAACATAGAGAAAAAGTATAGAAATAACTGTTTGGATAGATGAGAATAAAGTCAAAAAATATTAGATAATAGAGATAAGACTCAAAGGAATGCACTCATAAGAAATTTCATGGGAGTTAGGAAGTCTCAGAAACAAAGAGCTAAATATTTCCCCCATAGGATTAGAATCCTAGAAAATTCCTTCACTAATCCTTCGTTTCAAAGGAGACCAAAATCTATTCTAACTACTTTCGCCGTATCAAAATTTGGTGTTTCTGAAAGTTTCATTAAAAGCTATATATATTAAGGGCCTTTTCGGTTCATTTTATTTTTCAAACCACAAGAATAGAAAAAATATATTAATATCGTAGGAATGCATTTGTAAAGCAAAGTATTGAAGCACATAATTTTTTTTCCATCAATGAGCTGACAAAGAGGATAGAGTGGATGCTTTTATTTCTATGGAATTAGTATATTTTGAAGGATTGGTACAAGATTCCTATGTAATTTTTTTCTTTAAATCCCATGGAGCGAATGCATGAATAATGTTTATTCTAAAAGAATAAATATTTCCTATGGTTTTTCTCCAAACCGAATCAGGTCTTTTTTTTAGACGCAAAATTTCGTGACAATTTCCATATTTTATCATGGATGGCTTTGTTCTGCTGTTTGTGAATTATTAATCTTAGCCAATATTGAGCCCTGTTCCAAAATTGTTCCATCATTCATTGTTGTCCAACTGTATACTCCCTCCCTCTCTCCCAAAATCTTTATTTTTACCTCTTTTATTTATCTCGTAAATACTTTAACTTTAAGTTTGTGAAAGTGAGGGACAAGTATATTGAAAGTTTATGAATATGTGTGACAAATGTATCGAAGTTTGTTAAAGGAAATGATGTTGTAATTTTTTTAGTTTTGTATTAGTACGTGCGGGGTGAAGAAATATTAGTGCACATGCAATACGACGCAGTTCATATAAACTTGATCGAGCTTAACGTCATTACATAGCTAAGTTTGGGTTAATTAACCTGGATCAAGACACGTGTTTGAGTCGGCTTCTAACCAGGTGCCTGCTGGCTCATAAATCGACCGTATATATGCCATGTTGACGAGGGTTTAGAAATTAGAACTTAGATTGTGTTCTTCTGATTTGGGTTTCGTTGAGGCGATTTCCTCCAAACCAAGGCAACAATCCCATCGTGCCGTATGAGCTCAGCTACTCTTGTTTGGTGATTCACCCCTGCTGATGGTGGCAGGCTGTAAGGTTTGGATTAATATCCTAAACAGAACATTTGTTCTGTACTACTTTGGTTTGAGACTCAGTTCTGTTGTGGCAATGTGGCCTACTGATCGTATACACATATACCACTTGTTCATTCCGAATTAGAGACTGATCAAATACAAATATATCAGTCGTGGTACTACGAAATAGAGGGACAGATCCAATTGCTCGTCACGGGTAATGTATTAACATCAGCTAGCTAGTGTGTCCCACTGTACTAAAATAGCTGCAATTCTAATTAAAATTTGTCAAGTGTTGTTGTAGAATAACATTTTTTCCCCTTCACTAACCTCCTACCCTCAAATAGCTCTCATTTATCAAGGGACATCAGTATCATTTCTTTGTAAATTTATTTCATTAAATTTTTATATCATAGTTATTTTGTAATATAAGGAACATTCTAAATTAATTACCTCCCCCTTTAAGGTCGCACGTGAGATTAAGGTGGAATCCAAACTAATACTCCATCCGTCTTAAATATAACTAATTTCAACGTTTAAATTTCCGTAAATTTCATTCAAAATACATATGCTCCTCTATCCGCTCTCCCGTCGCAGCCAATACACTAATCTAGTTTGATATATTTAATTTTTTTCTTAACGAATCATCCTTAAGTTAATTTTACCCATCTTTAAACACTCGAGGGATGTCCTCGTTTATTACATGCTATCCAAATAATCATAAAAAAATTTAAAAAAAATTATGAAGATAGATTAATATAAGATATATCACTGCACACAAGTTCAAATATAACTTTTACGATCCATAACAAAAATAACAAATATGACTGTGAGCATATGTATACTATTTAGAGTTTAATTTATTATTTTTGTCATGGCCTATAAAAATCATATTTAAACTTATATATTTATATAGTGATATATCTTATCTTAATCTATTATATAGCATATAATTGACGAGATAACATTCTCTCAAGGGATTAGACTACCTCCCCTAAACACTCTCCTCATTTTCTAATGAAACCTCGTTCTCTTCGCTCTGTCCAGCGCCAGCGGTGAAAGAAAGAATCACCAAATCCAAACCCTCTCCTCCCCTCTCCTCTCCTCTCCTCCTCCTCTCTCATCAGGTGAGTGGTGTTCGTGACCACGAGATGCCCATGCATCTTCTCCGCCACCTCCACCGACTGGTCTGAAGGCGAGGTGAGCTCTAGCTTATTCTTCTTGTTCTTGGGTTCTTCCTTCCGGTGAGGTATTTGGCCTAGTGTTTTTTTCCCTTTTTTTTCCCCCCATTTTCCATGTGGTTCTTGTCAGTTTGGACGCAGAACTCTGCCCCTTTTCAGGACTTTTATCGTTTAAAAACTTCAAACTTTAGGAGGAAGAACATTTTTAAGATTGAATGTTTGTCTATCGCTCTTATAATCGCCGCTCTCCGATTACCAGTTTTGCATTTGTTTCTACATATATTTACCACTGGCTGAAAGAGAAGCGTCTCCTAGTTTTGTGTCACTTTCGTCCATGTGGCGTGAAACAATGCATAAATACGTGGATTTTTGACACAGAATTGCTTAAAATATCTCACAAGATCTTTGTAAAAGGGGGGAAAACATTCTGTGCAAATCAAGCAGAATTTGGCGGCACGAAGACTCTCTCCAAAACAGCAACAAATAAAAAGGTTGCAATTTTACACACACACACGTACACAAAAAAAAAAAAACTAGCCTGAATGAAAATTCCAACTTTTTAACTAAGCCGAAATCATAGAAACTACCACCGAGCGAAAAATGGGAGCTGCAAATCCCAAATCCACCAAAAGTGCAAACTTTACGAACATTACCCGAACCAAAACTCATCCGAGCAGCCACAGCCAACGAGTTTGTATCAGACCAAAACGCAGATGAAGGAAGCGGAGCGAATCCGGCTAGGGCAGGAGCAGCAAGACCGCATGAGCAGATCGGCACCCGGAAATGTGGATCCTTCTGCTCTCGCTTCTTTTCTTCCCTATCCTGGCAACTGGTATGGGCAGAGGCAGACGCTGGACGGGCGGCCGCAGCCGGCGTTGCAGACGGCGGGACCGGGAGGAGTCTGGTCGCCGGCGGCTACGCCTCCTTCTTGTGCTGATGGGAAAGTGGTTACTTTTAAAGATGGCGAATAGTTACATTCCTCGAATCGTTTGCGCGGTTTGGATGATGGATTCCTGCTTTTCTCAACTCCATAGATTCAATAGGTAAAAGGGTATCGGTCATTCTGTGAAGGCCATTTCGACTTATGTGTTTACTCTTAGTGTTTCTTGCTCTGATCCATGCGTATTTACTGATGTTTATAAGGGAAGTGGGTGGTGATTCTTTACTGTGTAGTGTGTACATCAAACTGTATGCGTTAGACTAGTCAAATTGCCATGGTTTTCTGTTCCTAGTTGATCATTGTTTCATCAAGTGAACAAGCCTGATGTTAAATTGATGTTGCAGTTGCAGTGATTTTATTGATTCTTGAACTCAGGGAAGATCACAGCTGAGTGAGGTGTGCTAAGTGGAGGGTTTGACATGGGTTTCAGTCCACTGGAATGGTACTGCCAGCCGGTGAATGGCGGGGTGTGGTCACATGTTGTGGAGAATGCTTTTGGTGCATACACACCCTGTGGCACTGAAACCTTGGTGGTGTGCATCTCATACCTGGCACTCTTTGGTGTTTGCTTCTATCGGATATGGAGAACGACGAGGGATTACACGGTGGAGCGTTACAAATTATGCTCACCGTATTACAACTATCTGCTTGGGCTTCTTGTGGTGTACTGCATAGCTGAACCACTGTATCGGATCGCCACTGGTACCTCCATGATGAACTTGGATGGGCAGCCTAGTCTTGCTCCATTTGAGGTGATAACGTGTCCTAAGTATAATTGCTTCAGCAAGTAGAGTTATGCAAAATGCTTTTTTCAGAGTTTTACTTCCTACCAAATTCTTGCATCCCTTCCTTTTCAGTCACTTGAATTTCTGCCTCTACAGATCACCTCATTGACCATGGAGATTGCTGCTTGGTGTTGTATGCTTGTAATGATTGCACTGGAGACAAGAATTTACGTTTATGAGTTTAGATGGTACATCCGGTTTGTGGTCATTTACATCTTGGTTGGGGAAGCTACTTTGTTCAAACTTGTGCTATCAGTGAGGCAGTATTATAGTTCGAGGTATACTACACATGGAACATGCTTTATTCATGAAATCTATTGGATGGTGATAGAAACATCTGCCAACTTTAGATTTTGCACAGCTCTCCTGCACGTTCGGAAAATGATTTTTCAATGAGGACTAACTTCTGTATTTTGGTTATGCAGTTCGATATTTTACATATATTGCAGTGAGATAATATGCAAGGTATGTATCCTTGTTATCTAATAATCATACTTCAGTAAAATTTGTCGATTCCTGAACTTGTCTTCTCTGCAGCTCTTGTTTGGAATTCTCATGGTGGCCTATCTTCCTAGTTTGGATCCCTATCCAGGTTATAGTCCAGTCAGACATGATGCACTTGTTGATAATACTGACTATGAGCCTCTGCCTGGTGGGGAGCAGATTTGCCCTGAGAGACATGTTAACATATTTTCCGGTGAGTAAATATAATATGTTGTAGCACACTATGGCATATATCGCTAATGTTTTTTCTGTCCTCACAATTTCTCTAAATTTCAGGAAGCACTGATGCTTTTTTGTTGTATTGTCACTTTGCTAGGGATATTCTTTTCATGGATGACTCCTCTAATGCAACAAGGATATAAAAAGCCCATCACCAATAAGGATATTTGGAAATTAGACAGTTGGGATGAGACTGAAACACTGTACAGTCGGTATGTTCTGCAACCATTTTTACTGAAATGAGAAATACCTGCACATGCATCTTAACCTTAGAATCTTACCTCAGGTTCCAAAAATGCTGGAACAATGAACTTCAAAAACCAAAGCCTTGGCTTTTACGCGCTCTGCATGGTAGCCTTGGTAGAAGGTATATTTGTACACATGATAGCTACAATTTCCCCCCAAAAATGACCTTTATGGCACTCCCTTCTTGCTATTTTATTTTTGTTTATGTAGTGATTGGTTTCTTTCATTTTTAGGTTCTGGCTAGGAGGATTTTTTAAGGTAGGCAAATGTATCTGGACTTCTGTAAAGTTGTCCTTCGATTTGATTTACATTTTTGTCCCATTGCAAGCATTTTGTGTTACTCCTGGCAACTCATCGTTTTCCCTCCAAAAATTTGTAGATTGGCAATGATGCTTCTCAGTTTGTTGGTCCACTCATATTAAACCTCCTGTTGGAGGTATGCTTCTATTTTCATGGTATCTCAGAGTCAATGGCATGAAAGTTGCAGCTTTGTTGACGTTACAAGGTTTATTCTATTATATATTTTCACCATCAACAAGCTAGTGAAGTAATTTCAACACATTGGGTAATTGTGCTAACATATAAATATATTTATCCTTGTAAATTCTCCATCTTAATGAAATTTGGGTGATCTGTCTTCGATAATCCTGGCAAAAAAATAATAATCTTGATATTTATATGTGGAAGATTAGATTTAACTTTGCTCTCATTTAGTTGAGATGATAGTCTTAGCTGCTCTTCACCACTAAATATTGATGATTCTTTTGCAGTCTATGCAAAAAGGGGATCCATCTTGGAATGGGTACATATATGCTTTCTCAATCTTTGCTGGAGTGGTATGGATTGGTTTTTACATTTACATTTCTTCTTTGATTCAGTGTGTTTGAACTCCAAGCAACAATTATTCTGCTTGTGAGTCAAATCTGGACAGACATATGATCATTCACTTTTTGTTTACGATTCTCCAGTCACTGGGTGTTCTTTCTGAAGCACAATACTTTCAGAATGTCATGCGAACCGGTTTCAGGTTGAGATCTACATTGGTAGGTGTTGCATATTAGCATGGTCTATTACCTTTGGGTTGTTAGGCTATGATGTCAACAGGCAACCAGAGAACTGTTTGTTCCACTATTTTTTTTATTAAGCACCACTCTTTTTTCTCTCTTTTCCCATGGTCATATTGGGAACTGCATTTCCTTATTTATGTATCAGGGACATGTCTAATTGTCATATTCAGTTTAGACATTTATCTTTCTTATGAGTAGGGTGTTACCTTAGTCATCTCAGCTGCCATTCATTCTTGTTTAGTTGGTTACACGCTTATTCCGTGATCCTGTTGTCTCACAGGTCGCAGCTGTTTTCCGTAAATCTTTGCGACTAACTAATGATAGTCGAAAGAAGTTTGCTTCTGGGAGGATAACCAATTTGATTTCAACTGACACAGAATCTCTTCAGGTGTGATTTTGTGTTATACGCTTAATCAATTTTTTTTGAGGAAAATATTCTTAATCAATGTTACACAGTTCTTCGACATTATTATTTTTTAATTTTATTGGCAACATATAATTAGAAAAAGTGATGGTCAAATGTGAATATTGGAGTCCTTGTCAATGGCTGAAATGATAAGTAAATGAAAACCAGAGGAAATACTTGTTAGGAAAGAGCAATAAAGCAAGAAAAGTATTATGTGCATACCATGCATTCTGGACTTCTGCTTATTTATGTCTTATGTTGTACACCTAATTTGTACTTATTTTACTTTTGCAGCAAGTGTGCCAGCAACTTCATAGTCTATGGTCTGCTCCTTTCCGCATCGTTACTTCCTTGGTCCTTTTATATTCACAACTAGGCCCTGCAGCATTAGTCGGTGCACTCATGTTGGTTCTTTTGTTCCCAATTCAGGTACATTTCTCTTTAGGCATATTCAGTTAAGGACGCTCTTATGCACAGGCTTTGAACTGCCTATTTGGTCCTAACATGGTGCCAAATCTGAGGTTGATTCAATTGGTTGTGTTTTTAGTATATTGATTTTGAGGTTGTATTGTACTCCCTCCGTCCCATAATTTATATTAGATTTTCTCTTAGATTTGAGTCAAATCAATGCTTAAACCATTAGTACACAGCTAAGCAATAGCGCGTATGCTTTCCCTTTTGAAGCTTGTAATGCAAATTACCAGGGTACTTAGCAGTTGCAAAATATGCCGTTTGTTTCAATGATATATGCATTTTTAATTATGTTTGTCCTTTTAAGCAAACTTTTACTGCTCTCAACATTGATCTGACTGGCTGGCTGACCTTCTGTTTATTTATTTCACAAGACTGTTGTCATAAGCAGAATGCAAAAACTTACCAAGGAAGGGCTGCAAAGGACCGACAAAAGAATCAGTCTAATGAATGAAATATTAGCTGCAATGGATACAGTCAAGTATGCTTACATTAACTTGCGTCTTTACTAGCTGTAATACTGAAATTTTGTTTTAAGTTGTCTCAAACATTTTCTTGGTTAGATGTTATGCTTGGGAGCAAAGTTTTCAGTCAAAAGTGCAGTACATCCGTGATGATGAGCTTTCATGGTTCCGCAGTGCTCAATTGCTTGCTGCGGTATGTTCATTTTGTATTTTAACAAGGTGTTGTATATAGTTGTATTTCATTTTTATTCTGCTATATGTGTTATTTTCTTTGATCTGAATTCTCTGCATCGATCAATGAGAGTCAGAGTTGCACACTATAGCACGGACTGTATTGGTGCTCCCTGGTCCTATTGAGTGCGTTTACGATAGTGCAGTTATTTAAATTAAAATAGATATGAGAGAGTCGTTACATTTCTTAAAGTTGTCTAACTACCATTTGTCCTATTTTTTCTTGCCTACTGCAGCTGAATAGCTTCCTCCTCAACAGTATCCCGATCACTGTTACTGTGGTTTCTTTTGGCGTATACTCTCTACTGGGAGGTGACTTGACACCAGCAAAGGCGTTTACATCACTTTCACTATTTGCTGTGTTAAGGTTTCCACTTTTTATGCTGCCAAATCTGATAACTCAGGTGTGCAAAAATGCTATAACATATGCCTTCATGTTATGTTACCCACTTTCTATGCAAGTTGAGGAGAATATCATTTTCTTAGCATGTATGCTTTGATTGATCATTCTTGTACTATTTGATTTCCATTTGCCTCTGACAGAGAAAATTGGTAAACTGGTTTTACAATTTTGGTCACAGCCCAATAGTGGCTTGAGATGGTTTCGTGGTTTTCTTCTTCAACAGCTCTTTTGTTTGCCACTCATATTCACTTTACCGTTTCGTTTTTTTATTTAAATTCGACAGGTTGTTAATTGTAAGGTATCATTGAAACGTCTGGAAGATCTCCTCCTGGCTGAAGAGAGAATACTTCTGCCCAATCCACCTATTGATCCCGAGCTTCTGGCAATTTCTATTAAGAATGGATATTTTTCATGGGAATCACAGGTACATTAATGTTTCGGGTAGTTCTTTTTATTTACTTGGTATTGAAATATATTCTATGTGGACTCTTGTATCTCCAGCTTTTAACATTCATTGGGACTTTAACACATACATTATACTCTTGTTATGCTGTCTGGAGTACAGAAAATAAAAAATGGCAAATTAACAGTATTCATAGGCTAGCTTGCTCAGTAGTCAATTTATAGAAAGAAGATGTCTATAACTATATATGAGAAATGTCTCTGTTGATCATATTGAATTGGTGATTTGGTGGTAGGTTCAGGATATTGTTCTGGCCAGTTCTTGTTGGTTTCCATTTTCATCACATGATTTTGTTCGGTTGTTAGCACTGCCATGTTTCCTCTAATCGTTAGATGTTGCTTAAAAGCTAATTTCGCAAATATTGCCAGGCTGAGAGACCAACTTTATCAAATGTCAATCTGGATATACCTATTGGCAGTTTGGTTGCAATTGTAGGAAGCACTGGGGAAGGGAAGACTTCTCTTATTTCTGCAATGTTGGGTGAAATACCACCAGTGTCAGGATCGAATACTGCAGTGGTCCTTCGTGGATCAGTGGCTTATGTTCCTCAAGTTTCATGGATCTTCAATGCTACTGTGAGACATGATACTCCACCATTGTTGTTTTGCTAGATTAAACCCTTTATGTTTTCTATAGATATAATGTTGTTATCACTGCAGGTCCGGGACAACATATTGTTTGGCTCTCCCTTCCAACCTTCACTCTACGAGAAAGCAATAGATGTCACTTCATTAGGGCATGACCTTGACCTACTACCAGTAAGTTCTAACCATTTCAGTCTTTAGAGATCAGTTTGGAAATTTTTGACAGTATAGCTTTCATTTGATGAAGTGAACTTGCTGGGGAGTGTTTTTTTTTCCATTTGTCTTGTTGCAAATCTGAATCTGTTTCCTATGCCATACTATGTTGGTTTGCTGTGATTTATTTCTTGTACCTGCAAAATGACAAAACCCCCTAACTCCTTGTGCCTGTTGTCAGGGTGGTGACCTAACAGAGATCGGAGAAAGAGGAGTTAACATTAGTGGGGGTCAAAAACAAAGAGTCTCAATGGCAAGAGCTGTTTATTCTGATTCAGATGTCTACATATTTGATGATCCACTGAGTGCATTAGATGCCCATGTTGGTCGACAGGTGCATTCATTGCTACCACTTTGCTTTACGCTTTCTATATTACGACTCTGTACGTGATCAAAACTGCCACATTGGCAGTTGGTAATGTTGCCACTTTTGTGGATAGCAGCATTCTTTTGTCCACGTTCCTTTTCAAGAGATTACTTGTGCCTGCTTTGCCTCCTGGGACTCGCTATATGAGGTTATATGCCATTGTTTTGACATGTGTCAACCATGTGCCATTGGTTGCCATTCCTATGCATTTTTTTTCTTATGCCTGTTTACTGCAGACACGCACATCTTTCTGGTTGTGGTAGAGTAATTGCATCGATATTATATGGTAAACCATTATCATGGTCGATACTTAAATATGTTGTGTGATCAAACTAATGCTGTGGTCTGTGGATGTCTCTAAATATAATGGTTGAGGAGTTTGGTACAACTGATGGTATTTCAGTTCGACTAAATCTTATTACTGATGCCCTATCATCACCTGCTTATGCAGGTATTTGACAAATGTATCAAAGAAGGGCTCCGACACAAAACTCGTGTTCTTGTCACCAATCAGCTGCATTTTCTACCATATGTGGATAAAATACTGCTAATCCATGATGGTGTAATTAAAGAAGAAGGCACCTTTGACGAACTTAGCAACTCCGGGGAACTCTTTAAGAAGCTAATGGAAAATGCTGGAAAGATGGAGGAACAGACTGGAGAGAACCAGGATAAAAACGAAACACATGATGGCATAAAACATGCTGAAAGTAGGGACAGCGTAATAATTGATGGTGGTTCACAGAAGAGTCAGGATACTTCTAGCAAAACAAAACCAGGAAAATCTGTTCTTATTAAACAAGAAGAAAGAGAAACTGGAGTTATAAGTGCAAAGGTCCTTTCACGGTAAGATTATACTGGATCGTAGTGCGATAGTATATTTAATTTATGATGCAGATATAAGGAAGATACAGGATGTGGGGGATAAGGAGCCACTACTATAAAACATGCTTATAGATATGATGCCATGTAATATTTTCTTATGTACTTCCTCCGTCCACTTATAAGGTTTTCTAGGGGTTTTAGTGAAATTAAGATTGAGTTGAAATTACTTTGATGCCCTTGGAAGTTTACTTGATTCGGAAACATCACACCCAACGGTGCAGAAATAAATGTAGAGAATCTTGAGGTGTGGTTAGATTGGGAAAGTAGTACTCTAGAAAGGCTTATATTTGTGGACAGAGGGACTAAGGGAGTAATGCCTTAACATTTGCAGCTACAAAAATGCATTGGGAGGAACCTGGGTGGTGTCTGTTCTCTTCTTTTGCTACGCACTCACTGAAGTTCTTCGCATTTCAAGTAGCACATGGTTGAGTGTTTGGACAGATCAAGGTTCTGTGAAAACCCATGGCGTTGGTTACTACAATTTAATCTATGGCTTAATTTGTTTTGGGCAGGTACTTATACCGTTCTTCTTCTTTTCTTGATGGGTGTTTAAATTTGCTTGTCTGATGACATTCTGGATGAAAAAAAAACCACCATATTTATTGTTTAGGTTCTAGTCACTCTGACAAATTCTTATTGGCTGATCACATCAAGTCTTCGAGCAGCCAAGAGGTTGCATGATGCCATGCTCCGGTCTATATTAAGAGCTCCGATGGTATTCTTTCACACCAATCCACTTGGACGTATCATCAACAGATTTTCAAAGGATTTGGGTGACATTGACCGGAGTGTAGCTGTCTTTGTCAATATGTTTATGGCACAAATATCCCAGTTGCTCTCAACATTTGTCCTCATTGGCATTGTTAGCACTATGTCTCTTTGGGCTATCATGCCACTTCTGATTTTATTTTACGCAGCATACCTCTACTACCAGGTACTTCTTTAACAACCGATGTTTTCCTTTTCAAAAAATAATATTTTGGATTACTGTTAGTCTTACCTTCTTGAATCTTTTCTCAGGCTACATCTCGTGAGGTAAAGCGCCTGGATTCCATTACAAGGTCTCCTGTATATGCTCAATTTGCAGAGGCATTGAATGGTCTGTCTACAATCCGTGCTTACAAGGCCTATGACAGAATGGCAAACATCAACGGGAAATCAATGGACAACAACATCAGATTCACTCTTGTGAACATGAGTTCAAACAGGTGGCTAGCCATCCGCCTGGAAACATTGGGTGGCATCATGATATGGTTCACAGCAACATTTGCTGTGATGCAAAATCAGCGAGCAGAAAATCAGAAGGCTTTTGCCTCCACAATGGGTCTTCTTCTTACTTACACCCTCAATATCACCAATTTGCTCACTTCTGTTCTTCGTCTAGCTAGTCTTGCTGAAAACAGTTTAAATGCTGTTGAGCGGGTAGGAACATACATTGAGTTGCCTTCTGAGGCTCCTCCTGTCATTGAGGATAGCAGGCCACCTCCTGGTTGGCCATCATCTGGTGTAGTCAAGTTTGATGATGTCGTGCTTCGGTACCGACCAGAACTTCCTCCTGTTCTTCATGGCATATCTTTCATCATTAATGGCAGTGAAAAGGTAGGAATAGTTGGCAGAACAGGAGCTGGTAAATCTAGCATGCTGAATGCTCTGTTCCGTATTGTGGAACTGGAACGAGGGAGAATATTGATTGATGCTCGTGACATCTATAAGTTTGGGATTTGGGACCTACGGAAAGTTCTAGGCATAATACCACAGGCACCTGTCCTATTTTCAGGTTTTTTTCAATGAAAATACATGATAGATCTTCCCATTTGCTTTTATTACGTTATATATATAAATGTTTTTAACTGTTCTCCAGGTTCTGTTCGATTTAATCTGGATCCTTTTAATGAGCACAATGATGCGGATCTCTGGGAAGCGCTTGAAAGGGCTCATCTGAAAGATGTCATAAGTCGGAATGCTCTGGGACTAGATGCCGAGGTATGATACTTCTATCATAACTCATAAGTAGTGTTTTTTTACGGGGAATACACTTTATATTAGTTACCTTGTAGTTCTAAATGTGAACAATATGGAATATTTTAGTGGAACTCCATTTTGTTAACGCACACAGGTCGCTGAGGCTGGTGAAAATTTTAGCGTTGGACAGCGACAGCTCCTGAGTTTAGCTCGTGCATTGCTGCGGAGGGCAAAGATACTTGTTCTTGATGAGGCAACAGCAGCTGTTGATGTTCGAACTGATTCTCTTATACAGAAGACAATCAGGGAAGAATTCAAGAGTTGTACAATGCTCATAATTGCTCACCGCCTGAACACTGTCATTGACTGTGACAGGTTGCTTATTCTGAGTGCTGGGCAGGTACGCTATTGAAATAAACAGATCTTTCTTTCATTCTGGTCAATATTCTCCCTTGTTCATACCTAGTATCAGGAAGTACCAAGTTTCTATGCTAGAGAATATGGACCTCAAGGTATATTCTCAAGGTGGTAAAAGGCTGGTACAATAATAATTTCCTGATAATATTGTCATGCCGTGTGTTGATTATGGTAATTTTCAAAGTAACCACTGAAGGTTTGTTTCTCGTTTGTTTTGGATTCTCCATTTGGATGTTACTTTCCATACTTTTTTCTAGAGAAGGGTACTTTTTACCCGGCCTCTATATCTAACCGGATATACACGGGCAGGTCACTGCAACCACTAGGCTACATGTCCTTTGACTTACTTTCCTTACCTTCTGGAACCTGATTTCCACATTTTCCATCTGAATGAAAACTTGGCCATAGTGAGCTAGCCTTTACCTATACTATCATACTACCCTTTACAGTCTCTATACTGGAAAGTTTTTTTTTTCATATTTTATTAATCTTATAGATGAATTGTAAGAGCACATCATACACCCTGGAAATGCTCTGTTATATTTTTCTGTCACTCTGACAAATAGAGAACTAAACAAGTTCTGACTGCACTCTTATCACGCCCAACCATACACGGTTTGCTCTATTTTCTCAATGGTGTTATTGTTGGCACCTGAGACATGAACTATCTTTGTTTCAGGTTTTGGAATTTGACTCTCCTGGGAATCTTCTGTGCAACGAGCAGAGTGCTTTCTCCAAGATGGTTCAGAGTACAGGGCCTAGCAATGCAGAGTATTTGAAGGTGATTTTCTATTGTATCCATTTTGATGGTCTTGAAAATCGTTACTTCAGCAAAAAAAAGAAGGTGCATTAATAAATAACAATGAGTGTTGCCATTTACTTTGGACTATCACATGGCTGCATGCAATCCATGTTTTGCACTCAGTTGCTCAAGTCTTTGCAGTTCGCTTTCAGTTAAAATAATTGATATGTGTTCTGATTCAAACATTTTTATGACCGAATTGTCGACAGACTCGTATTTGGGGATGGAGAGGAGAGGCTGCGGAAGGAAGAACGCAAAATGCAAGATATCCAGAGAAATTGGGTAGCATCTAACCGATGGGCTGTTGCCGCGCAATTTGCTCTTGCGGCTAGCCTTGCCTCTTCACACAGTGACCTTCTTGCACTGGAGGCTGCTGAGGGAAACAGCATCCTCAAGAAAACAAAGGATGCAGTAATCACTCTGCAGAATGTCCTAGAAGGGCAGCACAACACCGAAATTGATGAAACACTCGCTCGGTTTGAGGTTCCACCTGATAGGTGGTGGTCATCACTTTACAAAGTCATCGAAGGTACATGCATCAGTTCATCTTAACGCATTTCTCTTGGGCAATGCTTCATTATTGTGTTCAATATAAGTTCACCACAGTGGTCCTAATGACATAGTACGTAGTCGATACATTAACGGAAACTGGCTACTGTTAGTCTGTCAGAGAAGTTTTGGTGAAACCAGTAGTTTTTTTTTTTTTTCCAAAACCGGGTCAGCTTTGATCAAATGCGTATATATTTCTTTCAGGTCTTGCCGTGATGAGCAGATTGGGTCGCAACCGCCTACAGCAACCTGGCTATAATTTTGAAAACAACAGTTCAATTGACTGGGATCAAATGTAGATCTGAATCTCTGGAGATCTGCATCAATGATCCGTGGAGTAGATTTGGAGGTGCAGCCTTATCCAGGTGTTAATTTCTAGAGACATGTAAGCTTTTTTCACCAGTATATTAACGTGCTTGTCATGAGTAGATTCATCATCCTGACTTCCTCCCTAAAGGTGAATAATAGGGGCGTTTTATTGGCAACAACATGGCAATTCTTGTTGTACTGTCGTACCGCAAGGACTTGATGATCTCTTGTGCAAAATCTCATTAGTTCTGTACCTGAAATTTTGATGTCCTCGTGCCAATGCAAGTCAGTCCTCAAAGATCTAGTGAAATGTAGTATTATTTACCTTCAATTTCTGGCCATCTTGCATTCATGTGGTGCTGTCTTTCAATCTGGATAATGTAAAACCTCTTCTCTCGACATTTCAACTTAGAACAACTTATACTTTTGACTGTTTACAAGAAGTCGTTTTGATTATATACTTATTATAAGCAAAATGACTTATCAACAACTAAAAAATAATTTATGGATAAAACTTTTATATATATGTCCTTACAAACTTCTAAGAAAAACATCAACATCAACTCTAAAATTAAGTTCTTAAATTTAAAATTTTGAAGGTAAAGTTCTTTTGGACCCTGACGACCCATGCAATAGCTTATGGTTTGCACTTGACATGGCAATATTCTTTTACCACGCCAGCCAGTGACTAGTGTGGCTAAAAGATTTGTTATAAGCTAAAATTTGAATTTTTAATCTTAAATTTGAAGTTATTTTTTAGTTGTTTTACCAAGTTAATTGAACAACTTTGGCTTTTAGATCGTCGTGTGAACATGTATATAAAAGTTTTATTAATAAATTATTTTTTGTTTATCTTTTCTTTTAAAATCCCAAAAGATGACCCCATGCCTAGATTTGAAAATAAGTTTCGTGAAGGTTTAATATTATAATTAAAAGGTTCAAAAAATTAAAATGTCCCCCCTCAACCAGCAGCATCCTGATTTTTTTTTATTACTCTTTAAAGGCGAGGGATCCATTTCTGCGAACCATAAGCTGTTGCTTCAGACACAAGCCTGCAAAAACTTCTCTCCCGAATCAGCTCTCTGTGAAGTCTGAAAAATCAATCATAAGGAGGAGGGCTCACTTGACACAGGATTGGGTGAAAAGTAAAAAAGAACAGAGCTGCTGCTTTTGTTTTATTGGACTGATCCATCCACAAATCGATCAAGTCGGGGAGGTATGACAGACGATGATTACAGACAATTTTAACACCGGGGCTTTCGGTTCCTCTACCACCTAATTAATCTACCATCTCAACCATGATTACAACCAATGTGCCACGCATGCCACAAAAACTGACATGAGAAAGAGAACTGAAGAACACCAACCGGACGCAAACCAAAACGAACACCATGTCCATGTGTACTGCTATGCATTTTTTTTTTCTGGGCTTCACCTGATTTTGATTCAGTCGAACAGCTCCCACTGCGTGGTCGCCGGAGCATCGAACGTCTCCCACTTGGTCGTCACGATCACGTTCTGCAACCGCGCGTTGGAGATCTTGAGAACGTCCAGCGTCTCCACGCATTTCTGAACCCTCTTCGCCTGCCAAAAAGCCGTCGAAAAAAAGACGGTATCATTTATCTGAATAAGTTTCAGGGCTTAGAATGCTTCCAAATATGAAAAGGAGAGCAGTATTTGGATCCAACTTAGGATGTAAGTAACTGTTTATGAGTAGTGTGGCACATCATCTCCAAAGAAAAAGTGGAAGACCTTTTCCTCTCTAATCTAATCTTGAGGTGGCATCAGGAAATCATCACTGATAATGATAAAAAGTCTTCTCCCTCTCTCTTTTTTTTTACTCTCCAACAAACAACACCCAGGTAACCTGCACTTTTGGTCTCGGTCTACTCTTGTTGTGACCTAACAAGAAATGAGCATTTTCATGCCAATCTACTAGTTTTTCTTTTCTTGTCATCTACTCCTCTTTGCACAACAACATATTGTCAGAAAGCACACAACTTTCCTCAAACATAGTACAGGGATCAGTTGCTTAAGGGTTCAGCTCACACTAAAGAGAAATCTAGATGCAAATAGCTGGCATCACCTAACATTTGCAGCAGGGTAAAGGTCTGTAGGTAGATTTTCTTTTCTGTGCTTTTCCTTTTTCCTTCTTTGTTGAAAAGGCAGGATGAACAATTCTTGTGTGCCTGGACCATGTGTTTTCCAGAAAGAAGCTAATGACCCTGTGACTATTTCGGGGGGCAAGTAGGACACTCACCCACCCATGATAGGTGACAGACAGCTACACCTCCTCATGAAAACTTGTACTGATTGTCATGCCACTGCTTGCTACTACAATGCTACTCAGGTAAACAACCGACAAACCCAAGAACACTCGCAAGGCGACATATCTCTCATTGATATCAATGCTAATGTACTGAAAAAACTAATTCTGTTCTTGATGGCTAATGGCCAAAGCTAGCCTCTCTGCAAATAGGAGATGTACAGTATAGGTGCTCACCTGAATGTTCTTCTGGGAAGATGAGTCCCCTTCAGCGTGTATGCTGTCCAGCTTCACCGCCAGCCGCATCAGCAGCTCGATCAGCGTCGTGATCTGCACCTCGGCAACTTTGCTCCCACGGTTGATCGACTTCTCGATGCTCCTGACCTGGGACATGAAAAAGGAAACATTTTTCTCGCCTAATCAGCATCAGGGTCATATCATACCATATCACTTCTACCAAAAGAGAGTCTGCAAGAAAAACTAAAGCCGAGTGAGCCATCTGCAACTCTGCTTTGGTACAGCCAATGATGGAAGTGCCCTGAGATGCAGGGGCACATCCTTGTCAGGGATTGAATTTCTGTCCCTGCTGGTATGGCTTGGTTATGCACATACTAAATGAACTCAGGGACCATGCAATGCATAGTACGCAGAAATTTCACCGCTGCTTCTTCATGGCCAAAATCAGACAGCCGTGCATGCAGTATCAATTTGGTCACCTAATTTCTTGGACGGATTACTCAATCGGCCATTCAATGCAGTGCACCATTCCCCTCCCCATACCTGCCTGTCTGAACCAGCACAGATTCAGACAATAACTACCCCAAAATCGATCAAGCTTCCATTTTTATATCCCAGATAAGCTCTGGATAAACTCATAGTTGGTGATTACTCCAATGCATTGACCATGTGAGAAACAAACAATCCCATCTCTTCCCATCCTACTATACCTACAGGGCAAAATTTAAATTTTCAACCTTAAATTTAGAATAGATTATAAAAGTTTTTTTATAAAAGTTTATATTTCGGCTTTTTAGATAACCAAGAACACACATATAAGTTTTATTCGCAAATTATTTTTATTTGTGCCAAACTATCACCCTCAGAGAAAGAAACGGAGTTATGTTTACCTGATCGGCGAGCTTGTCGACCTCCAGGGCGATGGCGCCAATGGCGCGGTTGGCGCTCTCGATCTTGGCGTTCTTCTGGCGCTCGATGTACCTCCGCTCGACGCTGGTCGGGTCCTCGGCGAGGACGAGCTTGGACTTGTTCTTGACGCCGCAGACGTCGAGGTAGTCGGAGTTGCTCCGCTCCTTGCCCTTGTACGTCAGCTTCTGGTCCGCCGGCAGCAGCCCGGTCCTCGCCGCCAGCAGCTTCTTCAGCTCGCCTGCAAACACGCCGGCCGTACAACCAAGAAAGGACAGCTGATTATTCTTCTGAAATTCTCTCAGATTCTTGGGAGATGGTGGATCATGGATTCATGGATGCTGCTATCACTACTGCCTACCAACATTTGGCTACGTACTCCACGCGTGTGATCAATGCACTGGGATTCTAGCTAGCTCTGTACTTTTTTGCCTGGCTGGTGATGTTTGATTGTGGTGAGGTTTTCTGTGACACTTGACTACTAGGGACCAGACCTCAATGGTCAAGTCTAATGTTGTCTATGTCCTGCTATAATTGTATCGATTGTTCGTCTTATTTAAAAAATTTATAAAAAAACAATCATATATAAAATATTATTTATGTTTTTATCATCTAATAACAATAAAAAGACCAATCATAATTTTTTTAATTAACTAATGACCAAACAAATCTATCATTTAAGAGATAGTCCTAATTTCACAACTTAGGTACAATGGTCTAGAGACCATAAAAACATAGTCTTTTTTTACTCTCAAGATATTTCTAACAATATCTCCTTTCTTTCAACACATCAACTTTATAATATTATAAACTTTATAATATTATAAGACATCATAACTAAAAACCACCAAAACCTAAAAAATACTCTACAGATCCATACTAAATCATGGGAAGTTACATGTGAAACAGTTACAGCTAAAAAACCGCAACCCGATATAAAACCGCGAGAGCAAGGAACGTGGTGCGCACGACGGCGACCCATAGCAATTCGCATCCACCTGCAGTAGACAAACAGTAGGCGCCGGAGACGAAGCACTTCCCACCACCGGGAGAGGTGTCGGTGCAACGGGACAAGCGATCCGAACGTGCCTCCAGGCTGCCCCTGGCCGTCCGATGTGGCCCGCGTGTACACGTGGACCCCATCCTGCGGCGCCAGAGATCCACCGTGTCGGGGAAAGGCAGCTTGCAGCAGCTCCGGCAAAGCGGAAGCAAAGCACAACACCTCGCACTGATCAGGTGATTAATTTTTTTGCTAATTTGCCTCGTAATCTCCCAGCTCGCCTGTACCTCCGTCGCATTGAACCGCCCAATGCCGGGATTTTCACGGAAGGAATCACAGTTCGACGGCTCGGCTGTCAGTAAATATTTTGTTTCTCTGTTTTTTTTACCCCATCCTTACGAGAATTTTATCTAAATTCATTTATATATCAATATATATGTGTTTAGATTTATTAATATACATATAAATTTAGAAAAGTCCGAAAAGTCGACAACAGAAAACAGAAAAGTAACTACACTGCTCCATAACACATAAAAGATTTTTCATGTTAACGCAGCAACTGTCACTTAAACTACTTGATAATTTTGTTTTTTTCGGAGGTACATTTCAGAAGGAAACGCAGCGAAATTTATATTTAAATTACGGGATTGGTAGCAGAAGACAGAATGATTCTGAAGCCGGGAATTTTGCGCTGCACGAAGCAAGAAATCTCAGCGCCTCACGGGCTCGTACGAAATTATTCCGTGGATTTTGTTTCTTTCCTTTTAAAAAAATAGAGAGAAAAAGAAAAGAAAGGGGATGTCTCACTGTCCTAATATCGCGGCGGCATTAATTCCTCCACGCGGCACGGCCGGAACTCATGGCGAATTTTAAATAGCTTTTGTATTTAAATTTGATGACTCGATTTATTTTAATAACTGTCTCGTAAGTACAAGCCACGATTGCCAGCACGGATTTTAAAGCTAACTAAGTGACTAAAGGTCAAATTTTGACCCAAAAAATATTTTTTTTCTCAAAACAAATTTATATCATCTGCTCCAACTTTGCTAGCTTTAAAAAGTTTTGAAAGTGCGGTTTGCATTTTTTCTCCACGTTAGCTTAACTTCCTGGTTTTAATTGCCCAACATGAGTGCAGGATAATCTAAAGAAATGAAAAAAAATCAAAAATTTCAGTTTCGTCTAGTCCATGAAGGAGAGAAAAGAACAGCATCATCAAGAACGAAAAAAAAAAGGAAAAGTTAATGCGTAATTAAGCACAGTTACTTAAGAGAAAGGCTAACCAAAGCTCACACTTTTAACCAAGGGGCAGAGAAGCGGGAGGAAGAAGAGAAGCAGAGGAGATAGAGAGCCAGGCAGCCCACTCACCGAACGAGGCAATGGAGGACACGGCCACCTCGTGCCGCGCGGCGCCGTACTTGACCCGCACCGTGATCTCCGGCGGCGGCGGCCTCGGCGGGATCCCTCCTCCACCACCTCCTGCGCCGGCGCCGGCGCCCTCCTCCCGCGCCTGCACGACCATCCCGCTCGGCCGCACCTCCCACCCGGCCCTCTCCTCCCCCGCCGCCGCCGCAGCCGCCTCCGACCACCCGCTGCTCGACCCGCCGTCCGAGCTCGACCGGTGCATCACCGCCGCCATGGACTCCCTCCCCTCCTTCCCCACTCAGCAGCAACAGCAAAGAAAAGTAGTGCGGGGTTTGGTGCAGTGCGCCGCGGCTGTGCGAGTGGCTGGAGGCTACACTGCACGCTCTCTCGCGCGCGCGCGGGAGGCGGTGGCGGCAGCAGCAGGAGGAGGAGGAGGAAGAGGGAAAGTGGGACGCTACGCGCTTCTTCTTCGATGGATCGATCTCTTCTTCTTCTTCGCCTTTTTCCCTCTCCTGTTTGCCGGTTTTATATGGAGGCGGGCACGGATGGATCCATCTCTCCTTCGCCTTTGGTTTGGTTGGTTTTTTTTTTTCTCTTTCTTTCTTTCTGGCGCGCGGATATGGCCGGCCGGCCGCCCCCGTGGCGCGAGAGAAAAGAAAACATGGTCGCGTTGCCGTGTCTACGTGAAGCCTCCTGGTTTTTTTTTTTTTTTGCCACGGCCGTAACGTATCACGATTCACGAGCTTTAGGGTAGGCTAGTTTTTTCCCTCTCGTTAGGAATGGTCATGCATCGGTCCACGGTTAATCTGCGATCAGTTCTAATTGAACTTAATTATTAATATTATAAGATACAATTTTACTTAACACTTGATATGTTATTTCGTTATCTAAGCTATTTAACAATAGATTTTATTAGAGGTCATCAGGACGTCTAAAGACTGATAGGTCTATTGTAGCTTTACTGTGTATTATACTATACTTTGCTCTGCCCATTATCTTACATAGGGAATAATGTTTCTGCAGCGTAAGTATATGTATATGTATATAGTAAAGAAACACCATGTAATGGTAATTGAAAACTATTTAGCATGTATGCATCTCAAAGAAAATTTGATAAGAAGGTATATACATGCATATGCATTTGTATTAGATATAGACTTTTATGATAGAGGACATATGTGCATATTTTGTACGTATCTATCTCAAAGTAAATTTGACGATGGGGTATATAAGTGCATTCATATGCATTTCAATTGGAAATAGACTTTCACATAGAGGACGTACATGCATATTTGTGAGGAAGGCTAATTAATAGCATTAAATTCATAAACTAGATAAATGGGTTTAAATTATTATTGGTTGTTTTTACCGATAAATTATGTTGGACAAGTTGTTATCACATAATATAAAAAATATGGTAAAAGGCTTGATAATTCTGCTGATCAAATTGACTTGTTGCGTGTGATTCAAGTTGGTGTGTCGTTATTCCCATGCAATATAATCGACTACATCATAGGTGATAGCTAATACTCCACGAATGACGACTTATTGTACCAAAAACCATTAAGATTCATTTTTGTCTCTTCATGCATGTTGACAACCAAGATATAGACAAGATCCATTTGCCAAACGTGATAATTTTTATAGAATCTTTCGAGCCGGGTTTAAGTCAATACATAGAGGTATCTATGTTTTTAACATGTGTTATGCGGTTAAAGCATGTTCAAGTCAATAGTATGATTTTTTTAAACAAGTATCCCGTATATGCAGTGTACTCCTATCTTTACGGTGCTTTTTTATATTATTCTTGTGCAAGCTGACGTAACAAACAAAAATTATTTCAACCACGTGAGAGTTTACCTAGAATCTTTTGAGCCAGTTTTTGGTCAAGATGCATCTCTTTCTTATAACACGTGTAGAGGCACAGTTTCATTTTGTGCCCCTTAGCATTTTGCTGCACAGAAGCGGTAATAATAATACGACAAGGGGGAAAAAGGCCGTCGTGCCCCCACCGCCACCGGCGAGGTTGAAAAATCCACGGTGAAAAGCTCCGGCAGGCTGCCTGAAGAGGTGGACCAACGGCGGCTCGCCGTGTAGCGGCCACCGGCCGGCGAGGCCCTGGGAGACAGCTCAGAGTGGGACCCACGCGCTAGGCTGAAAACGGGCCCCACTTACCAAACTGACGCTGCTTCCCGGCCCCACCTGTCAGTGGGACACGCGGTTTTGGCGGTTGCTGGTGTGTGTATCGGGCGATCGGGCTTGTGATTTGTGAAGACTGGACCCTTTCCATGTGGCGTTCGTCGATCTTGAAGGTATCCATCCAGACTGCCATTCTGCCAAATCTCGAGTTAGAACACTTATTATCGAAAAGAAATCTTGCGTTAGAATGTTCTGGCTAATGACAAAAGCAAAGTATTATATACGCTACAATTTAGTGTTAAAAGGTACATCGATATTAGATTGTTACAGCCTAGATTATTCTAGATTATTAGAAATAATTTCAAACAATTTAATATGTTATTGTGATAAATTATTATAAATTGGCGGTCATATTATTATAATCCAATGAGCTTCAAGGATTTTTTTTTCAGGTTATGGATGACTGAAAACTCATTATAATTGGGTACTTCAAAATAGTTACCTTCTTTACCATCCATCAATGGCTTCAGTTTATAATAATTTAGTTTGTATAAATCTGGCTTAATAATTTAGATTAAAACAATCCTAAGTGTAAATATGCATGGCCTAAATCCTAGCCAGGTTCTTTTATGTTTGAAGGGTTAGTAACTGTGTGTGCTTCCTGAGATCTTAAAAAGTGTGATTTCACAAAAAGTAATTATATCAGACATTTTAAAAGATGTTTTAAATTCATTGATAAGATTTGCAATAATATTCTATTCATCGATAAGCTTTGCAATAATATTCTATTCATGAGATCTTAAAAAGAATGCGATTAATTAACTTGCATGCTAGAGTATGCACGAAGATAGTTGTGCTTATACTAGTAGAAGATGGTAGAGTACGTACAAGCAAGAGTGATGTGACGATCGAACTTCTAAACGTCGATCATGTCGATGCAACTTCTGCTCGTTGTGTTGCATGACGACGATCTCACTAGCTTCGATTCAAAGCATGACGTACGTTTTTGTCAACTCAGTTTTGTGTAAAATCTCTGATGCCACCACAAAATGAGGTGCTCGTCTTTATCCTCGCGTCATGGGTATCAACCGCCAAGCAGCATAGTCCAAAACACTTCAGATTATGTACCTCACCTACCCATCGTAATTATATCAATTAATTTAATTAATCAAGCACTTCGACAAGATCACGAAAACATCACACTTACGTTTGCTTCATGTATAGCCAGACGCATTAAGCCAATAACGCATCATTTCTTGGGTTTTTTTTTCACCTTTTCTTCACCCTTTGCTTTTGTGTACGTCAAGGTACGCACCACACAGCACAATTTCGGCACGCACGATCGATCGAGAGCGTTCGAGTGCGAGAAAAAAGGGTCGAAAAAGCATGAGCCCTAGCACTGCAAGCTGCAGGCAGGTGCATAAACGGCAGGGGGCGCGTGCAACTGGGCGTCCAAATTCAGCCAAGAATCATCTGGTGATGCTCATGATCTAATCCAAAAGAGCCTCTCTCTCTCTCTCTCTCTCTCTCTCTTTTTTCTTTAAGCTGTTGGTGATGACGGCATCATCATTATCACCTAGCTAAGGAAAAGTTACGTACTTAGCACTCGACTAACATTACCAAGTATTGTATGATGTGCTGCTCCAGTGCTCCCTCGAGTTATATAATTATTATTGTGTTAAATAAGCGTTTGATCAGACTTCTAAAATTTTAACTGTCAATGACTTTTAAAGTGTATAGTTTGAAAATACTACGACAGCATATACAGGCTTAGTGAATATTTATTTACTTACTATATATATTTTAATAGAAGTAGATTTAGAAGTTAAAACGATAATTATTGATTTGGATGGACTAATTGCTACTTAACTGAGGCCATCCCTTTTGGATCTAGATCGGTCTCGGGCTGTAGTGTGTCGTCTAGAGATCTGCTTTTTGCCGATTTCGTGGTAGTTCGTAGCATCAGCTGCTTGGCGTGTTTACCTTGCCCATGCGTCACAGATGTTAGCTATGCCACCACTGTGGATCACTTCTCCAGTTAACCACCGGATCTCCTGATCCTTAGCTGTACGTATGATATTTTTTACAGAGTTTGATCAAATTTATTGTTTAGATTAAAATAGTTAGAAATTCACTCAGAATCTAGTTGTCGTAGTCTTTTCACTTCTGCTTATACTTTTGAACCAAAATTTAAATTCTCAACCATAAATCTGAAGTTGATTTTGATGTTTTTTTATCATAGTTATTTTTAGTCTGGACCTTTAGAACACATATATAAAAATTTTATTTAGAAATTATTTTTTATTTATAAATATGTTATAAAAAGTCAAAATATCGCCCCTTGTTCAAAAACATGAAACATGTCTCTTGTCTGCCACCGCTGCTATCCATGAGCAAACGCTGCAACGGGGAAAGCGTGAGAGGAATTGCGTGAGACGATTGACGTACGAATGTACGATGAGCTAGCTAGCTCGGCATGGTCTTGATCTCGCACCTTATCTTATCTTGTCATCTATATTTATGTTTATAAGTCAAAATTTAATTTTTTAACTAGGTTTGATTTTAAAATTTTTTCACCGAAGTTTATTTGTTAATTTTGATATTAGCTTGCTAAGGATACATATATAAAAGTTTTATTTACAGTTTTTTTTCGTTTACAAATCCAAAGACACCCCCTCAATCTCGTCAATCTCGATGGCTTTCGCAGGACACTCAACCAGAACCGTTAATTCAGACAGTGAAGCTGCCATGAGACGCACGACAGAGGAGAGGTTCCTCTGACTATTCTTCGTCGAACGTCTCGGTTGCGACCCAAACACTCCAATTGTTTAGTATTTTGGGTCACTGTTACAGCTACCAGCTTGGGTGATCGCTGCACTAACCAGTATAACCACTGTTTAATGATGCCAGCTTGCTTGCATCTGCAGAAACCTGGGTGCACCTGTACACATCCGATAGGGTATACTAGCATATTATTGTATGACTACGCATCTGCAATAATGACAAGTTAGCTTAGCTAAACCTAATATAGCTAGCAGAGTGATTTGTACCTCTCCGTCGTATAAAAACCCAAGTTAATACTGGATGTGATATGTTCTACTAATATGAATTTAAGCATATCTTTATCCAAATTTATTATACTAGAAGTGTCATGTATAGTACTAGATTTATTTTTTTGAGACGGATATATGGAGCAGTAGAGTTGATAGTAGAACTGTATATCAATCAACATGCAGCAGGGATCAACTTAGGTTAGATTGCTGGGAGTGGTCCACAAGAAGCTTAATTTCTTTCTCCCAGGTCACTCGAGCTTAATTTCGTGATTGTGTCATCTGCCGGTACGTCATGTGACGCTTAACGACACGCGTTCCTATCGAAGGCGCCGTATATCTTGTCTCGCCCGATCGAATCATCTGCTGTGCTTCTTAAGGATATGCACACTAGTGCACTGTGACTGATCGATTTAAGCTCAAGGAGGAGTAAGTATTGATTACTGCTTGGCAACAGCCAACCTCATCCTTTTCATTTTTTTTATGTTTATAAGTCAAATTTTAAATTTTTAACTTTAAATTTAAAGTTTTTTTTTCCATCATAGTTTATTTTCCATCACTTACTTCTAAATTACTAAGAACAAGCATATACAAATATTATTTATAAATTATTTTTTATTTACATATATGTTATGCCATTTTTTCCCTGTAGAAGCCAAACGATCAGCACCAGAATGTTTATCCACATAAACCTGCAGGAAGCACAAAAGGACGCCCTGAAAACAAAGCCAAGACTATATGGACTACATGGATGCATGAAAAACAACAGTGGCCCTTGCCTGACAGGTCATATGGCCATATGCTTACCTGTTACTCCTGTAGCCATACAACGGAATCGGAGAGAAACCGGGGTGCCTCTTGCCATGCAGTATGCATGCATGTATGCCCCCTGTTTAGACAGGAACAGATCATGTGGTATACTGGTATGTTGCCCACACTGACTGACACTAGCTGCAAGTCTGCACCAAGAAAGCCTGAAGAGTAGGAAAATCTTACACGGGCTCACTTTCTCTCAGCCCATGTTCTTCGGCCTACTACTGAGCTGCAGCCGTCATTCTGGGCCGGCCTGCAACAATCGGCCAGAAACTGTTTTGACAACATGGTACAATACTTCGTAAGCTAAAATTTAAATCTTAAAGCTTAATTTTCGAGTTGATTATGTGATTTTCTTCGCCATAGTTTATTTTATAATATTTACTTTTAAATCAGTGCAATCACACATGTACAAATTTAATGCATAGATTATTTCTTGTTAGCAAATAAGTCGTTTTGTTTCTTCTTTAAAAAAAGCGAAACGATCATGGCGTCATTGTTCAGGTTTTACCGTCTCTAGGTCACGTGGTGTCGGTGACCGACCATTGCTGTAGCTGTACTGCCCGGTAACCAGTGCAATCTGCACTGGGCACTAGCAGCAGCAGGAAGGACCGCATGATCACCGACAGGTTTGGTCTCTAGTCTCTACAGCCATTGATCGCTCTAACCCCATCGTTCGTTCTCTGACCCCATTTTAATCCCCCAAATCAGAGAGAGATATGCCTCCAAGAATCACACGTAGTAACCAAATCACATGCTGCACCACAGCACCAGCCCTGCACGACACACACGGCAACCACACTCACTGCAGCAGGACCGCATGCAGAAGCTTGCAATGCTGCATGATGAATGATTCTGCTGCCACTGTAGCACAGCTCTGCAGCTCCATTTCCCTTGTCGGTTTCGAATCTGGTGCAGAAGAAGCCACGGCGCAAACTTGCAAAAACCTGACTCACACTGCCATGCCGTTCCAGGGCTGGAGGTTTCAGTTCAACCTCCTGCTTGCCCTGGTCGGTGAAAATGTTCAGAACTTCTTCCCTGCAATTTCAGGTCCAGGTATCACCTCATCTTTCGCTTATAGCCTTATAAGTTAAAATAAAAATTTATAATCTTAAATTTAAAGTTAATTGTAGAATATTTTTGTCATAGTTTATTTTCTGATATTTAATTTTTAAATTGCTAAAAACACATATATAAAAAAAAATTATTAATAAATAATTTTTCATTTACAATATACCATTACAAACACCCCTAGAAGTTGGGTTACTACACCATGACTATAAACTCAGTTAATTTGGCAAATGGTGAAAAAGTTAGACAAAATCTACTGAAAACTTAAAATTTTGTTTGTTTGTTTTTTTAAAAAGATGGTGAGCTTATCAGACTCTTCACTAGCGGTAAATCCGGTTACAGTGGTAATCGTCGGTGAAGAAAACCCTAGGTAGGATAGAAGCAGTGCTTCCTGGGAGCACAACGAAATCCTGAATTTCTGATGCAGTAGCAAAGGCTGCAGATCTAAAGATTACAGATCACACTTACTCCATGCCACATCATTATTTATGTGTTCTCCATGGCACGCACACTCGCACACACACTGACAGATCACAGACAAAGGAAAGAATCAAGCTAAGCAACCGTAGTAATTAAACGGAAACCACCCTAATAATGGTCCTGGTAATTAATCAACGAGCCCTCTGATAGGCGGGCCCCACATGGCAGTGAGAGGCGAGCCGGGGCTTCACGGCGAGCCGAGCCGGACCTCCGACTCGCGCCGCGCGCCGCGCCTGGCGCGTACCACGTACGCCACGGCGACCGCGACGCCGACGACCGCCACCGCCGCGACGCCGCACGCCACGCCGGCGGCCACGGACACGGATCGGCGAGGCGGGGCAGCGGACGAGGCGGTCGTGGCTCTGGTGGCCGGGATCGCCGACGCGGCCTCCGGCTTTGCGGCGGCGGCGGCGGCGTTGGACGCGTCGAGCGCCTCCGGGAGCTCGGCGGCCTCGGGCTTGCTGCCGAAGAAGGATGCCATCGCCGGCGTCGCCTCGGTCCTCCCCTCGCCGAAATCCTCCAGCCCGTGGGACTCCGATCCGACGGCGAAGAGCGCCACGACGCAGAGCGCGACCAGCAGCGGGCGGCCAAGATCTCGCCGGCGGGACGCCATTGCTTCAGTCTCCGAGCTGCACGGCAGTTCACCAGCGCAATTAGCAAAACTGACTGCAATCTCAAGCTGATCCGACCAGAAGAAGCTGACATGCAATTCTGCACTACAGCCATTAGCACAAAAATCATCTCCTTCCTCTTCGAGATCTACTCCAAGATTCAGACTTTTTTGCTCAAATCCAGAGCCACGTTTCCAAGAAATGTCTAACAATCATGTGAATTGTTTCAGGAAAAGCAAATGATAAGACAAAACGAGCTCCAAAGGGGGGAAAAGAGGACTCAAAAAGGTCCAACCCACAGATCTAAGTACCAAAAGAACTTGATCTTTTTGCAGCAAGCAAGTCTAATCCCAATTGCACAAAGCAAAAGTTCATATCAAAGATTCGTTTTTTCCCCTCCCTTTGCCTTACACATACCTTTGCAACCTAGGAAAGCCTAATGTGTAGCAGATCAGAGAGAAGTTGTTCCTCAGCAGAAGCCACTTGAAGCTGAAGGTTCAGAGAAGCACACACCCTGACATATATATATATACTGAAGATTCCTGTGTTATCCTCTCCTCTTCTTGCTGTGTGCCTGTGAGTATATATGGCTGGAGAGATAGAGAGTGAGAGACCAGGGCACTCGTGAGGATCTATCCAGCTATCAATCTACCATTATTTTTGTAGTAGCAGGGGGCTCACAGGTTCATGCGTGGGTGGAGTGAAAGCGAAGCGAGTGGCCATTGCCAATGATGCCATGCATTGCGAATGAACAGTGCGTGAACAACGACGGAGACCCACACTAGTGGGTGGGTGGCCATGTGAGCCCTTCTACTAACCTTTGTCTGCTTGCTTTGCTTCCATCTAATTGCTGCCTGTGTGTTCATCTACTGACTAATACTGCTGTTTCGCCCGTGTGAAGATGCTGTACACTGCACACAAATGTACTCTTCTCTTCTGTTGTTCCGACTTGTCGTGTACTCTTCGTCTCACTGCGTATCACCACCTCGGAAATACTCCCTCCGTTTCAAAATAAATTAATTTTTTATTTTTTACCTATAATTTTTGATTCTTCGTCTTATTCAATTTTTTTTTGCGATTGATATTTTTGTTTTTATTAGATGATAAATGATGAATAGTACTTTACGTGTGACTAAGTTTTTTCTAATTTCCTAAAAAAATTTCAAATAAGACGAATGATCAAATGTTGGACACGAAAACCGAAAAATTGGTTTTTTTTTTGACAGAGGGAGTACAGAGTTACGTACAAAGTACGGTGGTAAGTTCAATCCAAAAGCTTAAAGATTATATTTGGTTTGGAGGAATTTTAAACCGTAGGAATAGTAAAAGTGCAAGAATACGAATGCAAGCTCATATTAATCTATAAGAATTTTTTTAAGAAGTTTGAGTAAATAAAAATTTTAGTACGTTTTCTCTCTACAATACGTAGAACATGAAAATTTTCTTTGCTTTCCGTATAACTCATGGCTACGAACAGAATGACTTTGGAATTCAATAATTTGTTTATCCTCCAAAAATGAATTGGCCCTAAGATGATAGGAAAGATGAATAACTCATTTACGGTCCAAACGTGAGGGGTAATTCCGGGGGATTGAGAAACAAGCAAGCGACCACGACGACGGCGTGCATGGGAAGAGAAGCAGCAGCTCAGCTCTCATCTATATCTATCTGTGATTGATTAGATCAAGCGTCGCCTGCATGACTCGCCTCTCTTCTTTTGGCGAGGCATCATCACGCTTTCTTGGCGTTTGCCAGTCCAATCACGGAGCTCATCAATCCGATCCTTTCTTGTTGTTGAGATCTGCATTCTGATGAGTCCTGAATGCCTGCTGCTGGCTGCAGTGTACTGTACGGTCATGTTTTTTTGCTGGTGTAGTAATCGACACATGAAATATGGCAGCAGATTAATATATAATTAATTAATAGATAGATAGATCTAAATAAATTTTAAAAATAGATTTATATGAATTTTTAAATAACTTTTCTATAGAAAATTTTGATAAAATATATATTGTTTAATAGTTTGAAATGCATGTTTGCCGGAAACGAGAGAAATATGAGTTAGTAAGCTAGGCTAAGGAACAGACCGTAACGTCATTTGGATCGATCGTAGAGAGAAAAGAAAAAAAATAAGATTGTGACAAATTTTCGAGTACTGCAAGTACTGAGAGTACGTAGTGGTGCACATGCATGCTTGGCTCGTTTAACTAACGTTTTATTAATTTGTTTTAGCTAGCCAAGATCTTGGAGTTGATGATGAATGGATGGAGGCCACGGAGAAAGATAAAAGTTGGTGCTCCTCCTACTAACCAAAGCACACTGCTATGATAACTTTACTTTTAGTAGTTGAAGTGGTAACATTGGATTGGATTTGCATGGTGAGGCAGGGAATCTAACCTGTAGCCATGTAGGGTTCTTGCCAGGTCCTTGCCACTGCCACAAGAAATAGCACAAAAATGGTGCCTTGGACAGATGTCAGCGAGTTCATTGGCTGGGTGCCCCTGCATGGGACTGAAGATTAGTTGGCAGCTTTTGTGCACTCTCCTACCTAATCCAATAAATCTATAAAGGTAACTCATCATATGGCATCATTCAGGAATCACTCTTTCTGTGGCTTTGGTAATTAATTGTACTGACTGTCCCTGAATATGGTGAGGGTCATTACATTTCTGCATTAGTAACACGCAATGCGCTGCTTCATATACAGGAGTGTATAGCTACAATATGGAAGAAAAATGCATGTGTGCTGCAACCTGTGGATGGTCAGATTAGACAATGAGAGGTCGATCTACTGAAAGCCTGAACCATATGGATTCAGAAAAACGAAACTCTGAACCATCAACATGAACTCCAGCAGTCTTCTTCTCCAGTGTGATCTAGCCATGCATGGCTACCCGGCGCCCACCACGAGTTTCTGGATGAATAAGTTGTCCAATGTCCATTGCTGTGCTGTGCATGTTCTTTAATTTGGTGATGAGACAAGGCCTGTCTGTACGGGAATCTGGGGGAAGGAGGTAACGTTAAAACTGGGTCGGTAGCTAGCTTTCTAGCTTAGTGTGCTACTCCGTGACTGCGTTGCTTTTTCATGTAATGGCAATGTCAGGTTTTCGGTTTTTGTCTGCTAATACTCGTGTGATCGATGGTACACATTACACACATGCTCTTGCAGTTAGTCTGTACGCTTGTACTTAGCTCGAGCCTTTTTTTTCTTGTTGTATCTAGCTAGTCGGTGCTCTTTTGAGGCATCGCCGTTGTTTTCTTGCTCTTGTTTGCTTCTAACCTAGTTCGCTGGAGGTGAGTAGCTAGCTAGCTCCTTCGTCCTCGAGTCCGGCGAAGTCTGAACTGCTCTGAATTGTATATACAGAGTGATCAGTGATGGCGTGTGGGCGTCAAGCCCAAGATACGTCACAGGTCGTGGACGGACGGGCTCTGCGTACATTTAGCTCCGCCGCCGGCGAGGCGGCGACGTACGTCGAACGCGGCCTCGACGGTCGGCGGATAAGACGTGTGCTGTGCTGCAGACCCGAACATGTTCGCCGGCGAGATGTAGACGACCAGGACGAGCACGCTATCCTAACGCTGCCCAGGTGATGAGAAGCGCGGGCCGGCGAGGAGGTCCTGGTCTGGAGACGGAGCTCCGTCTGCCAGCATTGCCAGCGGCGGCGGCAACGATGAGTGCTGTGTTTGACGAATGGGAGGAGGAAAGATTATATGATTTTTTTTTATAGAGTGAAGTGCACCAGCGGTCTCTAAATTTGTGTGCATGTGTCATCTAGGTCCCTGAACTCTCAAAATGTATTTTTGGTTCCCCGAACTTGTCCGGAAGTATCATATAGGTCCAAACGGGCTCCAACCTGCTCCATCCGTTGACGTGGCATGCCACGGTGGCGCCTACGAGAAGGGAGAGAAAAAATAAAGAGGAGAGAGATACTGGCATGTGGGATCTACATGGCACCAACAACATGTAGGCGCCACCGTGGTATGCCACGTCATCGGATAGAGTGGGTTGGAGCCCGTTTGGAACTATATGGCACCCTTGGACAAGTTTGGGGATCTAAAAATGCATTTTGAGAGTCAGGGACCTAAATGACACATGCACATAAGTTTAGAGACCACTGATGCACTTTACTCTTTTTAAAAACTAGTTTAACAGTATAAATGACAAAATTAGCCACCATGAATAAAAAATTTACTCAATGAAGATGAGAATGCGAGATGATGATATATATAATTTTTTTAAAAAAAATATGCAGCATGTAAAAAACGAGTAATAATTTGGCCCAAGCAAAATAACTCAGCAGAGGTCCTCAGCTTGAGGAGAATATGTTGGGTCGTAATTATGTAATACGAGAGTTATTAAGTGAGCCCGGCCCAAGAAAGTTTTCTACAGCCCGAGGAGTATCGGGAAAGTGCGGCCCATCATCGTGGGCCGGAACAACAGAGCAGCGACTTACGCGCGGCCCATGAGTTGGGCCGCACATGATCTCGATTTCCCGAGGCCCAATAGTGGGATCGGGACTCACGCGCGCACGGACGGTCGAGATTGGACGCGTGGCTGCGAGGGAGCGATCTGGGCCGTCCGTCGCGCGCTCAGGGCACGGGCGGCGCAGGCGAAGCGTCTCGTGATCTCGTTGGCTCCCGGCGGCCGCAGCGCGTGCGTCCCCAAATCGCGATTTCCCCCCGCCCCAACCAAAACTAATAAATTTTTCTCCGGGCGAATTCGAGATCGGAGGCTTCGGATCGAGGTAAAATTCCACACTTCGCTTTGCAGTTTTCCTCCCTGATCAGTTCAGTCGGTTCACCTCTGCGCGAGCAAGCATGCTTCGATAGGATCTGCGGATTTGCGCGGCGAGTTTAGTGTTTTTTGTTGTTGTGCCGAATGATGTGCAGGAGATTGCGTGTTTTTTTTCGTTTTTTTTTCATGCGCGTCGCGTCCATGACGGGGATTCAGATCGAATTAGGGCAACTCGGCTGTAGATGCAACGCTCGTTTTTTGTTTTATCCGTTTTAAAGAGTTAGATCTCGCCCCGTAGGTATCGACTTTGGTCGCAGGTCGCTAAGATTTGCTTGTTTGTCCTGCTTAGAAGGTTAATTTTTTTTTTATGTATGATCGGGCAATGTCAGATTTGGTGGATTTATTGTTGTACGGCACGAGGATTCTCGGTTGACGTATTGTAGAGGTTGCATTGGTCTTTTTGATGCCATACTGAGCTTATTCGGGATGTTTTGATCCGAATTACTATATAGTTAGGCGCAGGATTAGAGTTTACTGCCTCATCCTTGGTATATATCCATGGTATATAGATAGACTCTTTGTTTGAATTGGCTGTCGGATTCTAGATGGAGCAAATAGCTAGAGCATTGGCCTACTAGATTTGTGACTGGGAGTTAGTCTTCTGATCCTTGTGCCATATGTTTGTTCTGTTTATGTTTAACGTAAAGTTTTGAGCTGCTTCTTGATTTCCAGCTTAAGTTTCTTTCTAATTTTTTTCAGGTATTCCTGTTCTGATTTGATTGGATTGCGGGAGCTGCTGGGGGGAATCTATCTGTAGGTAGGATTTCATAATTTTATGGACTTTGATTGCAACAAGGCAAGAGGAGACTCTTCATCTGTGAATAGTTCCTGCATTTTCACCGAAGACACTCTCATCCAGGCAAAGCCCTATACTCACTTGGGGAAAGCTAAACATCGGAATAGCGTCAGTACATTGAATAACCAGAAGTGCAATTATGGATCACTTTTGGATGAAAAGAAAATTGTTGAAACAAGTGATGGTGAGACCACCTCGATGTGTGACTCAAGGTGCTTCACTGATTTGCCGGCCGCATTGGTCTGCGAAGTGCTTGAACGCCTCGATCCAAAGGAGCTTGGCATTGTATCTTGCGTCTCCACCCTACTGCATACCCTAGCCACAGATCATAAAGGTTGGAAGAAGTTTTATTGTGAAAGGTGGGGGCTTCCTAATCCTCCAGTCACCCTCAATGGACCCTTGGTTCCAGGTGGTACTCCAGATTGGAAGTCTTGGAAAACATTGTTTGTGGAGCGGGAGTTTCGAAGCAAATCATTCATGGGAAGATTCAGTGTTGATGTTCTCCGTGGCCACTGTGAGGATGTACGCACCGTGTTCCTTCTAGCATCACTAAATCTTATATTTACTGGTGGTGATGATTCTGTGATCCGAATGTGGGACATGGAGGAAGGGCTCTTGATTGATAAGTCCCGCCCACTTTGTTGCACCATCCGGGCCATCGCAGCTGACACTAGGCTTTTGGTTACTGCTGGGACCAATACCTTTATTCAGTGTTGGAGGGCTGTTGAAGGTAATTCTTACCCTTTCCACATCTCTGGAAATGGTCCTGACCAGAATTGTGAGTTTCGGCTTTGGGGGCATGAAGGACCTGTGACTTGCCTTGCCTTGGACTCATTAAGGATTTTCAGTGGTAGCTGGGATATGACTGTTCGTGTTTGGGACAGATCTGAAATGAAGTGTGTTCAGAAGTTCATGCATGCAGACTGGGTTTGGAGTGTGGCACCTCATGGAAATACTGTTGCCAGTACAGCTGGTAGGGATGCCTATGTATGGGATACCAAGAGTGGTGAGTTGCAAAGTGTAATTTCCAATGCCCATGTTGGTAATGCATATTCTTTAGCTCGAACACACCTAGCTGATGTGCTATTTACTGGAGGAGAGGACGGGGCAATTCGCCTGTTTGATATTTCTGAGGTCTCTGATGATGAAGATATTAAGCCAGCTGCTACTTGGGTGCCACATGCTGGCCCTGTTCATTCCCTCGCTTTTGAGTACCCATGGCTTGTCTCAGCTTCTAGTGATGGCAGGATTGCACTGATTGATTTGAGGAAGCTTCTGAATCCAAAGTACTCAGCAAAACACTCACGCAGGGTTAAGATCTTTGATGCAATTTCCATTGAGCCTCCGCAGAGAATGCTTCATGGCCTTGGGTGCGATCTTTTCTCTGTTGCCATTGGTGCAGATAGGATTGTTTGTGGAGGTGAGGATGGTGCTGTCAAAGTCTGGAACTTCTCAGAAGCACTGGAGATTGAGAAGAGGGCGCAGGCTCTAAGAAGTTTGAGGCAGGAGAACCGCATGAGGCGGAAGAAGGCACAAGTAGAGATGAATGCAAATGGTAGAAGGTCTGACCAATGCTCAATAGCCATGAAAAGAAACCAACTTAAGGGTGATAAGAGTGTTACTTGGCACAGCAAGCGTGCCATCAACGACAAGGTCAAGTCTTAGATTAGGTCTTGTACCCTTCACAACATTACACTCTACAGCGGCCATGCATTGATAGTTCTTTACTTGGATGGTTACTCTTTCTCATCCCAATTAGGCTTGCTGTGTAGGTTAACATTTGCATTTTCACTATTCAACTTTGTAAGGTTACCCAATGCAGTGTAGCCGTGCATTAAACCCTCATATGCAATTATTATCCTCTCTGGTGTATATTGGTCTAACAGAAAAAAAAAGGTCCCTTTGTCTTGTTTTTTTATGCTCTAATTGCATTTGAATTTGTTTGTATCGTTCTGTTTGCAGCTGTTGTGAATGTGAAACTATATCACACTATTCCAGGAATAATCAACCTCTGAATTTGTCACTGCTGAATAACATCTTAAAACATTTTTTGTGTCCTTAGATTTCAACTGGATTTCTTTTGTGGTCATGTGGTCTTTGATAAGAAAATCTTGCTACCTCTTTTCTTTACCATATTACCCCACATTTTTGAAAGATCGATTTTTCCGTACGAATTTTTAAGAGATCGGATTGAATTACCTTGTAAAGCTTCACTTTCTGATAATGCTTAACTTTACACCTATTTTCTGATTTGTTGGAAATACTAGCTTATATTTGAAAACTAAACATGGTTAATTCTCAAATGTTTCTGATTTTGCACGCCATGCATGTTAAGGTGGTGCATATTTTCACAACTACGCGAAAGAGAATTTTTCTACCAGAGATTTATGAGTTGCTCGATACTTTTTCATTTATTGCAAATGACCATTGAACTGGGCCCTCCTGGAGTTCAGGGTGTCACCAGCTGTTCCAAACACCGCATCAACATGCCTACTTTTATACTCCTGTCAACTTATGCTGTGTTTGAATCAATGCTAGGAGAACTATTTTAGCAGGAACATACACAAAAAAATATTCTGCACCTGTTTTTATATTTCTCTGTGTTTGTTAAACTATTGATAAATCTGACTAGCAATGCAGAGGCCACATGCAGAGGGCTTATCAGGAATTGAGAAAGTTCAGTGTAAATTTTGTTGTTCTTGGCCCAGGAGGAAGCTTCCTCCCTGCTTCCTTGCCTTCCTGCACAGATCGATCTCAAATTATCTTCCTTTTTAATTATCTTCATTTCTCTCTCTGCTTTGCACTGATCATTTGATCCGCTCCAGAATCTGCTGTTTAGATGTGATGTGATTTCTGGGCTTGTTTATTTCATTATTTCGCCTTTGATGGGTCAAACTGAGTTTTGGTTAGACTTGACAAGGGCAAGTCTTTATCTTTGATCTGAGATACTTAAAAAAATGTGGGTAGTAATAATTGATGGGAGAGGTTGGCAAATCTTGTTCTTGGCATGTCTAGTATGCGTCGGTGTCATTTTTCCCCCTCTCTGAAATCCATGTGTCGGCAGCAATTTGGCCTCTATACTTACCACTCGATCCTTGTGATTATTTACTTGTGTCGGTGTTCAGACACCATTTTGAGTTTTTAACACCTCTACCTGAGATGTTCGGATAACAGAACGGCTGTCTCTTTCCTTTATTATTGTATGATCATCAAAGATAAAAAGGATAAAGCTTTACACTGAAAGCTCATGGATGACCGTTTGGCATAAAAAAAGTCAAACAATATATTTACAAATAAAAAGTAATTTGTAAATAAAACTTTTATGCATGTAAAATCCTTTAAAATAAACTCTAAACTTAAGGTTGAAAATTTAAATTTTGTCTAAAGTACAAGCAGAAACGAATTGAGGAGCAGCAGGCAAGGCAAAGAACCAATCACGGCATCACCAAATGCCAAATTGCCAGTGGTGAACATGGAACTTTGGAGAGCGAAGAGTGACACCCAGATTAGGCCATTCATGTGAACATGATTGAACAATGACATTGCTCAGATTCAGCACGAAATGGGAAGGAAGGAAGGAACAGGGCCATGTGTTGCTTCACCCTCCATCAGCATGTGACCCACCACCACCTCACAACCCAAACCCCAAAGAGAATGTGATTGGATTCTCTCTCTCTTTCTCTATCTATCTAAAAATGAGAATAGAACACCACTCTCTCCAGTCCCCACTCCTCAGGAGGGAAAGCAGCAACTTTAGCTGGCTAGGAGGGCCCACAGTGAAGAGGATTTTTTGGAACACTCGAATTTTACAGAATTTTTCCAGAAACTAGGTTAATTTTTTCTAAAATTTCTATGAAATTCCTCTAAATCGAATAGGCCATAATTTCATAGGGAAACATATTGATTCTTTTCTGTTGGAATTCTGAAAAAAATTATGTTCTAAACTATGTGTAAACTTGAACTCTTACCGATGAAGTTTGTTTGTACTACATGTGCAAAGCTTGCTTAAAGGCTTTATAAGAATTTTCTTTTCTAATTTGTCCTGCGATAACCAAAGCAAACCTCCTTTTCACCGACTCTGATATCGTTGGTGATTCTCCCTATCACCATCTACCTTTATACTGTTTTTACACTTGTGAGAACACTAGACTAGCCAATCAAGTTGCCTCTCGTTCTCATCAGAATGAAATCTCACATTTTGTTTCCATTATAAATCTCACACGTATGCCTTGAGAAATGCACGAGGTCTTTCAGCTAGCTTTATGAGAGGCTTGGTTAGCAGCATCGCTTCTTCTATTTAATTTGATATTACATCCTTCCTTCCATAATATGTATGTTTTTTTAAATTCTATCCCTTATAGATAGACAATGTATCTTTTAAGGGTACATTGGATTGATGATAATTTTTACCCTACTGATATATTAGTAGTGCCAAAATCTTGATATATCTTACCACAATAAAATTTGGTAATGTTATATTTGTGATAACCTGGGCAAATACTTATAGTATTTCAAGCATACATGTGTATTATTAGAGCTACCAAAACTTTGGTAAGGTAAAAAGTCGGCTTCAATCAAAATTCACAATCCCTATGTTACTTTGGAACAAAACAACAAAGATACATGTTTCTTTTCAACCTTTTTCTCAACTGGTGTGCTTTCCGAACTATGAAACAATTGTTTTTCTTCGAAAAGTTTTAGCACAGAAGTTCGTCATCTGATATTAATTTATTAATCTCATCATTTGTACAAATGAATATTTAAAAAATAGATAATATTTTGTAATAGAAAACATAACCTTAACTTGTAAATTCTCAAAAAGAAACTCAAAATTAAGACAGAATCAAATTAGCACTGTCCAGTGGCTGCTTTAACTTGATAACAATACCATAATTTTTTAGATGTGTCTACAAAGCTCCATGTCTACATGGTAGTTGTACTCCACTGATCATCTTAACCATTTTGGACTTGACCAAAACAAAACACAAGAAGAGCTCTACGACCGCAGATCCACATCCACACTGTGAGCCTCGTCTTGCTGCACGCTGCACAACTCCCCTCCCCTCCCCTCCCTGTGACAACGCGGTGGCCGACGCCGACACGCCCTCCGCCGCTCGCCGGCCGGCCGGCCGCCACGCGCTCCCCGCACCTCACCGGCGCCTGCTTCTGCTGCTGCTGCGGTCCGCCCGCCCGCCAGTATCCGCCACTCGCGCGTACGTACGTGCAGAGCGTGCCTCCCGATCTGCTGCTGCTCAGCTGCGGCAAGGCAACCCGGCGGCTGCTCCGTCCGCTCCATTTGGCCGGCGCGGCGCCCCCCTCCCTCTGTCCTGCCCGAGTCTGCTCTCTTATCTCTCTCTCTCTGTGTCGCGCGCGCGCGCGAGCGAGACATGGGACGGCAGCGGGAGTGGCACTGATCTCGGCAATGGCGGCGGGGGGTCTGCTTCGTCGGCGTCCACGGGTAATGCGAATCTCCCTGCTCGTCGGTTGCCTGATTGCTGTCTGGGATGGCTCGTGCTCCCGCTGTGTGTTCTAGGCGTTAACTGAAATTGCTGAACCGAAACAGTTCGTGCTTTTCCATTTGATTCGGTGTTTGTTGTGTGCATGGATCTAGCCACAAAAAGATCTCGTCCTTTTCAAGTAGTGGGGATAAAATTTCTCGCTTTTTCCAGTTTGGCAGTGCTACCGCCTGAATCCTGGTTTCTGCTGGTTTGATTTCAGGGTCCAGATGCTTGTTGTGCAGTCTAAATGAGACCTGCAAGAGCTAAAATTTGGCAGTCGGGGTGATGCTAGCGATGAGGCTACTCGTGCTGGCAGTTGTAAGCACCGTGCTTGCGAACTCGCTGTTCTTGGAAGTCCACGGAGGTGAATTGCTTCTGAACTGTGGTTCGAACTTGACTGTCAATGCTGACGGCAGGAGATGGATCGGCGACATGGCCCCTGGGCAGAATTTTACATTGAGCAGCCCTGGAATAGCTGCATCGCTGGCCGGGAGCAGCAACGGCAATGAAATCTTTGGGCCGGTGTACCATTCAGCTCGTTTCTTTAGCACCGCATCTTGGTATAACTTCAGCGTGCTGCCGGGGAACTACTGTATCAGGTTGCATTTCTTCCCTTTCACATTTGGGAATTTCAGTGGGAACGATTCATCGTTTGATGTTACTGCAAATGATTTCAAGCTGGTCTCGAAATTCAATGTGTCAGAGGAGATTGTTTGGAGGAGCACCGTGAGCAATTCAACCATCAGTGCGGTCGTCAAGGAGTACTTTCTTGTAGTTGATGCTCATGGCCTGGAGGTTGAATTTGATCCGAGCCCTGGGTCGTTTGCCTTCGTGAATGCGATTGAGGTGATGCTCACTCCAGATAACCTGTTCAATGACACGGTGAACAAAGTTGGCGCTGGAGATGGGCAGCTTCCTCTTGGCTTAAGCAGCAGAGGCCTAGAGACAATGTACCGGTTGAATGTTGGAGGACCTGCACTTAAATCTTCCAAGGATCAGTATCTACACAGACCTTGGTACACTGATGAAGCATTCATGGTTTCTACAAATGCTGCTATGATTGTGTCCAACGGTTCAAGCATAAGCTATCTCTCAAGCAATGACTCCTCGATTTCTCCCATTGATGTATATGAGACTGCAAGAATAATGGGCAACAACATGGTTGTGGACAAGCGGTTCAATGTGTCATGGCGATTCTATGTCCACCCCAACTTTGATTACTTGGTCCGCCTTCATTTCTGTGAGCTTGTCTATGACAAGTCCAACCAAAGGGTCTTCAAGATCTACATCAACAACAAGACAGCTGCTGAGGACTATGATGTGTATGTCAGGGCAGGGGGTATGAACAAGGCATATCATGAAGACTATTTTGACAACTTGCCACAGCAGGTAGATTCACTTTGGCTTCAGCTAGGCCCTGACCCCATGACCAGTGCTTCAGGCACGGATGCACTTCTGAATGGTTTGGAGATATTCAAGCTCAGCAGGAATGGCAACCTCGCTTATGTTCTTGGCCATATTGACATGGGTAACCAAAGGGGTATTTCCAAGGATAGAGACAGGAAAGTTTTATGGGAAGAAGTCAGTATTGGGTCTGCTTCTTTTTTGGCACTGACAGGTGTTGTTCTATTTGCATGGTGCTATGTAAGAAGGAAACGAAAAGCTGTTGAGAAGGAGTCCCCACCTGGTTGGCACCCACTGGTCCTCCATGAGGATATGAAAAGCACCACAGATGCCCGTGCAACCGGTAAATCACCCTTGACACGCAATTCATCTTCCATTGGTCACAGAATGGGCAGAAGATTCAGCATTGCAGAGATAAGGGCGGCCACAAAGAACTTTGATGAGGCTTTGCTTATTGGTACTGGTGGTTTTGGCAAGGTTTACAAGGGTGAGGTCGATGAGGGTACTACAGTGGCAATCAAGCGTGCAAATCCATTATGTGGCCAGGGCTTGAAAGAATTCGAAACGGAAATTGAGATGCTCTCCAAGCTTAGACACCGGCACCTTGTTGCAATGATTGGCTATTGTGAAGAGCAGAAGGAAATGATTCTAGTCTATGAATACATGGCAAAGGGGACATTGCGGAGCCATCTTTATGGAAGTGGTCTTCCACCTCTGACATGGAAGCAACGTGTTGATGCCTGCATTGGCGCAGCTCGTGGACTTCACTACCTCCACACTGGAGCAGACCGAGGTATAATCCATAGGGATGTGAAAACTACAAACATCTTGTTGGATGATAATTTTGTTGCAAAGATAGCAGATTTTGGGTTGTCTAAAACTGGTCCAACACTGGACCAGACCCATGTTAGTACGGCAGTCAAGGGAAGCTTTGGGTACCTTGATCCAGAGTACTTCCGGAGGCAGCAACTCACACAAAAATCTGATGTCTATTCTTTTGGAGTAGTGCTCTTTGAAGTCGCTTGTGGAAGACCAGTTATAGACCCCTCGTTGCCCAAGGATCAAATCAACTTGGCAGAATGGGCAATGAGATGGCAGCGCCAGCGTTCACTGGAAGCAATAGTGGATCCCCGGCTGGATGGTGACTTTTCATCAGAATCCTTGAAGAAGTTTGGTGAAATTGCAGAGAAGTGCCTTGCTGATGATGGGAGAAGCAGGCCATCAATGGGCGAGGTCTTGTGGCATCTGGAATATGTGCTACAGCTCCATGAAGCTTACAAACGCAATGTGGACTGTGAATCATTTGGAAGCAGTGAACTGGGGTTTGCCGATATGTCCTTCAGCCTACCTCACATCAGAGAGGGAGAAGAGGAACATAACTCAAAGCCATCTAGTATAAGAGAAGATCCAAACACTTGAGGGTTTCTGACATCTGGTAACCCACTGAAATATCTTGATTGAATTGTAGCGATGGTCTTCTTGTAAAATTGTGTGATATTGCTCATGTAGGTTCTTAGCTGTGCCGGTTTCTTCTGAGATTTTTTCTTTGGTGTCCTCCTGTTCAACAAGTGTAGAATAATAGGATTTTTGTAGATTGCCAAACAAACAAAAAAAACATGGAAGCGTCAAGTTGTTCCTTGACATCCTGCTGTACCATGATATTTGTTTAACAACTGGATTTAGGTCAACCTGTGTGACCTGTATAAATCGTACTGATAATATAATTATCTCTTTCAACTTATAGTATCATATGGGCTTTGGTTTCTATATGTTGAATCCACATTAGCCATTTCTTTATAGCAAATTTGTATCTTATGTAAAACTATCCCATTAGTTTTTTTATTATACTAGCAAGATGCCCGTGCTTCGCTACGGGTAAAAAGAATCATTATATATTAAAGAAACCACTAAAACATATATGAAATGCAGTAATAATTAGTTAATTATGTGAACCATATGAAAACTATATATCATGTTAGTAAAATTTAACAAACAATCAATCCCATAAAGAGCAATTAATCATTGCATGTTTTCACTATACATGAATCAACAATAGTGGGATGTGAATGTGAAATTGTCTAGCTAAGTCTTCATAATTTGCAAAATCATTTACATTTAATTCAATAAATATGACCAGGATATTATTTCTCACGAAGAAAAAAGATTCTAGAGATAATGACTAAGAAATACTATCAAAATCACATCAACAGGCTCAAACAACCTGGAGGCTTCTATCATAATGTTATTGTTAGACGCTTTAAAAAATAGGGCACATATAAAGAAGACAAAATGTTAGCATAAATGATAAAAAAATCAGTACGTATGTAGAATAGATGACTTGGAATGTACATTTCTAAGCCATTAAAAGCTATTTAGTTGTGATAGGTCTATACATTGAAGATGGAGCAGAGAACAGCGAGGATATATTAATATATGATGGATATAAGGACATTACACACACTCTCTCCTAGTTTAATTAAATTCTGATTTTTTTAGCTCTCCTTATTTTATCTTTTCTTTCTTTTTTTTCCTTCTGTCATCTCTTCTTTCTTTTCTTCATTATTTCCCTCTAACGGCGGAGAGGGAGTCGGAGACGGGCGATGACGGCACGGTGACAATTTTGCACTTTGCAATTTCTTAGATTAAGTTCTCTTTTTAAATAAAAGTGCAACTAAATTTTCGTCCTTCTACTTGAAATTATATATATGAAAAATAATTTTCATTGGTAAACTTTCTACTTATACAAAATATTTCGATTCATAAACATGATAAATAAAAATTTCTATTTATAAACTTTTTACATAAATAGACATAAACTTTATACGTAGATAAAATATTTCTTTTTATAATCTTTATGCATATGTATTCACAAAATTTAAATACAAATAAAATATTTCTATTCATAAACTGTATACCTAAATAAAATATTTATATGTAGAAATATATTTGATCCCAACGGTCAAAATAATCTACCCTAAAATCACAATAATAATGACTTGATTTAAGAATTTATTTAGGTGTCAAAATTTTGGTGTTAAATTTGTAATCTATTGTCTAATATCTTTGATAATAAAAACAACACTTTAAATTAAGACTCAAATCTAAGTTTTATTGCTGTATACCTCTTTACCTTATAGCAGAGATCTTTCACATTATTTCAGCTTCCTTTATACATAATGTCCTGAATGTTCTTTTCTTAAGAACATCTTAGTACAATAATCTACTTCCTTAGTTATGCCCTGCAAAGTTGCAAGAACCCATGTTGTATTATCCCGTACCACGCAATGGATTCAGAAGTAGCCATTGTCGTTCCAGATCAATGCTTGTAATTTGTAAATGGCAAAAGGCTGAGCTTGGACAGATTTCACCATTTTGCACTTACTGCACTGTACTGCTCTGCTGTCTCTGTGTTCTCGCATTACTGGTAGCCTTGTATGATTCCACTCTTAAGATGTCGCGACGACGGCGACCACAGCTTTCAGTGCGTCGCCTAGCGCTGACATGTGATGATGATGCTCCTGTCCAGCTTACATAGATCCAGGTTGCAAGCTTGTCAGGGGAATTCGCGAGTACACTGAACTCAGCTGGGACCATTGGGGACGGCCAAGGATTGCTGGTGTCTCTGTCTCTCCTGCAATTGCTCGTGCATCACATGCGTCTTCAATGCACAGATTCTGAAACTGATTTGCAAACCGTCCGAACTATGGGAGCTGCAGGGTGAAACCGCTGGAGTTTGAAACCAGCATTTGGTAAGAGCTAGAGGAGCTACTAAAGTGCACAGCATTGCTGAATTCACCTTGTACAGAAAGAACCTTGGATGGTAGTCAAAATTTGTCATCAAAAGCTATGCAATTTCAGAAACATTGCCAGGTATTGATGCAATGAAGTATTACTGACTGGCTTGGATCACCCTATGTGACCTGCAGCGAAACGAGCCCTCACTGATTGATACAGCAATACATCAACAGGTCACAAATATACAGCGAGTCAATCAGTGCTCACTGACAGGAGACAGCCACAGGTGGAACAATACATCATAACAGGTTTACATACACAGTGATCCGTAACTAGCCACACTTTGCCAACACGAGCCAACAAAAATTACAACACTTGTCTAAGTCAAGGTTATCAAATCCTTAGCCATACCATGACAAACCTAAGACAATATTACCACACTTTTCTAAGTCATCGGCATGTTGAACTAGTTTGTTGAAAAGAAATCTTGTCACAACTATGGCTATAACCAAACAATCTAAGGGGCTGTTTGAATCCAGAGATTTTTCAAAGTTCTTTGTCACATCGAATGTTTGGACATTAATTAGGACTATTAAATATAAACTGATAACAAAACTAATTGCATAAATAAATGCTATTTCATTGGAAAATTTTTTTAAGGCTAATTAATCCATAATTAACAAATATTTACTGTAGCATCACATTCGCTAATCATGGACTAATTAGGCTCAATAGATTCGTCTCGTGAAATAGTCCAGAGTATGGAGTGGGTTTTATTAATAATCTATATTTAATACTTCTAGTTAATGTTTAAATATTCGATGTGACAGTGACTTAAAAAAGTAGCAGGGATCCAAACACCCCCTAAGTTTCCTGAAGTTCATCGTGGTAAACTATGGCCGGGTTCGTTTGGAGGACTGGTAAGTTAACTTATCCTGACGTAGAAAACGTAGTAATTGATTAATACATGATTAATTAATTATTAAAAAATATAAAATAGATTAATATTATTTTTTTAAAACAACTTTTCTATAGAAATCTTTTGCAAAAAATACACCGTTTAGCAGTTCAGAAAGCATGCGCAGAAAACGAGATGGATAAGTTAGGAGCCGAACGCGGCCTATGTCTAGCAACCAAACACCCTCTAAAGTTACCAATGTCTCTTATTGCACCGAATTAACCAGGAGTGGAAAAACAGTAAAAAGTTTGAAAGCCACTGAAATAAGAACTTCTCCCTCCATTTCATATTACAAGAATTTTTGGCTATACATAAATTCATCTATTAATCGATATATCTTAATTTATTAACATCCATATAAAACTAGATAATACTAAGTCATCTTACATTGTGAAATAAAGATAGTACAGGTTCACCATGGGAGTGAATTATAATAACAAATTACAGCTCGACGAGATTAATAGCGGTAAGACAGCCTCAACTGGAAATAAGGTAATGAGAGATACTTCAGTTTTACAAACAAAATTGTTTGGGAAGTAGCTTCCCAGGTAAAACTTTGGTACACTCTACTCAAGTACTCAACCGTCATTGACCGATGAGATGGAAACACAAAAGCAACTGTAAACAAGCCACCTATTGTGTCCAGAGACAGTTATCATTGGAGAATATATCATAGAAGACCAAAGACTGCTAATTTTTTTAGGTAACTAAGCAGGAATCACTGAGTTGTAGTGCTCGCCAAGACCATAGGCATGTCTGTGATAGGACAACCTGATGCTAGGGCCATCTGTACCACCTTCCAATTTATACTCTTTGCCCATTTCCACATCTGGAAATGAGCCTGAGTACACAACAATGTGCTTCTTTAGGCAGTGGGTTAGAGCACCAAGCTCAAGTTGCCCACCCCAAGCAGCAGTTGTTTCAACCTCCTCACAGTACCTCTTGAAGCTCTCCAAGGGGTCTGGTCCAGACTCAACCTTGCTCTCTGATAGGAAAAATGGAAGAAAATCTGCAGCATGCTCTTTCATATAATGGGCAGTCATTTGCCGTAGCTCCTGGTAACTGTATTGTGTAGTAGTACCTCTGGGATAAAGCGATAGCTGGTTCTCAACAGCACGGTACAGGCAGTGCCCATCTGGCTTTATCTCCTGGATGGTCAGTCCCAAGGGCTCCAGCTTCTTCTCAAGATTTTCATTTTCTATCATGCGATCACTGACAAGATTGTTTTGCTCTTCTTGAATGCGCTGCTCTCTAGCAGCTTCTTCCTTTGCCTTCTTCTCTCGACGGCGCGCACCTTTGCTAGGCTTTGCGGAATCCGCATTACTGGTCACAGAAACACCGGCTATAGCCTTTACTAAGGTGTCCATGTTCCCCTTTTCTGAGCTGCCTGCGGAGTTGTACCCAAATGTAGCAAGTTCGGCAGCATGTTTCACCTCTAACTCAGCTGAGAGCCGTGATATCTCCTCCTCTACCTGCTTCTTCTTGGCCTTCTGTTCAGCTTTGCTGCCTTTAGCGGCTGCTTTCTTGAGACTTGTTTCCTTATCCTGGAGTTTGGATTTCTCTTTCCTGTTTATGATAAAGAGGGCCTCATCTTTTAGGAACCATGTCAAATAATTGAAAAAGAATCCAGTCCACCATTTGCTAAGTCATCAAGTCAAAAAGAAAACAAAAATAATGGATATGTGTACATCTCATTGCTTGAACTGAAGAAAGTAGGTATTGATTCACATTCCTTTTTTTAAGAAAAAAACATTCCCTTGAGTAGCATTTTTGCCCTTTAAATAAACATCTGTAATCTACAACATACCTATAAACTGGTTGTAGCTCAAAAGTCATGGAACTTACAAATTAACTAATGTATTTCAATATACAAAAGGTTCTGCTTCCAAGACTTGTGTGTTGCGGGAGATTACTCAGCAGAGAAGAAAGACATTGCACCTAAATATGGGAACTCCCCTTAATATAATAAGACCCTTTGACCTAACCATATGATAAACACATAACTATGGAATGCCATCAATCACCAGCATTGGAAACATAACTAACATAGGAGTAAGTTTCAGGGGAAAATGCTCTCTAAAGCAATCTGATACTGCAGTGTGTGCGTAGCAAATGATTAAAAGAGCAGTCTTATTTCCTCTTCTTTGGTACCCGCATATCCACCATAACAGAGTAGATATTTTACATAGTCTAATTTCTATTCAGAAGTTTGGTGGTGATTAAATTCCAAGCCATCTAATCTAATCAGCTTCCCTGAAAAACGCCACTTTGCTGGAGAATTCAATATGCACTGATTGGATAACTTGCTCAGTGCCAAGCCTATGTACTGCAAATCGAAATGCATATTTTCTTCCTAGTACAATTCCAAGCATAGCCATTAATACAAATCTAAGATGCCGACCGAAATCATAAACAAAAACCCGACGAACAATGAAAAGTTGCAACTTTTTTACAGCCCGGCATAACACAATCCTAAAAAGATTAAAACGTTATCCCTTAATTCGCAATTCGTACCAATTAGGCAACACTTAATATAATCAACCATAAGAGTAACGCAAATCTCGCCCAATCCACAGCGCGCACAGAGCAGCAGAAGGCATCGGGGTACTGACTACTGAGTACAGGGGCAAAAGGGAAACTAACCTATGCCTCGAGAGCACCTCCTCTAGCGTCTCTTGCTGCGCTTCCTGCGCCGACTCCGCCGCGGATGTCTCGCCGCCGGCGGCGGTGGATTCGACTGCTAGGGTTTCGTCCATCGCGAAAAGGATACAGAGTTGTGTGTTCAGGGAACGAGACGAGGAAAGGAAACGGCCAGGCTTTGTCTTTGTGGACTACTCGTGCTCTTGCCTCTCCTTATCGGATGCGGATCTGATCTCGTAGCGGGCCACGAAATCACGATGATTCGCCTGCGATGTAAACAAAGCCGAGCATAGTGAAAGCTCGAGTTGAAGGCTGCCTCCGCTCGATGTGCTTGACCTAAGATATTCGCACGGATGATCTTTGCACGAACATTTTATATTTAACTGACAGTTGTAAGATTTATACATAGATTCTACATATATATATATATATATATATAAACTTTAAACATATAAATTTTACACACATGCATTTTTAATATAATATAGATATATAAGCATATAGATTTAAAGTTAGAAATCAAATTTTATCTCGAAGAATATATAAACTTTATATGTATAAAGGTATAAACTTTATATATATAAATATTTTTGAAAAGAGAAAGAGTTATATGTCAAAAGGGAAAATAATGCGCGTTCGCATTGAACAGGACATGGGAATTGGATTTACTCTAGGGGTGTATTATCGATGACCAACTATTTCATTGGGATGAAATTTATATAAATATATTTTTTAGAAATAGTGAAAAAAAAATCCTTAAAAAGTTGATGGTAAAAGTTATAGATTTGTATAGCTCTCTGGTGCAGAATTTTGCTAAAATTTCGCCAAAAGAACTATCTCCTTATGAAGAGAAAAAAAGTAAAAAACTCTTTTGATAATAATGTGTTGGTGAATTTTAATTAAATTTAAACTTATATTGTATATTCCATATGATACATTTATGGTATCTAAACATATTTATATAAACTGTCTCATCCAACTTAGAATTCTCGATATGTCCCTGGTTCAAAACGTTATGATCAAAATGTGCGGTTTCACCATGACAAAACTATCTACGCCACGAATTTTGAATCCAAAATTTAGATGACGAATTCACCAATGTTTCTACTGTACCCGCGATTATCTAAGTGTTGTTTCCAACTTTCCATCCATACGCCTACTGATTATGTAAGCGGGTGGTGTCGTGGAGGTGGTTAGGGAGTTCTTTCTTCTCACCGATCACCACCGAGCCAAACCCAACGCAGGTGATGGATGGGTTCAAACTTGATGCCCAGTTTCATTTCACCGAGCCGGGTCATTTAACTTTTTGCTACTCTTAAAAATAAATAATAATAGATGTATTATGATACTTGAGTCATATGTATATGATACGTGAAATCAATGATAAATCTATTATGACTAAATATAAAAATGATAAAAAGTTAATTATTCCCGCCGAGCAAGGTCGGGCTCGGCTCGTTTCCCATTCGTCTGTTTCCATCATCTGACAGAGACAGGTGAGTAGTAGTAGTAATCTGTTCTTGCCGAGGGATTTCGTCGCCGTCGTTCGCATCGCTTTCGTGTTTGATGTGGATTGAACTCTTAGCTTATACGATGTGCTTAGCTAGATTTCAACTCCTAAACCAACCTGCTCCAACATCTTGAGTTCACGCGTCCCACACGAGGATCTCGCTGTTTCAAAAAAAAATCTGTTAATTACAGCAGCCACGACAAATTGGTCTTTCGTGCCGTGCCGAATTGTCAATAGAATTAATCGGAGCTAGCTTCATGCTGCCCGAGTGCTGATTTGATTTGACCATGTTGAAAGCATGCACGAGTATTTTTGAAACACAGGGAATTGATACTATTTAAAACACGTAGAACTGCAATATTTAGATAATCCGCAAAACGAGTACCGTGACCAATTGGGTTATCCGTGTTCAAAGGTACTGCGCCTCCCGTTTTAAAATAAAATTATTTTTCATTCGTAGTAAGAATAACAATATAAAACTAAGGGTAACTCTTTGTCTTTTTATGAAAAACATATGATATATTTGTAAATAAAAAATAATTTATGAATAAAAATTATATATATATATATATGTGTTCTTAGTGATATAAAAAAGTCAATGTAAAAAATAAATTTTGGTGAAAATCAACTCCGATTTAAGGTTGAAAATTTTGAATTGGGCTTACCAGCATAAGTAGAAACAAAAATATATGGCTAAAAAAGGCTTGAATATCTCACATGCACTTTATTAAATCTTAGCACAACTATTCTCTATATCATTTATTTGTAATATATTTATTTATCATTTTCACATGCTTAAATAAAACAATTATTTAAAAATAAACTCGTTTATGGATAAACTAAAATGAAAAAAAACAAATTTATTTTGGGAACGAAGATAAGAGCTATTTTGGGGGGGCTTCCAGCAAAGAGTTGTAGTAGCAGTTTTTTGAACAACTTTGTCGGGAGTTTCGTAAACACAACCCTGTGACGCCTGGAAGAAACCGAGTTTCTCCGTCTCGTTATCCAGCTACCCGTGCGCACCTGGTCCCGGTGACAAAAAAACGTCCTGGAAATGGAAGACGTACGGCACGGCACGCAACATAACGCAACCCGACCCACCCTGGGTGGTCGCGCGCCAGCACGTCTTCCCGCGGCTCACGTGCACGCGGACACGTACCTAGGACCGACGAACCGATGGATCCATCACACCGTCACCGCCCGGCAACACGCACGACTCCTCAGCTTGAATCCTTGTCGCCTTGATGACGCCGTCGACGCGCGCGCGTCCGCCGTGTGTACGCCACGACGTCGCGCACGCCCCGCGACCAAACCGAGGCACCGCACCGAGCCCTCGCCACCCAAGCCAACACGGCCGCGCGCGTGCAGCCATACGTCCGGAGCGCGAGGTCGCTCTGTCCGTCGTCGTCGTCGCGCCCGCGCTACCCGCGATCCGCCGTCGTCCGCGACCGCGACTTTTCTTTCACCCGCTCGCGCTTGCGTTGCGTACGCGCGAGTGCGGGCTGTGAGATCCAAGCATTCGTACGTCGCCCCGTACAGGAGCGACGAGTGTTTGGGAAAACAGGGGAGAACCTGATCAAAACACGTGTACAATAGAACAATAGTAATGTCTTGTTCGTACAACAGTACCATGGCCCAAAGTTTCTGGGAAGTCATATGCTAAAAAATGGAAAAGCCCCAATGGGTGTTCAAACCTAGCTAGTTTGGGCCGGGGGGTGTTCAACGACGTGCATTGATCCGTGAGCATCTGGCACGTGAGTTTCGTCGATATAGAACCTTGTCACACCTGAGAGAGACAGAGAGAGAGAGAAAAAAAAACAGTGTACGGTAAACCGCGCGCCGCACTTCCAAATCTGGCTTGGCAACGTTTGACTTAACTTTACATTACGACGTGAATAAATTTCATAATCGTTCCTTCCATCTCGTTCTCCCTCGGTCCCTACTACCCGGCCGAACGCACACCTGTCTGTCTGTCCATCATCGTCCCAGACGATGCTGCAACGCACACGACGGCTGACAGAGGCGGGACCGACGTACGGCGGCAGGGCAGCCCGCAGAGCAACAACGTGCATGGCCGCCGCCGTCACGTCCATCGATCGACCGTGTACGGGCGGGAACACACGCACGCGTTAGTACAGTTACGTCACCCAACTCCTCCTCCAAGACAACGGCGAAGACCAACCAACCGAGCAGCGAATCGGCGAAGACAAACAAGAGCGAGAGACCCGCGTGACAGCGAGACGCCCGCGCCCACCCGACCCGACACGGGTCTCTCTGCGCTCTCACCGCCGTACGCGCGCGCGGGCCGCACCCATCGTAGTACGCCGTACGCGCGGCCGGGACCCACGCAAACCGCGGCACGTACGCTGCTGTTGGTGGGCAACGCGCGATCAGCGAGACGGACGGACGCGCCGGCGACCGCGGAATTTTCGTTTTTCCTGGCCTCCCAACCCAATTGGGTTCTTCCGGTCGGCCAGCTTTTGTTTATTCGGGATCATCTTTTAAGGTTTTAAACGGGAAAAAAATCTAACAGTATATTTGTAAATAAATTTATATATATTTATTTACACACTTTTATAATTGATCAAACACTTAATTTTTTTTCTTTTATCAAACACGCGCATAATGCATGGGGTTAGGGCGGAGGACACGTATGAGTTTTTTTGACTTACGCACATGTCTACAGATAATCAGATTATCATCCAATAACAGTGACCGAATTTGATTGATGAAACTAAAATTTTTAAACATTTAATTATTAGACGGATCTTTTTATTACCGTATTCTAAAAATCGAAGTTAAAAAGTAAAGTATAATAAAAAAGACTTAAAATTAACTAGTTAAACTTATATCATAAACAAAAGCCAAAAACGAGGTCGTTCGTCTTCTCTTTGCAACTTGCAAACGGCGACAGCCGCAGTCTGGTGTCTGGTCGACATTTTTGAACGGTTGGATTGCATAATTTAAGCACATGCATGTGCTTTCGCTTGTTTTCTTTTGTTTACTCCAGTGTGCATCGATCCATCCAGCACGATCACATGATCCCGTGCGACTCACCTGGGCATGGGTTTGCCGCCTGCCTGCTTTCCTTTTGACCACACAGCAAAGCTTCTAACCACGGTCTGATCTGCGTTTTTTAATATTTATTTATTCCATGTTATGTGTGGATTTTGCTGCTCGGTACTATATTATCCATTAGTACAATATATCGACTGCGACGGTGCACTAAAAAACACAGTCTTTATAGTATGTTTTCCGTGGCTGGTTAATCTTTCTGGCTTCGTATCCTAACCGTCTGAATCTGGAGCATATATTATCGGGCGCTTTGGGTCTGTTTGGGAGGCTTTAGATACTGAAAAGCAGCTACTTGATAACAAGTTTCTGAGAATATGGAAAAACTCATAAACCCAGTTTTTTCTACTACTGGATTCTTAGTTCATTTTACAGAATTTATAACTACAGACTCTTATAAGTTATAAACCGTTTGAGGCAGCTTAGAAGTAGCTTTTAGAAAATTTCACTATTAGAACAAACGAACTAGTAGGTATATGTACGCCACTAATCACATGTCGTGCCTTTAACCACTATGCACAGGAAAGCCCACATGCGTGACTGATCCATCCATCGATCGATGTGAACAGCTCAAACTGCACTCAAAACGACCACATCAATCTCGCTCTTCTCCTCGCCCTACGGCGCCGATCAGCACGCAGTATCCGACTACCCGTCAGTAACTTATCACGTCCTAATTAATTACCCGTGAAACGTAATACGACCACGTGCTGGTTGATGCACGATCAAACAAGAGATTTAGCCAGCTAAGATGGTGCTCCCTTCGCATAACACCTAATTAAAGATATAAATAAATGAATTAACCATTGCAAAGGTATAAGGAACATGGCCGAATTATAACTAAGAGTAGGTAAAATAAAATTACATCAACAGGTTACAAAGATTGGCTATGTTGGATTTATGATTGGTTGTTTTTTAGGAAAAACCAAACGGCATATTTACAAATAAAATATAATTGGTGAATAAATTTTTTATATATGTATCCTTAGCGATTTAAAAGCACAGATTGAAAAAGAAACTGCAGTAAAAAACTTAAAATCTACTTCAAATTTAAAGTTAAAAATTTAAAATTTGACTTATACAGAAGCCAAAAAAAACTAGAATGATTATGAGGTGGATGAAAAATAATTTATAGCCAGACTGCATATGCATCTGAATTCTGAAGACAGGAAAGTGGCACAAACGACCTTTTAGCCGACAGCTTATTAGCACACATACTTACGTAGAAAAGGCGTGTATAACATTTTTTTTCTAATGTGCAATGTAGATATTTGATAATGGTTATAATGACAGTGATAATTTATAGAGCTTATAATGTTAATGTTACTCTAAAGACATGTGATTCTTCGTAACTGTCTGTGCCAACTGGTCTAATCAAGTCACATAAAACGAAAAAAAACATTAGTATATATTAATTAACTATTAACTTTTAAAAACTTAAAAATAGATTTATATGATTTTTTAAACATGTATATATATATATGTATATATATATATATATTTAAACGTACGCAGATAAAAGAGAAAATGTTAGCTCGGGTCAGACGTGCGTGCCACGGTGCCAGGCCGGGGCCACGTGGAAGCGGGGCGTGGACACACACGGGGAAGCAAAAGCGGAGATGCGCCCAGTGGACCTGGTCCTGCCTGCCTTCCGCGTTGCTGCTGCCACGCCTTACGTCGGCGTACACGCGGGCAAAAAAAAAAAATCCCAACCATTTTAACCATTTCAACCCACCGCACGAGATGAGATGAGACGAGACGAGAGAAATAAAATTGGAAGAGAAAAAAAAGAAAAATATCGGAGAGGAGTCAAAGACCTCCTCCTCCTCCTCGCCACCTTCTTCTTCCTCCTCCTCCTGCCTCCTCCTCTCTTAAACCACGCCGCCTCCCTCCTCGTGAGCGCTCTCCTAAGCTCCTCTCCCGGGCTCTCGGTTCGGCTGGCGTCCCGCTAGCTCTCTGCTGCTGCGTCGCCTTGCTCGCCCGCTCTTCTTCCTCACCGCAGGTGATTCTTGCGCTCTTGCTGTCTATGTGTGTAGCTCATCTTTTCTTGGGAGGAGGGGTTGGCGGTTGGTTTGGGTTTCTTGGGAGCTCTTGGTTAAGAAGACCCAAGAACTCTGTTAGGAGTTGGGAGATTGGTTTCACTTTTTTTTTCCCTTTGGGTGTGATCTCCTGTTCTCCTGCCGTTCTGTCAAACTGAGTTCCATGGATGCGATTGCTTGTTCAGATCAAGGGGGGGGGGGGGGGTGGGAAAGGGATTACCTTTTCTTTTCTTGTGTTTTTGTGATGCGTCGTCTCGTTTTCAGCTCTGCGCCTCTGCCTGCCACGCGAGATTGGTTTATCTTTTGCTGCAAATCCGATTTTGTTTGGTGGAGCTACAAGCAATCTCACCCTGAGGTAGTTCTGCCTGGAGGGAGATGCTAGTTTGCTCATCGGCATCCGAAAAGATGCAGCTTGTTGCTTTTCCTGTGCTTCAAAAGTATTTAATCCATCATGAACTGGTGCGGGATTTAGCTCGTGTGTTCTTCCAATTACATAGAACACGGAATCACCTATAGATGGTTCGTAGTAGAAATTAACAGGCATCTGCTCGATGACTGAACCGAAATTCAGTTCCAACGCGGACAGTTGATCCGTTGGTTGGTTCTGTCAGGCGCTTTTCCTTTCAGAAAGACAGGAATACGGTTGCTTGTGACAGCCCATCAATTTGCTGAGCAAATGGGATGGATGAGGATGGCTCGTGCATTGACTTTGTTTAAGTCTTACGAGTATTACATATTCTTTTCTTTCATGGTTTCACATTTATGTATCTTCCTACTGTACTAAATGTAGACTTTTTGATAGTAACTTGAGCCATTAGTTAAAGACATGATTGGGTAACAAACCAAGAGGGGTACCAATAATCAAACAAGCAAATATGTGGGTTTCAATCCGGTTGGTGGTTATCTATGCGCAAATTGTTGTTTATACAATAGTTGCCATGTGGGGTCATTATCTTGATAGAGTGCTTGTATGCCTCATTTTGCGTTGATTTATTGTTGCAATATGAATTTATGGTTGTTCTGACGGCTATTTACCTTCGTTTCTGCAGGAATTATTTACAATTTGTTGCTTCTGTTTGGCCTGTGGGCACCTCTACAATTTGATTTCAGATGGATTGTTGCTTTATGTTCAGAAAGACTCAAGCTGTTGAAGGCGATGACGGTTAGCAGCATTTGCATATATTAGCATGTTTCATTCCTGTACTGTTGAAATACCTCATTGCTCTTACACGCTTTAGTTTCTTGTTTTATTTGTTCCAGGTGAACATAGAGTGAAGATCTTTTCTTACAGTGAGTTGAGAAAGGCTACTCACGATTTTAGTGGAGCAAATAAGATTGGAGAGGGTGGTTTTGGTTCTGTGTTCAGGGTAAGTATGCATGATATTTTGTGCACCCCATCAGTGTTCGATGCCCAGAATGTCCAAAAAATCATCTTACATTTCATTTTCTTTAATCAGGGAGTGCTTAGAGATGGGGTACCAGTTGCCGTAAAGGTGCTGTCTGCTACTTCAAGGCAAGGCGTCCGAGAATTCTTGACTGAACTTACAGCGATTTCTGACATCAAGCACGAAAACCTCGTCACACTTGTTGGTTGCTGTGCTGAAGGGTCTCATAGGATCCTTGTTTACAATTATCTTGAGAACAACAGTCTTGCACAGACATTGCTAGGTAACACATTATTGCTTTTAACCAAATAAATACTTCCTCCATCAGCTCCTTCCTTGGCTATCATACGATCATACTAACAGATATTTTGGCTGCGATATTGCAGGGTCTAGGGGTAGTAACATCCGGTTTGATTGGAGGACTCGTGTCAAAATTGCCGTGGGTGTTGCTCGCGGAATTGCATTTCTTCATGAGGAAATTCGCCCTCCAATTATCCACCGCGACATTAAGGCGAGCAACATTCTTCTGGACAGGGACCTGACCCCGAAAATTTCTGATTTTGGATTGGCTAGGCTCCTTCCACCCAATGCAACTCATGTGAGCACCCGAGTTGCAGGCACATTGTAAGCATAACCAAATCCAAAATTATGTTACTTGTTTCGCATCAGAGTGTTCTTTTTCCCTTACTTGAAATTCACTTCTTTTCAGAGGATACTTGGCACCTGAGTACGCTATCCGAGGTCAAGTGACGAAGAAATCCGATATCTATAGCTTTGGCGTTCTTCTACTGGAAATTGTTAGCGGCAGATGCAACACCAACACAAGATTGCCTTATGAAGACCAATTTCTCCTCGAAAGGGTAAGCTCACACCATCAAACTGCAAACAACAAAATGAACTTTTCATTTTTTTTCATAGAACCAAATGAATCAGAAATTCAAACCAACCAACCATACAAGGAACACTACAGTACTGACTGTGACAAAACCTGCAGACATGGGTACGCTATGAACAAGGCCGCCTCGATGAGATCATCGATGCTGATCTGGGGAACGACCTCGACGTCGACGAGGCATGCCGGTTCCTGAAGATCGGCCTGCTGTGCACGCAGGACGCGATGGCGCGCCGCCCGAACATGAGCACCGTCGTCAGGATGCTCACCGGGGAGAAGAGCTTCTCCGTGCACAAGATCACCAGGCCGGCCATGATCACCGACTTCGCCGACCTCAAGGTCAGCAGCGGCCAGCAGAAAGATCACGAGACGAGGTCCTCCAACATGAGATCGTTCAGCACCACGGATGAGACGGAGCCGTTCTCCTCGTCGGAGACGCCGACGCAGACATCGATCTGAAAGAGAGAGGAGAAAACAAAAAAGGGAAATGTGGACAGGAGTAGTGTTTTTCTTTTTTCCGGTTTGTATATTGCTGCGAAAGGATAGGATTACGTGCAATTTTTCTTTTCACTTTTTCTTGGAAAGAGTTTCGTATTTGTTTGATTTTTGTGACGAGGAGATGTTTAAAATAGGTGCAGCGTGTCTCTTCTCGATTCTGTGTAAATATTTTCGAAACGAAGATGATGAAAGATAAGCTCTCCACGATTCACATCTCTGAACTCCCGTCATTGATCAGTCTGTCACCTTGTAATACTCCCAGTATTTTCTGAAGGAAATTGCGATGCGTATGATTTAATCATATGTATGACTTAACCATCTAACGGTGTCGCAGTGCCACTTATTTATCCCCTTTGCCTAATGAATAGTGGCAGTGTTTCTTATTTATCCCCTTTGCCTAATGAATGATTGTAGTGTTTTTAGTCGTACGTGGCACTTATTTATCCTCTTTGCCTAATGAATGGTGTCAGTGTTTCTTATTTATCCCTTTTGTCTAATGGATGATGGTAGTGTTTTTAGTCGTATGTAGATAGTATAATTGGGTCGTACGTATAGCGGAACTGATTTCTGAAACAAACAAACAAAGCACTTGAATACTTAGATCAAATCATACACAAAAATTGCTAAGGGGTGATTGTTTGGTATTTTTATCCAAACGACATATTTATAAAAAAAATAATTTGTGAATAAAACTTATATATATATATATTCTTAGCGACTTAAAAGCAATGCTGGAAAGTAATCTTCGGTGAAAACCCCTTGAATAAACTCCAAAATTTAGATCGAAAATTTAAATTTTGGCTTAGAAGTATAAGTAGAAACAAAATGATAGGTGCAAAACTCAAACGTATTTTAGAAATAAGTTATATCTCGAAGATGTATTTATGCCATGGCGTGTGCAGTGCATCATCCCGATGTCATAGTCAGCACGGCGAAAATGTCCAAAGTATGGCAACATCACGCACCATTGCATTTACAGGGATGGTCAAGTGGCTGGCTCCAAGTCTCTACATACAGCGACGCTGAGTACGGCAAGAGACGAACGGATCAAAAAGCTCTCATAAAATCCTGGAAAAGGATTTCTGAACCCTCACCTTAACCGTGGCACTCTGCCATCCATCACACGTACGCCAAAAATTTTTTTTTTAAAAAAATGCGCTGCCTGAACATGTCAAATATGCTTTCAGCATCGTACTATACTCTACCATCATTTGCTTCGTCAACTCTTTTAAAGTGAGATCTCAACAAAGCAGAAGTCAGATTTACTGTATCCACAATCCATCATTCACACTGCATTTGGGAGAGCTTGCAGTTCAATGCCTATCGCTTGCAGGTGGGCCCCCTCGTAGACATGGTAGCTCGAGTGAAATGGAGAATGTTCGACAAGTGAGTGTAAAACCATCCGTGAAGTAAACGAAGTAGACAAACTGGAGCTGGAGAATCACGCAAAAAAACGGATAAGAAAAGGTCCCCGGTCAAACCGTTCCAGTGATAAACTTGGTCATGACACTGAAATACTGACTGAATTGTTGTAAGTACACAGAACCTGGAAATTGTACATATTGCCAGAAATCACTTTCAGACTGTGGTACTAGTAGCAAGATAGCCAAAGGCAGCTTTTTACCGCCATGTGTACCACTCTGAAAATTTCTTATAACAAGGACAGCTGAGCACTGGAAACATCTGACAATCACAATTATAAGGTGGATTCATCATGCCACCGACATATTGCACAGTGCAGGCATGAATCAGGAAAGATAGGAATGCGATTGAACTCAGAACAATAGATATTGCACGGTGCAGACATGAATCAGAGAGGAGAGAAATGTGATTGAACCCAGAACAATAAATAGCAACCCTTTTCCAGCAAGGATGATGAATAAAGAATACTGCATAAATTTCATACTGGACAAGAAGAACAAATTTTGAACCGAGATAAAAGAAGTTCCAGGTAAACTGAACTGAATGCTCTATGCTCTCTCCCAAACATTTCTTCGAGAGCTCCACGAAAGGGAGGGGGCGTCATTTTTCTGAATTACAGGTCATTATAAGGGTAGCTAAACAGCAGCAAGAAATGGGTGGTTTGCTAAACAAGAGGCATATATGGATATACCAAAAGAAATGTAATTCAGCACCCCATTATTGCGCAGTTATAAACGAATACACCAGCGCGCTCCTTCACCGAGAGCACCTCCCAGTCAGCACCATCGTTCCCATCTTCAGGACACCAAGAATGCAGCAAAATTACTTCACCACGGGGTACCCTGTGGCCACCAATAACAAGCAATCTATCACCACATGCCTTGAAAGCTAGCCCCCAACCATTGGAGGAGTCAGCTCTGACTGGCAATGGCTTCACTATGTTCCAGGTGTTATTTTCTTTGTCGTACTTCTTTACCACATTTGTCGACTGATCAGCTGCATAGAGCTGATTATTCACAACAGCTACTAGGGGAGGAGATTGAGAGGCACTAGTCCCTCCAGGGTACATATCATGTATTCTTCTCCATGTCCTTGTTTCAAGACTGTATTCCTCTCCACAGGTCAATGAATCCCTCTGACTGGACACACCCCCAATGACATAAAACTTTCCATCCATAAAAAACCCCGACGAGAGCCTCCTCGGCAAGTTCATGTCTGGCAAAGTCTCCCAATGACCAGTCTCTGAATTGTACAGCTCAGCAGATTTCAGTACCTGTCCATTCTTATCACACCCACCAGCAACAATAGCAATCTCACCAAAGCTCCCTGAAGCAAAGAGGCAGCGAGGCAGATTCATTGGAGTGCATCGGGACCAACCACGGTCCAGTAAATTGTACATCCAAATAGCCAGACCTGTATATTCTCGGCCAAAGACAAGGAGTTGTGTCCCGACGGCAAGTGATTCCTTGTCTGCACAAGAGAAGCACTCATCACAGGGCATTCTTGGGAGCCTCATCCATCGCTTGCGCGAAGGATCAAATGCTTCCCAGGGCATCAAGCTACACGCTAGATACACCCAGTGTTCCACAATGCCGTACTTTCTTCTCAGTTTGTACAGATAACCGCTGTTGATTAACAAATTGAACTTTTTGTTCAAACAAGAAAGAGATGGGTAGTCTGATCTGCTCGCCCAAGCAAGGCAGTCCTGAGCCAGGTCATCGTGAAGGCCTGGAAAGAAGCAATCATTTGATCCATTGGAACTTGAGTCGCCTGATTGAGTCTTGATAACAGGCTTCTGCAACTTAAGCTTCAGTTCTTTACTATCCAAATCAGCACACAGCACATCCAAGTCTAATTCTGAATTACCACAGCAGTCAACAAGTTTGTCATTCACCTCTGAGTGCTTCCTTGAATCCCTCGAGAAGCCATTCCTGACCAAAAGAAAGTAGGCTAATGTGTACTTCTGCCAGGAATTATCCTGCTGATTAAACAGCCTAAAGAGGTGCAGAACCACAGAACCAGGAACAGCAATAAGGCTTTTGCAGTCACAATCTTGAAAATCTTCCATCTTTTTTTTGTTGTGTCAACTGTGGAATGAGGAAGAGGACACGAAGGTTGGACAGATCACAGATCACCTCTGTAAAATTTTTTGACGAAAACAGCAAAAATGAGCACAAAGCTTTTGAAATGCACTAAGATTCTGGATCAAGAACAGAGTAAACAGCAAAACTTTTTACCATAGAGACCACTAGTCCACTACATATCTAAACAATGAACACATTTGGGCATGTTCATCTTAATAGGTTCACTTATTTCGCTAAAAATACCTTCAGAGTTGATTTAGATTGAAAAATATGTATATTTTTCCAACTTCGGCGTATTCAGAATCAACTAAACTTCAGTATAATTAGGACCAAAGATTCCAAATCTTCTGTTGGTAACCATTTTTTTATTGATACCAGCAAGAAAATGCCTACACAGCACATTCTATGAGCATGGGCACCCAAACGGTACAAGAGCCCAACCGAGCTCCACACAGTGTCCATGGTGAGTTGATGACTGGTTTCTGCTTCTTCGCTAACTTGATCTTAAAAACATTTGCTTCAAGAAACAAATTATATCCAAAACAGTGCTATCACCCCAGTTTCATCTAAACAGAGGAAAATAAACTTTGCACCAAAGCATCGGCTAGTTCATTACAGCCATCCGCTAGTTCTAGATTCGGATTCAACCCAAGAAAAATAACCTCAAAGGTGGTTTATCTGATCTGCAACCAATTCATACGAAAGACAAAAATAATTATCTATCCAAACTAAAAAAAAATCCAGCAAAACAAAAACTAACCCAAGATTTGCAGAATGCGGGCAAAAATACCTCTCTATTCTCACCACCCAAAAAATAAATAAATCGTGCACAGGCAAAAATGGACACATCTGGTTGCTGCTCTCCATGACACAAAGTTCCCTAAAAACCGCGCATTTTTCTCGCACAGAACCACCACATTCACATCCCAAACAGAAAAAAGAAGATGCCGACGTTTCCCCAACTAATTCACTCACAAGAAACATAATTAACTTTCTTTTTTTTTCTCTCCAAATCTACGAGCCACCACTTCAGTTCAAGCACTCGCGAGGAAAAAAAAAAAGGAGAAGGAAAAAAAATGAAAGACCTTTGCAACGAAAACGCCAGGGCTACAAAATGCAACCACGAGAGAATTGGGCCAGCTCCTCACCTCACCTCAGTTCATCTCACCTCACCCCGCCGCGACGCGCCGCCGGCGAGATCCCGGCCTCCGCCGCCGCCGCGGCGCGAGCGCCGGCCGCCTCCATCCCCCGGCGCCACCAGCCACGAGAGCGGCTCCAAGAAACCTGCGAGGGGAGCGCGGCACGGGCCACAAGGAGGACGAGGACGACGACGAGATACACCAGCAGAGTGAGAGAGAGCGGTTACGCGGAGTTGGGTTTTTGTCGTGGTACACCGCGCCCCTTCGCGGCGGCGGGTGGGGGGAGGGAGGAGCGAGTGGCTGAGGGAGCTCACCGGAGACGGCCGGATCTCGTGGCGGTGGCCGGCGACGAGGCGGGGCCCGCGCGCGCGTGGGGAGGGAGCAGGCGGTGGGGACCACCGTCAGTGAGACGGGGAGGGCATGGGGAGCAAGTTTTGGAGGGGCTAGGGGAAAGCCGTATATATATGCCCCATGTGCTTAAGCCCAAGTGCCAAATGGATTAATTGCAAGCTTGCCTCTCTTTTCCTCTTTTTTTTTTTCTTCTTTGCCTTCTCATCACACATATTTTTTTAATGCTTTTTACCACCTCGGTAACCATGCCTTGATCCTACTGTTATCTCGAAACCACCCACTGATTAAAATATCCTCCTCTTCCTACTGTAAGCCTTCGGCATTGCAATTTACTATACGGTAGAAAATTTTTAAGGAGGGTGATTGAGGTACAATGGAGTGAATACCATGCCAATCTCAATGGGTTTTATGGATATGTTATACATCAGTACTAGAGGAAATACAAAACTATAAAAAGAGAGAATAAGATAGTTTCATGGTCATGAAATGTTTAGGCACTGTTATCAAATCCTCGGTAATCATGGTGAAACTCGTACTGAGTGGCTTGAGACGATTCATACAATCAAACACTTTGTACAAACACTTTGTACATCACTTTGTACATGTAATTAAACTTTCAGCAATGATTAAATGCTTTATTTAGCTTTGAAAATGGTACAATGAAGCATTGCGATGTGAGTAATTTCATGCATCGTTTTATCGAGTTAGCTGTTTTAAAAATTGTGTAGTAAACTAGACATTGAGACTGGCACAAGAAAACTTAGAATAAGCTCCCAGTGCCCTAGGATAATTTTATTTTATACTCATCACACAGCTATCTATGTTAAAACTAAAAGACTAAAACACCCTCTATTTTATTTATTTTAAATACATTTATTGCTTACTTTCACAAACTCCAATACAATATTTATTTTAAATATAAATTTATTTTGGAACCATGTAGAATGATTAAAAATAATCTTATTTTAGAACCGAGTGAGCAGTACTTACAAGAATGATAACTTATTTTGAGATAAATTCGGACTCTAAACTGGTTACTTATCTCAGGACAGAGAGTATAGTATTCTTTTTCAACTATTAATCCGAACTGAACTAAACATGTCTATTTTTCTCATTGTAAAAATCCCAGGCAAAATGGGAAAAAAAACTATGGGCGAAATGCGGCAGGATAAGGACACAACCATGCACGCGCACAAGCACAGCTGAACATGTTGCAGGAGGCCGGGTGTACTTTGCTCTTCTTTTCCTGCCTCTTTTCTTCTCCTTCTTGTTATAATGGAATGTTTTTTTCACAGTGTACTTCCCTTTCTTCTTCTCCATCTTGGATTCAGGGCAGCAAGGTGGAATGCAAAAGAATCTTGAGGTGGTGCCGACCGAAAGCCACCACTTGGGGTAGGCCATGCACGACCAAATTAATTTACGCACGTTGAAACGGCAGATAGATGAAAAGGACACCCACATTATCCTGCGATTATTTATACATGATTGGGCGTTTTTTTCGCTTAATCTTGATATGAAAACGAGCTCAATTATACGATGCATATAAATAGGTTTAAAGCAATAATGGATCATCCTCGATTATTTACGGTGCATCCTAACTGTGCCATCGGAATACCCCACATAGTATAAAAAAAATAACACAAATTAAAGAGGGCAGTAGATTGGAACTGCACGGGGATACAGTACCTGGAGTTCACGAAGAAAAAAAAAGTAGCAAGAAATATTTTATCATTAATACTATACCACTTTAAGCAACTGTATTTTATTCCACTCCTCCATTTGTTTAATCGGGCGCCAGGCTGTCCGGGTGTGGATAAGGACGGCTGTCTTCTCCACCAGGGTAAAGTTACCGCCCCGGTAAACGTGAAAGTTACGCACTAATCGCGTCCGCTAATGGCTGGTCAAGCAGAGCCACCCATCGATTGGGCTCCTCCTCCAAGTGGCCAAATTGGCTTGTCTCAATCTTTCCATTTTTTTTTACTGCACAGTCACACGTTTGACCCTCTCTGCAGGTTGAGGAAAAAAAGTTACCGCCGCAGAGTTTGACCCTCCGGCTTTTCTGAGCCTTTTTTTGGGGGTGGGAATATGGGATAGTGCGGTTGGGTGATGTCAGCTATGAGATGATGAGATGAAAAAAAAAAGGAGAAGAGAAGTGAAAACTTTGATCCGATGCGTTGCATCAGTATGCTCGGATCGCTCGTGCCAACGTACACAAAAAGGTCAGAGCACGTACTTCAGGTAACGGACAAAAACTCCTGGGAACAAAGTGTACCTTCTGAATGAATGCTGGGCTATTGATATACTCTCTGAAACCTTACGTGAAATTTTGTAAAGTTCTCATGAAATCCTTGAAGGATTCGTTTGGCAAACAACGAAATCAGAGTAGCAAGTCAACGATATACACCCTCCGGTTAAAATATGGTTCATATACACCCCTATCTCAATACTGCTAAGTCCAAAAAAGAAAACATCAAATTTTCCATATCTTACATATATCAATAATCAGACGACTAAAATATTATTTACTTTTTAAATCCAATGGACTTACACTCTATCAGACTTCAGCATAATGACACTAGAAATAATTTTTTCATGAGATAAACAAAACTGATAAAAGATAAAATCATTTTAGGATAAAAAAACAAGGAGTGGAGATGTGGCCCTCAAGAGGGGTACGTAGAAAGTGGGAGGCGTAGGCGAGCGAGAGTAACGCTAGCTGTCGCATGGAAATGTGCAGATCTAGTTGCCACATCCGGGAGGCCGCATAGCCTAGCTTAGCCCGGCCGGGGAGGCCCCACCCCCAACAAACAGGGCGCCACATTGCCCCCTGTAGCCTCCCTCCCTCTGCCCTGACCTGCCTCATGTAACAAACACATCAGCACACACGCACACTCTTTTCTGCAGCAGCAAAGAAGAAAAGAAAAGCTTTCTGTTTCTGTTCCACAGCAGTAGCATATACATACACACGCTACTCTGTCTACATGTTTTATATAATTGTGTATCTTTGGCAATGCCAGAGGGTAGCTTTACGATTCGGTTCAGCCTCGCTGCACTGCAGCAGCATCAGCTGCAGGCATGGCAGAGGCTTGATTGCGTGCTGCCGTGCTACGTATATACTGAACTATACTACATGCGTGTACCAGCATACTACTTGTAGTATACTACTCCAGTGTAGTAGGGGCAGATAGCTTGAGATGTAGTACTAGAAAGGGAGAATCATCTGCTGCTACAAGACGGATGCACGAATACACTGCTCGTAGCTAGTGCCACCGTGAGGGTACTACCACTACCACTACTAGCAACCATGTGATCCGTCATTATGGAGGATTCAAGGCCCCTGACATATATACTAGCGCACTAATAAGTGTAGTATTGTATTGGAAGAAAGCAAGAAACCCTGTACGTCACTGCACCCCCAAGCTAGAGAACATTAGCAGTATGTGCATTGCTGCTGGAATTAGTAATATATTAGCATGTGTAGAACATAAGCATGCTGCGGATACAGTAGCGTACTGCTGGTCGCCACAGTGTTTGTTGGTGTGATCTATCTTTGGTGAACCAGAAACCGCAGAATGTCACCACACATGCAGCATAATAGCAATAGCAGAGGAGGAGAGGGGTTTGAAGTTCGATCGATCGCATTGATCAGTAGGGCCGAGCAGCAGCAGGAAGGGGAGGCACTAGTAGATCTATATAGCTGTGAGAACACGCAGCGGTATTTATTAGTGCCCGAAATTAGGTGCCTAATCAATCCCCCCTTTTCTACTAACACACGACGTAAGCACGGACTTGGGTTCTGATCACTCCTAATTAAAACCCTTTTCATCACCTCTTGCTTCTCCGTACAGACTAAAGAGGCGTGTAGCGCCCCATCTACTTGTGTTAAAGCCAAAATTTAAGTTTTTAACTTTTAAAATTAATTTAAATATTTTTCACCGAAATTATTTTCCAGATTTGACTTTTATATTACTAAGAATACATATATATAAAAATCTTCTTTATAAAATATTTTTTGTTTGGCTTTTATATCACCACGAAAAAGCCAAACTATCAAACTCCAATGACCCTAGTAGCAGCGATAGTAGAGTATAGCGTAGGCAAAAGGCAAAGAGAGTTGTGGTGATAGCTGCAGATGAGATTAGCTTTGCAGTAGCAGGCTACCCGCAGCAGCCGCAGGAGCAGGAGTACTGCCACTGTACTAGGGGCAAATGGAGACGTGCACACTCTCCCCGCAGAGGGAGGGGGGGGGGGGGGGGGGAAGGAAAAACCTTACTACCACAAGTGGAAAAAAAGGTGGATGCCTTGGGGGGCCGCATGGAAACGGAAGGGGGGGAGTGGGGGTGGATTGGAAATGTTCCATCATCACATGATGCTCACATGCGTGATGGCGCGAGCAGAAACCAAACCCAACCGAACCGACCCCGACTCCTCTGGCGCTCGCGGCATCGCGAGGCAGGGCTTGATGGTGGAGGCGGCGGTGGCGGTGACAGCGGTGCGGGGGGGTGGGTGGTGGGGCTCACGCCTCTCTCTCCCCGCGCTATCCTACTGTTCCTGATAGATCCACCAACCGGGGGCTCTGCGCGGCTGCCCGAGCTCCTTTTCTTCCGTTGCGCGGGGGCGGGGCCCCCGCCCGCCATGTTTTGGACGCTTCCGCCTTCGCCTCCTCCTCCCCCCCCCCCCTGTTTTTTTCTATCTTCTTCTTTTCTTGGCGCAGGGCAAGATTTACAAAAGAAAGAAATGTGATAGTACCAAAGCCTTGTAGTATTAAGCTGACAGGTTTAACGTGGATGGGGAGTAGGGATCGTAGGGGCTGTTTGGTGGATCACATCTTTTTTTTTTGGGAGTTAGCGCTCAATCAAACAATTCCGCTCTACCAAAAAAGGATGCTGAGCAGGCTCAAATGAGCTTCAGAAAATAAACTAGAGGGTTAAGCAAGGTTCAAGTCACTCTACAACTCCACTTTTCACTTTGAACCCCATTCTAGCACAAGTTAGACTTGGGGAGGTCCTATCTATCACATTAAGTATATTTCTTGAATTTATTTTTTCCACAAAACAGTATATTTGTAGAGTATTAGTTGTCTTATAATTATCTCATATTTAAATATTTATCCATTTTAGCTCTAACTTCTTCTGTCTCCTTATTTAACGAGGGACATTTAAATTATTTTTTCTTATAAATATATATTTATATTGAGACGGAAGAAACAAAAATACTTCAAACAAGCCATAGTTGCCACTGTGCCAAACGAGTCACATTACTCTAGTGTTAATAAACGAAACTTTGCGGTAAACTAAAAGGCCAGGTGCATCCGTGCATAGTAAAGAATAATAGCGCCGTCCAATAATTAGGTACAAAGGAATGGGACGGTGAAACGCCCCCAACAGTGCAGGACAAATGGGCAGGGGGAGTGATCAATAAGAAACGTTTGACTAACAGCTGGGGTAAAACAGTGTTTTGTTTCGAGCGTGGGCTGTGCATGTGTCGATCCTGTAGGGGGCAAGCAAGGTGGGCTAATTCACGATCTATTGCAAAAGAAAATTCATAAGTTTATCTAAATTTAAATATATATATATTAATATATATATTTTATATATTTATCTAGATTTATTAACACGAGAAATACGCGCTTAGATAGTGGCGGAGAAGCAAGAAAGCCGGTGGTGGCCTTTAACTCCTCCTCCCTCGTTGTAGGTGCGCGCGCCGGTGGCGGTGGCGCCGGTGGTTCCATGTTAATCCACTTCCATCCATTTACATCTATCTACAACCATATATCATCCATTCGCTCTCCTCTTCCTCCACCCATGTGACCCTTGCCAGTGGCAGGTCGCGCTTAATTATTCGCGGCCCCATCCTTCGCTCCAGGGTCCCCCCTCTCCCCTACGCTTTGTTTCTTTCCCACCCTTCCCCTCCAATCCGCTCCGCCTCACGATATCGATTGTTCGCAGCAGCTGCGGCTGCACGAACCAACCCCCAGGTGCAATGCAAAGGTGTATGCAACATCTTCACGAATCAATGGCTGGTGCTGGGGATGTTGATGCGTTAGTTAATCTAAGGTTGATGCGTTGCCAGCAACTGAAACCGTTAAGAAAGCATACATCTTTTCTTTTTTTTTTCTCTACTATCTCTTTCTTTCTTCTTCGGTGGAGGATGGGTAGGAGGGGTACCTTTTGTGCTGGCCGCTATCGACCTGAGGGGACTTTATAATTTGAGGAGGCCTCTTAAGAAAGCTTTTTAGGCTCGTCCGCAGATACGCCTTAGATCTCCAAAGATCACAGAGAAGTATTATAATGCACCAACTGTAGAGAAAGATAGAGAAAAAATATTAGTAGTGATACGATGGACAGGTAGCCCCTGATCTAGGGGCAAGATTCCATGTTTGGTCAGTACAATTAAGCAATCCAACCAAAACCATCACTATTACACGTTTTTTACGGTTTGTTCGTTTTCTGTACTATATCCAATAACTGCACAGAAAAGTACAGGATAGAGAGAGCATGGGGAAACAATTTGTGGTAAAATACCAAGATACCCTAAAAGCACATTACATTTGCCCATACCTTGGTATCTTCCTGGAGAGTGGAGACCAGGGAGCAATTGGAACTTAGGCGAGACACCTGGGCTTAACAGTGCCACGTCTCCCAACCCCACAGATCTACCAGACTATACCAACATCATGCTACTAGCCGCTACATGCTTCTACTTTAAGTTGTCTTTAGGTAGTAGTTACTTATAGTGCCACCTAAGTTTGTCAACCTAAGTGCAGACACTTTTAAAGTTTGACAGTTATCATAACTTCAGTTTAATCACAAAGCAAAGTGACAGAAAGAACCATTGGTTCAGGCCCTGCATTTTGTAGATAATACATGGGCAAGTACCGCTGGTCACAGAAGTTTTCACAACCTGTGTCAGTTGATCAGCTTGGAGTGAAAATTTTACAGGTTTTTTACATGTCATGTGCCGTTGGTACCTGGCCCTGTCGTTGCTGTCGGTGACTCGAAATCTGCTCCAAACCTGCAGCAGCAGATGCACTAGAAAGCTACTACCACTGAATTCTTACTCACAGTTAAGTTCACTGCAGGTTCAGTTCTTCGGTCCCTTTGAAGGTGGCGGAGGCATTGCTCCCAGCATGGGCGCTCCGTTTGATGTCCGGAAAAGTGCTCGACCTGGCAAAGAAACACTCAGTAACAGGTTTCTGAATATGGCAAGTTGGAGTATATCTGTACGAGGCACACATTACCAAATGTAAAGTAATTGCGTAATGGAGCAGGGAATATCATAGCTACCTTTTTGGCCCATAGCATGGGCGTCAGACTCCTAGGATGCTCTTTCTCCACCACAGAGATGCCACTGGCGTTGGCGTCTCTTGACTGAAATTATATTGAACTCACACACTATGTAAATCTAATTAACTCGAACATCGCCCAAAGAACTCACATATTGTCGTTTAGTATTTGTGTGTTAGCAATCCAGAAAATGGTTTTGCACTTAAGGTAAGCATAAATAATGACCAAACATATACATTAGATATCTGTGCTCAAGAATTAACCAGAGTGAAGGAAAATTTGGCGAACAAAACTACCATGGATCATAAGCCCATAAACCTACGAATTCCCATGAAGGCCTATAAGCCCAAAAACCTACGAATTCCCATGAAGGCCTTAGAAGATGTCACAATAAATAAGAGATCATAGCAGCATTACAAATACAAATAATAAAATCAAAACATATGAACTTGGATGTTATAATTATGTTCTAAATATACCTTTATTTTTTTTTCAGATCTCCTTTTCTGCAGGCATTAAATGTGAGTGAGAAGATATTATTCCCTCGGTTTACATTTGGTCATCTTGCCCGCTTCATCTTACCTGGTGACAAATGCCTCCATCTGTACCCTATGAAAAAAAGGACACGTGAGGTCAGGATAGGCATCATTTGTTGGTTGCATCTGTTGCTCCAAAACTAAATAAAAGCAGCAGATGAACCGAACAAGCAGGAAGTATAATGGAATAAAAAACCCTCTACATATCGAGAGGTATACAAATAATGAAAGAGGCAATCGAGATAGCCTATATCAAAAGTGTCTCAACGATGCAGTTCAGTACATTAAACTCTGCGTTCTTTAGAAGAGATTATTCATCGGCTTTTGCGTACATGCTTCTCAAACTGCTAAAACTAGCTGTGTAGTATGCACACAGTGAGTTGCTCACTTGTCATCATGCATTCCTTCCTTCCTTCTTGATGGACTTAAGTTTCATATTTCTTTCTACTCACTGGTCTTCAGTTTCACACTACAAAATTATTTTGATTAAAATGGTCAGGGAGGAAAAGGAAACAGATAAGAATACAAGCAGAAGAAAATATTACCTCCACTGATGAACCCACTGACAAGAACCTCTGATTCCAGTTAGTCATAACTGTTTTACCAAGTCCATGAAGAACCTCTCACTTCAGTTACTGAGAATGCAGGTATCGTATCCAAATCTGAAAATATATGACAAACAGCCAGTTGATCTAAAATCATACAGACCACATCTGAATCAGAAAGGTCTGCATAACGAGGTTTCCAATAAAACGGGACCGATGAGTTTCTTTTGCGCAAAAGGTTCCCCCATTGGTAGCTTCTCGCTAAGGTCGCGATCAATCAGATAAAACTCACCACTAAACTACTTCCACGCATCACCATACACAGACGATCAACCTGACTAAACCCTAATCCTTGAAGAGCCCTCGAGCGATGGGACTCCCAAGTCTCGGACTGATGCGGAATGGGTAGACGGAGGAGGAGGAGGAGGAGACCCGGCGTTACCTACGGAAGGAAGGAGGAAAACGAGCCGCTGAATGCCGGCGACGAGGAGGTGCGAGCCGCAGAGGGCGCGACCGCGAGCGGCCGAGCGGCAGCGCCGCCGATCGCCGGCCGCCGCGCCCCGAACGAGTGCGGGAGGGAGTCGCGGATATGGCACGATGGCGAGGGCTTTTTTGTAAGAAGCGAACCACTAGTAGCGTTTGGGCCGAGGAGAAGTAGGGCCCAATTTGCTTACGTGGATCGCGTCGGGTGATTTGGGTTAGAGTAAAGATCATTTCCCCTCCCTTAAATATTTGGCTGAATCCAATGGACATCCCTCAACTATAAAAGCAGTTACAGAGACTCTCTCAAGTGACGATACCAGTTTAACAAACCTCCTTTGGTTGGTTTGAGAGCAGTTTTTGGCTGATTTATCACTTATGTGGACATTGACTTGGTCTTTTACTCTATATAGCGTTGTTGTGTAATTATAGTCGGCTAAACAATAAAAGAACTCGATGGACTCACTTCCTGCCATTTATAAGGCCTCACGCTCGGCGTCGGACATTGCCTCGTGGCCGCCGGTGACCTCAATCCCAGAGTAGGACTCAATGCATGGGCACTCAGACCCCAAGTTGGCTGCCTCCGATCCTCCTCAGCTGGTGTTGTGTCGCAGCGCCAAGTCCATTGGTCAAACGCGCCCGGGTTGGGATATGCGGGAGTTGCGCTTGCGCCACCAGTGGTCTCTCCATTTCCGTGTCCACATCAAGTATGTGCGCATGTCGCTGATCGATGGCACACGCACCCTCGCGATCGATCAAGCAGTAGTTGGGTGGTTTTTTGCTTTGGTTTGAGCGACTTAGTGCTCTCCAACATCTAGTAATAAAACTCTTTGTTGTGTATTCACTTCACTGATCATTCAACTACAAATTTCTGTTGACTTTTTCTCAGATTCAACTTCATTTGTCTCCGTGAATGAATCAACCTAATGTTGGGAATGCATAAGAAAAATATCTATGCCGGATGGATGGTTCACATGTGACCTCGGATCCACAGCAGGGTCTGTAAGATCATAAGCATGATTAATATTTTCTGATGAACAATTGGCTTGTGATTTGGTTTATAAATTGAATTTGGTTTGGAAACAATTAAGGCGTTGGTGCGAGTGTGTATAACTCATGTGAGTCAGGTTGCAATATCTGTGCTCGGAAACGGTTGGTTTGTCTCTAGTTGTGCAGGTGACTTGAGGTCAATATCGGTCAATGGCGGTGGGATCGTGACTAGGCTCAAAGAGGAGCTGAGGTCCGGACGATCGAGGATGCCAGGTGACGATATTGAATACGAGTTGGCACATGGTGGAGGAACACCGTGTGGGATGGAATCGTAACGGGTTTCATATGTTGTATGTGTAAGCGCCGGAAAAATTGGGAAGTAAATCGGATCAAAACTAGATGAGAAAAGGAAAGGAGTTTGCTACAGTACTCGTTCGGATTACTATAGCAGGCCACGGGTTACTGTAGCGGAATCGGGTTACTGTACCGGAGCGGGTTACTGTAGCGCCGCGGGTGCTGTAGCGCGTTCGCGGTTTGGAAAATTGATTTTAATTGGAAATAGTTTTCGAGGATGAGTCGTATTAGTATAAGTAGTCCTACTCCTATTTGGTGATAGACTTTTCGATATAAATAGAGACCGAGGGGTATGCCCCCGGTGTGCTTTTGTGAGATTTAGTTGTTGATTCTAGATCGACGATTTTGATAGGAGTGCTGTTGGTGCACTTTGTAAATACCAGTTGATGCAATAAAGTCAAGATCATTCAATCTACGTTTTCGGCTTTCATCTACTGGTGATTTTTTGGATTCTGACGATCCGATCGACGTCATAGGAGTGGCGCGATTCGATGATCTGTTTGGCGGCACATGAGCGGCGCGATCAAGATAGCGGTGACATAGGAGCAACGCGATCAAGGTAGCAAGCCTTCGTCAATTTCTTCGACAGAGGTAATCCTTTATTCCGCGAAAGATTTTTGGGTTTTGTTTTTCCCTACCATTCACCCCCATCTGGTAGGTTTGTTTGATCTTGTTCGATCCTACAAGTGGTATCAGAGCCTCGTTTTCTATTTGATCTTCGCCGATCTTTAGATTTGTTTGCCATGGCTGAAAAGTTTTCAAACAAACCTCACATATTTAATGGATCTGATTTTGACTATTGGAAGAAAAAGATGGAATCTTATATTACATCTCAGGGTTATGATGTTTGGCTTAAAGTTAATCAACCTTATGAGATTCCTGAACGCATTGATACTTCGGCTCTAAAATTAGAATTTGAAAATAATTGCAAAGCGCGCAATATTATTCTGAATGGGATTTCTCGCTCCGATTTTGATCGTGTTTCGCATCTTGCAACTGCTAATAAGATTTGGAAAGCTTTAAATGATTTTCATACTGGAACTTCAAATATCAAAGAGTTGCGAAAGGATGTTTTCAAAAAAGAGTAAATAAAATTTGAGATGAAACTTGAAGAATCCTTGGATGACTATTTGGCTCGTTTCAATAAAATCTTGAGTGATCTTAGATCTGTTGATGCTTCTTATGATGTTAACTATTCTCAATCTGAGATTGCTCGTCACTTTATGAATGGCCTTGATATGAAAGTTTGGGATGTTAAAGTTACTTCAATTCAAGAGTCTGTTGATATGAATGCTTTAACTTTGGATATTCTTTATACTAAATTGAAAACATATGAGATGAATATTCTTTCAAAAAGGACTGATTTGAAATCTACTGCTTTAATATCCTCATCTGGATCTTCTTCTGAGTCTATTTCTTTGGCAACCTTTGCTGCTTTTACCGCCTTGTCCGATGATCAACTGGAAGAGATCGGTGAGGAGGACTTGGTTTTGGCCGCTAACAGAATTTCTCGAGCTGTGAGTAATATCAGGATCAGAAGAAGAGGAGGACCAATTCGATGCTTTGGATGTGGTCAACCCAATCACATCTGTTCTCAGTGCCCCAAGCTTGGAAGAGGTAAACAGGAAGAAGCTAAACCTCAAGATGCATCTGAAGATGCTAAGCAGAATAAGAAACAACTTAAGAATATGAAGATGAAGAAGTATTATCAAAAGTTGTTGGATGAAGCTTTTGCAACTGTTCAAGAAAACAGTGACGTTGAGTTTGAAGATGATGAAGAAGAAGACAAGAGTATGAACATTGCTGGTGTTTGTCTCATGGCTAAAAGTTTTGAAGATTATGACGATGACAACGAGGTAACTGGTCCTTCTAGTGTTGAATATTTTCAAGAAGTGATTGCTAGACTTGGTTACAAGATTTCTAAATTTGAGAAAAAAATTAGTCAACAAGAAGTTACTATTGATTCTCTTAATATTAAAAATAGTAAATTAAAATCTCTTGCTTCTAATGATGATGAATGCAAATCGTGTGATGTTTTATTTGCTGAAGTGAATGCTGTAAGAGAAGTTAATCAGAATAATTGCAAAAAACTTGATGTTGTAACTAAGAAATCTAAAAAACTTGAATCTTGTCTTGCTCTTAGCTTTACAATGAATACTAGATTGGTTGATGAATTGTTCTTAGCTAAGAGAGGTTTAAACAAATGTCGAGTTAGTGTGTTTGCTAGTTCTATGTTTAACTTGATTAGCTCTAAAAGAATCAAGCAATCTAGTGCTAAACCTTGCTTGACATGCCATACTAATGAGATGAAACTTAAACATGCTTTGGAATGTGTTAAACAAATGGAGGAAGTTGTTAAAAGAGATGAAGTGATTTCTTGCAAAAATTGTGCTAGTTTAACTCAAGAGGTTTCTTATTTAAAAAGTTCTTTGCAAAGATTTTCTGATGAAAAAAGGAACCTCAACATGATTCTTGATCAATCTAAAGTTAGCACACACAATCGTGGTTTAGGTTTTGATTCTAATGTTCACTTTTCTAGACATCCTTCTATTGTTTTAAGTATTGCTCAGAATGGTGAAATTTTGACTGAACCTGAACCTAAGACCACTGTATTTAAATCTGCTGGCATCATGTCTTCCTTGAGTGCTTCTTCATCAAAAGTTGTGAGTGTTAAACATGTTGTGAATGCTAAACCTACTTTTAATATTAAATCTGTTGTAAATGCCAAACCTGTCTTTAGTACTACATCGGTTTTTAATGCTAAACCTGCTATATCAACTTGTGTTTCAACTCATCGTGATAAGTATACATGTTCCTTTTGTGGCAAAGATGGCCATATTATTGGTTTCTGTTTTAGACTTGCTAGAAAGCAGAAAAAGGAACGGGAAATTGTTTTTGCAAAACAAAGATGGCAAAAATTGGCTTTTTACCTCGAGGCAGACTGTTAGACTGCAGCAGTACCAGCAGTCAAAACGGTGTTATAACCCCCGTCAAAACGGTGGTAAAGCTTTGGTCAGACCGCAGGTTCCTAAGCAGTTAAACCAGCCTTGGGAGCATTTTTCTAAAAGGAAACATATTGAATTTTCTATTGGTTATGTTCCTGTTAGATCTGGTCGTGTGTCTCAGTACTGGATTCCTAAATGTTTATTATCTAACTCCAGTACTGAGACTTCGGCATCTGCTTATGCATAGGCATTTTTGGTGAGGAAGGAGAACGTGTGGATTGTGGACTCCGGTTGTTCGCGACATATGACCGGTGATAAAAGTTGGTTCTCCTCTCTCGTGAGGGCATCAAGGAAGGATTCAATCATCTTCGGTGATGCTTCTACTAGTATGATCACTGCAACTGGATCTGTCAAGGTAAGTGACAAATTTACATTAAATGATGTCGCTTTGGTTGAAAATCTAAAGTACAATTTGCTCTCCGTTTCTCAAATTGTGGATAAGAATTTTGATGTTCTGTTTAAGAAAAGTGGAAGTAAAATTTTTGATTTTTCTGGAGATGTTGTGCTTAATATTTCTCGATATGGAAGAGTTTTTAAAGCTGATTTTGAAAGTAGTATTTCTTCTGAAGTTATATGTCTTGTTGTAAAGTTTTCTAAAGATGTGATGTTCTGGCATCGCAGACTTGGACATATTGGCTTTGATCATCTAACTAGGATTAGTGGTTCAGATCTTATTCGTGGTTTGCCTAAACTTAAAAAGATGTTGATTTGGTTTGCTCGCCATGTCGTCATGCAAAAATGGTTGTATGCTCGCATACTTCTACATTTTCTGTGATGACGGATGCACCAGGACAGCTCTTACACATGGACACTGTCGGTCCGGCTAGAGTGCAATCTGTTGGAGGAAAGTGGTATGTGTTGGTTATAGTTGACGATTTCTCTCGTTATTCTTGGGTTTTCTTTATGGTTACCAAAGATGAGGCTTTTGAACACTTTAAATGTTTGTATCTTCGGTTGGCCATTCAACTTCCTGGATCTTTAAGAACCATCCGAAGCGATAATGGTGGAGAGTTTAAAAACACTTCTTTTGAGAGGTTTTGCAATGAAAAAGGTTTTGAACATCAATTTTCGTTTCCCCGGGTTCCTCAACAAAATGGTGTGGTTGAAAGAAAAATCGTTCTTTGGTTGAGATGGCTAGGACTATGCTTGATAAGTACAGTACACCTAAGAAATTTTGGGCTGAAGCTGTTAATACTGCATGCTATATTTCCAATCGTGTTTTCTTGAGATCAAAACTTAGAAAGACTTCTTATGAGCTTCGTTTTGGACATACACCTAAGATTTCTCATTTACGTGTTTTTGGGTGTAAGTGTTTTGTGTTAAAGTTAGGGAATTTAGATAAATTTGAATCACGCTCTCGTGATGGATTTATGTTAGGATATGCTGCCCATTCTCGAGGTTACCTGTACTTGTTTTAGAAACTAACAAAATTGTTGAGACTTGTGAAGTCACTTTTGATGAGGCTAGTCCAGGTACTAGACCCGAAATTTCAGGTACAATATCACAGGTTCAGGGGGAGGATATATTTGTGGAGGAAAGTAATGACGAGGACGACGACGAAGTGTCAGCTGGTTAGACCGGTGGCACAATGTCAGTCAGACCGCAGGCAGAAGAGCGGTCAAACATGCCTGGAGGATCTTCCTCATGTGCTTCAGGTGCGGATGGTGGTGGACCTTCAGAAACCTCTAGTTCGTCAGAACAGGGTACAGAACATGAAAATTCATTTGAAGCCACTGCTCCACTTCATATTCAACGACGACATCCTCCGGAACAAATAATAGGTAACTTGGATGAACGTACTACAAGGTCGAAGGTAATAACTCGTCATTTTCATGTGAATTATGCTTTTGTTGCTAATTTTGAGCCCAAAGATGTTACTCATGCCTTAACTGATGAATCGTGGATTAATGCCATGCATGAAGAACTTGAGAATTTTGAAAGAAATAAAGTTTGGTACTTAGTTGAACCTCCTGTTGATCATAATATTATTGGAACTAAATGGGTTTTGAAAAATAAACAAAATCATGATGGTTTAATTGTTAGAAACAAGGTTAGACTTGTGGCTCAGGGTTTTACTCAAACGGAAGGGTTGGATTATGATGAAACTTTTGCTCCTGTTGCTAGAATTGAAGCAATTAGACTTTTGTTGGCTTTTGCTGCTTCAAAAGGTTTTAAATTATTTCAAATGGATGTTAAAAGTGCTTTTCTAAATGGCTATATACAGGAGAAAGTTTATGTGAAACAACCACCTGGTTTTGAAAATCCTGATTTTCCCAACCATGTTTTTCGTTTGTCTAAAGCCTTGTATGGCTTGAAACAAGCACCTAGAGCATGGTATGATAGGCTTAAAAACTTTTTACTTGCTAAAGGTTTTATAATGGGAAAAATTGATAAAACTCTCTTTGTTCTTAAGCATGGTGATGATGAACTGTTCATTCAGATTTATGTGGATGATATCATCTTTGGTTGTTCATCTCACCCTTTGGTTGTGGAGTTTGCGGAAACGATGCACAGGAAATTTGAAATGAGTATGATGGGCGAGTTAACTTATTTTTTGGGATTGCAAATTAAACAAACACCTCAAGGTACGTTTGTGCATCAAACAAAATACACCAAGGATCTTTTACGACGTTTCAAGATGGACAATTGCAACCCGATGACTACACCTATAGGATCTGCTACTGTGTTGGATCCTGATGAAGATGGTGAATCGGTTGATCAAAAGGAATACAGAAGTATGATAGGATCATTGCTTTATCTCACTGCTTCAAGACCGGATATACAATTTGCTGTGTGTTTGTGCGCTCGATTTCAAGCTTCTCCAAGAGCTTCACATCACCAAGCGGTTAAACACATCATGAGGTACTTACAACACACTCTTGAATTTGGAATTTGGTATTCTACTTCATCTTCTATATGCTTGAGTGGTTATTCGGATGCGGATTTTGGAGTTTGTAGAATCGATAGGAAGAGTACCAGTGGTACATGCCATTTTCTTGTTACTTCATTGATTGCATGGTCTTCTCGAAAACAATCTAATGTTGCTCAATCAACTGCTGAATCTGATTATGTTGCTGCTGCTAGTTGTTGCTCCCAAATTTTGTGGCTTATCTCAACCTTGAGAGACTATGGTCTTACTTTTGAGAAAGTTCCTCTCTTTTGTGATAATACAAGTGATATTAATATTGCTAAGAATCATGTTCAACACTCACGCACTAAGCACATTAATATTCGTTTTCACTTTTTGAGGGATCATGTTGAAAAGAGAGATGTGGAATTAAAATTTGTTGATACTACATTGCAATTGGCTGATATTTTCACGAAACCTTTGGATTCTTCTCGATTTGCTTTTCTTCGGGGAGAATTGGGAGTTATTCATCCTTTTGGCATCAATTAAGGGGGAGTTTTTGGCTCCGTATTGCATTCGTATTTTCTTTTTCCTCTTTTGATTTTGTTTTTGCATACATGTTTTAATTAATGCATGGTGTGTTTTAAAACAAAAAAAATCAAAAAAAAAGAAGAGCTTTGTTTCGTGCCTTTAGTATATTGTAGTATTTGCTTGCAATGCTTGTTAGAGAATATGATTAGTAATCTAGCTTGTCTGCATTTTTGGTTTATACATGAGCTTTTGATATTGCTTTTAAGGGAGATGATGCATGATACTTAAATTCTATACTTGAATTAAGTAAATATGCAATATTGATGCTAGCATATGGGTTGTTTTTTAAATGCTTATATATATGCTTTATTGATTTGTTATTCCTCAATAGCTTTTTAAATTGCTCAAGAGAATAAAAAATATAAATGAGAGAAAAAAAATGAATACCGAATCCTTGAACAGTCTTGACGACAAGGACGTATTCGATGTGAGCAAAAATAATGGGTGCCGAATCCTTGGAAACAGTCTTGACGACAAGAATGTACCCGGAATAATTGAGAAAAAAAATTGAGCAAAAAGGCTCAGGTAAAAAGGTTAAAAATTCTCTTTGTAATTTTATGCTAGAGCTAATTTGAGAAAGAGTGATAAATATAATGTGTATATATGTACAGTATTTATTTTTTAATCTATGTGCTTGTACCGATGTTGCATTATAACTCTTTGAAATCATGAATTCTTAATGTTGACTTGATCTTAATTGCCATATCTCAAGTTCATGGTTTTACTTTAGTGCATGCTTGTTAGTTAGCTAGTCACTTTTTCTACCTTGTTATTGCAATACATGTTCTTGAGTTACTATTGGTACATTGTAAAGCTCTCCGAGAAAAAATGAAAATAAAAAATCTTCATTGATGAATTCATTGTCAAAAGAGGGAGAACAAGGTAACAAAAAAAATTTTGTGCATAATTGTCATACTCAAAATATTTTCTTTCTTTTCAAAAGTGAGAAATTTTTCCTTGAATTTTTTTTGCATTGCATGCTTTTTGGAGTTACTTCACAAAAACAACAAAACAAATTTTGAAGTGTTTGCCAATGTGTTCATCAAGGGCGAGATTGTAAGATCATAAGCATGATTAATATTTTCTGATGAACAATTGGCTTGCGATTTGGTTTATAAATTGAATTTGGTTTGGAAACAATTAAGGTGTTGATGCGAGTGTGTGTAACTGATGTGAGTCAGGTTGCGATATCTGTGCTCGGAAACGGTTGGTTTGTCTCTAGTTGTGCAGGTAACTTGAGGTCAATATCGGTCAATGGCGGTGGGATCGTGACTAGGCTCAAGGAGGAGCTGAGGTCCGGACGATCGAGGATGCCAGGTGACGATATTGAATACGAGTTGGCACATGGTGAAGGAACACCGTGTGGGATGAAATCGTAACGGGCTTCACATGTTGTATTTGTAAGCGCCGAAAAAATCGGGAAGTAAATCGGATCAAAACTAGATGAGAAAAGAAAAGGAGTTTGCTACAGTACTCGGTTCGGATTACTGTAGCAGGCCGCGGGTTACTGTAGCAGAATCGGGTTACTGTGCCGACGTGGGTTACTGTAGCACCGCGGGTGCTGTAGCGCGTTCGCGGTTTGGAAAATTGATTTTAATTGGAAATAGTTTTCGAAGATGAGTCGTATTAGTATAAGAGTCCTACTCATATTTGGTGATAGACTTTTCGATATAAATAGAGACCAAGGGGTATGTCCCCGATGTGCTTTTGTGAGATTTAGTTGTTGATTCTAGATCGACGATTTTGATAGGAGTGCTGTTGGTGCACTTTGTAAATATCAGTTGATGCAATAAAGTCAAGATCATTCAATCTACGTTTTCGGCTTTCATCTACTGGTGATTTTTTGGATTCCGACGAGCCGATCGACGTCATAGAAGTGGCGCGATTCGATGATCTGTTTGGCGGCACATGAGCGGCGCGATCAAAGTAACGGCGACACAGAAGCGATGCGATCAAGGTTGCAAGCCTTCGTCAATTTCTTTGACAGAGGTAATCCTTTATTCCACAAAAGATTTTTAGGTTTTATTTTTTCCTACCATTCATCCCCTCTGATAGTTTCGGTTGATCTTGTTCGATCCTATAGGGTCCACCACGCGAACGACGACGTCTCGTCGGCCCTCGAGCTGAGCCTGTTGCTGGTGTCGGAGACGGAGACGGCTGCCGTGGTGAACTAAACATCCGGCCGCAGCAGCTTCGACGCCCCAATGTGACTCGCCGCGCGCAGCTGAATGGAGAGCCAAAACGACGACGCGTGGTGGGAGGAAGATGCACCAACCGATGGGGAGCTGGTCATGCCGGTCCTTTGAGATTTGTTTTTTCTAATTGTAATTACATATCATCACCATATTAGCCAAAACCACGCTCAAACAATCCAGGAAGATTTATTAAACTGGCACTGATAATTGAGGGAGCAAAATCATGTATGGAGTGTTTGTGCGCCTTAGAGATGAATGAAGTAACTATAACTAGTTGTAGGATATATGCTTTCACATACATGTTTGTACAGAGGAGAAAAAAGAGTATTGAACTATTGTTTCATTTTTCCCTCTTTGGTAATCAATGAAACAATCCTTTGTACAACACAAAAGTTACCTGCTACACAAGCCTTTTTCTTTCAACATCTACACTGTGTGTCACTACGCTGTCATACCTAATACAAGTAGGGAATCACTCTAACCAACCATACAAAATTACTGAAACACATCACGCTACACTGGCTAATACACGACAACGACCACAATCCCATGATCTAAACTACACCTGCAACTTAGTTCGCCTCTGCATCACCGCCATTTCTGAAAATTTATCAGAACTGGATCATCTACCATTCCTGAAAAAAAAAAAGTTGAGAGCTAGATCAGCTAGAACTGGTTCCACGGCTGCGACTCCATGGCGCTCTGCTGCAGCTGCAGCTGCGCCTGCGCGTGGCCGCCCTCCTCGCTCCAGCCAAGGAACGCCTGATCTGCCTTGGCGGCGGCGCCACCTTGCACCATGTTGCTCAGCAGGTCCCTGAAGTCCGTCAGCTCCTTGAACGGCAATGCCGCCGCCGGCGGCCGGTGGTGGTGGTGGTACCCGTCAGAGCTGTCATGCTCGTAGTAGCCGCCGCCGGCGTCGGCTGCCGGAACGCGATCCACGGCGAGGTATGCGTCGATGGCGGGAGGTGCGTAGGGCAGCGGCGCCGGCGCCGGCGGCACGCTGAGCTCACTGGACATTGACGCACCGGCCTCGCCGGAGGCTAGCCTTGGGGTGACCGTTCTGCTCTTGTAGAACACCCTGCACAGCACCCAGTCCTCCTGTATTTTTTTTTAATTTGTCAATAACTCAACTGTCAAAAATCTATAGACAAATTAAAATAGAGTTAGGGGGTGATTGTTTGGGTTTTTCACGCCAAAACTCAAATGTTATATTTATAAACGAGAAATAATTTATGAATAGAAGTTATTCATAGCGATCTAAGAGCTAATGCTGGAAAATAAAATTCGGTGAAAGAACCTTAAAATCAAATCAAGTATAAATACCAGGTTGAAAATTTAAATTTTAGCTTATAAATATAGGCATAAGTTAAAAGAGAGGGTATTAATCTGTACTTTAATTCTCGTGTTTAAAATTAAGATGGGTGACCTCACGTGGGAATGAATTGAAAGTTTATGTTATCTTGCTATAAAGATATGTACTGGTTCATTGCTTAATATTGTGGAAGACGGCCTCAGGAATCATTAACGGCAACAACTTGAAATAAAGAATCTATTCTATAAAATTAACAAAAGCAGTCAAATCCTTTTTAAATTGCTTCCTAGGCTTGTAATTTAGCGTGTGTGTCTGATGCACAGCGATAGAGCCAATCGAACTGCCTTCGAGTGGCATGCATTGGTGATACGTACAAGGTTTGGGAATGATTGGTTGAGACTAGGTCAAGCAGAAACAATCATTGGCAACAAGTTGCATAACTAGTTTTATCAACATCAGAATGTTCAGAAAGAACAGCATCCGGCTGAAGTTAAACTCTGGAGAGGCAAAACAAAACAAAACTCTGATGGAAACATGTAGCTAGCTGCTACTCCTAATCCTGGCTGTCACTTGCCAAGAGACGTGCAGTCATGGGCATAATTAAAAGAGTAGAACACTTCTAACTGACGAACCTTCCTACTACTTACGTGCTAGTACAGACTAACACCTCGAGAATGTCTGAGGTTTCATGTGGCCGTAAATTAATCTGTATGTTAAGAAAACTCCAGTTATTTTTCTTATCACTTATTGAAACAAATCCCATTCTTTTTTTATGTAAAAGGTAGACATCATAAATAAACTTCCATCTCATAAAAATAAATTAAAATTGCATGAAAAATATTCCAAGTTAGATAAAATAAAATAAAATAAAACCGTATATGACATCAAAAGTGTAGTTAAAATTACCTAAAAGTGTGGATTACATAGCACTACTATTTTAAGTTGATGGAATTAAATAAGTAAATGATATGATTAGTTGAGAAGAGTAAGTAAATTTTTTTAGTACTGTTAGCTTGTGATTGGTAAGCAAATATTCGTGCAGGAGATGCTATATTTTAAGACAGGGATTAGAAAAGACCTAAATTATATGTTGCTCCCTCTATATTAATGTAAGTATTTTTAGCGTTTGAATATTACATTTTTAGCACTATTCATAATATTACTAATACCATCAATTACATCTTAATCAAGATTTTTTTTTATTTTATTCCACGTCTACCCTCCAGCAGTCATTCATCTCTTATTATTAAAAGGCACTACAATATTTTTAATTCTTCTCAACTTAATCTCTGCTAAACATAACCTAAAAATAATCATATTTTTGGATAGAGGTACGTAGCACTCCCTTCATCCCATAATATAATGCGCAACTAACACTAACCCAAAGATCTAAGAAAAAAGTTATAAACATCTCCTACTTTAGATTACCGTGCATATATGCATGCACGTAATATAGTTGGACGTTTTAATGATAAGGAATTTAAAATAAATCAAATTTAGAAAAAAAAATATATACTAATTAACACATATTTACATGCACGTCCTATATTATGGGATATAGAAAAAAATAATTATGGCTTATATTATGGGACGGAGGGTATCCAACTAGCCGTCGTTACTTTGTCACTTCTCATCTCATATATCCAGACTTCCTCGTTTTTTTACTCTTTTACATGCATGAATTAGTCACCAGTAAGTCCTAATTGCCGCTAAGATCAAGAAGAACAAATCACCGGTAACTAATTAAGCAGCAAGTAGACGAAGTGCTAGTAGAGAGAGCAAGTCAGCAAACACAGTGTGCATAGCACGGACGTACCTTGAGGAGATGACGAGGTGTGGACGACGAGGAGGGGTGGTCGGCGACGGCTCGTCCGTCCACGCGGAACTCGTGCATGACCCACTCCGTCTTGCTGCCCCGGGGGGCTCTCCCCTCGTAGAACACCAGCGTCTTGCGCATCCCGACGACCTCGCCTCCGGCGACGGCGCCACGGCGGCGGCGGCTGACGACGATGGCGCGGTCCTTGCCCGTGGCCTTCCAGTAGCCGGAGCGGGTGGCGCGGTTGGTGCGCTGCCCCGTCGCGTACTTGCGGTCGTGCAGGCTGTAGAAGTACCACTCCCTGCCACCCACCCGCGCCGCGTCTGCTCGGTCGATCGGCCGGCCGGGTGGCGGCGGCGAGAGGGGAGATGATCAGATCGTGCATGCAAGATGACGATTCATGGAGTAAACTATGTACTTAAGATGAGGCGAAGAATGTGCAAATGATATTTTTAGAGGGGAAAAAATTGAAATGGGATCTGCAGCGAGTGCTCCCATTTGTGCAACATGCTCAAAAAACGAGAAATGGTTTCAGTTAAACCTCGGCATCAAAATGGTGTCGTGGTGTAGTTGGTTATCACGTCAGTCTAACACACTGAAGGTCTCCGGTTCGAGTCCGGGCGACGCCAATCTAAAATCTCTCTATTTTTTTAATCATTTCTGTCTAAACAAACTGAAGGTTTCGATTCTTTTATGCTACTTTCTGTCTTTTTTTTTTTGCCTTTCTGAATTCTGAACAAATTGAAGGTTTTTGATTCAGCGTGCAAGCAACAGAGATGTGCATGCCTTTCTGAACGAACTGATCAGGTTTCGCAAGACATGCGTATACTCCTCTATTACGAGTTCATCCACACCCTCTCCAAAAAAAAAAAAAAAAATCAAGCTCGCTGAAGCCTTGCATGCACATCGATCAGAAAACCATGCATACATACATACCTGGAAGCTCCCAAGGCTCGCACTTGTTGAGGTCGACGTCAACCATGGCCACGCCGCCGCCGCCGCCGCCGGCGAGCTTGTGGTAGAGGTAGTCCACGACGAGCTCCTCGTCCCTGGGGTGGAACCGGAACCCCGGCGGCAGGCTCGCCTCCATCATGCCGATCAAGCTCATTGTGCCTCTTCCTTCTTGTACACTGAAATTCTTTTTCTTTAGAGAGAGAAAATCTAAAGATGGTTGAGAGAGATCTAGAGAGAGAGAGAGAGAGAGAGAGAGAGAGCGAGAGGGGCGTCTGCTGCGTGTGCAGAAGTTTTCTACGACACGGACGCGATGGAGTATTAGCACGGGAGATGTGATGTGTTTATACAAATATTTATAGGCAAAAAAGACGACCGTGTTTTTGGTTTATCGTTGGGCATGAAAAAGAACTGACGCAACACGATGGGTACGTACTGTTGTTGATGACGCACGTCACGCAAATAGAGATCTGCTGTACTTCGCACTATACGGAGTTGGAAGTTTAGGGCTCACAGCTGCGTAAGCATATACTACTGCCGCGTTCGTTGGGAGCGTCCGTAAGTTAACTTAGAGGGTGTTTAGTCGGTGAAATGTAAATTTTTATATATCATATCAGATGTTTGATCGGATATTGAAAGGGGTTTTGGACATGAATGGAAAAAACAAATTTCACGACTGGCCTGTAAACCGCGAGACGAATCTTTTGAGCCTAGTTAATCCATCATTAGCGCATGTTGGTTACTGTAGCGTTTATGGTTAATCACGTATTAGTTAGGCTCAAAAGATTTGTTCCATGATTTCTTACTTAACTGTGCAATTAGTTTTTCCTTTTGTCTATGTTTAATACTCTATTTAGGTGTCCAAAGATTCGATGCGATGTTTTTGGGTGAAAATTTAGGGAACTAAACAACCCCTTACTACGGCCTGGAAAATGTAGTAATCGATTAGTACATGGTTAATTAACTATTAATTATTAAACAAATATAAAATTGATTAATATGATTTTTTTAAAAAAATTTCATATAGAAATCTTTTACAAAAAATACACCGTTTAACAGTTTAGGAAGCGTGTACGTGAAAAACGAGGTGGATAAGTTAACTTACTTGGGGGAGCCGAACGCGGCCTACCTGTATTCCATAATAACTTTATTTTTCGTTTTTTCGTGCCGAACCTTTGACCATTCGTCTTATTTGAAAAATTTGTAAAAAACTTTAAAAAATTAGTCATGCATAAAGTAATATTCATGTTTTATCATCTAGCAAGAATAAAAATATTAATCGTAAATTTTTTAAATAAAACGAAGAGTCAAAACATTGTATAAAAAATGATCTTATTTCCGAACGGAGGTAGTATATATGCCCCAGGTTTGCCTGACACTTATTTAAGGTTTTCATTTACCATTTTTGAAGTGTAACTTAGGTACTAAAATTTAGTACAAAAATTTGGTATCTCAAGGTATAATATATCTCAAGATAATAAACTTTTACACTAAAAAATATGGTACATTGAAATACTTTTTAATGATGGTAAAAAAAACTACTCCTTTAAATGTTGCGATCAAATATTGTATCTGTTTTAAAATGTAAAACTTTTTTATATTTAATATATAATAAATCTAGGTGTATATATATATAATAGAATATACCATTAAATTTAGACATGGCTAAAACATCTTATAATATGGAATATAGGGAATAACCTTTTTTAAGATAATGAATAGATAATTCACCCTTTGCTATAAGCACAAAGCTACGGTACATTACTGTAAAGTTATTGGATAGAAATATCCAAATGCAAATTAAGAAGCAAGTATGATGAGAAGTGACCACTTAAACATGAACAATTTTACGGTCTAATAAAAAGTAACAAAAAGTACCTCGAGATACCAAATCGTTTTGGATCGTTGGATCTAACAGCGCACGTCCTATTCAGCTAGATCCAGTGGTGATAAATGATTTGGTAATTTAAGATACCGGTACTTCGAGATACTTTTTATTGGACTAGAGCAAATCTCCTTAAACAATGATTCTATTGCTAAAAGTCCATCCAAAGTTGGCGGATATCTGTATTACCGTTGTTTCCAACATATGGCATGGAACATAAATGAATTCTGTGTCCTCGTCACACAGTTTCAGGCTACGCACCTTCGAGAGTCTACGCTAGCATATACTACATCTTTGAGATCGCCGAAATCGTCACGAGCGATTCATAGTTGATGGGCAACATTCTAATCTATGTTAAAATAATTTTTTTAGCATTTCTAGTGTTTTTTGACGCAAACATATTAATTCTCAAAATCGTAAGGCGATGCTGAAAACGACATAATTATGTTGCAAACTGTCCTGACGAACTCCAGAACTATCAATCGAACATGCATGACTCCATCAGAATTTCGAAGTCACATATCACATCACATCTGGTTGCTTCTTCCATTAATTCCAGCCTCCATATCCATCATATCGAAATGATGATCGATAGGTCATCAGCTACCGACGACGACGACCGCCGGCGAGTCGCCAAACCTCGCCGTCCCATCGATCGATCGAGAGCTATAGCTAGTCAGTCCACGCCGCCGGCTGGCCGGCCAGCTGAGAAGTGGGCCAGTGCAAGCGCCCAGTGCCGGCAGCTAGCGTGGGCGGCTGCCCTAGCTCGATCGCTCTAGCTTTGCTTGCCGGCGATGGCGACGTCGAGCGAGCGAGCTGTTGGCGAGAGATGGATGCGTCATCGCGGCCTTCCCGGCGTCACTGCATGTGCAACCACCACACAGCACCACAGTGAATCTGCTGCTGAAGGCGACGAAGAAATTAGGCCGCGACGCACGGAGATCATCGGCTCCGTCATCATCGCGGGGTCGGTTTCGCCTCTTGTGATTCGTAGCTAGCCAGTCAAGTGACATATTTGTAAACGAAAAATAAATAAAATTATTTTATACGTGTTTTTAGTGATGTACTTCCGCCGTCTCAAAACCAGTGCATTTTTATATTGTTTATGTTCAACGTTAGATCATTGTCTTATAAAAAAATTATGATCAATATTTTTGTTGTTATTATATGATAAACATGGATAGTATTTTATACGTGACTATTTTTAAATTTTTTAAAAAAATTTTTAAATAAGATGAACGGTCAAACGTTTGATATGAAAATCCACAAATACAATTAGAGTAATTTTACAGTCTTTGAGAAAATATCATGATCTCTTCGTACTTAGATACTATAAGATATCAAATTTTACACTAAAATTTTAGTATCTCTCCGTACCTATAAGCATAAGAGGAGCGAAAAGAGAGGGGAAATCCATGGGCCAAAACCGCCGAGAAATGGCACAGAAGTACATCGAATCAGGGCGCGTGTGTCCAAAACTATAAACTGGGGATTCGCTGAACTAAACCGGGTGATTAGTCCAAACCTGCCGAACTAACACTGTCTAGTTGCAGCACCGAGCATACACAGCAATGGTTGCATGCGCTGCTGTTCATCCGCAGTACGGACGATGCACGCGTGCGTGTTCTTGGCCGTCGAACTGAACTGTGCCACGCTTCGTGATGCCATTTTCTGCAGCCTATCTGAAGAAAACTTTGTGACTCGAGAGACCGTGTCAAACACACTGCTAATTACGTCAGGAACAGATGACTGCTCGAGGCGATCAGGCACATATGCGATGCCCCGGTGCCGTTTCCGGAAGAATTATGGTTGAAGTTTTTGCTCAGGAGTACCATGGGCTCGTTGTTTTGGTCGATGAAATGAAAGATAAAAGGCAAAAATTAATCCGATTTTCTGGTAGTTATTTAATAGTATAAATAATAAAATTAACTAATATAAAATTTAAAAAAAACTACTCTGAGATGAGACGACGAACTTCTGTATTGAATTTTTTTAAAAAATACATTATTTAACGGTTCAAAAACGTACACATAAAAATTAAAAAATAATCTGGTGAAAAATAACGGAACATATACGTAAACAAGCTCTGGTAATCCTCTCAGTAGTTTTCTGGTGATTTTCTGTGATGCAACTGTGACGAACCTTGCTGCTGGCTGCATTGATCGCTACCCGTTTTCCGGTAAAAGAGAGAGGTTAAAAGTGATAAGTGGGTGATACTAGTCCAAGTGCTTTGTCATACGTCTCCTACCACCACCATGCCTACCTCGAAGGATCATGCAGTGCACAGTCTCCGCCACTGAATTTCTAAAACATGTCTCACTGAAATTTGAACACAAACATCTGGAATAATTCAGACTTTCAGAAAGTCTACTCTGCAAACCGAGCCCCCAGCTTTGGCTTTCGCCATCGGATCCGGTAACAAGCACACGGATGGAATGGAATGGAACGGAACGGATCGACATCTCAGAACACGATGCCATTAATTAACACCGTACTTAGTCTTGCGATGACTTTGAGAACTTCTGAATTCTGATCACCTGATAACCAGGTTCAGTTCAGTCCAAACTTGCCCAGTCCTCTCATGAGAATATGATTTAGCCATGCCGGTCCTTTTTAGGGAAGGAGATCATCGATACAATCACAACTGAGGCAGAAGGTTTTTTTACGATCCTTAAAAAATACCCTAATGTACCATGAATTTTAGTATAAATTTTGGTACCTCAAGATATCATATACCTCGAGATACCATATTCTTTACACTAAAAAACATGAGCTTTAATCATATCCTTCCTTTTATACCGTGAGATACTAAAATCCTCACTCATGCTATCCACTTCATGATCAAGTTAATACTAAAATCTCGATTGTTGGTGATAATAGATCGAACGATCACGATTGCATGGTACCTCGAGGTACCAGCTTGGTCATGGAGTGGATAGCACGAGTGAGGATATAGTATCTCGAGGTACTGGTACCGGTACAAAATAAAGAATGGAAGTAAAACTTAAAAAGTATAGTATCTTGAGATATTTTTTAATGATGATAAAAAAACCTTGAGGCAGAATGAGCCAGGAGGATCTTAAGTGAGCAACAGGCTGCACAAGTCAAAAATTCAGAAATAAATGCATAATTACATGAGAGTTGGTCTGAGGAACATATTGAGATAGATACACCTGAACAAACTAATGTCATCTTTGGCAGTATCAGGTTAATTTAAGGCTATCAAACACGTAAGCCAGAGTTGATCTGCAGGTTGCACTTCTAGTCGCCTCCTTTATAATATTAATCTGGTCAAACAAATTTACCAGGGAAGATCATAGCCGTTTTGAAGCAGATATATATCTACTACCTCTAATCAGTGTCTTAGCATTGACGAAAGCAGTGAGGTTTGCATGCAGGGCAGTCAGCTACCTGCTGCAGCATGATATGTAGTCAGTTTTGGCAAGAACAGGATGAGCCTTGAACATATTTTAGTTAGAGTTTTCCAATAAGCTAAGCATGTCATAAGCATGTTTCCTGCTCTGGCGTCTCATCTGAACATCACACTGTTACTGCCCCCTACTCCACGTTACTGACGTGCAGATGGAAGCCTGAGTAACAACCTGTAATCTACTCCTTTCATGACATTTCAGATAAGATTATGGGTGTAGATTAATCATTTAATTAAGCACATGCTGAAACCATGTGAGCTGGAATTCTCTGAACCTGACCCAAATCTGCAGATTGGCATCTTCCATAACTTTGTCAAACTTCCCCTGCAGACAACGTCACACGTGCGCATTCTGACGAGCTGTTTTATCAGCTGATCGGTGAACCAAAGTGTCAGCCAACTCAGCAAAATCGTGTCAAGAAAAAATCACTCGCTGACCATTTCTGCTTGCTTATGAATAAAACTATTTCATGGATGAGATGCCTCCATGCACGTACGCGTAGGTGAGAGAACTATTCGTTTCTAATCATGTACTATAAATAAATTACTAAATGCTTACTCGAGTACTCCTGCTAGTACTTAATTAGATTGCTTGCCTTGCATGGAATTGTCATCTCCGTGGTGATTGAACAATACTATAATTACTCAGAGTGAGTGCAACCTTGTACTTTCAGTTAATATAATCCGCAAAACTCGCTAATGATGGATCAAACTGTACTTCATTATGATTGTTCGGCATGATTACTTGTCATCAGAATAAATTCAGGCAAGAAGACCGCATGTAAATTTAAATTTAATAGAATTTTTTATTTGAACAAACTAGTTACAATTGCAAATTTGGATTCTATAACATGAAAATGAGTTGCAAACAGGGTACCCAAAACCATGGGGAGCACCTTAGCGGTAGGAGCGAAAACCACGGTTACCATGGTTGAACGGTACAAAGTCACATCAAATTTAATAAAAAAAACAAACTTTTAATTTCACTTAAATTTAGGGTGGTTATCGTTGTATTACTTACTGCGCCACAGCAGTAAGACATGATAACCACTGTGGTTTTTTCGGTTTTGAGAACCCTAGCTGTAATATGCAACTAAAAAGTATGGGGATGAACAAACATAACCGAATAATTTTTGGGCTGAAAAGTGTGTAGCAATGCATATTGTGATGGTCCAGTGAGGCCTAATGTTGGCCCATCACACCCTGCCTATATGGAATGATGAATTGTCTGAATATAAGATCCTCATGTGGTTTTATCTGAAGTTTGATGTACTGTACTTCACTTGTTGGATTCCTTCAGATGGCGGCATCACGGACATCTGCAGTTGATGCCTTGATGCCTTGATGGTAGGGCAGTAGTTGTACCTGACTGACCAGACTGATATGTCAAGAGCAGACAATGTCTCTGTGCTTCACTAAGCAGTGGGAGTGATTAACTTTTGTCAACCATGCATTCTTAAATGCTAATAACTGCTATACACCTGCACCAAATATAATTAATTAACTAAGCTCATGCTTCTCATCAAAGGAAAAAAAAGGAGAAGAACAGAAAGGATGATTCACACTACATGGCTGATAGTTGCTAATAGATTACAGGTCACTACTTTTCAGAGACAAAAATGCTCTAGTTGAAATGATTGCCACAAGAGGGGTCCTTTGCTAGCTGTTGCCCTTATGTCAGAGAACATTCTTCATGAAAGTATCATAGTGCTGTGTCTTTAGGTAGATGAACAGATAGAATAATTACACAAATGGAGAATGCTTTGGTAAAGTGATTAGCAGCAAGCTAGGCCATGTTCCAAAATCCAAACGGCCTCAAGAGAGGGGTCCAAGTGTTATGGTATCTTTGCTCATAGCCCTCACATGCACTGCCCCCTTGCCTGAGATTAGAGAGGATTAAATGAAACATTTTGTCACAGTTTAATATAATAATGATGATCATAGTAAGCACGGGCGTCCCAATTAGTACAGGTGTTGCAAGCTTCTTTTGAGACCTGTCCCAGTTAATCCAGCATCTGGTGTTAAGTCACAAACACTTCTTTTCAGAGAGTCTGATTGATCCAACATCTCGTGTCGTGTAACCCTTGGGATGCTAAACCACAAAAACCATATGATAAGAGGAGATGATCAAAGAAGGGGTAGGACTGAGCATTGGAGTTCTCTATTGCTAGTACTTTGCTAGTTCTACATGTAGAGATGAGATGACATATTTCAGTAGGTTTGGTGGTTTGATTGATGAGCAGGTAACAAAGACATGCATGTCCTGCAGAGCTAGATGCTTTTCCCCTTTGTCTTTGGCAAGGGTAGTTGCAACAAGCCAAGCCAAAGACAACACCAATTGATCTCTAGCAGATAGATTAATATATATTGCTATTGCATGTCGATCGAGTAACTAACCAACTTGTGAGCAGCTTCTTGATTAATTTTTGATTTTGGAACTTCTGTTCATCTGGTCTGAACTTAATAGTCGTATATACAGTACTTCAGACAGATTTGCAGGCAGCAGTACTTGTGGCCTCCATTTCGCCTTTGCTCGGAGCAGAAGCAACATGCTTCTCTATGTTTTCTCCTAATGAGAACATAGAGATATGAGCTTACGTACTTAAGTATTTTTCTGTTTGGTAATTAAGATAGGAAAGAAGGAATAGTCCACAATACGGATTGTTCAGCCAAACTAACTAATCAACTACATCATCTGCATAATAAATAGGTATCTTGCCTGTCTCCTGCATCACTGATTTTATTTTGGGGGGTAAATGTATCAATCAAGATCCCGTGAAATATCTCGCCAAAAAGAGGAACAAGTTTCACTGAAATAATTTCGGCTGACCTGGTTCATCTTGAATTCTTTATCTCACAGTTAATTAATTCACTTTTGTTATTGATAAAACGTTTGATTTTTTTCTTCTGTTAAATACGCACAATGCATGGGTGCTCGAGGGGAGGGTGAGTATGAGATTTTTGACTTGCATAGATATCTTCAGATTATCATCCAACAACGTAACCAAATTTGGTTAATGAATTTAAAATTTTCAAACATTTAATCACTAGACGGACCCTAATTAATTACAGCTATAAGGTATATGAGCTCGTGCAAGAACCTGTTTACTGGATCAGAAGAAATTCGAATGAAAAAACAGTTCAAAATGGAACCTGAATATTCTTCAACGACCCGACTGATTAAAGTAACGCGGCGTCTTATGGTTCCTAGTGAACGTGTTGTTCGTCTGATGATCTACCAAGTTTCATGTGCGATTCTCATGTAGTCAGTCAGACGAGAGATATCACGGTCTCTTTACGAAGATCTCAACTAATTAGAATGTTTGTCCTCTGCAACTCACATGCTAAATAGGCAGGGTACGAGCTGTTTGTCATATCGCTCAATCATTCGCGACCAATAACCAGTCGCACAACCTGCACAAAAGCTTTTGGGAAATGGAAAATAAGGTCATATTCCAAATCAAAATAAGAGGATATAAAAGATACAAAGAAAGGGAGCATTTATATATTACAACGATGGTACGAATTACACACTCGAATTATAAAACCAAATATTTAGCACGGTGAACTTTTCGATCCAAACGAATCATCCCCTTGGTATTGGCTGGAGTGGTTTTGGTGTCCTATTGCACATGTGACAGAAAAATAAAAAAAATCTCCCTTATGTCATAGAAAAATAAAATAAAATAAAATAAAATAAATCTCCCCTTAGCGACCCAATCAGCAATAGAAAAATAAAAAAATCGGTTAGATCCACGTGTCATATCTTCTTACATATCTCTCTTATGTCATACAAGCATAGAGGAAGAGACGGGTAAGGATATGACACATGTATCCAATTAAATTTTACCTTTTTATTGATAACACAATTTTCACGTTAGTGTCATGTGTGCAATCGTAATCAAAACTACTCCAAACAGTGTTCAGTGGGGTAATTTGTCTAGGTTAAAAACTAGAGTGTAGTAAATGTCTGATTTTATAGTTTGAGTGGGTAATCCGTACTATCACAATAATCAAGGGGTAATCGTTATCTTTTTCTTTTTACATTTGTTAGCGAATATATAGTCAGGCACTAAGGCTATCCTAGAAAAGCCCGTGATTTCTTCACTAAATATATCTATGTTATTGGAAGTATTGAAGGCAGAATTTTCACAAGCAAACGTCCTAAATTATAGTATTTTAGGTTGTACAAAAGTTTCCACCGTGAATCTAGCACAACTCAATTTTAATTCTTCTTGAACCGATTAAAATGCGTTGGCATCGCCGGTGGCACTGGCTAGACCTGGACATGTAGTCTAGAATTTTCATTTTATATATGAGCAATTTTACAGTACTTGAGAAAATACCAGAAGTTATTAAAATTTCAGTCTAAAATTTTGATACCTATTAATACTTACTCAAAAACCGTAAAATTTCTCTTTATATATAGCTGCCTACTAATGCTGAGTTTTTTCCCGACCTATATTCTTTCTTTTTCACGTGCACATTTCATGAATTACTACGGTTGAACTTTTTGAGGAAAAAATCTACAGAAAAATTACTTTAAAATATCATACGATCAATTCATTTATTTAATTTTTTATAGCTACTAATTAAATAATTAATTATATATTTATTACTATGTTTTTCATGCGGATCCCTATCCCAACCAAAAGAACACTATCTAAGAACTTCTACATAAGTTTTCATGGCAAATCAGATAACTACTCCATTAGAAAGAAACTGGGCAGGTTGAGGTCCACCCTTCCTTCCTTCCTTCCATTCGGCGCCGCTGCTGATTGCTGAAGCTGACGCCTTCACCGGTTTGCCTCGTATGCTCTCTTAACGGACCCGGGTCGCTTCCACCCGCAACCCGTTAACCCGAAATCGCCCGAATATATATCCCACTTTCCCTGACACGGTGGGAGTTAAGTTTAACCACTCTAATCGTCGCCGTTGATGCGCCGCCGCCGCCGGCAATGGCCACCGCCGCAGTGAAGTCGCCGGAGCCGCCGTTCGCGTTCCATCACGCCCCCCTCCCGCCTCTGCTGGACTGTGGGGAGGAGGATGACGAGTTCGAGTTTAGCATCCCCGCCGCAGCGGCCGTGCTCTCGGCCGCTGATGAGCTGTTCTCTGGGGGCAAGCTCGTGCCGCTTCTCCCGCCGCCCCTTCCGCGTGCATCCCCGCCGTGCTCACCTCCGGCGTGCTTGGAGGTTCCCTCTGAGCCGGCGTCTCCTCGCGCCCCGCGGTGCTCTGGGCATCGGTGGCGCGATCTGCTGCTTCTGGTGTCGGCCAAGAAGACGAGCGCCGGCGACGGCGAGAGGAAGGGTCGTATGGGGGAGGATCTGAGGCGGGGGGAAGCGTTCGTCCAGCCGCTCCTCTCGCGGGCGTCGTCGTCGTCCTCGTCGGCCTCGTCGTGCGACTCTGGGAGGAACGCGCGACGGCCGCCTCAGCCGTCGTCGCGCTCCCCGCTGCGGACGCGCTCCGCGCCGGTGGCGAGCCTCCTCCACCTCATGTCCAAGAGGCAGACCGGCGACAGCAAGAGAGGCGCCCCCGCCGCGGACGCGCCCCTGAGTCGCCGTGAGCCGCAGCACGCCGCCCACCCGTTCCTGACCCGCGTCTCCTCGTCGTCCTCGGCCTCCTCCTCCGACTCCAGCAGCCGGAACTCCCGCTCGCCGTGGCACCCGCCTGGCCCCGCGCGGCCGCCGCCGGCGGTGGCCGCCGAGAGCCCGCGCGTGAGCGCGTCCGGCCGCGTGCTGTTCCGCGGCCTCGAGCGGTGCTCGAGCTCGCCGGCGACGGCGGGCATCGGCCCGCGGCGGCCGCGGCCGAGAGGCATGGAGCGCTCCTTCTCGGCCAATGTGCGGGTGGATCCGGTGATCAACGTGTTTGGCTTCGGCCACCTGTTCTTGCCATCTTCGCCGGCCAAGGATAAAAAGACCGACAAGGACAGGGACATCGCCGGCGGCCGGAGGAACAGGCCGGCGAAGCTGGCAATGGTGCTGAGAGATCCGCAAGATTAGGTGCTGGACATGCTGGAAATAATGCATGATTCTTCCTGTCTTGATTCTTTTTGTAACTTATTGCTGCATGATCTAATTCTTCTTGTCTTTCAGTTTGTTGTACACTTGCACTGTAATATACTCTAGTTTTAGAACAAGAAACTTGCAGATTTCAGAGACACTTCAGTGAATCTGAATTCACTCTCAAACTGTAACTCTGATAAACTATTCCATTCCATGTAAAGAAAGAAAGGGGAAAACTTGATGAACAGAAAGCATCCGGTACACCAAAACCCAACTTAAAAAGAAAGGAGTACTGGTATGCAATCAACCTGAAAGCAGGATTAAAAAGATACAATGTCAAATCACAGGTTCACAACCACTGGAGCAACGTGACATCAAAGTTTTTGAAAAAAAATTTTCGCTGTCCTCGACAGTACGGTAGAACACAGGTTGCAGTGCTAGGAGGAGAGAAGATGGGCTGATGGCCTCGTGATCAGTGCCGGCTCTGGGGCTCTGTGCTCCGTCCCCACGGTTGCGATTCGAAAAGATAATAAAAATATGGTTTGAACTGACTGCTACTTGATCTTTTTATATTTGGGTTTTTATATTTGGGTGGTGTTTAGATTGTGAAAATTTTTATAAGAAGTGTCACGTTAAATGTTTGATCGGATATTAGAGGGAGTTTTTGGATACGAATGAAAAAACAAATTTCACGGCTAGCCTAGAAACCGCGAGATGAATCTTTTGAGACTAATTAATCCATCATTAGCATATGTTGGTTACTGTAGCGCTTATGACTAATCATGGGCTAATTAAGCTCAAAAGATTCGTCTTAAGATTTCTTCCATAACTGTGTAATTAGTTTTTTGGTTCATCTATGTTTAATGCTTTATTTAGGTGTCCAAAAATTCGATGTGATGTTTTTGGAAAAAAATTTGGGAACTAAACAAGACCCTTGGTTCCAAATTATATACCAACTCACCCCGTCCCACTTAAGAATTATTGGAATGTACTTCATCCGTCTTAAAATAAACTATTTTTTCACTTTTTACCTTCAATTTTTAACTCTTCGTCTTATTAAAAAAATTTTGAGATTAATATTTTTGTTTTTATTATATGATAAATCTACTTACGTGTGACTAATTTTTTTCTAATTTCCTGAAAAAATTTTAAATAAGACAGATGGTCAAACGTTGGACACGGAAACCGAAGAATTCATTTTTTTAGGACAGAAAGAGTATAAATTAAATTGTTCATCTTTCTCTATCCGTTTAGATTTTTAGATATAGCTGGCTGGTGGATACAAATCGGAGCTAGAGATATCGAGTTCGAATCATGATTGACGTATAATTAAATAAAATAATTGCAGTCCACGCTTGAGACTTGAGGAGAGAGTTGAAGTATATAAAATGAATTGTTTGTCTTTATCTATCCGCTTAGGCAAGTCTTGTATGACGGGAAGTAGTGTTGGAATATATAAAGTGAATTATCCATCTATTAGCTTAGACAAGTCTCGTGTGAGGAAGAGTGTAGCTTAGGCTGTCGTCCGGACCGATCATTTTAAAGCTCACACGTCGTGTTTGAGGTCGACGCAAACATGAGGATCTCCCGGGACTTGTTGATGCTTTGGTGCCGGCAGTGACATGTAACATGTTCCTGCAAATCCAACCAATCCATTTATGTTTCTTTTAAAGCAAAAAATGCCCAGTCACACAAGTTCAAAGTTGTGTTTTGTGAGGTGGATTAGCTTGCAGTTGTCACCATCAGCCTCGTCGATCTCAGCATTATCTAGGATCGGAAGCCTGGCAGGGTCACCACTACTACTAGAAACTGAGATTTTTTATTTTCTGGTAAGCCCAAGTGCAGTAGAATATTCGTCTACCTAACCAGGATTTGCCGCGGTTGATGGCGACGGCTCCGGCGCCGCTGTCTCGCCGGCGCAGGTCGACGGCGTTGGCGCCGCTGAACTGTGGCGGGGTGGGGGATTTCTGCCGCGTCTGCTGCCAACGCCCTGATGAAGAGAAGATGGCGGAGTGGTTCAGCTGCTGACGCGTGCGAGTGGCACTGTGACCCGTGCGCGAGAGGGTTCCTCTCATCGCGATTATCGGTCAGTCCGTCAGAGTGCGATGTGATTGTCGCGGTTTTGTTCCGGAAATATCCTCACATACACACCTCATGTCTTATGTTTATAAGGCACTGTTACCGTTCTTAAAAACTTTTTCTAAAAATATCATATCAAATTTTTAGACATCTAAATAAAGCATTAAATATATATAAATATCAAAACTAATTACATAGTTAGAAGAAATCGTGAGACGAATCTTTTGAGCCTAATTAAGACATGATTAGCCATAAGTGCTACAGTAACCAACATATGCCAGTGACTGGTTAATTAGACTAAAAGAATTCGTCTCGTAATTTTCAGACGGAATCTAAAATTTATTTTATAATTAGACTACATTTAATACTTCAAATCTATGACTGTACGCGTTGATTTGATTACTCTTTCAAAAAAATTGGAATCTAAACGGGACCTAAGTTAAAATTAAAATTTTTATTCTTAAATATAAAGTTGATTTTGAAGTTTTTTCATCATACTTTATTTTTTAGCCTTAACTTTTGGATCGATAAGGATATGTATATAAATATTTTATTTATAAATTATTTTATATTTATAAATATATCGTTTGACTTTTTTATAATCGCTCCCTTGATAATTTAATTTTTTTAACAAAAATGAAAAAATTAACCAGAAAAAAGTTTTGATATACCATGATCACGACATATCACGCGGATTTTACACTAGAACCACGATTAAAACCGTCATGACTATCGGCTAAAAAATGCTTCGTGCGGTTTGACCATACAGATCGCAATGGTACGATTCAAAATTTTTGAATTTAATTTATACGGCACTATCACCCGCCCACGGTTATCGTACTATCCTGGCCGTGAGCACGGAACGCACGAGATGGAGGAAGAAGGAAAACTGCAACGACTACGCCGGCAACAACAACAACTACTACTCCCGTATTCGCAACAGCAGCACCATCACCTGACAAAATCTTCCACGGAAAGAAAGGGAAACGTTACGGATTTTCCTTTTTTTTTTTGTTTTGTTTCATCAATCTCTCCCGGTGGTCAACTCCCCAGGGATCGCGTCACGGCGAGACGCTGATGGCTCCCAGCATCAGCCTGATTCAGCGTTGGATCGATCAGCAGCAAACGCGAACGGGGGCTCCGTGTTGGCCCGGCCGCCACCACCACCACCACCGCCACATGTCCGCATGGCGACGGAAACGGGGCGGCGTCGCGTGGGGAGGGGGGGGGGGCACCGGCTTATCGCTGGATCCTCTTGCCTCGCTTTGCCGCTATAGATTCACGTACCAGCAGCCATAAAATCACACGATTCGCACGGGAACACGCCACTGTTTGATAGGGTCCCGTCCCGTCTCCCCCCAAACACACACCATGTCGTGTCGTGGGAATCTTCTCCCGCCTCGACGACATGGCACGGTGCCACGCCGTGCCGCAATTCGCATCGCTCAATAGCAGAGATTTCCAAAAATATCACATCAAATTTTTAGACACCTAATCGATTTTAGACACCTAAATAGAACATTAAATATACATTGATATTAAAACTAATTACACAGTCACGAGGAAAATCGTGAGACAAAACTTTTGAACCTAATTAGTACGCGATTAGCCATAAGTGCTACAGTATCTACATGTGTTAATGATATATTAATTAGGCTCAAAAGATTCGTCTCATAGTTTCTCGATGGAATCTCTAATTTATTTTATAATTAGGCTACGTTTAATACTTCAAATAAGTGTAGGTTTATTCGATGTGATGTTTTTGTAAAAAAAATTTACAAACTACACTAGGCCTAACTATGAAGTATATGTATATCTGATAAAAAGTAAAGACAGATAATCTCGTCTCCGGTGAATTGGAGTTGGACCAGTAGGGCCCAGTGGAAGGGCCTGCCTGATAATTGCGCACGTTGGTGATGGGCCTGGTCCGCCTGGGCTGTCAGGCCGAGAGATTTGCAGGTGCCGCAGGGTTTTTTGGAAGTGCCAGGCAAGGTTCACGCCCCCAACCGTGTGTCGTCAGTTCGTGTTTTTATGGCCCCTCTGTGAATCTTTCAACAAGTTGCTCTCAAGTTTGAGCATGTTTCACCGAATTTTTTTTTGAATGGGTAACTATCTGCTGACAGAATTTTGATGAACTTTTTTAACCGTCGGATGTTATCCGAGATTCGTGATGACCATTTTGATATGCAGCAATATTGGTGCAGGATTCGCTCCTAGCCATGACCTTAGTATTGCAGGGCCGCACCTCTCTGTATCGAGCTGTAGCTGTGTAGTTTTTATCACATGCTACCTCCGTCTTGAATGTTTAAGGTCGTTAATTTTTTTATACACGTTTGATTATTTATTTTATTCAAAAAATTTATATAACTAATAATTATTTTTATATCATTTCATTTATTGTTAAATATAGTTTTATGCATATCTATAGCTTTATATATTTGATAAGTTTTTTGAATAAGATAAATAATTAAACATGTATAAAAAAATCAACGGCGTCAAACATTTGGGGACAGCGGGAGTATAATTTAAGACTAATTTATTTAGGGACAGAGTACAATTACATTCGAAATAAATAAATACCAGTTGTATTTTAATTTATGCTATAATTGTATTGTAGTTATATTTTATAGTTTTTTGAGATTGAGGAGTCATCTCGAAGAAGAAAAACCAGAGAAACGGCAGGAGTCAAAGTCGTTCCTTGTCCACTCACTCGATCGAGCTCCTTCGATCAAGTCATGCATGGCGGCTGATGGCTGGCGCCGATTCGATCATTCGATCGAGACAAAACGCAACGCATGCGAGCGTAGAGACACATCATCATCAGGGTCATGTTCCTCTCCTCCATCTTGCATTTCTCCGGGGGTGATTGTTTAACTTTTCGAGAAAAAATCAAACGATATATTTATATATAAAAATAAATCGTGAATAAAACTCAAAAATCTACTTTAAGACTGAAAATTTAAATTTTAGTTTGTAATGATAGGTAGAAGGAAAAAAAAAAGATGGGTGCTTGTCGCAAACTCGCACCCACTTGCCTGGCCGTCGCCGTCATCCTGGTGTTCGTCCAGTAATCCGGGCAGCATCTGCGTTCAGACTTCAGGGACTACGTTAATGATACTGTTTTGGTTGTTACTCTCATAATCAGATCTGATAACGACAGTTTTCTGATCTTAAAATTACTGACTTGAGATGTCAGTTAAAAGAATATTCAGTTGAATCCCTCTCTCTCTCTCTGTGTGGCTTCTGAAATGAAATCTGAATGAAATCGTGAGAGCAGCAGTACTGCAGTAGCATACACGAGCCGAGCGAGTGGCCTTAGTTGAAAACTTTTGATAATTCCTCAGTTAGTACATGGATCGACTAAATGATTCCCCGGCTTGATCTGTCTTGTTGTTTCCCCAAGCTAGTTTAAAATTTCCATCCTGGTAGTTTCTTTTTTATTTATTTTGTCTGAACTTATGTGCTCAGTGAAGCCAACTAGTTGCATTCCTCTCGGCAAGTTGGTACCAGACAACGGCAAGCACCATGAGTCCGAGTCACTGCCCTCGTTTTTAGCCAAGCTTGCGTTAGTCTGAGCAGTCCAACAAGTGATAAACACATGCTTATTCATTTTTTTTATTGCAAAACGATGTCAATGAACTATGAATTCGACAGCAATTCAACGAAAGATTTTACTTCGACAGACTAACAGATAGCATGCGGAAACTATGAATTCTCTGGTCAGAAAGTGGCGCGACTGAACAATTTGAAGGTAAGCGATGCTCGGCCGTGGCCTCATCTCTAGTCGTTATGGATTATGAATTATCATGGACACACATTTTAAACTCTGTAAAAGGTGTTTTTCGTATAAAAGAAATTTCACGTATAAATTTTCTAAAACAAGATTTTCATTTTGGACTCTCTCTACGTTGTTTATTTGACTTTGTTAACTTTTGTATCAACGTTTAAACATTTATTTTACTTAAAAATTCTGTGCAAATATTTAAAATTATAAGTCATATATAAAGTATATTTAGTGATAAACAAATCATAGAAAATAATTAATAATTACGTAGGATTTTCTAGAATATAATCAAATATATATCTAAAAGACAATGATACAAAATAAAAAAAAATCAAATAAACTAGTTACGGAGTATTAACATGGTTGTTTATATCCTCAAATCAATATAAAATAAATCAGAAAAAAATCAGTCTGGCTACGATCATGTCTAAATTTCAGTGCAGCTAGCATAGCGGTAGCAGGCTAGGAGCATCTTGATAGTTGACTTTGTATCGTTCGACCTTGAGAGTTCACGTGAAAAGGGGAGATAATTTAAATAACACGAATGATTAAACGTGATTAAAAATTACATAAAATATTATGGAGAGAGTACGTCAATACACCATTGTTATTCCACGGTTTAAACGAGCAATAAGGTATACATCCGTGGTTGCGGCGGCGCAAATCATGGAGCCTGCCGGCCGGCCGCAACGCTAGAAAGCAAAGCCACGCTGGTGGTGGCCGAGCTGGCCGCCGCTTGGCCGTGTCCGGCCGTTTCCCCGCACACATGCGTCCATCCATGTCCCTGCGGCTTCACTAATCCAAGATTTGGGTTCAGACCTTGCATGAAGCTAGTAAGCTACTACCTCCGTGCTATAATAAATTTATTTTTTATTTCTGTGTTAATGCTTTGATTATTCATCTTACTAAAAATTTTATATAAAAAATTTAAAATTAGTCACGTATAAAATATTATTCATGTTTTACCATCTAGTAACAATAAAAATATTAATCATAAAAATATTTTAAATAAGACGAAATATATCTAACAACTAAAAAATAAACTTAGTATACGACAATAGAGGTATTATTGCTTTACTGGTTTCCTTCTCACCCCAATCCTTTCCCCACCCGAGTTTCTGCATATGCAAAAATTTACGAGTGCTCCTCGCACTATCAGGTGACAACGATGATAGTGTTGTTTAATTACTCCGAGAACATCTGAAACAATTCGATCAAAACCTTTTTTTTTCTGTTTTCTTTGTCATGTTGTGTGTGCAGAAATCATTGTATGGCAAGTGGGTGTCACTTAATTAATCGTAAGGGTATTCCACACATGTTATTTTTTTTTTGTAATGGCACAGTTTTAATTGGTGGCCAACCCTTCTGATAACTAACCAAAGAGATCTGCACGTGAATTTTTTTAAAATAAAAAAGACTTGCAAATAGTCCAAAGTTTTCAGCCTGATTTCTTGTCCGAAACTTTTATACCACTGTTCTCAATCGCGACCAAATGTTCAAGTACCAAACTGACCCTGAAATTCAGTACCAACCATTTTACCGGTTCTATTGCTATCCATGAACAAGCTGCAACGGTCTAGTACGACGGTTCAAAATTTTTGGGCTTTGTTTGTGGAGCAATTTTACTGTTTTTGAGAAGGTACTATGAGATACTAAAATTTTAGTGTAAAATTTGGTACTTTTATTACTACTAAAATTTATTTACAGTACATTCTCAAGTACCGTAAAATTGCTTTTCTTTGTGTGATTAGAAGAATGCCTTCATGGAAGTCAAACTAACAATTCCACTTGGTTATGGTCAATTTATGGTCCGGATCAATGACCAAAATTTGCTTATGCTTATAAGCTAAAATTTAAATTTTTAACTCTAAATTTAGAGTTGATTTAGTGGTTTTTCATCAAAGTTTATTTTCTATTTTTGGCTTTTAGATCCTATAAAATATGTATATAAAAGTTATATTCACAAATTATTTCTGTTTGTAAATATGCCGCCCCCATTACCTCAACAGGCCAACTCAGTTGACCTTATTTTTTTTATACCTAAGCATGCGTTGATCTTTATCCTAAGCAGTTCCAAAAGGTGTTCGTCCTTTCTGATGGCTTCGCAACTGATCGCTGAAAAAAAAACGACTTTCAATTGATACAAGAACAACTAGTAGCAATTTTATCACGGTGGATTCAAAATCAGCAGCTCTACCATTCTGACCAGTCCATCTTGAAATCCTAAACCAGCAAAGGATTTTTACTAGAGTCCCAACCACAAAGCAACAACACTTAACCAGAATGAACTCTGAACTCTGATCACTCAAAACTTTTTTTTTTTTGCCCAGAGACAACAGAAACGTTGAAGCCTTCACCGTGGTACTGCTCAGATTGCGGCGGCCGGAGAATTCGGTCACATGGAGGCGGCGATCATGTCGGCACGGCAACCGTAGCTGGATCTCGTTGCGTTGCGTGTAGCATCCGGCGGGCATGGTCCCATCTCGTCGTCCTTCCCGCCACTTTTGGAGTCAAACTGTGCCCTATCTCTTCGCGCGTTGACGCGACCAGGGAGCTCGTTGACCTCACAGTGGATGCCAGATCGCCGATTGCCACCCCCGATTTGAAGTTTTCTTTATACGCGCTTGCGATTTTGGTCATGGAGGGATAAATTTGCAAGCGAAAATGGCTGCGCGTTGCAAGGAGAGGAGCTGCAGGTCAGTGGTACTGCCTGTTCTTGCCGTCGTCTTGGTGGCGCTGCCGTTCACGGCGGCGGCGCCGACGGCCTCGGGCGCTGTCTTTGATGCGTCGGTGTCCGTGCAGCTCGAGGCGTTGCTGGAGTTCAAGAAGGGCGTCACCGACGATCCGCTCGGGGTGCTGGCTGGATGGGCGGCGGGGAAGGCCGGTGACGTCCGCGGCGGCGCGCTGCCGCGGCATTGCAACTGGACCGGCGTCGCCTGCGACGGCGCCGGCCATATCACGTCCATCCAGCTGATGGAGTCCAAGCTCCGGGGCACGCTCACGCCGTTCGTCGGCAACATCTCGACGCTGCAGATCCTCGACCTGACGTCGAACGGGTTCGCCGGCGCCATCCCGCGGCAGCTCGGCCGCCTCGGCGAGCTCGAACAGCTGGTCGTTTCTTCGAACTACTTCACCGGCGGCATCCCGAGCAGCCTCTGCAATTGCTCGGCGATGCTGGCTCTCGCCCTGAACGTCAACAACCTCACCGGTGCAATCCCTTCCTGCATTGGTGATCTGTCCAAGCTCGAGATATTCGAAGCCTACATGAACAATCTCGACGGCGAGTTGCCGCCATCTTTCATGAAGCTCACAGGTCTCATGGTTGTCGACCTCAGCATCAACCAGCTCTCCGGTTCGATCTCGCCGGAGATCGGCAACTTGTCCAACCTTGAGATTCTTCAGCTGTACGAGAACCGGTTCTCCGGCGCCGTCCCGCGGGAGCTCGGCCGGTGCAAGAACCTGACCTTGCTCAACATATACAGCAACAGGTTCACCGGCGAGATCCCCGGGGAGCTCGGTGAGCTCACGAACCTGGTGGCGCTGCGTTTGTACAAGAACGCACTCACGGCGGAGATCCCCCGGTCACTCCGGCGTTGCACGTCGCTGTTGAATCTCGACCTGTCAATGAACCAGCTCACCGGCTCCATCCCGCCGGAGCTCGGCGAGCTCCGGTCGCTTCAGAGATTGTCGATCCATGCCAACCAGCTCGCCGGAACTGTCCCGGCGTCCCTGACGAATCTCGTCAACCTAACCATCCTGGAGCTGAGCTACAACCTCCTATCCGGTCCGCTTCCGGCGAACATCGGGTCCCTCCGGAATCTCCAGAAGTTGGTCATCCAGGGCAACTCGCTCTCCGGGCAAATTCCGGCGAGCATCTCCAACTGCACGCTGCTGTCCAACGCGAGCATGAGCTTCAACATGTTCTCCGGGCCATTGCCGGCGGGGCTTGGCCGGCTACAGGGCCTCGTGTTCTTGTCGCTCGGCAGCAACTCCTTGTCCGGCGACATACCCGATGATCTGTTCGACTGCGGCAACCTCAAGAAGCTGAGCCTGGCGTTCAACAACTTCACCGGCGGCCTGAGCCGCCGCGTCGGCCATCTCGCTAACCTCACGTTGCTCCAGCTGCAGGGGAACGCTCTGTCTGGGACGATACCGGAGGAGATCGGCAACCTGACGAACCTCATCGGCTTGGAGCTCCGCATGAATCAGTTCGCCGGACACGTCCCGGCGAGCATCTCCAGCATGTCCTCACTCCAGGTTCTCGATCTGGGGCAGAATCACCTCGAAGGCGTCTTCCCCGAGGAGGTATTCGAGCTTCGGCAGCTCACCCTCCTCGACGCCTCGTCGAACAGATTCGCCGGCCCCATCCCCGACGCCGTCGCCAACCTCCGGTCGCTCTCCCTCCTGAACCTGTCGAGCAACATGCTGAACGGCGCGGTGCCCGCCGCGCTGGGCAGGCTCGACCAGCTCCTCACGCTGGACCTCTCGCACAACCGCCTCGCCGGCGCCATCCCCGGCGCGGTGATCGCGAGCATGAGCAACGTGCAGATGTACCTCAACCTGTCGAACAACCTGTTCACGGGCCCGATCCCTCCGGAGATCGGCGGCCTCGTGATGGTGCAGGCCATCGACCTATCGAACAACCAGCTGTCCGGCGGCGTCCCGGCGAGGCTCGCCGGATGCAAGAACCTCTACTCCCTCGACCTCTCTCACAACAACCTCACCGGATCACTGCCGGCGCAACTCTTCCCCCAGCTCGACCTGCTGACGAGTCTGAACATCTCCGGCAACGATCTCGACGGAGAGATCCCCGCCAACATCGCCGCCCTGAAGCACTTACAAACGCTGGACGTGTCGAGGAACGCGTTCGCCGGCGCCATCCCGCTGGCGCTGGCGAACCTGACGACGCTCCGGTCTCTCAACCTGTCGTCGAACCACTTCGAGGGTCCCGTCCCGGACGCCGGTTTGTTCCGGAACCTGACCATGTCGAGCCTTCAGGGGAATGCCGGCCTCTGCGGCGGGAAGCTCCTCGCGCCATGCCACGCCGGCGGGAAGCGGGCGTTCTCGCGGACAGGGCTCGTGATCCTGATCGTGCTGTTGGTGCTGTCGATGCTGCTCCTCTTAATGGTCGCCATGATACTGCTCGTTATGTACCGCCGGCACAAGAGGAAGAGAGGAGGCATTCGCATGGCCCGCAGCTCGTCGGAAGCCGCCGTCGTCGTGCCGGAGTTGAGGAGGTTCAGCTACAGCGAGCTGGATGCCGCCACCAACTCGTTCGACCAGGGCAGCGTCCTCGGGAGCAGCAACCTGAGCACGGTCTACAAGGGCGTGCTCGCCGAGCCCGACGGCCGGAAGGTCGTCGCCGTGAAGCGGCTCAACCTGGAGCAGTTCCCGTCCAAGTCCGACAAGTGCTTCCTCACCGAGCTCGCCACGCTGAGCCGGCTGAGGCACAAGAACCTGGTTCGCGTGGTCGGGTACGCGTGGGAGGCCGGCAAGATCAAGGCCCTGGTCCTCGAGTACATGGACAACGGCGACCTGGACGGCGCGATTCACCGGCGAGCCGCTGACGGCGTCGCGCCGCCGCGGTGGACGGTCCGGGAGCGGCTGCGCGTGTGCGTCTCGGTGGCGCACGGGCTGGTGTACCTGCACTCCGGGTACGACTTCCCCGTCGTGCACTGTGACGTGAAGCCGTCGAACGTCCTGCTCGACGGCGACTGGGAGGCGCACGTGAGCGACTTCGGCACGGCGCGCATGCTGGGCGTCCATCTGGCCGCCGCCGACGCGGTGGCGCAGTCGACGGCGTCGTCGTCGGCGTTCTGTGGCACCGTCGGGTACATGGCTCCAGGTAACCAATCCTCTCCATTTCGTGCCAATGCATCGTGCCATTTCGGTTCCAGTGATCGCCTGAACTGAGCAAAGCGTCTAACTCTGCATCGAAAAAAAAAATTCAGAGTTCGCGTACATGAGGACGGTGTCGACGAAGGCGGACGTGTTCAGCTTCGGCGTCCTGATGATGGAGCTCTTCACGAGGCGACGGCCGACGGGGACGATCGAGGAGGACGGCGTGCCGCTGACGCTGCAGCAGCTCGTCGACAACGCGGTCTCGAGGGGCCTCGACGGCGTCCACGCCGTCCTCGACCCTGGCACGAAGGTGGCCGCCGAGGCCGACCTGTCCACGGCGGCGGACGTGCTCACCCTGGCCCTGTCCTGCGCCGCGTTCGAGCCGGCTGACCGGCCTGACATGGACGCCGTGCTCTCGTCGCTGCTCAAGATGAGCAAGCTCCTCGGAGAAGACTGAAAAATAAAATGCTAAACTCTCACTGCAAAATGCAGCAGTGAACGCTTGCTTATGTGCAAATCTGCAAACGCTTGCAAGATTCAGAGTTTCAGTTCATGCCAAGTGTATCATCGAGCAAATGCTCATCGTTTTTCAGTTCTTGCACAGTGAGCGTTCTTCACTGATGAGTGTCCTGTGCATGGTCAAGGTGCCATTCGTGTGAGTGAGCTGATCTGAATTAATGTTAGAACCGTGCAGGTGCAGTGGTCACATACACTATGTGCTAATTAAGTACACATAGGACTTTTTACTGTGATCTTTATTGAAACAAAACAAAATTACAAAATACTACTAATCAAGTAATTAACAAAGTAAAAAATATATTTTTTTCTACTGGTAATATAATATTACAGTAAAATGCATCGAAAAGTTGCCCTATAGAGTTTCAGTTCATGCCAGGTGTATCATCGAGCAAATGCACATCATTTTTCAGTTCTTGAACAGTGAACGTTCTTCACTAATGAGTGTCCTGTGCATGGTCAAGGTGCCATTCGTGTGAGTGAGCTGATCTGAGCTGAGCTGAATTAATGTTAGAGCAGGGCAGGTGCAGTGGTAGGTATCAATCCTGCCCATGCTGCCTGAAGGTATGGGTCTGAAGTGGTACCAAAGTTTCTGCCTTTTGACTCTCAAAAACTTTCAGAGCTGCAACATACCTGTATGTGCAGACCCTGCAGGCGAGAATGGAAGCTGAAAGATTCGATGGAGCTGAGACAATATATTATTATCTGAGCTGCATGAGTGCAAACAAAAGTGATGAACTCATCAAAGCAGGTTAACGTGAATTATGGCTTCCCAGATGTAGATGTGTCTTTTGAATCCCCGGCAATTGCTTGTTGGTGGGCAGAAGAATGTCTCCTGATAACTCTCTCTCATCTACTACTTCTCAAGATTAGGTGTAAATTAACTAATGCCAATTCTGTCATTACAATCTGTTCATATCACAACTACATGTTTAGCTAGGCATATGATAGTCTGAAAATTTTTAACTGCACCCCCAATGCTGCAATTCTATGAAATACTGGATTAAATTAGCCATGCTCATTTGCATGTCAGATGCACACAATTAAGCAGGAGCAGGAAGTACACTGTCTGCTAATATACAGTACAGACATCACAAAAAAGTTTCAGATCTTGTATGCACAAAACATGAGGAAGCGTCAGATGTGCATAGAAAGCAAGCAAGATCAGGATCACCACTATTTATTGACGTACAAAATCAACTAGTTAACTACAATAGATTCATCAGTACTCGATCCATTGAGCACCTTGTTGCATCTCCAGGAACACCATGAACTGAGGGCTATATTCAGTCTGGAGTCTAGACTGCTTCTTCTGCTGCTGATCTCTTAGCAACTCGTCAGGCTATCATCATTCCATGAAGTTGTAAGACGAATTCCTCTCCGTGATCCAACCGCTGTTGTGGCCACTGCTACTAGCTAGACCTCTCCTCTGCTGCTCCTGCATTAGGGATGAACTACTCATCAGTCATGATGGATAGCATTGTTCATGTGCAGAAACTCTCCTTTCTCTCAAGCAGTTATAGTACATGTAAGCGTTTCCTGAAGACTAGTAGAAGTTATAGTAGTACATGTCATATAAAATACATGGACATATATAAAACTATAAACACATATCAAGGCGATATAAAATTTAGTAAAGATATTAATTAACGGAGGATGAACTACGCACCGGCGTGTATAATTGTAATTTTGGAGGCCTGAGGAAGTTCTGGGGCGGCTCTGAAGGGTGCAAATTCTGCATCTGGCTCAAGAAATCAGACTCGACGTTAGACTGTCGCTGTGGGGTGGAGTGTGTTATCTGAAATGGCCGGGGCTCAGAGGGACGCAATGGAGGAATTTGAGCAGGATCAGCTGTGATATAGTGCATGTATTGCTGCAGCTCAGGAGGCACAACCGGAGCCATCCCTTTCCCCATGACCAGCATCTGTGTGCATGACATGATCATGATCAGAACGTACATGAAAACTGGATTGTTACTTGATTTAACACTGTTTCAGATGTAACTTGCATGGCAATTCAAGAAGATCTGCAGGCTAACAGACCTTTCAAATAGCAAAGTTCTCTCAGCATAGAGATCGAAAACTAAGCACAAAAAGATCAGGTGATCTTGGTTCTAATCAACTTGATTATATCTTATGTTCGATTCTATTAGTACCTGGAGTTGTAGCTGGAGTGACTTGAGGTAGTCGATCGCTTCATCCAGCATCGACACTTTGTCGGTCTGAAACAGCAAGAAGATCAGAACTGAATGGCTCAACAGGAGATGCATCAAAGATGCACCACATGTATTACCTTGGTGCAATTTGGAAGTAGCTCTTGCAGCGCCTTCAGCTTCTCATTGATCCTATCCCTCCTCCTCTACAGACACCCAGATCAAAGATAAGAAACATCAAGTGCATGCTCATGAAGCAGCAGTTGTGATCGATTTGCACGGTAACAACCTACCCTTTCTGAAAAATTGTGGAACTCAGCAGATCTGCTTCTCCTGGTCGGGGTAGGCCTTCTTGCTTCCATCAGATCTTTTGACGAATTTATTCACCTCCCTGACAACAAGATGAGCAACGAAACCCAACATATCCAACAGATTAAAATCACATACAAACAAGAAGAATGACAAAACTGTCTAGAGCCTAAGATCAGCAGCAGAGACAGCATCAAGTTTTTCCTTGCCATGCATACCCGTTACTGGACCTTCTTGGCTGCCTCTTCCTCCTTCACCACCTCCACCTTATGAACTGATACTGCCTATCAATGGCCACCTGGTCCAGCCCTAAGCTGGCCCAGAGAGATGGAGAGTTCTGAGAGCTTTCTTGGTGACAAGATGGTCTCTTTCGACCCACCAACCTTTAGCTCCAGGGATAGTAGTATTTATGCCATCTGATTTCTAGTATAAGCTTTTGCACCATGGCAGGGCTGGGTATAGCTAGTGAGAGCAAGCACTGTAGTTATCCTTATCTTTCACCGGCCGTGTGGAATTTCTTGTTTGGATCGTCAGCCTCTACCATGTATCTGAGTCTCTGATGGGACTTTGTTTACGATTTTTGTAGTGGTGCCCATGAGGTCAATCATTTCACCTACCTTGGTATAGGTGATGGCTCTAACTTGACTTGCAAAGAAAGAGTCCGTCAAGGTACAGTACTATGCACACACTGTTTCTTCAGACTAGTGAGGGCTTTCTGCAGGACTCCACAAGAAATCAGGTTCAGAGATCAGCCTGAAAAAAAGATACGCAGTACATTAGTAAATGTTCAGAAAATCACGACTGATATGATGAATGTGAAACTAGCATATGATGTTTGTCGTTCAATATCAGTTTCAATTATGATTGAGGATCTGTTAATTCGAAGGTATCATCTGAAAATTTTGGCGTTATTTTTGATCTTGGAGAAGAGTATACCCGCTAACCAGCAACCACTAGACTGTTTGCTTATAAAACCACCAAATCTTTTAAAGATAATGGTAGAGCTACTAAACTAGTGAACAGAAAACTGCAAGCGATAAAAATGATACTACTACTGCTACAACAAGCTTGGTTCTGAAAAGTTCTAAGATCCAACTTTAATTAGCATCTGATTGGTTGCTCATGTGCGACCTTTATTATGAAACAGATGTGACTACTGACGAGAGCAATATTGAAAACAAGCATCGAGCAGACATGTGCAGTGAGGAGGACGCTGGCATGCACGCATGGCATGCTGCGTGCTACCTAACATGATCAGCTAGCTCAGCTCGCAGCCCATGCGTTGCTTCTGAAACAAACCCTCGGGAACCAGATGAATGGCGGCATGGTGAAGCAGCAGCAGCACTGAATCAAGCAGCATTGCAGCAGGAAGAAAGAACAAAGAACACAGTCTTCTCCTCACCCCTAACACTAGCTAGCTAGCTTCGCTGATCGATCGATGGTTATCTCCCTAGTGGATTAACCCAAGAGATGGGTTTTGATTACGGCGCAGTAGTTGCAGAGATGAAGCGGATTCTTCAGGTAGGGGGAGCGTCGTCACCGGAAAGGTAGCGTCCAAGAAGCGCCCATGCCGCTGCTGTTGCGAGCTGGGGGGTGGGGGGGATGAGGTGGGAGACGCAGGAAGGGAACAAGGGAGGCAGTCACCTCCATTATTTTGGCCGCTAGCTTTCGTAGCCCGGACGCACGCATGCGATCCGGAAGAAGAAGAGGCCATCCTCCTAGGCCCGGTAGCTAGGTCGTCGAGATAGATGTGATGCGATGCGACGCCGGCCGCGCCGTGCTGCGCGTGCCTGCCAGGCTCAGGTTCGGTGACCACGCCGACGGTGACGGCCGCCAGATTCCGGCGGCCACCGCGCGTGCGTGACGGCGATTCGATCGCCGCGAGTCGTCGCCGATGGCGCACGGCGGCGGGTCGGTTTAACTCTTCATCTTATTTTAAAAAAAATACGATTAATATTTTATTTTTATTAGATGATAAAACATAATAATACTTTATGTGTGACTAATATTTTAAAATTTCTTGAATTTTTTTAAAATAAAACAAATGGTCAAACACTTGACACAAAAACCGAAAAGTTGGTTTTTTCAAGGACAAATGGGTACGTGAGTAAGAAAAACTTTATGTATAAAAACATTAACCACACAACATACATTTAAATTTTGAGTTAATTTTAGTTTGGGCCAGCTATATTTACCCTAGTTTCACAATGGACTAGGCTCAAACACATATTTTCATATAAAACCACCTAATATAGTCATTTGTTGCATTTTGGACCGGGTTTTCTGACTTGGACCGTCACGTTGTTTTTGGCCCATGCCACGTGAGCAAACATCTGGTAGATTCAGTCAGGGAAGAGAGAAGGTAGCAGTCGTGGAGTCCTAGGGAAGAGAAGTCCTAGCGCTGGATTTTCCGTTGTGAGGAGAGAAGAGGAACACACTGCCATCACACCGTGGAGGCGGAGTTCATCGACAACTCGGTCTCCACCCTCGCCAGTGACGGCTCTAGCGCCTGCAAGTTTGAAGTGGAGCAGCTGCCAGAGTACAAACATGAACCTGATTATCATGGCAAAGAGTATGATACTAATTTACTCTGCTTGTGTCAAAGAAGGCCTGCTCGTCGTGTTGCGAGTTCAGGAGTTAACACAGGGATACGGTTTCTAGGATGCTCGAGAAAAGCATGCACTATCTTACAAAGGCCAATTCAGACACAGACACATATATATATTTGTTCGTAGACTTCAGTTGGTACAAAAGAAAGCTTAGGCTGCAACAACCATCACTGTGTTGAGAACCAATAGTTCATTCTGCCTCTGCTCGTGCCGCTGCCCCTCCCTCTTCCAGTCAATCGGCCCCTTGCATTGCCTCTACCACCATTCATGCCAATAGATGGAGCCTCATTTGAGTTTTGAGGGGAGGAAGATGCAGCCCCACGTTTTCTTGCCTATATGCAACAAAAAAATATCAGATGTCTATAAAACTTAGATGCTAAAATTTTAAAGGTCAAACTAACCTTAATGGTTGCTGCCCTAAGTTGAAGATCAGGTTTAAGAGGTTGCCCACAAGTTCTGTATGTGTGTCCATTCCTTCTACAATTTGAGCATGTAACTGTAGTCTTCCTAGCTGGTCCTTGCACTCTAGGCCCCTCATCTGGTCCTCTCCGCCTATTTTTCTTTGGCTTTCCAATATGTTTCTCAAACTTTGGTGGATCAATATCAGGTGAGTTTGTTTTGGTCCAGCCATGTTCATCGGGGACTGGATAGATAACTCCAGTGTATGTTCTCATGTAAGCATCCTTTCTAAAATAGTCATCGACATAATCTTCAGGTGTATGGCCTGCTTTGTATAAAGCACAAACAGCATGTTTGCAAGGGATTCCTGTTAGCTGCCATTTGTGACAAGCACATGTCCTTGCAGTTATGTCCACTGCATAAGATCTGTCTGAGCAATGCACTTCCCAAGTGGTTAAGTTTGACTGATAACACCAGCAATATCTTGCATGATTCTTCTCCATCTCTAACTTTTGTGCAACTATTGGTGTAATCTCCCACTGTACAGCAGCCCTTCCTTCCCTCTTTAAAGCTAACTTTACCATGACTTTCCTCCTTATGCATTCAGCCATAGTGACAATAGGCTTGTCCCTTGCTTCTAGAATATATTTATTGAACACCTCACTCAAATTATTGACAACTAGGTCAGACTTTGCTTTAGGAGAGAAAGCATGCCTACTGAAGTGCTCCTGGCCAATTACAGTAAGCCATTCCCATGCTTTCAAGTTCAATTTTTTTAGGTCTTCCATGGCTTTTTCATACTCCCACTCAGTTGTAGCATAAACTGCAGCATCAACAAAACCCTTATACATCTCACTTCTCCAACCTTTGTTCGCCATATTTTGCAATAAGTGTCTTTTACAATATCTGTGCTCGCTGTTAGGAAAAACAATCGGGATTGCATTCATAAGGCCCTAAAAAATGAAAATCAATCTTATCCTCAGAATATTAGGACTTAACAAGAAATACTTTTAAATAAAAAATGTAATTTAGCCTTCTGCCTATCTGACATGAAGGTCCAACCACCATGTTCTTCCCCAGATCCAATTGCAGACCGCAACATTTCTAGGAACCATGTCCAGCTTTCTGTGTCCTCTTTTCCAACCACTGCAAATGCAATTGGGAACATGTTGTTATTCCCATCTCTTGCTGAAGCCGCCAACACCTGTGCACCATTTGTTAACTTCACAAAACAACCATCAATACCTGAAATTTATAATCATATATTAGTACACTAAGACATCACAAAAAGATGGGTCATAAAATACTTATAAATACCGTAAACTTACTTATGAAAGGTCTGCAACCATTTATAAAACCTTGTTTTTGAGCATTGAAACATATGAAGAGTCCACTAAATCTTGGTGCTAGGCTTAACACATCTCTATTGATTGTTGTCACTACTGCTATGGTTCCTGGGTTGGTATCAATTAGTGTTTGCAAATAGTCTCTAATTCTTTTGTATTGCTTCTTTTGATTGCCTAGCACCTTATCTGTAGCCTTCCTTCTCGCTCTATAAGCCTTAGTTTTGGATATGTCTGTGCCTAATTCCCTCATAAATCTGTCCACAAAGGCTCCAACCTTCCAGTTTGGATCACTTCGAAAGTCATCCTCATATCTTTGGCTTAACCATGTGCTGTCAACTCGGCTACAGTTTCTATGGCTTGGACATGTGTGGGGAGCAACCATCTCTCTAACCATGAAGGTTTTTTCACTACCAACTTGTGATGCTCTGATGAAAAAATCACACTTCACCTTATCTTGACTACACTTCACTTTTATCCTTTCACCTTTGTTCCTGATGAACTTATAATCCCTCTCTATTACAATGTGGTATGACTTCAAAGCATTTCTAAATTGTCCCGCATTAGTGAAACACATGCCCTTGCACAATTGGCTTGTGTCCATCATATTACTCTCATCAAAATAGATCTTCTGAACTTGGACTCCTTTTCCTCTCCTCCTCTTCCCTGGTGGTGGCTTGTTCTTTTCATCAGTCTCACTTTCTAGTGCACTTAATCCACCATCCTCACTGGGTGGATCAGATAGCTCACAGGTCATAGCATTAAGATCAACCACCTCCTCAACAGCTAAATCTTTACCATCATCCTCATGGGTATACAAATCCTCAATATCGGTATCACCTTCACAATGGCTCATTGGATCTTCCCTCTGTCTCTTCATCTCCTTTAGTTTCTCAACATAACCATCCTTTTCTTGTTCATGATCTGTGTCACCACTTGAAATGCTATGTTGATCCTCAATGTTTGTTGGTTCGGTGTTGTAATCAATGTCATCTTGCTCCTGAGATGACCCCGCAACAACTTCAACATGATCAATTTTAAGAGGAGAAAATGGTGTTCTATCAATTGCCTTGAACATGTGCAAATCAACCCTCTTGTTGTTGTCATTATCCATGATCATATCTTTCACATTTGTTTCATCTCTAATCTTGGTCAAAGTGCCACAAGAGTATCTATCACTACTTGTGAAAAATAAGTCATCGCCTGCTTCGTAACCCTCTGCATCCAAAAGCTTCACTAAGTTGGAGTAGCATATTTTATCTTTTTGCATCTTCTTCTCCACAATATCAGTGTTTGGTTCGCGATCATGCTTGAAAACCCTTAGTGACCAATACTCACTAGCCATCCTATATCACCAACATATATATAAGAAAATATTAAGTACTATTATTGTTTCAGGAAAAGAAATTTGAACACATATTGTTTTTCTTTTGTGACAGGAAGTTAAAGTCTTTTTAGTTACATTTGTTCAAAGCATTTGCAGGCTAGTATAAAATTTGACCTTCTAAAGACAAAATATACAACATCTAGTATCACATTATGCAGGTTGTTGTCTAGGTACTCAGCCTTTTCTACAGATAACCATTATTCTGATATTTTAACATGCAACTATGCTTAGCACAAGAACGAGATGTGATTAATAACCAATGCATTAGATTAAAATTCTGGGTATTCAACTGAACCAGTCAATACCAACTAGTACTCTATTTGATTTACCTTGTGAATGGGCAAATGGCTGCAAGGATCAAGTGGGATGGCAGCTGCAAATGTTGTTGACTCTCTTGTTCTTTCTGTCACAGGGGACAAATAGCAGCTTTGGAGGGGAGAGTCGTGAGCAGAGCAGCCGAGGACGCCGTGAGAGGATTCCACTGCCGAGCACCGAGCATGCAGCCTGCAACCAGCAGCCGACCGGAGTTATTGAGGAAGTTGATGTCGAGCCGAGCAGGCGACGCCGCCGTGGCCGATAGTGCTGATGTCCAGCGGAGCGGCTTAGGCCGCCACGGCCGCCGGCGCCGACGCCGACGTGATGCCGATGTCGAGTGGAGCAGTCTGATGCTACCGCGCCGAGCAGATCGACGACGCTGATGCCGAGCAAAGCCGTCGAGGTTGCTGCTGTTGAGCGGACTAACCTAGTTTAGCGCGGCAAGAATTGGGGCAAATTGCCGCATGCTACACGCACTGCCGCATGAACTCCCGCGCGATTTTTCCGTGAACCGAGTCTCCCATGTTAGCTCTCTTCTAGGTCGTGAAGGTCCAGAGCAGGTGAACTCCCGCGCGATTGTGGAGGCCGAGAGCAGCAAACCCTGGTCCAAAGAGCAACAAATAGCTATATTTGAGTTTAGGCCTATTCCATTTTGAAACTAGAGTAAAAAATAGTGATCTACACTTAAATTAACTCTTAAATTTTATACCCATAAACTTTATACAGATAAATATTGCATATATAGACTTTTCACACATAAATATTATGTATAAAAACCCTATCATGAAAAACTTTATACATATAAGGGGTCATATTTTACTTTTTAAAAGAAAAAAAAAGCCAAATGATACATTTGTAATCCTGAATAAAAATTTATGTACGGATTCTTAATGATTTAAATGTCAATACTGAAAAATAAATTACGATAAAAAACCCTAAAATCAACTTCAAATTTAAAATTGAAAATTTGAATTGCTTATAAGCATAAGTAAAATTGAAAAAATGAGACTAAATATCATGTGTATAGACATGCGCGAAAAAGAGAAATATGCTTTAACACATTGCAGTGATAAACTATGTTATAAATAATAGTTGGACTACCGTACAGTATACCGTACGAATGGTTCATGTTATGTAACAATAAACAAATATAAACAGAGCAGAAAAAACAACCTTTGTGCATCCATGCACCTCCACAATCTGTTACGCCTCGTGCCACTGCGCCACATGCAACGCAACAAAGATACATCTAGTATCATCTAGTATTATAGTTGTCACGCTGCAAGGGCGGCATAAATGATGCATATGGAGATTGCACCGGAACGCAGGCACCATGGAGGAGCGGAGTGGTGTCGGAGCACATAGAAGTGGTGTGGCGTGCGAGGCCTGAGGAGCATGGAGGAGACAACATCGGCCACGCGAGCAGCACATAGGAATGGTGCAGGAGCGGCGCTGGCGCAAGATAGCGCATGCGTAAGTAGACTCTCGGTCATACTGGAGTCCGTACACTAGACTCTCTATATAAATAAATGGTATTTTCCTATGCTAGAGGAGGTATCATGAGATATCACTGTTTTTTATATAAAATTTGATACCTCTTGGTACTTTAAATATACCAAATTTTATATAGAAAACATTGGTACCTCTTAGTAAAGGATGAGAAAAATGCTCGTAATAAAATGGAAAATCCTATGGATTATGGTGACGTTCGCGCAATATACTTTCCGCACGTGCTGGGGGCATTTAACCTTTTGCCACTTTTAAAAATGGCACATAACATATTTTCCATCCGCTGTCTATGACACGTGGGCCCTCATGTGACTATGACATGTGGGCCCAGTAATAAATATGTTAGTGTCATTTCTAAGAGTGGAAAAATGTTAATTATTCCCGCAGGCTGCGCCTGCGTTGGGTATCCGCGTCTGATGGGCCAAATTCTCTGGAAGAGTATGGGCAACGCCATGTTGGAACTAACGGGCCGAGCTGCGTAGGTTCGGCGTGGTGGGCTGGGCTGGGCCAGTTTGATGGTACCTGCGGCGGTTCGTCCTCGAGATTCGTGCTGGATGGGCCCAGCGCTACACGAATCTCCAAGGAGGAACCGGGTTCCTCGTCCTCGTCGGCCTCCCCTCGCGCTGTCACAGAGAGCTCGGCTGCTCGTCGTCGACTCCACGGAGCACGCAAGCTCATCGTCCCTCCGCCATGGCGAGCTCATCGTCCGACCCCGACAAGCTCATGGCCAAGGCCGACAAGCTGTAATCCCTTCACCCCCACCTCCCCTTCCTCACTCCTCCCACCTCCCTCCGTCCTGATGGAATCCCCCTGCCCCGGTTTGACCCGCAAATCCATCTGGTTTCTCCCGTGCTGTTCTTAGAGAACGGAACTTTTGCTTGTTTGGGAGAATGGGGCCGGCGATTCGAGTCTATATGCTGCGGATAGTCAATTCGTCATGTCAAGCTCCGCGATGGTTATAATTTTCTTTTTTTTTCGTTTTGGATCATGGACTGGGAACTCATGGATCTATCCCTGATCTTAGATGGGGGCGGGGGTAGCGTCACTTTTCCAAATTCGTGGTACTGATTTGGGGCCGTTGAGATCTCGAAGTGGTTAGTAGAGATAAGCTCGTGGCAATAGGTTTCCCAGAAGAGGACTTTCCCCAAAATTTTAGGGCAATGTGGTACATTAGTTTTAGCTTAGTTTGCGCAGCTTTGGTGACATTGTGTTCAAGGGCATGACTAGTATTTGATTTGCATCACATGATGTGCCGTATGGGAATTCTGAGTAGATTTGTCTCCTAGATAATATCCATTTTCTGTCAAAATATCTTCAGAATACAGGATATGAGTGTCCGTGTAATAATTCATGTGTTAGCCCTTTTCACTTTAGCAGTGGAAAACTGGACTTGAATTCCAGCATTGGCGAAAACAGATCATTTTGGGAAGCCTTTTGTTTTTTTTTGTTTGCTCTGATTTTAATGGTTTTTGGTTAAATTTTGTTATTGTTGTAATCCTTTTAGTACTTTCTAAGCACACCTGTCTATCTTAAGCTGTTTCCTGTCCACCCACTACCTTGTTAATTATGTGCTACATATGATTATGCAGAACAAAATTGAGCTTCACAAGGTGGAATGCCGATTGGAAGAGTGCTACCTCCTTGTATGAGCAAGCTGGTCCGTGGCCTGTTTGTTGTATTTTTTATCTTATTTTTTTTGTTATCAATTTTCTTCCCTGTGGTGTATCTGATGATAGAACTTTCATTTCTACTATAAAGCTATTGCTTATAGGTTCAGAAAGGACAATGAGAAAGCAAAGGATGCCTTTGAGAAGGCTTCAAAAGGACAAGAAATGATTTCCTCGTATCCTTCAGAAAATATTTCTGTAGCTGTCATATTTTCACATCTTTTGAATTGAATTATCACCTAATGCACCCTTAACTAGTTTAATATACCCTGGGATGCTGCTAAACACATGGAATCTGCTGGTGCTTTAGCAAAAGAGCTTGCACGTTGGAATGAAGTTTCTGACTTTCATCGCAGAGCGTCTGAATTGTATCGCGAATGTGGAAGATCACAACCAGCCTCTGATGCTCTTGCAAAGGGTGCCAGGTAATTCCAAAGCAGTCTGAAACTTATGTGAACAAAGTGAGGATTATTGTTCTAACATATGATGAAATCAGTTTCTTGGAGGATAACACTCCAGAAGAAGCAATAAAAATGTATGATGAGGCATGTACTGTTCTAGAAGAGGATGGAAAAGAACAGATGGCTTTCGACTTGTATCGTGCTGCTGCGAGTTTATATGTCAAGCTCGAGAAGTAAGAATATTCCAACATAACTGAACCATCTTAATATCTGTTTATTTTAATTTCACACTAGGCTGTTCCTTTTACATCTATATGACATGCGTTCTATGTCTTCAATTTTCTTTTACTGCTAACTTATAATCTTCTTCTTTATTTCTGGTGAGTTATCACTGTAAAAGAAATTGTCAATGGGTTACAATTACTTTATCTTAAGTAAACCAAGAGTGTTTGATCATATGTTGAATGTGCTGTAATATCCACTATATGTGGACTGTCTCTGTTTTGATATAATCACTTCCTATGTCACACTTTTATTTAATTACAGGAAGTGCTTTTCATTGGACCTACTAGCATGAACACTTTTCTATCTGTGTCATCCCATTTTTCTTGATCAGTTTAACTATACTTCTGTGACAGTGCTTGACAGATTTTCATATTCACTCTTTGAATGATTAGAGACTATCAACTTGTTTAATTATTGATGACTTCCACTCTTACAATAACTTGCCAAGCTTGTCATTACTATTGACAGTTTTATTTAATTCTGCAATGATACTTGGAGGTTTTACTCCAAATTTTTTTGTTATAACTATCAAGGTCAAATGTGCTTAAACTTAATTTGCTTCTATGGTTTGATGTGCTGTTTAGGGTGCGCTCGTTGCTTGCACAATTTTTCACACCTTCTTCAATGATTTATGAAATTGGTGCACACATTACTGCTAACCTCATTTCTGTGCTCATTTGTATTTATTCCCATCTTTGGCCATCTCTCACAGGTATTCAGATGCTGCAGCAACTTTTCTAAGACTTGGTTCAGCTGCTGATAAGTGCAATGCTATCAATAGCCAGTGCAAGGTAATACTCAAATTATTTACACTAGCTTAATTTTACAGGGGTTTGTACCTAGTGACCAAAGGTAGCTTCTAGCTAGAAATACTATACAATGTAGTCCGAGAATTTCTTTTTACCGATAATAAGACACTTTATTGAAATTATAGATCTGTTTATGGATTCCAGACAAGAACGAAATAAATATTGATTACCCCTGAAGGCATTATCAAATTTTGAGAAATGAACTTATCTGATTATGTACCTGTTACTTTTGACATGTAGGGCTATTTGAGCGCAATCATCGTCTACCTTTATGCCCATGATTTTCAACAAGCTCAGAAATGCTACAATGACTGCTCAGAGTAAGTTGCACATTCATCAGAGTGATTGTTTGGCTTTTACATACCTATACTTAGCACCTATACTTAGCGATCTAAAAAATAAGGCTGAAAAATAAACTTCTATGAAAAAACCTCAAAATCAATTCTAAATCTAAGATTGAAAATTTAAATTTTGGCTTATAAGTATAAGCAGAAGCGAAAAGATGGGGATGATGATAGTTACTATCACTGAAAATTGGTACATATGCATCCGCCATTTATGTATTTGTCTATGTTAGTTTGCATCAGATCATGAAGCCTAGACATCACTTCCATTGTTATTTCGTTTTCTGCTGCATTGCAGGGTTCCAGCCTTCCTTAGTAGTGACCAGAATCGATGTGCAATGAAACTGTTATCTGCTTATGAGGAAGCCGATGCGGAAGAAATTAAACGGGCTGCCCAATCAAGTGCCATCAATCACCTCGACCATGTGGTAATATTTTGAGTTCCTTAGTTACAAGGACATCCCGTAGCTGAACTATACCAGCGTCGTTATGTCAATCTCCTTATATGATTAGAGATTACAGAGATATTATGTATAAAAACAGCGAACTGAGTATACGTTGAACATATTACTCATGGTCTCTCTGGTAGTCAACATGACCGCCTTAGAATATATAGATGCATTTTTTTTTTCTGGATCGTTCGCTTAAGCAGTGATACCACATCAATTGTCAGGCGATACTCATCTGCTAAAATCTAAAATAATTTCCCCCTGATTGTTGTGTTTCTTCATCATTCTTCACTTAGATTTATGGTCAATATTGCTACAGGTAATTCGACTTGCAAGGAAACTACCGACAGGTGATCTGCAGACCATCAAGAAATTGGCGGCCGATGACGGGGAGGATTCTTTGGACGAGAATGACCTAACTTAATACCAAACTACCCTTCCTGGGAGGGGAGATGGGGGCTGAGAAAGCAAATATTTGAGGTTGAGTCATGTTACCGTTTATGAACAGGAGCCACTGTAAAAAAAGAAAGATAGCGATCTACACGGCAAAACTTATGTGAGGCAGTATGTATCTTGATATTTGTCATGTTCAACTGTGATGTCCGATTTGTGCACATACATCCCTACATTGTTGATTTGTTCTTCTTATGCGGTTTGATCTTGTATTACCTCTGTGGATATTATATCCCTTCACCCTAGACAGATTTATATGGATACAAATAATTTAGCCCTGTAGATACAAATAAATCTGGACACACAAAAAATATATTTATTGATCCATTCTAGGTAAAACCAAGATGTCATAAGAAACGAGGGCAACTTAACCGGTTCTTTTGCTTCTGAATTTCAATGTCTAAAACCTGAGGCAATTCTGGATTTGGTCACGGCCTATGAAATTTTGTCTTAATATCTGTATAGTGTTGTCGGCATGATGATCGTGCATCGCCGTATGTTACAAACTTTAGTGGGTCATTTAAGCGCAAGCTGTTGATAAATAATTTGATGATCGTTCCAGCCAACAACAGGTAAGGCATCTATCGAACCACCAGATTACTTCATTATTAACTGGAAAAAAGGATTTAGGAACCAACAAATTACTTCACTATTAACTGGGATAAACACGATATGGTTTCACGTAAAAACACAACACGTAGAGAGTGCAGAGTAGTACGTCTTAACAAGCTAGCAGCTGCATTCATTCATGATGCAAATCAACATGATCATGGAGACTCGTCGTTGCTGACGACGGTGGTGCCGCGAGCAGGAGGGATCCCCGGAACGACGCGCGGCAGCGGGAGCACCGGAGGCACGATGGTCGTCAGCGGCGGCAGCAGCGGCAGCACCGACGCCGCCTTCTCCTCGCCGCCTTCGCTCCCCCTCAGCCCTCTCCCGTCGCAGGGCGACGCGGGCAGTAGGAGCGCCGCCGCCAGGAGCAGGAGAGCGACGGCGAGGCCCCGGCGGTTGGCCATGTCTGCGTGCGTGTATACTTGTGGGCTGTGCTTGTGTGTTTATTTTTGCGTGGGATTATTAGGGCTTCAATCTCTCGCCATTTTATAGGCGAGCCGTGCTGTTCGTAACCGGCAAAGAAGCTGCAGAACCAGGTGTCGAGGAGAGGACGAAGCGGTGCGCGGGTGTGGAGTGAAGGCAGCGCGGCGCGGGTAATGGGATCACCTGCTATTACTATGATAATGGCATCGAATAAACAGTACAGTTTCATTGGTACGATCTTAGTCGTTTGTTTTAAATGGACAACCATGAATTCATCTACTACAGCAGTGATTCGGTAGATTATTATATTTTACCTACAGCAATTTTACTATAGTACTATGCATCGTGTCATCCACAGTACCGCGCCGTTTTTTTTTCTCATGTTTTTACCGTGCTATCCTGTATGCAATGGCAATGGCAGGTGATCCGACCCGCGGCGCGGCTGCTTGGGGGAAGGGGAGGTCACGGGAGGGCGAGGGAGGTATGGCTGGCATGTGCGGGAGCGCCATGCGCCCGCCGGCGAGGTACGTGGGTTTGTCCGGTGGTGAGCGTCGCGGCCGGCCGGCGGGCGTGGGGCTTACACGCAGTTACCGCCCAATCCACGTCGACCCGGTGGCAACGCACTGTCCGCCACGTCGCCGATCAACGAGCTACTCCCTTCTCTTTTTTTTAACTTTTCAATCTTGATCATTTATTTTATTATATATATATAATTATAAATTATTTCATTTATAATTAAAATAACTTTAAATATAATTCATAATTTTGCATTTACATTTTTTAAAATTTTTTTAAATAAGATGAATGATCAAACATATATTTAAAAATCAAGTCTTAACTAAAAAAAGGAAGTATTAGATCAATATTAGGTCACCTTTGGGTTACTAAAAAAAGAAAACGATATATTGATAAAAAATAATTTATAAATAAAACTTTTATATATGTAGGGTCGAAGACAGGAGTATGACAACTAGAGCCGTAGCCCTTGATCCTAAATATGCATTAAAATTTTATTTTAAAACTTCAAAAACTAGAAAATAAATACAAAATTATATATTGAGACATATGTTTGAAAAAAATTCTAAACGATCTAAACGATAGAACTGAAAATAACTATAATAAAAAGCCTCAAAGTTAACTTTTAAATTTAAGTTTGAAATTTTAAATTTTGGTTTATAAACGTAAGCATGAATCAAACATAAGGGTGATAATTTATCGTTTTATAATATAACTTGGCAATGCTCGTCACGATGCAGTCAGGACGTGGATTCATGCAGACGTTAAGGTCTACTCCGCCAGGGACTCGCTCTAACACGTATCCTAATGCCGTTGACCAATGACCACAACAGCATGGATAGTCTTCAGTAGTACTAGCAACGATGCAACTGGGCTTTCTTCATGTGCAAGCTGTCCAAATTCGTCGAGACAAATCAACAAGATTTGAATCTAAATTTTTTCCGCATATACAAAACCGACCTTAGCTCAGTTGGTAGAGCGGAGGACTGTAGTGTTGCAGATTAATCCTTAGGTCGCTGGTTCGAATCCGGCAGGTCGGATTTTTTTTTCATCACGTATTTTATTTCCTTTTATGTTTTCCCATGTAAAAAACAACGACATGTTTGTAAATTCTTTCCCATATAAAAAAACCACGTGTTTGTAAATTCTTAGGAGATGACTATATCATGTAAATAGTTATTATACTTTTTTAAGTTCCCTTTTGCTTCAAATATTTTATTTCCTTTTACATTTCCCATGCAAAAGAAACAACAATAGATGTATATGTAATCTAGAGAGTTATACTAGCATTTTCTTAAAATAATTAGGAAAATAGATTAATACACAATAATCACTTCACCAATATGCAAATTTCAAACATAACTTTAAAAAACCTTTTATTACAGTTCATAGAAGCTATATTTAAATTTGCAGGTTCTTTGAACAATACATCTTATATTAATCCATTTTTTCAATTATTTTAATTTTTAGAATCACTCTCCGTGAAAACAGAACAGAAACAAGGAGCCGGAGCCCATCGTGTTCCGCGGACGGCGGACGCCTCGCCGGTCGATCGCCGCCGGCCGTACGCACGCGCCTGGGGCCGGCGGCGCCGTTCCCGCGGGCGCGGCCACGAGACGACGGGATCGAAGCGCCGCCCAGCGAAGGTCAGCTGTGCACGAGGGGGGTGGTGGACCAGCGACGACCATGCGCGTCCGTCTTCTCTCTGACCTAGCTTCCCCCTCCTCGTCGCCGTCGAGCCGTACGCACGTTGAACTATCAAACTGACGACGACGACGACACACCTAAAGTTTCCGCGGCCCTTCCAATCACCTTCCCCACGACGACGACGACGGCGCCATCAATCTCGATCGATCAGGACGGCGGTCGGGGTCTGTCTCACACCATCGTTTTTGCCGGCGATTTCAGGCTCTCATTTCGAACGACTAACGGAAGAAAGAAGCATTGTGCTCAAATATGGTACACAGATGTTTTTCCTTTTCAGATAAATGATACGATCGACGAACAGATTAATTATTTAATTAAGCTCAATGGGCGTCAGCGTCTGTCACTCCCAGCAGATGAGGAAAATTCAGGAGAAATGTCATGGAGTATACCGGACTTAAAATGTCAGTACCAAACCAACCCCCGTTGATGTGGGGAGAAATTATTTTATTAAATAAATCTTTTAGCAAGTAACTTTATTATTAAATCATCGGGTAAAATTTTTTCAAAACTAAATCTTTTGGCCACGTCAGTGTTGATGGCGTGGCAAGACAACGCTCTCAGCAGTTGGTATGGCATGGCGCCAATATAAATGGCATGGCCAAAAAATTCATACGGTGAAAATATTTTAGTAATAAAATTATTTATTAAAAAGTTTAAAAAATAAAAAAAATTCAAGGGATCATCGGCCACTCTCGTGGCTGCTGCATAAGCCAGGAAGCTGCAATCATGTGAGAATTGCCATATTGACGTGTGTTTGCTAGATCCATATATGAGCACTGAAATATTGCAATCTCCTGTGTTGCTTTCTCTCACCTCAAACCCCAAAAAAAAAACCAAACACCATATTTATAAATAAAAAATAATTTATAAATAAATTTTTATATGCGTTCTTAGGAATATAAGACTAAAAAATAAACTGTAATGAAAAAACTCTAAAATTAACTCCAAAAAAAGGAAAATTCAAATTTTAGCTTATAAATATAAGCAAAAACGAAAAGGCAAGAGTTTCAAAACTTAAAAGCAATAATATTGCAGACTAACAGATACTTTTGTTTGGAATCTTTCCCAGAATTAAGTTACCCTATACAATTTCTTCTTTTGAGCATACAAACAAGTTTGTTGCTCGTCTAATGCTAGCCTGAAGTCTGAAGACTCTGAAAACTACAATTGACCCCTGTCTTTTTTTTTTCTTGCGTCAAGAGCCAGCCGCGCCTTTTTTGAATAATAAAGCGAAATCCATCACCTCGTAAAATGGCTTCTAGACTAATATAATTGCTGATCGTGAACAAGTCCACTGCGATGTAAGCCTCGACGCAAGACTACAGAGAACTGATCGATTAAAAAAAAAGGGGAGAGATTTGCAAGCATGGGAAGTATCCAAGAAGCACTCACATGAAGACGTCGAATCGGCGACCTATCATCTTCGTATAAGAGCAGGGCAATATACCAGCTATAAACATATTTTAAATAGATACGAGTATATAAAAAAGAGGTGAGCTATAAGAGTTATAGTTAGCTGTAGCATAGGTTCCAAGACCTAATGTATGTATAACAGGTGGGACCTCTTCGTTCCTGAAAAAATAATCAATCGATTTTCGTGTCCAGTATTTGACTATCCGTCTTATTTGAAAATTTTCAAGAATTTTTTAAAAAGATAGTCATACATAAAGTAGTTTTATCATATAATAAAAACATTAATATTAAACGTAATTTTTTTTAATAAGACAAAAGTCAAACATTATATCTAAAAGTTGATTTGTTTTGGAACGAAGAGAATATTTTATATGCAACTGTTATATAAATTGGCTATTAGATTCTATAGATAATTTGGAGCCCGTAGTTTGCTATACTAATGAACTTGCTCTAATCATGTACATTTTCGAGGCTAATTCTCTGATTTCGCGTGAAATTTCGAGCTAGATTCGCATGCTCACACACCCCTTTCCAGCTCAGTTGATCGCCTCTCCGTCTACGAATACATATAGGTTGTCACTTGTCAGAGGCTTGAGACGGCAACAGCTCCGGCTGCCGCTTGTCGTTGGTGGACAGCACCTCGCACGGCCACGGCCAAGCCAAGAAACGACGAGTCATGCAGCCTCGGCACGGCGAGCCGCCGCGGGCGCCGCCGCCGCCGCGAGAAAACCTCGTCCGCGCGGGCTTCGCGGTCGTGCTCACGGCGGTGTCCTTCCTGACCGTCAACACCATCGGCGGCGAGGGCGAGGGAGCGCCGCCGGCCGCGGGGGCAGCCGAGCAGTTCCAGCTCGCCCTGGCGTGCGGGATCCTGGCGGCCGGGCTGCTGCTCATCATGTACGGGATGATGCGGCGGCACGGCGGGCGCGGCGAGCCGGCGGGGGCGCCGATCCTGTTCCTCCGCCGCGCGGTGGACGTGGCGGCGGCGGTTCTGTGGAACGCGGGCGGAGTCGAGCGGCCGCTGCCTACGCCGGTGATGGTCCTGCTGCTGTGCCCTCTTCTTGCAGAATGGTTGGGCTTCATCTGACGTACTTACGGCGGCCAGCGAGGCGCAGAGGCGGGCGAGTTCATGGCGGGCTCGCCGCCGGTGAGTTGACCGCTCGGCAAGCGTTGACTCGAGACCCCTTCTTTTTTTTTTCGATCCATCTCTTTTCTTTTCTATTTTATAGAGATACGAGGTAGACCTGCGTATCATTGCATTCTTTCTTCTTCTTTAGTGAAGAACTGTAGCTGCAAATTACTCCTCCATCTCAGAATCTAACCATTTTTAGAGCTGAAATTGTTTCATTCTGAGATAGAGGGAGTTTTAATGTTCATGTACATAAGGTAACACGAGTACACGACCACTTGTAATTTGTACAGTTTGTAAGATACTCCTGTATATTTGCAAGTGAGACCAGGAGCTGTGTACAGCAATGCATCGTATCCTTTTCAGTTTCAGAAAAAAAAACAAATTTAACTGCTAGACAAGCCAAAATAGCGTAGACTTCCAATAACAAGCATGCATCGATCTGCTTATGCATATCCATCGATTCAAAACCACGATGAGTGTTATCTAGCTTGTCTACAACACATTTTGCGTTTGGTTATCATATTATGTTTTTAAACTTTGAGGAACAGAAAATATATAAAAAACCAAGAATATATTCTGCATCTTCTTCCAAAGTGCTGCCAAAAGAAACGGTACTCTTTTTTTTTTCTTTTTGAGCACTGCCTAATCAATTGAGAACCCTGAGGCTGATCTATACCCATTGAGGTGGTGTTTTCTGTCTACTCTGTTCGTCCAAATATGTAAAAGATTATATCATTTTTTTTAAAAAAAACTATAAGGGCAAGTCATAATACAAAAGGTGATGATTTGAGGAAAACGAAGGATTTGGTTGGAGAAATAAAATAGTACATGAGTTGATGGATATAGAATAAAGCTGTCTTATAATCCCTTATATTTTTGACAAGCCAAAAGGATAAAAAATCCTTTTGGACAGAGGAGTATCTCACTTATGGAAGCATCTAGATTATTCTAGATTATTCTAAGAAGGTGCACTTCCAGTCTTCCAGGCCAAATGGCTGTAGTAGCAGTTCAGTAGTCTCTGACAATCAAAACTTGAATTCTCGCTGTCTTCGTCTTCCTAAAACAGAGCATATTCTGAATAAAGGCCCTCTTTAGTTCCAAATTTTTTTCCTAACGTCACGTCGAATCTTTAGACATCTAAATAAAACATTAAACATAGATGAAAAAAAAAACTAATTACATATTTATGGATGAAATCATGAGACGAATCTTTTAAGCCTAATTAATCCATCAGTAGTGCATGTTGGTTAATCATGGATTAATTAGGCTGAAAAGATTCGTCTCGCGGTTTCTAGGCGAGGCGTGAAATTTGTTTTTTTATTCATATCAAAAAACTCCTTTCGATATCTGGTCAAACGTCTGATGTGACACCCAAAATTTTTATTTCTTCAACTAAACTCCCCCTAAATGAATTTTTTTTCCATTCTATATCAGCAGCATAAAGCAAAGAAACGGCGACGGTTTGATTGCACTGAATACAACAAACACGTCGACGCCGCGGCAGGTGTTGCGGTCAGCACTCTGAACCAATCGATAAAAAAGGGGGAGAAATATTGCTTCCATCGATCATGTCAGCATTTCAGCACACAAGAACAGGGAAAACCAACCAAACTTAACCTTTCTTTTTTTTACTTCGGTTAAGTAAACGGTTGTGTGCCGCGAGACATTAACCACACAACAATTGGGAGTAATGTAAGCAGAGCCGTCAATTTTAATCTATTTTTTCCTCTGTCATTTCTTGCCCAAGTGGATGCTGTGAGCAAGCTACTAATATGCCTCCCATAACTATCAGAAGTAAACAGTAGTAAATGTCGATTTCTACAAAAAAAAAAAAGAAAAAAGAAGTGCTGCTGTCCAGCGTCGAATTTTCGTTTTTTGGCCTGACAGGAAATTATACATGAATTTGTACCAGGCAGTGTGGGCCTAAACAAGCAGTTCTTCTACTGTCTGTGTCATAGAATAGATACTGGCACTCATGTTAGGAAAGCAGATTTTTTGCACATGGGTGTATATATACCCATTACTTGCATGTCATCTAAATAGTTATAAAAAATATCTAACAAGATAGATTAATATGAGTTATATTACTCCACCAACATGCAAGTTTAAATTCAACTTCTACAAGTTATAGCAAAAATTCTTTCTGTTATATTTGCTACAACTTATAGAAGTTAAATTTAAACTTGCATGTTTGTGGAGTGATATAAATCATATTAATCTATCTTGTCAATTTTTTTATACTTTTTTATGACTATTTAGATGGTATACAAGCACACAGGGTGTACCTATATTCGTGTGCTAAAAATTGTTTCCTCTCATATTAGCTGCATAATAGCAACAGAAATTCCGTGTCAATTTATTCAGTTAGCTATTTACATATGACAACTCCATTCTCCTTCTGGCATCTAACACAGCATACAATTTGAGCCTTGATCTGATTAATGGGTTAGGAACTGATGAAAAAGGCAGGTTACTTTTGTCTAATCATAGGAACAGCCGAACAGGGAGCACATCCTAGTTCCTACCTGCCCAAGATACAACTTCTAATATTCAAGTTCGTTTCAAAATATTATAAATAATACTTCAACTACTCGTTATCTCAACCAATCATAATATTTTACTATTTAATTTATTCTCATACTACATTATTATCTCAACTAATCATAACGGTCTTTCATCTAGGCATGATTCTTTAAAAAAAAATATATATTCACATTTATCTTTTTCCTTATGCTTATGCTTATAAAATAAAATTTGAGTTTTTAACTTTAAAATTTAAATTCGGAGTTTTTCACTGAAATTTATTTTTCAACTTTAGCTTTTGAATCTTTAAGAATACATATATAAAATTTTTATTTATAAATTATTTTTTGTTTGTAAATATACTGTTTGTATTTTTTTTTCATAGAACACCAAAACGATAACTATTTTGAGACGAGAGAGCACACCTGACAAGTACAGTTTCTAAGCTACTTCTGCACATGAGCAAGTACAATTTCCGTGCTAATACCGTACCACGATTCACACCACGCCTTCCCGGCTCCCCCGCTAACCCCCGCGTCGTCGTCGTCGTCGTCGTCGATACATAGCATCCACCTCGCTCGTCGTGCGCTGCTCTGAGCTCCCTTCTCCTCGTAGCCTCCTCCTCGTCCTCGCCGTCGCCGCCGCCGCTGTCGCCGTCGCCGGGCGCGGCCAAATGCCACCGCAGCTTCAGCAACGCCGCGAGCGCGCGGCTCCACGGAACCCCGTCGCGCCGCGAGCCGACGAACAGCGACGTCGCCGGGAGCGCGCGGCCCCACGCCGCAACGACTTCGTCGGCGTCGGCTTCGCCGCCGCGCTCATCTCCGTGACGTTCCTGAACCACCGCGTAGTCGACGTCGGCGGGGGCGGGCCGGTGGTCGGCGTCGTCGATCGGTGGCAAGTCATCCTGGCTTTCGCGGTCATGGCGGCCGGCCTGCTGAGCGTCATGTACGGCATGCGGCGTGTGCGCGAGGGCGAGGGCGACGCGCGGGCGCCGCCGTTCGTCCGCCGCGGGGCGGACCCGGTGCTCTGGGACGCCGGCGGCCGGGGCCCCGAGCGGATGCTGCCCCTGGTGATCCTGCTGCTGTGCCCTCTTCTTGAGGCCTGCTTCGACTTCTTCTGACGACGCCCAGCCCAACGGCGGCCAGCGAGGCGCCGCGTCGCCGCCGGTGACGGCGACGGTGAGTTGCCCCGCTCGCGCTCGACAAACGTTGAGGACTTGATGTAAAGGCAGAGCGTCTTCGTTCTTCTTTTCATTGCGTTATTAATCTGTTCTTCTTTAATTTTTCACCTTTTTTAGATTATGCAGGAGAACTGCTAATGATTGCATTGTTTGTTCTTCTTCCCTGAAGAACAGTGGTTGCAAAATAAGGTTCATGTAAAAACGATCAGTCAACCACTTGTAATACTCTGTATGACATAATTTTTGGAAGTGGGAACAGGAATTGTGCACAGCAATGCAAAGTATCATATTTGAAAGTTTGCTTGGTTACCTTGCTTCACAGGACAAGAAAATTTTCTGCTCAACATGCCGAAAGTAGTACCTAGTGTAGACTTCCAATAAATGAGAATGCATCTATTTATTCATATCCTTTCAACGTTTGAAGGTTCATACTTCATACATAAGAGTTATCTAGCTTGTATACAACACATGTGGTCTATTCTGTTCTTATATTATGTTTTGGAGCATAGGGAAAAATGTCGAAGAAAAAAACTATACATATGATATGATCCTAAGACAGGATCTTCTTCCAAGTTCTGCCAAAAATATCAGTAATTTTCTTTCCTGTCACTATGTCTGTGCTGAACCGATTTTCTGAAGGATAAATGATTTTTGCACATGGAGCTGAGAATCTGGTGATTGTGTTGGGAAACTTTCATAAACCCGAAGTCTGAATCTATTGAACCCTGAATTAGGTCGATCCATAGCCACTCGGGTGTGTTTTCTGCCATTTCCATGCGGTAGAAAGGCTTTCGCGAAGATCAGTGTGACGGGCTGTCCAGTTCAGCTCGTCATGGATTTTGGATGGGTCGCTGTAAACCTCCGCGTAGTCTCCTGGTCTGCGGGCAAGGAAATCAACCTTGATGTTAGCTCCTGTTGCCTTCTTACATGCTTCTACAAACTCCTTCACCGATCTACCTGATAAAACATGAATAGAATTTCACCATCAGAAACAAGGAAAATATATGCAGAGCAAAGGAGTGCATAGATGTGCATGTGCTGAGACGATTATTGATCTTTTACCATGTCCTGTGCCAACATTGTAGATTCCAACTTTTCCAGGCTGAGCTTTATCAAGAGCTTTCACATGAGCATCAACTAGATCAGTGACATCAATATAGTCCCTTATGCAGGTTCCATCAGCTGTAGGATAATCAGTTCCTCGAACCTGAAGCAAGATAAAAGTCATATAACATATAATGTCGAAACGATGTATGCTGAAGTGAGCATGTTCAGTACCTTCAAACCTGGAATGATTCCCAGCGCTGCATCAAAGCAAGCACCAGAAATCCTTCCATGTTCACGCAACTCTGGTCGCGGAGCTTCCCCTAACCGTCCCTCTGGGTCTGATCCAATGACGTTAAAGTATCTAGTTCAAAAGAAAGTAAAGTGAGTTTTCTCTATAGATTAATGTCTAATATGGGATACAAGAGAGGCAGAATGGCATACCTTAAAATCATGACAGCCATTTCTGATCTCCTAGAAAAATCTAAAATGATGTCCTCTGCCATCTTCTTTGCTTTTCCATATGGATTGATAGGATTCTGCATTGGTTTAAAGATTATCTAGAATCAGTGAATTGCTGATAATATCCATAAAAATTTGCAAAAAGAGGTCCATGCATTGATAAGCCAACCTGAGGTGTTGCTTCTGTTATAGGCATTGTGTCAGGTTCACCGTATGTTGCACAAGTACTTGAATAAATCAGAGTTTTCACATTATGTGCTGCCATTGCCTCAAGCACTGTCAAGGTATTTGATGTTATGTTGTGGTAGTACCTGTTATAGTAGCGTTAGCACAGATCATGCAATAGTAACAGCATTTGCAACAGATCATTTCTGAAGGATAATAAGAGGAGCAGTTTATACAAAAAAAAAAATCAACTCATCACATACATTTTAGGACTTTCTTTTGTACTAGTCTTCACAGTAAAATTTGCTAGCGCCAAAAGTAATAGGTGAAAAGCTAGCAAGCTACCAACAATGAAAAAGGTGGAATGCCTATATTTTTTTTCCATTTTCACCTCATAGTATGTTTGGAATATAGATTGCATATTTAGCATTTTATTTCAACAATAAAGAAAGCCAAGAGCAGTTTGCTCCAACAAATCAAAGATTGCACCACCATTTATGTAACATGGTGAGTGACTAGCTTTCAAATGGAATACAATAACATTGGGACATCAATGCCTTACCTCAGTGGCTCCATCGTACTCTCACCAACATAAGCAACAGCAGCAAAGTGCATAACAGCATCAAATGCATTCTCTGAAAATATTTTGTTAACCTGGCTATTGGTTAAGTGCAAAACAGATAACACCAACACAGAAACGGTAATAGGTATGAAAGTTCACATTGTAGAGATAAAGGATACAACTTTCGCATCGCCTAAATCAGCATATATAAATTGAAGCCTCCCAGGCTCTGGAAACAACCATTGAAGGACTCTGACAGCTCCCATGTTCCCTCTAGAAAGGTTATCCTGTAAAGATCATGGCAGAAATTGCTATAGCATAAAAGGTCTTAAAGTGAGGAGTAAAAACATGAAGTTGGAATTAGGAATTTACCACAATGGTAACGCGGTAGTTATCCCTAAGTAGACGAAGAGTAGCATGTGACCCAATGTATCCAGCTCCTCCCGTTACCAACACATGAGTCACCCCAATTTCATGGCGAGAGAACTGCAGAAAATGTGAGTGGATCATGAAAATGCCACTAGCTTGAAAGAGGCAAATTGTAAAAGCAAACAAATATAAAGTGCTAGATCAGATGACCGTGCTTTATCCAAAACTAATGATAGTACATAAAAAAATAACCACTAGCACAGAAGCCGAATAAATGAACAGTGGATTCATCAAATTGAATGGGCGATCAATGCATTTCTTCCAATTATGGTAAAGAAACCTGTTTGTCAGAGAGTCAATATATGATTGTTCCACATGAAATTTATGACATAATTGAAGTCTGAACGATAGAATAGAACAATGAGAAGGTGCAGACTCAACAGCAATCGACAGTGAAGTGGGCTGGTTGTTGAGAAATTCAGCACGTACCACACTCGTACTGCTGAAACCAGGCGATTGTTTCAACACAACGATGCACATGACCGTGAGAGCAGCAGCCACGGTGAACTTCCCAACGACATTAGGCTTGCGTCTATGATCACCAAAGTCCATGCCTGCGAAAGTCGCTTGGCGAATTAAAACCTGTACCGGCAAATTCGGTTGTAAATTCAGAATTTTCTGCCTCCTACTCTGGTACTGAAAGCCACAGGGCGTACAACATCTACCCATTTGGGGAATCAGTACTGCATTTACACGTACAATATTTTAGAAAAATTGATCAGCTGCACACACTGTCTAAGCTAAATTTAGACGATTATACACTCCCCCACCCAAAAATAATGTAAGAACGACATTAAAATTGGAGCACGGAGATGGGCCCCATTTTTTTTCAAACAAATGGTTTTTTCGGTGAAAACAAACTGGATTAGCAGTTTAGCACTGTATAACACATCAAACGAAGGAAATCGGGAAGAACAAAATGGGTTAATCGGATTGAAACAAACGAACAAACAAAACTTCCTTTGGAACGCATGAATTTCTCGGGGGATTCCGTAGCAACCAGGAACCGACAAAAACTCCCGCGTTCCAAAAGTCACCCAGCCAGCCCGGCCGGATCTCCAGGCTACACGACACGGGGCTCACGCGGTAGCGCGGAGGAGGAAGAGGAGGAGCAACCGAAGCGCGCGAATACCTTCAGGCCGACCGGAACCGAGACGGAGAGCGGTGGAGTGAGGCCGAGGCCGGCCGACGTCGGCCCCGCTCGCCGTCCGCGCGCGTCAGGGCCGGGGGTCAAGGCTAGTGCGGGGGGGCCGGGGGGAGGAGAGGATGCCGTACTCCGCACGGCGCCTCCGGGCCCGTTCGCCGGCGGCGGCGCGCGCAGGCGCGCGAGGAGGCGGGAGAGAAATGTGGCGGTGGCTCCGGGCTCCGCAGATCGGAGGAGAGAGAAAGATGGCGATAGAGAGAGAAGAAGAAGAGAAGGAAGGAGAGAAATAGACGGAAGGAGGGAGGGGACGGTGGCGCGACAGTTTGGTCCATTTTTCTCTTCTAGTTTTTTTTTTAATTTTTTGATTTGAAATTAGCGTCACCATCATCCAGTCCATCCGTATAGCACGAATTTGATTAAAAATTAGTCAAATTATTATTAGTATATCTGGTGTACATGATTTGTACTTTAAATTGCTTTTCATAAAATGCTAGTTTTGTAGATATTCAGAATGTATTTTTACGCTGCAAGTGAGCTTTTAACAGGAATTTAGTAAGATCAGATATATGCCGCTATTTTAGAGCTTTTTAATGTGGTGTCACATGTACGTTGGTGCGTGTGACCATATGCATCTAGTTTACGTAATCAGAAAAAAAAAATATTTCTACGAGCGATTCATGATATCTAATGTTACAAGATTTTGCATGTCATTGTTTCGCTTACGTTGATTATAAGCATAATGGTTAAGTAGCAAACATCGAATAATTTGTGGGTTTGATGGTCTAAAAGCAAATGGTAAAAAAATAAAATATGATAAAAGAACTGTGAAATTAAATTTTAAAATCAAAATTTGTCTTATGCTACAGGCTGAAAGGTAAACGATGGGGGTGTTTTTACAAAACATAATATGCCCTACGATGGGGGTTTGGAGGCAATGTAATTGTGGGGTTTTGCAAATAAGTAAAAATACACTGTTCTTGTGCTTACGTCGTTATTCAATCGAAGAAACAACTTTATGTATTTCCAAAGGATCAACTTACGGTTTGCTTGCGAGGAGTATCTACACACAAAAAATATATATTTAGCTTGCCATGGCAGCGATAATAAACTGCGAATGGCATCAGATTTGTGCCAAGTCAAAGCTCCACATTTCTGCCAAGATGCTCCTGGATTCCTTTCCTTTTGTTTTTACCTAGCCGACCGATTCATCAGTGCAATTATCAAATTACGTGTGGTGCAGCCTCCAACAAACCAGGCCTCTCTGAAAAAAAAAATCATGATCAGTACTAGAAAAACAACATCCAATTTACGATCCAAATCAGTTTCTTTATATGATGCTATGACTATGACAGTACAATATGATTCGAACCAATTACGAATCGGTGGATCAAATGTCAGTATTTTGTCGGTGAAAATAACCCAAAAAAAACAGTGAAAAAATATGATATAAGCCTAATACAAGTATAAACAAGCACTGATTGATTGTTTGATTGTTTCGTATTGGCGCGTGCAGATAGAGCGGGTCAACACTTTCAAGCCAGAGATTGAGATTGTACCTAACAATTCCAACTTAAATAGACGTCAGCACTTGGACTATTTTGCATCCAATTACGTCCGTTTCCTCCTTTCTCTTATTTATTTCTTTCTGGGAATCTTCAGTGGCTGCTCCTCTGATTGGGCTTCAGGCTGTGCATGCACTTGCAAGCATAGATCGCATCCTGGCATCCTGCCTAACTTGTAAATTTCTTGTTTATCTTTTTGCTGGATCTTTGTGCGTTCGGAGGAGCTGCAATTACCAATTAAGGAGAAAATTTGGTCAGACTCAACAGTTGTAGTAGAACTCAATGGACATGGGGCAGAATGGCAGATGGCCCACCACAGAAGCAGTGCACGTCTTATGATGGGCTCATTGAATCGAAATGTTCAATTGTTCAGATCAAGAGAATGATTGATGCATTTGGTACTGTAGTTAGGTAGGGGGAAACACAGCAAGCGGATGATAGTCACGTTTCAGTGGTCACAGGCTGAATTGAAATGGACTTAAAATGGAGCGAAAGCAGCCAAAACCTGAACTTTCCAGCACCAGAACACCATGTCTGATTCCTGCTGCATGTGCTGGGAGATTGCTGCACATTGTGATGGCCTCATATGCAGTGGCTGACTGGCTGTCTTGTTGGCATTTGCAAACTGAGTATCAGTTCATCAGCATGGACACAACTCAGCAGCTCTCCATAAGTTCAGCGCTCTGATAATTTGGAAAGGCATATCCAGTGTAGTAGTAGTAGATAGAACAAGTAGATGGAAATGAGTTTCTTTTCCATTGAGGTGAAGCTCCTTCACAGCATCCATACCAGCTCCATCATCTTCAGCTTGGTCCATGGAGACTGGCAGCCATGGGCCCATGGCACGTCGTTCTCCAATCCCTGTTGCTCCCTGCACTTTTGTCAACCCATTAGCATGACATTGCAACTACTAGCTCTAAACATTGGAGGCGTAAATAAAAACCACCTTATCAATGAATTTATTTTTAACCAAGTCAAAGCTTTGTGAGACTGGTGAAACTGTAAAACTAACACCCTCGTCTTTTTGTCTTAGTTTATGCTTATAAGCCACAATTTAAATTTTTAACCTTAAATTTGAAGTTGATTTTGGGTTTTTTTTATCAAAGTTTATTTTTCAGCCTTTGCTTTTAGATCGCTAAAAACACGTACATACAATTTTTATTCATAAATTAATTTTCGTTTGCAAATATGACGTTTGGCTTTAATAGGCCTAAAAGTAGCTGTAATAAGCAATAGTCCCGTACCAGCACTGTACTGCAAGATGCAATTTTATTCAAGATTTCATAGTTTACACTGTCAAAGTGTCCGATACAAACTCGTGATTATTTTTAGTACATTGTACACATTAGTCGCTCTTACTTACTTAGATCAACTGACCAAGGCTAGTTCCTGATCAACAGATAGACAACTGTCGGCTTGTTGGGCAATCCAGAGATGGAAATTGATAATATAGAAACGCACAACAAGAAGTTGCCTTGCATGTGTGGAAAACAAAAGAATGACAATTTCTTGCATCATGCACCAATTTCTTGGTCTCCTCTGCCTTTAATCACAACTTCTGAACTGAAAGTTCTTCTATACAACCATGTTGTACATTCAGTTACTTCTTTACCACACCAGATTCTTTTCTACATAGTACATCCTCTGAAAACTGTAACAAAAATAATTCAAACTACATCTGTCATTGTGATTGAAATTTCACCACTTGCAGTTCAAAAAAACTAGAGTGAGGGTCTCACAGACGTCAGTGAAACCCAGGAAGGCAGGAACATAAGTTTACTGATCATGGTTCAGCAATCACATACTGAAGGAAAAAAGGCAAAAAAATAAACTATTTTATAAACAATGTTTCCCAGAAAGAAATGTATAGATGTGAGAAAAACAATACCATCTCTGCACTTCAAGATGTAAAAAACAACAAAAAATACCTCAGGGCATGCATCTTCCAGTCCAGATTGTGTGCATGAAATTTAATTGCAAGAAGCTGCAGACGCAATTATCCAAGAGAAGATGATGCAAAGACAAGACTGCTAGAGTGAAGATCAACTGCACTTGTATACATTCTCTTTAGATATTTCACATTTTCAACCTTAAAGTGGACAAGATATAGTTATTTTTTTGTAAATGAATGTCTAATTTCAAAGACTTACCAAATGAAAACTATTCTTTTCCCAGCTTCACAAAGTCCAGATCTATCTCAGCTCTGATCATACATAGAACTAGTGAACATGTCTTGATCATTCTGAGACCCCAATAGTCCCAAGTTACCATATCAGAAAGGGATATACCATATGAATATTTGAGTTATCCTAAGAATCACTGGTATGAGAACACAATCTAGCAGACTGATGTAACAAGTTTTGTCCAAGTACCCACCCGAGGAACAAAACCTTGCTCCACCATTTGCTTCAAGACAAGATGTGCGTCATCCACACAGTTAACATTACAAAGTCCATCTATTAGTAGCTTGTATGATGAGAAACCAGGCCTCATACGTTCTGCACTCATCATGCTAACAAGGCCCTTCGCCTCTAAAAACATTTCTGAGCTCAAAAGGCCATCAAGAAGCACCTGATATGTCCCTGAATTGGGGTAGCAGCCCTTAGGCACCATTGACTTAAACAGATCGAATGCCTCTGTTACCCTTTGTTCTCTGCAAAGACCAGATATCAAAATATTGTAGACAATTGTATCCGCAGCGATATCCTCCTCCTGCATTCTCTCACAAAGCTCGAATGCTCTATCCACCTGACCACTCTGACAGAGGAAATTCATCAACGTAGAGTAGGTCGTCGCATTCGGCGCGCAACCTTGCTTCGGCATCTCATTCAGCAGCGAGATCGCATCATCGAATCGACCGAACTGACACAAGCCCTTGACAAGAATGTTGAAGCAGCAGGTGTCCAATGTCACCCCCAACCTTGGCGCGCTCAAGTAAACCTCATGGACAACCTCATACTGCCTCCTACACACAAGCATGTGAAGAACATAGTTGAACGTCTTGGTCGACGGCCAGCAGCCGCACCCGGGCATCGCGAAGAGCGTCTCGATGGCCTTCTCGGGGTGGTTGGCCACGTTGCCGTACATCTTGATCAGCCTGTAGAAGAACTCGTCGGAAAACCTAAACCTCTCGGCCCTGGCCATGGCCAGCAGCTCCTCCACGTCGCCGAACCTCCTGCAGCCGGCGAGCCTGTCGATCATCAGGCTGTAGAGGGCCTCGCTGGGCTTGTAATCTCTCCGGCCGCACGCCCTACGGAAGGAGCTGGCTATGAGGCGGGGGTCCCCGATGCTCGCGAAGATCTTGAGCACCTCGTTGGGGGAGAGCCAGTCCTTGTGGTCCAGCCTGCCGATCCAGTAGCCGTCGTCGCACGGCGGGGAGCGCAGCCTCAGGAACGGCGGCAGAGAGCGACGCGCCACGGCTCTCGACATGCTGCCGCCGAGAGGGAGGGAGGGGGTGAGGATCCGAGCTGCGGCGGCCGGCGGCGGGGGGAGGAGGAGGCGGCGGCGGCGATGTGTAGTGCGGTGCCAGGATGATGGGCCGGCCTTGGGCCTCTCGCTGACCAGAGGCCCAAGTGGCGTTGGTATTATAATTTTAAAAAAATTTGTACTGCAATTGTGGGCAGAGTGACCGCGTGGCCTAATGGATAAGGCGCTCGCCTCCGGAGCGGGAGATTGTGGGTTCGAGTCCCATCGTGGTCGTTTTTATTTTTTATATCTCTTTTTCTATTTTTTACGGAACTAATTTCTTCTCCTTTTTAGTTTTTACATACATGTTTCATAGGTTTTTTATGGAACTAATTTCTTCTCCTTCCTTATTAGTTTTTCTAGCATGCCTGTTTTAGAGCCGAATATGAACGTTTCTACAGTGTCAATTGGTTTTATGTTTCCGCTTTTTACAATATGAACAACTGTGTGTTTTTTCTCTCTCTTTATCGTTTGTTACATCTTGATATTCTCTCCATCCTAAAACAAATTAACACTCAGTTATCTAAACTTTCTTTTTAATGCAAGAGTAATAGCCCAGAAGAGGTACAGAGAAGGATCAAAACCACAATTTATGCTGCTTATCAGCTTATCATCAATTCACCAATCAGCAATACAATGAACGGTCTCGACAAACATGCATGCACCAAGCAGTCCCATACGTCAAACACTATGTATTCATCATAATATTGTAATTCAAAAGTTTTATTAGTAAAAGATAAAATTAGATTGGTCAATGGTATCAGCTTGAAAATCTTTTTCTAAAGGAGCAATTGTAAATTTACCATTGGTTTAAATCATTATTGCAAAATATACACTATAAAATTATAAAATTACCACCCGAGTGACACCATTATTAAAAAATATCAGTAGCAAATTTATAAAAGCCTCTTTCCTTAAATGTCTCGAGTCACATGGTAGCACCGAGTACATATGAGACCTTCCATGGTCGATACGTGTCCTTGTGCTTAGGCTGCTAGGATTCCATAAAGAACTAAAATGTGTTCATAAATAACTCGAACCTCTACTGCATAAAACACAAACAAAGCTGGGGATCTACTAGGTGCTATGCCTATCATTCTTCCTTTCCAAGATATCTGTGAGAATGTGACCCCTTCTCACCGAATGCACAGCCGCCACACCCATTAATCTTGGGCTGTTGGGCATATGCAATTAAAAGTCAAAAACTTGTGCATGATCCAAGATAAGCACTAGAAAATGGGCCATGACCTAATAGCATTATGTTGTGATCATAGGCGTCACCCGACGAGAAACTGATGATGCCCACTAGCAGACATAGGGTTACCAGGGATAGTAAAAAAAACTCACTACAGATGGTCTTATGAGTTGTCTATGTACGTGTGTCATATCAACAAACAAGTCAATAAGTCCATCCATCGTAATCTACTTACCAGAGATGGTTCAAAAAACCTTAGGTATATGCCTTGTCGATATGGTCATGGATGAGATCCCGTGAATACTACTTTTTGGATGATTCCATGCATCCTCTGAGGATTTCCACTTTAAAATTTTATGGATCGCATGTTGTATATATTTATAACCAAGAGCAAGGGCTAGATTCACATACTTTGTGGAATACAAATTATAGTCTTACATGAACAATACATTCCTTATGACTAGCTCTCTAGTATAAGTCCACCTCAAACCTCCGAGTCCTTGGTTTTGCTACAAAATCTCTTTATCCCACGTTAAATTGGAACTTATTGAAAACTCGTGGTGGAATGGTGTTTTGTGTCATGCATGAAAACCAAGTTCTTTATACTGAACAAAAACTAGTTAAAAAATAACCCACTCGTTTTACAGCGAAGTATATTATATTTGGATACATGATGAAAATTTTGAGTGTGCTATTTTTTTTTTCAACGACATCATTTTTTTTCATGTTTTCAATCTACTCTATTCAGAGAAGCACTGACAGCAAATGTTTAACCACACCGTACATACTCCAAAAATGACCAATTTTCTGTGCTCAATGGAGTATCTTGCTAGATTTTCCCAGCACATAATCATACATGCATGTATTAATCAACACATTCCACAAAAGGATAAGTAGTAGTGATGCCATGCGTAGGGATTATGGAACTGTCACTGTTCTTCAGAGACTTCAGTGAAAAGTAACACTTGTTTACGAACAGGAGATCATATCCAACGTCGTCGCGAACTAGTGGAGTTTTACAGAGAAATCTTTTAATTTGTTAGTGGACGACGCATGTTGGGCGAAACTGCGTATGAAAATTTTCGTTATCTTCCCCAAATTTTCCACAGAGACAAGGATATTATGCATTTCTGCACGTGATTACACTGCATAAACAAACAGTTAGTGGGACTGTAACCATGACAAATGGGTCTCAGGTAAGAACATAATTAAGATAAACAGCTAGCTCGTATTGTGGTTTGTGGATGCCTACTCAAACTACACATACACACACAGTGAATTAATTTGGAGAAGAGACAGTGAGTGAATAATCATCATGTGCATCAGTAATTCAGTATGCAAATAGCCCACTACTTCAGGTTCAGAGCTTGCCTTTACACCAGTATAAATTGGTACTCCTGCAGGGTGGTTTCAAGCAGCTCAAACACACTGGCTAGCTCACTCACATTGAAACAATATAGACATTAATTATCTTGTGGTTAGTGAAGAGGAACTGAAGAAGCCATGGCTGCTCATGGTGCCTCTGCTGCTGCAGCATCAGTTCTTGCTGCAGTAGTAGCAGCGGTTGTTGTTTGTTCATCAGTGTTGCCTCGTGCTCTGGCCTCTGATCCGAGCCCTCTCCAAGATTTCTGCGTTGCTGATAAACTCAGTAACGGTATATATACACGTTCATTTCATTAGTTGTTACCACTTTTAATTAACAGGGATATTATGTGTCAGGTGCTAAGTCACAGTATTGTTCGTTTGAACGTACGGTTTACTGTATACATATATACTTTTTTTGAAGTTAAACCAGGCAACCCAGCCGGCCAGCCCGTTGGGCTGTATTTGCCAAATAATTGTCATGAAATTGAGAACAAAAGATAACATCATTTTTTTTCAATAGGGTACAAACAAAACGCATATTGAGACAAACTCACATCAAATATATATATATATATATATATATATATATATATATATATATATATATATATATATATATATATATATATATATATATACGCGCGCGCTCCAAAACACACTCTTGGGTTTGCCATCCAAACTAAGTTCTTATGAAATTGGATGATGCAAGTCTTAGCATAGGGCCATAGGGGTAACGTGCAATCTCATTAAGCACGCATCATTAGAGTTTGCCATCCAAGCTAAGCTCAGTTCTAAATGATATAATCAAACTTGCCAAGAGAACATTTAGAACTGTCCATATTCAACATAGCGCCATATTTTTCATCAAAAAATCATCATTTTATTTCAAATTTGATGTGACAATATATAGAAGGACAGTCTATATTTATAATGCCAGGTTCTGTACCATAAAACAGTTAATTTTGCTTCTGTTTATATTTATAAGCTAAAATTGGATTTTCAATCTAGAGTTGATTTTGTGGTTTTTTTACATTATAGTTTATTTTTCAGCTTTAGCTTTTAGATCGTTAGGAACACATATATAAAAATTTATTTACAAATTATTTTTTATTTATAAATATGTCATCTTTTTTGGTTTTTTTGTTTTTAAATTGCTAGGAACACATTAATTTGACATCATGCCTTGGCTTCAGTGGCGAGCCCACATTCAACTTCCCGGGGTCCTTGGACCCCTAGTAATTTTTGTTCTGGTTTCGGCACTGCTTTGGCTTAACTGAATTTTGCAAATTGAATCGCGTTGCGGATGATGCAGTGTTCGTGAATGGGTTCGTCTGCAAGAACCCGAAGCAGGTGACGGCGAACGACTTCTTCTTCCGCGGGCTGAACGTGGCGGGCAACACGATGAACGCGCAGGGGTCGGCGGTGACGCCGGTGACGGTGGTGGAGCTGCCGGGGCTCAACACGCTCGGCATCTCGCTGGCGCGCATCGACTTCGCCCCCAACGGCGGCCAGAACCCGCCGCACACGCACCCGCGCGCCACCGAGGTCCTCACCGTCGTCCAGGGCACCCTCCTCGTCGGCTTCGTCACCTCCAACCAGAACGGCAACCAGCTCGTCTCCAGGCAGCTCGGCGAGGGCGACGTCTTCGTCTTCCCCATGGGCCTCATCCACTTCCAGGTCAACAACGGCGCCGTCCCGGCCGTCGCCATCGCCGGCCTTAGCAGCCAGAACCCCGGCGTCATCACCATCGCCAACGCCGTCTTCGGCTCCAACCCGCCCATCCTCGACGACGTCCTCGCCAAGGCCTTCATGATCGACAAGGCGCAGGTCGACTGGATCCAGGCCAAGTTCGCCGCGCCACCGGCTGCCTCCGGCGGCATCGGCGGCGGAGGCGCCGGCGGCTTCATCGGCGGCGGCGGTGGCTTCCCCGGCCGCGGCGCCCCATAGGCGTCTTCCTTTGCACATGCAAATCAACGTACGTCGTCGTGCATAATGCATGCATACTAGCTGCACGATAATTAAAGACTTTACACGTGTCGTGTAAGCAGTTTACGTGCCTACGTGGCGTGACACGTAGGACACTGTTGTGTGCTTGTGTTGATCGAGGAGGCAGCAATGCAGCATCCAGGTCGTCTACAATAATCTGGCGAAATCGCACCAGTGTGTGAATCATGCTAGCTAAATGTTAAAACACTCTTTATGAGATAATAACAAATTTGGGTAATTTATGTGCTAGATATATACGCACAATTAGCAACATTGCTATGAACAGCGAACATAATATGGGAATCTGGCAGAAATGAAGACACAAATATTATTGTTTTATTCCCCATGAATACAGAGCTTCAACACGCGGATCAATTCTGAACTCAATACAGATTGAATCATACACACCGTTTGATGGACAACGGATATGACAAAAGCTAGCCACAACTCAAGAGAATATCCAGAATTGCAATGACGAGCAGGCATGTTTATTTCGGGAGCTTTTCTTCCATCTTTGAGAAAGCATCTTTAAGATACCATATTTTTTGTTATAAAAACGCAGGTAACTCAAGGTAAAAATTTTACATTGTTACAAGATGAATAGAGCCTGATAGCAGTTTTTTTTTTTTTTTTTTTGAAGAGGGGGGTGGGGGTGCTCTCATCAGCAATGGTTCCATGCTCTGTTGTCGGAACCACTGGTTCCTTTGAACATTGCAATCTACAAGAAAAAGTAACATGCCCTTTTTCTTCCCAAACCTGTGGCACTATGACCTTGACAACACACCTTTTGAACTGCCATCAAGTCACAAAAAATGTGTCAGTTTTTATATCAGCATGTCTGAGAGGAACAATCTGATTAGTAACAAGCTAACAAAAAAGGGATGTATGTCAAACAATAATAGAAAAGCTAAACTATTTCAAGGAAGTGTGTTGTTGGAAAATGTATTTGAAGCATGCGTCAACTAGTTGTGCACAACATAGGTTTCCTGAACAATATTTGTTAATACAAACCTGGGAACAGTGCCACGTCGGCGCAAGTCATATTCTGTTGCCTGTCGAAGAGCCCTAGCAAATGCTTTGAAAGTTGCCTCAATAATATGGTGTGAGTTTGTTCCAGCAAGCTTCATAAAAAAGAGCAAGGCAGGATCAGGTGATAGTGATATGCTACTACTTAACTCACTTAACTGGGGCAAAAGAAGAAAATATTGATTCCTATGTGTTCAACCAAGGAAGCAACTTATTCAGATCCTAAAATAATAGCTGTAAACTTGTAATATTGATCCAACACTTTAGATTGGAATTCAAGCTGAATCCAACGGATATGTACCTGACGGATGTGAAGTGTCATGCCAGATGTATTCACAAGAGATTGGAAAAAGTGCTCAACTAGCTGGTCACCAAAGTAAGAGAGAATGTGCCAGTTAAGTATACACCAAATAGGACCCAGCATACTGAAAAGAAGCGTCGCAAATTTCTCCAAAAGGATATTAATAGCTACATTAATTTCAGGAATTACCTGAGTATCGTATGTGCCAACTCTCTCGGTAGGAATACTTAAGCCACAACTCAAATGAGGACGACCAGATAGATCCTAGATATGTGGGGTGCATGAAAAAGTAAGTCACACTATGAATCAATCAACCTGATGAGGCGACCAACATATGAATATCCATACTGACAAAAAATATTTTAGCTAACATGAACCCAAAATGGCAAATAATGAGTGCATATATTACAAGGGCCATATAAGTGAGTCATCTAGTTATTGGCCTTATAGTGTGATATATGGGCCTGCTAAACTATAACCAAAGCAAAGCCAATAAAAAACATTCAGTGCTAGTGCTCAATTGCCAAAAGTGCAGATGGGCCAGCCAGTAATAACAATAGAGGCTCATGAAAACTAAATAGTCAACAAAAACGCCATGACTAATTGTACGAACAGACCAATGTAACTCAGTGTGCTTGCACAGCATATGAGGATTATTACTCATGGATGCAAGAATAGAAACGGAGAGAAGTATGCATTTGCAGTATGTAAACACAGCACAAGGATGATGGCCTGTACCAATATAACCTCAACCGCTGCCTCGTCAAGTGGCGCTGTAAAATGTCCAAACCGATTAATTCCTTTTCTATCTCCAAGTGCTTCAAGTAGCGCCTACAAGTACGAAAAACTGATCCCACTAACTGTTTGCCAGGTATTTACATTATTGATGATGATTCAGCTTGCAATAAAGAATGTAAATAGTACGTTGACAATGCACTCAATTTTGCACAAACGATGAAGGGGAAAATAAGTATGAAATTACGGATATCCTAACCTTTGATTCATAATGATCCCTACAAGTATTTCTAGAAGCAGAAATGTCAAGTTGAAAGCAACAATCACCGTTCCAATTGCCAAAGCAATGTCTTCATTCGAGTGATGGTCATCAATGTGTGTGTCACCCTTTGCCTTAACATATACGTCAAAGAGCCCATGGGATGCCAGTTGCTGTAAGTTATAAAAACATAATTAGTGGCCAGATTTGACTAGATGGGCATACTTAAGAAGCTGTGTTAAGACTGGTATCTACAACAGATACATATATATAATAGTATAACCATTTAAAATGCAGCACACTGAACAAAAAGAAATACTTCTTTCAAATGAATAGTCGGCACTTTGCTACACACAACTAACGTTGAGAATTTAGCATGGTCTCCATATCGATTTGAGGTTAAAGGACTTGTCACATGAAGTGGTCATTTATAATTGCTGTGTTCGTGGAATAACCGAAGCCATACATGTAAGTAAATGATTTCTTAGAAGAGACATGTCAGTCTTCCATGTATCACATCACATCAGGAAAAACAAAACTAAATAGCATTTCTCAAACCCTGAACTAATTACCTGATAGAACACTTGTTAGCGAATGGACCGCTAAAACATGTGGAACTAGAAAAGCGGCAGATTTTTCCCAAGTAGGACCTACCCAGGCTTTAATGGCACAACACATCCCTTTCTCCCAACAATAATAGGATTGCGCCAGTGGCGCTCTTAAACGTCTGAAGTGAATGCAACTTAAGAGCGTCTATTCATCCATTTAGTGGATTTGACCTAAGATGTCTTAGTTTAATACTTGTAGGTATTGTTTCCCCTTCTGCACTAAGCTGTTACTTTTCCTTCTCAAATGGTTGAATCAATATTATTGCTCCAGATAAGCCCCTAAGTCCAAAAAACCCAGCATTTCTTCACCATACAAGCAGATGCAGTCGATACATGAACTCCTCATTCGCGATACTGCTACAAGAAAGCCATACTCACATCGAGCATGTGATCCAAGAACGGTATCCCTGTGCTGCAGTCGGCAACACCAGTGCCATCCAGGTTGATCTTCACATGCACATTTGTCTCCTTGGTCACCCTCTCGACTTCTCCAACCCTGGACAACGCTGAGAAAATTTCGAACATAAACCAGAGGTTAAAAAAATCAACTTAAATAGCCCTAAAACGAAAGAGAGAAGAGGCAGAAATCCGAACAATAGTGGTGTTGTTAAGCACATCAGGGAGCTACCTGTGGAGTCCTCCGGCGCGATGGTAGAGCCGTTCCCGCCGCCGCCGCCGGCGGCGGCGGCCATAGCAGGCGGCCTCAGGTGGAGCGAGAGACCCTGCAGCCGAGCGGGGAAGGCGAACCCAGACGACCCGGACCGCCCCAAGGACTCGGGGGCTCGGACGGCCGGCGCGGGGGAGACGCGGGAAAGGGAGGGGGAGGCGAACAGCGCGGTGGGGGTCATCGGCGACGGCGAGAGCTCGCCGCCGGCGGCGCGGGTGTGTGGAGGGAGGGGATTCGGGGCGCGTGGAGTGAACCCCTTACGTTTGCTGGGCCTCCGATGGTGTGTAGGCATTGGTCATATCTTTTCTGGGCCGGCCCATATTCTAGGCCCGTTACTAGATGGGCCATAAGAGATTCCTATATTGTTTTTTTTCTTTTCTCTAAATTATTTATTTTCTTCTATACTTACTAAAAGGGGGAAATTTTGGTTAAATTATTGATGTAAGAGCAATGATACCTGTAATTCAGATAAATTCTTACTACTAGTAAAGATCTCAGCCATTTGATCTAATTAGTTAGTTAGAAGTTATAGAACATCAAGATTTAATCACAATTCATAAAATGTGTATGGAAAATGTTGCACATGTATAGGGGTCATCGCTCTGTTTTTTGAGGCAAAAAACAAAATGATATACTTTTTGAATGCAAAATAAATTCTGAATAATCTTTTTATATATGTTGTTCTTAGCGATCTAAAAACAAATATTGAATAATAAATTACGATGAAAAAACTCCAAAATTAACTCTAAATATAAGGTTGAAGATTTAAATTTTGGTTTATATGTAAGTATAAGCAAAAGCGAAAATATAAGGTTGATGTAAGCCTTGTTTAAAATTAAAATATTGTGGGTAAATTTCCTGCGATTTATGGGCTTGCGTTGGCCCATCCGAATCACATGTGTTTAATTTACTGGAAACACCTATGTATTAACCTACAAACATGTACTGTATTTAAAATGAAATAAATACCAGTAAATGTATACTCTGATCCTATACCGGCACGTAGCATGTTAGTATAATTGTCTAGACCTATGTATAGCTACATGCAACCATATTTAGGAGTGATGATTACATGCAGCAAATCAATTATAACACCCATAATCACCATTCTTAGGATGCCAAACACCCCCTTCATAGCAGGTACAATAGCAGGCTATAAGCCAGCTGTAAGCATATTTTAAAGAGATAAAAAGAAAGAGAGAAGAGAGGTGTGGTACTAATTTATAGCCAGCTGCACATGGGCTCCAAAAAATATGTGTATGACATGTGAAACCATGTATTGATGTTTTGTAACTAACTATTATATGCATTGGCTATTAGATTAACTATAGATAAATTTGAGCCAGTAGTTAGCTGTACTATTAACTTGCTGAACAGTCACCATCACAATGAACAGTACTGCTAGCTAGTAGTATAGCTATCTTCTCCTTCCATTTCATTGTTTTTTCTCTCTTTTTAGGGTGGAGAAGAAAAATTAAGATAGAGATAGCCATTCAAGGTGCATTTATCGCAACAGTTGGAGCAAATTGACATGCACTACAGATATAGACCTCGGGCCGCGTTTGGCAAAGGAGCAGTAATGTAGCAATATATTAATATATGATTAATTAATTATTAGTTATAGAAAATTAAAAATAAATTAATATAATTGTTTAGAATAACTTTTCTATAAATTTTTTAAAAAAAACATACCGTCCAGCCATTCGAAAAATATATGTGTGAAAAATGAAAAATCTGGGTCAGCGAGAGAGGGAGGTAAGAACACGGCTCTAGAATAGGGTACAACTCCTCCTCCTTCCTCCAAACTCCAACTGCAGCCAAATGAATTTGGTGGAAGCTTAGATCATCAGGGTTGATAAATGTGCATGTGTTTTGTTCCTTTGCAAAGGGATGGAAGGGGGTGCATTAAATCCATAAAAACGACCTCACCCCACCTCTCCTGTGTGTGTGCATAAATTTTCAACTAGGAACCACTCTGCATTCATGGAACCATTAATTGTGCAGGCTTATTATTGAAGGCTTGTACTTTTCCTAATCTGCTGCTGCTTGCTTTTGTAGGGAGTTATGAACTTGTCCTCTGACTCTTCTCCCTGCTAATCCTCACTATCTCCCCTCACACTATCCATCTAAACACAAATTAGTAGTAGTACTACTTATATCAGTTTTTGGAGCTCCTTTTTGCCATCAGCATGATGCCAATCATCAATTAAATTAGCACAGGTGCATGCATGCATCTAGTCAAATCACTTCTCCTACTGCTGAACTACAGTGCAGCTGATGACTTTGTATTTGTATTGCCGGGTGACGTGTGGAACCTATCAGATATTAGTGGTAATTAAGGAGTCAGATTGTAGATTCAGGTACAGAGATTACTGCACCTTCAGCAAATGGGAGTGGTTTTTCGGTTCAGTATCACCCTTTATTTTTCAGACGAAAATTATGGGCGCTACACAAGTACAGAATTTGACATTCTGAACATGATGCTGCAGAGCTTAAGCTTTGCAATTAACTGCATAATTTGGTACTACAGTGACTGAATACTGCTGCACTACAAGCAACTACCTCTGCTAATGCATTTGTCTGCAATGGGCTACTACCTAATTAAGCGTACTTGCTGCTGCCACAGTAGTAATTAATTCCTTGTTTTAATTAGCAACATGGCGTGAGTACGTTCGTCCTGCAGACTGCATATACGACTACTGCAAGGGCAATAATCAATACTACTTCGTCCCGTCATAACTTTATTTTTTATTTTTCCGTGTTCAACGTGTGACTATTCGTCTTATTTTAAAATTTATTAAAAAACTAACAATAAAAATATTAATCGTAAAAAAAATTCAAATAAGACGAGAGTCAAAACATTATATAAAAAACTAAAAAAATAAAGTTATTATATCACGGAGGGGCAGTACTGAGTTTTCCGCATTTGGACGAAAAAGCATACGTACGCCTTGGCTACAATTGTTCTTTGCAATTCATTTATTAATATTACTTTTTTGCTAGTAGCCTGTGGTCTCGATCGATCAATGGAAGAACGGCGTTTGCCAATGTTTGCTGCAGTTAATTGAATCTGTACCTTGGTTCGGTATAGAGACAGTACTGTTCCATCCAGTTGTTGATCAACTTGACCTCTGAACAGATCAGCAAATTTTGTTTTAATTGTAAGCAGATTGAAGTCTATGTTTTGTACTGCGCATTGATCGCTTGGCTACACCTAGAAGAAAAATAAAATAAGATATATACATGTAGTGTTATTTAATTATTGTTGTCCATGCAAGTTGAGAAATGGGGTATGCCATATTCAACTTCATTTTTTTTCCTTTGAGAAATAATGACAGGCCATGCATTATTCCACTCGGGAATTTCTTATTCAATATATTATATATATATATATATATATATATATGTGTGTGTGTGTGTGTAGTGTGTGAAGGGTCAGCCTCAGACTACAATTGTACGGGGTTTAATTTTTCAGAGCCGCATAGGATGACAATTTTTTTGTTCTCTAGCCGGTTTGATAATAAATTGAACCTGGATTAATAATATGAACCCCAAAACCATTTCACATTTCACTCTCTTTCTCTCGATCCAGCTGGGCCATGGAGATGCATCCTATCGTCAATTTGGATCACTACGCTCGATTGCAAGCTGTGCATATTGACGGTCAAATTGAGCCGACACAGGCACCGGCGAATGAAAGATATCGCTGATAATCTTGCTTAATTACACGAAAGTGAAAGAGATGATCATTATTAATTGTAACTACTACTGGATCTGGATTGATCATTTTTTCACCGTCTGAAAATCTGAATGTCGATATCTGGTCGAGTGACCTGCAGACACGCGCAAATTTTTATAATCATTTTGGAAGAAGCTTTTCGTTGAAATATCAGTGTTGCTTCATATGGAATTTTTCATGGTTAAATTGAACTCCACGTACAAAACTGATCACCCCATCCCGGCCCCTCTTGAACCGACTCCTAAACAGGTGCTGGTATGGATACCGGCAGAAAAAGCCAAACGATATATTTATAAATAAAAAATAATTTACAAATATATTTTTATATACGTGTTCATAGTGATCTTAAAGCGAACACAGAAAAATAAACTATAATAAGAAAAACTTAAAATCAACTCTAAAATTAGGGTTAAAAATTTAAATTTTAGCTTATAATTATAAGAAAGAACCAAAAGATAGGGGTAGCTATAGAATTTTACGGTTATTGTAAGGATTGGAAATGAGATTTACATAAGTAAATACTCAATGCAATTACAATTGCTCGGGCTCTAAATCTATTATGGCTCTAACATTAGATAGAATACAGAGTTAGGGTATATCCGGTTTAAAGAAATTTAACTGAAATTTTATAGAAATTAGACTATTTTCTATAGAGTTCTTTTTCATTCGGAAGAATTCTTATGGATGTGCTGCTTTTACAATCCACACATACATATCGAGAGAGAGCACACATGTCAACTCCCCCACAGAGAATCCAGCATTGGGTGGCAATTGCCTCAGCATTTAATGCGAGGATAACCAGAGGCCCAAACAATCCGTTCATTAATAAGTGCAGTCTAAGTATCAAGAGGTTGATCACATTCAATGGCTGCTTAATTAACTCGTGAGTGTGAAGATTTTAGTAGGAAGCTGCTACTTTTTCCCATGAGAATTCAGTCGTTGGTGGTTAATTAATTTGGTTTGTTGGAGGTCGTTTTACCCGGCCCTACCTCAAACCTATACTTATTATTATATTAATTAAATGCACCCTACGTACTACTGCTCTACACCCTAGTAATACTTTCGTTCCGGAATAAGATTATCCGAAATAAGATCATTTTTTAGTTTTTTAATATAATGTTTTGACTCTTGGTCTTATTTAAAAATTTTTTGTGATTAATATTTTTATTCTTACTAGATGATAAAATATGAATGGTATTTTATGGGTGACTAATTTTTTTAAGTTTTTTTACAAAATTTTTAAATAAGACGAACGGTCAAGGTAACGTTGGATATGGAAAAACGAAAAATAAAGTTATTATAGAACGGGAGGTAGTAGTAGATAATTCGTCCAACGTGGCAAGAAAAATCATACTCGTATTACTGCACTAAACTGTCGATGCATAAAAGCAGAAACTAGTGAATACGATCCCTTCCCTGATTGGATTTATAAGCCGAATACATATAACTAAAGCAAATACTCAATTATAATAGTTTTGGGTAAAACGCTTAACGGTTTCAAAGCTAAAACTAAGGTGTCCAGTTTTGACTTATTAAGGGATAACCAAACGACATATTTGTAAATTTTATAGAAAAATTATATATATGTTCTTAATAATTTAAAAGGTAAAAGCTAAAAAATAAACTATGATAAAAAATATAAAATCAACATTAATTCTAAAGTAAAATTTTGGCTTATAAATATAAGCGAAAAAGAGGGTGTAAGGGTTTGTTTGTTTCTGAGTCATAATTCGGACCATCGGCATCTTCGACCTCTGTACATCGGACACGTCGACGGAAAGCCGATGGCCAAGATATTGGTTGATGGAGGGACGGTGGTCAATCAGACCCCGAGGATCTAATAAAGACAAACATAATGCTCAAAGACTTCGAGAGCAACTCATCAGAAGCCAAGGGTTGCATCAACGTGAAACTCAATTGTCTAAGATTAGTTGATCAAATTTTTGCCTCATCTTATTAAGTCTCAGGGAATCTTGTTCAATTTTATTTATTGACATAACGGATCTAAGTGTGAAACTGATGAACAAACCCTCCAAATTCATTTTATATTTAGCTTTTTCAAAAATATTGCGCAGTGAACTAGAAATGTTTTCTGCTTGTCAATCAAGCGTAATCCTAGATACGTGTCATGTATTAAATAGTCAAGCTATTGTTAGGGAGAGATTTAATGGTAGGAAAAGAATTCTTCATCTGCAAACTCAAGTACAGCTAACTACTCCCTCCCAGCTACTCTAGTACTTAATTAAGACGTTGATCTGATTCGAAATCTCAAAAGTTTGCAAGCAGGTTTAGGTTTTAAAGACAGACAAATCCAGCGTACTGAATACTGAACAGTGTGTCCTGCTCCTGCAAAATTGCAGTGCTTGTCTCGATTTAAATTGATGAGTCAATGTGGCATGATCATCATCCAGCTTGCGTGCAAATTAAGATCGTCTTCTTCACAGGTTGGTTGCCACATTAAAACCTTTCTATTCTCCTGTACTAGTTATGGAAAACAATCTTCATCTTATTTAATTCGTGATTAGGCCCGCTGTGATTACAATATTTTTGTACAGAATTCATTGTAACAAAAGATTACGTGCACGTTCCCGTCTCTTTTTCTTGTCGATTTTAATATCGACCTGCTGCATTTTGAATCATTCGTAATATGAATATATATATGCAGCAATGCTAACGTTTTTTTTTTTTTACTTCAGAACTAACTGAAGTTTGAACTCACTGTCACAGAAATCCCCATATGTGCCGGTTGGAAATTTGGCATAGGTTTCCTAACTAAGCCCCCCTGAAGCGACACCAGTATTCTGAAGTCATTGATATCAGATTTACTCTGGTCCAAGAAAAAGTATCTCGAGATACCAAATCGTTTCTTATCATTAGATCTAACTGAGTATGATGTACACTGTTAGATCCAATAATCAGAAACGATTTAGTTCGTGAGGTATATTTTGCTACTCTTTGTTGAACTGAAGCAAATCTCCATTGATATTGGTTCCACATTCGATAATTATAAGCTATATATGTTTCAAATTTATATATGGAACAAGCACAGCTGTGAAGAGAGTACGTTAGAATGCACATCAATTAATTTTGAGATACAATCTTTTAACATAAATAACTAAATTAATATTTGAGAAGTCAAATTTTAGCCATTTTATTAGATATGATCTTAGTTTCGGTTTTCCTTAGCCATACCTTTGTAGATGTATAGAAAAATATAGCAAAATTTCCAACGCAAAATAAATGAACCATAAAATTATATTTAATAATTGATTTAGTAAACTAATTTGATGCTGTAGATGTTAGTATATAAATTTAATTAAAATTTAAGAGATTTGACTTCTGACAAACCCACTGTACCTACGACGTGAAACATATACAATAGTATTATTTAAATTTTAGAGTAAGTGAATTGCACTTTGCCTATTGTCGTCTGCCTATGGATGCACTTATCAGCTGATGCCCGCGGTCTCAGGATACTTGATTATAGAACCATCGAAATGCATAAATCTACTACCAGATAATATTTTAGTTTTTTTATACATGTTTTGATTCTTCGTTTTATTTAAAATTTTTCTATGATTAATATTTTTGTTTTTACAAAACATGAATAGTATTTTATGCGTGACTAATTTTTTAAGTTTTTTTATAAATTTTTCAAATAAGACGAATGGTCAAATGTTAGATACGAAAAAGCGAAAAATAAAGTTATTATGGGACGGAGGCAGTACTTAATTACCGATCACCATCGCATAAAAAAAATGCGCAAGCTTGTTCTTGACACGGCATGTGGGTCCTGAATGTCAGGCTACAATAATGAATACTAAAACATACAGTTATGTGCTAAGAAGTATATAAATTTATAGTTTTGGAATAATATGTACGATATTTTTTTTATTTTTTGAGAAAAGACCTTAAATCTATAAATCTATAGTTTGTGACAAAATGGACGAAGTAACTGTAGTTTTTATAATAGTATAGTAAAATTGTAATTTTGTGCATAAATAATTAAATCTGTAGTTCTATGATAAAATTGGCAAATGCATGCGTAGTATTGTAAAATTTTCTCAGACATTATACTTATAAATTATTTTTCATTGCTACTCATATTTCTATGGCGTATCAGCCGTAGTTCGACCTATAAAATTTCAGTGTCATGTTATGTTCTATTTGGTACGGTCATGAATAATATAACCGTGAATGCCTTCAGTAATTTTGCCACGGAATTTGGATTATATGATTATTCAGAAAACTATACATCCTCACTTAGTTATACTCTCACTATTTTTTTATACGACGCTGTTGACTATTGGATACGTTTGATTGCATGTCTTATTCAAAAATTTTATCCAAATATGCAAAATTATAAGTTATACTTAAAGTTTCTATAATAATAAATTAAATTATAACAAGATAATTAATAATAACATCAAACGTGAACAGTGACATCATATAGAAAATGGAGCGAGTAATTTACAACATGGTTCCATCACTGTAATCCATTTATTCCAATGTATAATGATCAAGTTTTTCATATAGATTAAAACACAATTAAAATTAAATGAGAAATAACTGTATTTGTTCCAAATTAGAAAGTAGCGAAAAAATTAAATACAGATGGCCGGGAGAACTCGTCATACTATTTAATAGATTTTTAGCTGCCAGAGGCTGCCATATTTCGAAACCGAGCGAATAGGAAATATTTTTGTTTGGGTCCTCACAAATCTCTCATGAAACATGGGCACAATTATTATAACACAACTTTTAAAGGAAAACAAACTAATTTACAATATATAAAAGTATTAGGAAATTAATTGACATCTGGCATATCTATATGTCCATCTATGAATATATCTATCGATTCATTCATTTTATCTATCTATCTTTGGGCACTCTAAGGATAGATGGTGTTTCCATGTTCACCAAAAAAAAGTCCAGCTATCATGACTGCGTGTGATATTAAGAGTTCTTTGTGAGAAATAAAACACGCCATTAGACAACTGTGTATTGAGTTTGAGTTTAGATGTCTTGAGTATTTAATAAAAAAAAATCATAGCTAAAAGATGGTAGTATGAAGTTGTACGCATTATTGTGCTCTCTATTTAGTATTTTTTCCATTATTTTGATTCTATAATTCAAATATATAATTAGCATGTTGTAACTGACATGGAGTATTATTTTAATCTAAGCCACCAAATTTTGATTAAAAACAGATGTATTTAATTTGAATTTTAACACTTACAGTGTACACGTCCAATGCACGGGTTGCTAAGTATATATAAAATTCATCAAGATTGCAGTCATGAAAATAAATGAGTTTTCTGTAGTCAATCTAAATATTTAAAAAACATGTTTTCCTTTAAAAAAATTAAAGGTTTGATTGGAACGTGTAAAAAGACATGTTTTTACGACTGCCGGAGTATGCAAACTATGTATCTGAGGTACAGTTTTCGACAAGGAAATTAGTATTATTCATATACAAGACATATATGATAACACGTTTTAGTTATGTTTGACAAATTATTGTGTTTTATTTTAATAAAATAATTATACAATTTCCATAATACAGTTGACGCGTCATGCATATAAATTAATATATCATGTTCCTTCAGGGTAGATGGAACTAATAATGAATATCATAATGAACATCTGTTTCTAGATGAACTAATAACTGCACATAAGGAACTGAATAATGCAAATAAATTGAGGATCATTTGTCATTAAAACATGACACTAAATGCATATATTTACATAATTGAATGAATTAAAAAAAACAGCCCAATGCACAATTTACAGGTAGCCCCCACTGGGGCCGTTTTTCTTTTGGAATGCCAAATATTGTGGCAGCATTACAGCACAGGTATGGAATGCAGAGTAAATGCAAACTTTTAAACCCAAAATTAAATCCAAAATCAAAAGCCATTTTTTTCAAAAAAAAAACACTCTCTCTACCTAGATCAAACCCCAGAAATAGGAATTGATTGGCATTGAATAATTCCTCCAACCATTTCCCAACAACACCAATAAATTGTGGCCGTCCATTTCACTTGGCGTGCCATATTCATTGACCCTCCGGGTCAGTGACGCGTGGGACCCACCTGTCAGTCGCGGCGGCGCGCGCGCTGTGTGTATATATAGGCCGCAACGGCGCAACCCCACCACCACCCTGCGCCGCGCCCACCACCGCCGCTTGTTCTTCTTCTTCTTCTCGGCGTGCGGCGACGCGGGGAGGAGCTGCGGCGCAGAGGGATCGACGGGGGAGAGGGGGATGATGGCGGCGGACGTGAGCTCGGTCGCGAGGCTGCTGCGCGGGGAGGCCGGGAAGAGGGGCGGCGCGGCGGCGGAGGTGGTGACGATGGATCTGCTCGGCGGGTGCGGCGGGGACGCCGGTGGGGGAGGGGGGAGCAGAGGCGGCGGCGGCGGCGGGGAGGACGAGGTGGTCGACCTCGAGGTGAAGGTGCCCGCCGGGTGGGAGAGGCGGCTTGACCTCATGGTGAGCCCTCTATCTGATCCTTCTCTTCGTGTTAGTGTTCCTCGACTTCTCCTGAGGTTTGATTGCTTTCGGAATTCGGAGTTGCGCTTCGTTTTTTTTTTGCCGGTTGCTATGAGATTTGAGACCACTGTTCCATTCGTATAGTTGTTTTTGTTTGTTCTGATCGGAAACAAATTTCGCATTCTTTGCAACGGAAAGAGATCCGCATGTGTGTTGCATGCTGTATCTTGTAGGATTTCTTTCGAATATTAGGCGATCAATCACTCTGTTCTTCATCTGAGCAGAGTCGTTAGTGCTCGAAATTTTCTGTCTGTTTTTCGGTTTCTCCTGTTCTTGGTATGATCTTTGAGGTCGTTGGTGCTTACTGAATTTTCTTTGTTGGTCCCTTCTTGTTGCAGTCCGGCAAGACGTTTCTGACCCCTCGGCTCCAGGGCGTCCAAGTCGGCCACCAAGACCTCAACCTGCCCCCGCCGGCGTCCGCCGCCGCCGCCGCCGCGGCAGCCACGTCGACGTCGGCCGCGGTCTGCACGCTCGACATGGTCCGCTCCGCGCTCGAGCGCGCCACGGCCGGGAGGGCGGCAGCGGCGGCCGCCGCCGGTGCCTCCCCGGCCACGTCGTCGTCCTCGTCCGCGTCCACCTCCTCGTCCTCTTCCTCCGTGGGCAAGCGCCACCGCTCGCCGCCCGCCGGCACGGCGACGCCCGCGAGCCCGTCCATGCGGGCGGCCGCCTGCCCGTCCTGCCTCACCTACGTGCTGATCGCCGAGGCCGACCCCCGGTGCCCGCGTTGCGCCGGCAACGTCCCGCCGCTCGCCGGAAAGCCCCGGGATGCCGCCGCCGCCGGCGACGGCAGCGGGAAGAAGCCCAAGATTGACTTGAATGCGGCGGCGGATGACACCGAGTGAATGCAGAAGAAATTGGAAAGAAGAAAAATATTTTTTTCAGTTAACTTTTCTTTTTTTAGTGATACAAAAATCATTCTGATAAGTTCACTTATTCAGATCAGTCGTTTAGGCCTATATACCTCCTCAAAAAACTTATAGATATTACTATGATCGTAGGATCAAATCAGCTGGGCAAATATATAGAAGCCCAACCTCTGTTAATCTCTTTGTTCCTTATTTGTTGGTTTTTCTTCAAATTTTAGATGTACAAAGTAATTAGTTCAAACATTCCTTTTTGTCAATTTTGTTCCTTGTATATCTTCTTTCTTTTGATGTACTAATCAAATCTTATATTTACTTAGAGAATGGTCATTATCTTAACAGTACATTTTTCTCCTTTTTCTTGACCTATCATTTTGGACATTAATACCTCCATATTCCCTAGGGGCAATAGATAATGGTCAATTTTACCATTATTTGTAAAATACCTCAGCTACCAACGTAAATTTAGTACCTACTCCCTCCGTCTCAAAATAAACCAATTTTTCATTTTTTACCTATAATTTTTGACTCTTCGTCTTATTAAAAAATTTTTGCGATTGATATTTTTGTTTTTATTAGATGATAAATCATGAATAGTACTTTACATGTGGCTATTTTTTCTAATTTCTTGAAAATTTTTCAAATAAGATGATGGTCAAACGTTGGACACGAAAACCGGAGAATTGGTTTTTTTGACAGAGGGAGTACAAAAGAATTGGAGGTATCTAATTTTACACTAGAAAAAAATTGGTATCTCTCTTTACTTTCTCAAGGATGTAAAATTGCTTATAAATAAAATATTTTGAGAAATTCTAATGCATATGTTTAATCACTGTTTTATATATCAAAATATGAAGAAAGTTAATAATATATCTACAAAAATAATTGTTTGATAGACATACAGACATCATTTCCGCAAATTAAATATTATTTTTTCACATATAGTATGTTATAAACTTACAAGGATTCTAAGGTTTGTTGAAAAGCGTTACCAAATGAAATATAAATATATTTTGGTGTGTTCCATAGTGCAGGGTATTTTAATTTTGTCATAAATCTAAGTTGTTTAACTCATAATTAAGTTTATAAAAAACATACAATACCGACTAAACATGACAGTGAATTTTAATGAGACTAACTTGGTACCATAAATTGTACAATTTTTCTATATGCTAATTGATGATCAAAGTTGGAGAGGTTTCCGTACACAAAGGAGCATAGATGGTTTACATAGTTATATCGTAAATCACGCGTATTTTATAATATACGCAATACGCGAGTGTCATTAACTGTCCATAATGTTACTATAAAAATGACAAAATGCCATTCCATAATGTTGCTATTAAAATGCGTGGTCTCATCCAAGTAACCAAAGCTTATCAATCGCGACAGTGATACGATATTACTACTGGACAAGAACTCATCGCTATTCTGTATTTTTTTTCAGACTATTGGCTTCATCACATCGACAAGTCACCAAATTAAAATAAATATGCAATTAAGTTGTGATGACATGTGCCCATCAAATTTATTAATTTTATCACGCCTAAAAAAATCTGAAATTTAATTGTTTTGATAAAACATACTCTATCAATTCAACGGCAGCATCTCTTGCGTTCAAACTTAGCTCATTAATTTATTTTTACATTTTTTTTCTAATTCAAGGCAGGACCAGGTACGAACACATATTGATTAACGAACCGATTTTTCCCATTTCATTTAGTACTAGATTTTTCAAATATCTTTATTTCATATAGTAGTACAAAGCAACTTATCTTGATTTTTGCAATCTGATTAGTACTGGCCACTAGGGCCCGTTCGGCAGCTGGATAAGATATCTTATCTCGTTTTTTGCATTCACGTTTTTCGAACTAGTAAACGGCGTATTTTTTGCAAAAATTTTCTTTAGAAAAGTTGCTTAAAAAATCATATTAGCCTATTTCATATTTTTAATAATTAATTAATCATATACTTATCTATTTTCCGCGCCGGATAAATTACCTTATTTCTCTTCCTATCGAACCGGCCTACGTTATATTATACGGTCATATGAAATAAAAACCAAGTTTTCAAAATAAAACGGAGTACAATATATTTTTACAAAATATATTGACGAAATATCAGGAACGAAATGGTCATCGATCGTAGCAGCAATTCATGTCAGCTAGGTGCTTGTGGATGAATTCCAATTAATTTACACGTACGTACAAATTAATTGAAATTGGTCGACGTACATCCATGTGTACAATTTGCACGTACACGCTCTTAACCATTTTTTTTCTCCAACAGCAACATCTCGACCCAACGAGATATCTATCCTCACATCTTCGTATCTATCTTAATTACGCAGCATTAATTAATCATCATCATCATCAGTGAAGAACACGATAACCGATCGATTGATTAAGGGAGCAATTAAATAAGAATTAGCATGGTGATTAACGCCGTAATTAACTGGCAAATGGCGAGTGCTGTGCAAGCAATGGCTAGGAGAAATTGATGCATGCGTCTATGTATTACTACTACGTAGCTACCTCAATTAATGCACATTAATCCATGCAGATACGATCCAATGGGGGTTAATTAGTGCGATTATTTACGATGATTAATGACGACGACGATTTCTTTCTTTTCATATCTGTAGCCGATCAATTCAATCAATACTCTCCCTAGCTATAGATAATTTAATTGCATGTCGTCCATCCATTGGCCATGCAAGTAAAGTCTTCTCGATTACTTGAACAACTAATTAATATGGCACGTTTGGGTATTTACTCCTGATAGCTGCGTCCACCTAATTTTATTCATTTACTAAGAATATGTTCTTTTCTTGGATAAAAGATGAAAAAATAGCTAATCTTTTATAACTATTTAATATTATGTGCAATATAATTAACTACTATTAAATTAAAAAATATGAGATGGTTAATTTTTATATAAAATCTTTTTTCCAAAATATGGACCATTTAGCTATTCGAAAAATATACAGGTAAAATCCGAGAAAACAAGAATAATTCTATCCAACGAACGCAGCCTAACTTATTTGAATTTTTTTGTCAATTTAATTAATTAATTTATTTATTTATTTATTACGTTTGACTTGCCACCGTGGGTGCTAATCAGGTGAGGTTGTGTCAAGGAGAAGCCTGTGTTTTTATTAAATTCGCCTGCAAGCATGCTAGTTGATGGTGGCGGATTAACTGTCAATCTTGATGACATGTCACTGGCTAGCTGAGCAATGTAATCGCAGCTGACATGTCCATGGTTTAATTTGCAGTATACTATAGTCTATTACTTCTTCGATTTGCAAGGTTTCATTTCCTGTGTGGAGAAGAAAGGGAAAGAAAGAGATGAATGTCTCCAAAATTTTCACTAGGTGGCACACACTGAGAAGTGAGTTAAGACGATCTAATCTAATTAATCGAACCCTAACCTAGTCAGAATACCCGGCATATCCAATCAGCTTCGCGAAGCTGATGTTGCTCGAATTTGACCTTAATAAATTAACCTAGTAAGCTACTGGATGACAATACCACAAAAAAAATTGTGTCCAGTAAAATAAGTAATTTGCAAAATACATGGTATAATAGGAAAAAAATACTCATGGGCTTAGATGAGTAAAGAGGAGCCGTGCGGATCAAATTGAGCGGCTCAGATTCTCGATGGCACGCCTTACGCACAGGGGTGGACAGAAAACTCGTGCCTCGTTAGCTCGTTCGACTCGTGACAAACTTGGCTCGGCTCGGTTCGTTTCATTTTCGTAACGAGCCGAGCTAGCATTTTAGCTCGTTAGAGATAACGAGCCAGCTCGAGCTGGCTAGTGAGCTGCTCGCGAGCCTAACGAGCTAGACCAAAGATACACGATTCGCCGACATTCATTGATTCCACCCCAAAAAGCATATGTTCAATACTTTATAGATTCGTCATATGATTTGTTGGTTAAAACTTTAATATTTAGATACAATTTCATATGATTTGCATGTTTGAACTGAAAATTTGCTTATATAATCTATTGAAAAATTGTTTAAGTTAACTCTTCATGCACGGCTCGCGAGCTTAACGAGCTAGCTCGAGCTTTGTAACGAGCCGAGCCGAGCTGGGTTTTAGCTCGTTACGATAGCGAGCCGAGCCAGCTCGTTATCTTAATAAGCCAGACCGAGCCGAGCCGAGCTGGCTCGTTATCCACCCCTACTTACACATGGTCGTATCGCGGTTTCTAGGTTAGCCGTGAAATTCGTTTTTCATTCGTGTCTGAAAACCTCTTCCGACATCCAGTCAAACATTTAACGTGACACTTCTCCCAAAAATTTTCTCAATCTAAACACCCCTGAGGGCCTGTTTAGATCCATTTGAAATACCAAATGGCAAATGACAAAAGTTTTGGCATTGTATTTTTGCAACTTGGTGTTTAGAGGCATGCAAAAGTTACCATTTTTTTGGTAAAAGTGTGAGATGGTCCACATCTCTATGCGCTTTTTGACGAAATTTGCTATTTTAGACTGTCAAATGTCAAATACAAAGTTGTCATTTTCTTACCCTAGTGCTTAGATCCATTTTAACAAAAAGTGCTTAAAATGATAAAACTTTTATCATTTTAAAGAATCTAAACATCACCTGACCTAAGCTAGAGATGAGGTCGGGCCATCCTGAGTTCCTGACCCCTCCGCTTGAAAGAAAATTTTCAACTAGACCATCCTACCTGAAGGGCTTTAGAGCGGGGGTATGAGTGGGCCCTAGAAAGATATAGTTCTAAAGCTAATGGTCCTCTTACCTATCATATTTAATATTGCACAAGTCTGACACCAGGCATGCAGGATGCACCGAAACGCCCCACTACATGCTCTGGCACAAATTGAGACGAGAAGGACCCTGTCGTTCCAAGGATAGGTGTGAAAAAATTGGTAACACGCCCGGCTTTATGCCATAGGTCCTGTCAGCCATATCCCTATTATTACCCTTGAAAACTAAGGTGGTGTTTAGTTAGCGAAAACTTTTGGTAAAAAGGTCACGTCGAACGTTTGACTAGATATCGAAAGGGGTTTTTGAACACGAATGAAAAACAAATTTTAGATTCCGCTCGAAAACTGCGAGACGAACTTTTTGAGTCTAGTTAATCCATTAGCAAATGTTGGTTACTGTAATATTTATGACTAATCACGTCCTAGTTAGTTTAAAAGATTCGTCACGCGATTTCTCTCGTAACTATGTAATTAATTTTAATGTTTATATATATTTAATGCTTTATTTAGATGTTTAAATATTTGATGTGATTTTTTTATGAAAAAATTTTGGAAACAAAACAGGGAATACAGGGAATGACAACTTGTGATGTTGTCATGGGTAACGAGTAACGACCAACTACCGCGAAGGCACCTCTGACAAGCGGCCCCCAAGCAAAAACCATCCCGTCGGCTAGCAGCCCAATCGATAAAAACGTTTCACGGTTTTTACCTGTGTGTTTTTGTGATGTAAAAGCCTTGAAAAATAAAAAAAAACTTTTATCAATCACCACGTATATCATATATATGTTGTGTTCTTTTACATTCTCCGATTTTTTTCCTCCACCTTTATGTGCATGCTTTTCAAACCGTTAATTAAATAATGCATTTATCATGAAAAAATATTTTATATAAAAAACCATCATCTTATATTTCTAAGTAAAACTTTAGCCTCTCATTGATTAATTTTACTATTTATATAATTAAATAACTATCATAAAAATCACATAATCATTGATAAAAAAACCATAGTAAAAATATATATCTAATGCACCGTACTGATCATCATATCTCCAAGCTAGCATTGCCTACTCGCTAGCCCGGGCGATCACTTCAGCGATGGATGGATGGATAGAACCCATCTGCGTGAACAGTACGGGGCAGGTGAGAAGAGATGGGTCGTCGTCGTCGTCTTCTTGATCCCCGTTGAGTGCAGGTCAGACGACGACGGGAAGGAGAAGAACATTTATGGCCGGGTGATGTGCGCCGGCCTCCAGCGATCCAAACTCAGATCAATCCGGCCTGGGCCACGTTGGGGTGTGATTGTTTCGTTGAAATTAAATATAAGATACACGATTTATTAACTAGTATTACGAGTTAATTTGTGGCAAATTTATATATATATATATATATATATATATATATATTTATGTATGTATCTGTTGACGCTGAAAATAACGATCAACGGTCACACACGTAGGCCTGGGAGTCAATCTTAAATAGCTCCACTGTAGAACCTAAATTCTTAGAACGATGCGCGGGCGTGCCAGTCAGTTTGATCCTGCAACTGACAAGATAAACAATAAAACAAACCGATCGGCTATCGAGCCGATAGGTAACAAAAGATCCAGCCAATCAGATGTTGATGCTGCAACGGTTAGCCGATATGATAAACAATCGGCTTGGATCGACTAGAAACTCAATAAAAATAGACTTAAAATAAATATTAGACCAACGTAACCCGCCAAGTTACTTATTAATCTTAGTCGATCGGAGGAGTCCCTATAACTATATCGAACTAGACGTGCAGAGATTGGACTTAACTAAGACAGTATGCAGTCGAGTACGATATGATTGTAAGAAAGATAAAGATCGATAAGGCTAATAAACAAACCGACGAATTACTTGGAACTAACAATAAATAATATATCGCGATCGGCTAAAACCAATTCGCATATAATTCTCATAAGCCGATGCAACATAAATAAATGCCGATCTAACTAAATCAAGCCGATCGGTATAGAAATAATACAGTAAAGCAATCGGCTACTCTATTGATGTAAATACGATAAACATGTAGATCGGCAAAAATCATCGGCTATAGACAGCGAATAAATAACCAAGGTCTATAAATACCTAGCCCAGATTGCTAAGAATAATCATAGAAGATCGGATCCAACCAAGACAGTTCAAGATTAAACCTAGCAATGTCAGTATACATACTAAACAGATCTAGATTGCTATCAAGCCAATGAGCCAATGACCGATAACCTATCGGCTGGTACTCCGATAGAACAATGAACAAAATACATCGATCTAATATAAACCATTTGACAAACGCAATCTACTATATCGGACCTAACCGAGATAGTACTAGATTAAATATGTCAAATAGCGAATATCAAACCAACATATATCGCCCAAAGTGATCGACCGGATCAACTCAAAACACGAAAGTGATCTAAGTTGAAACTGACGCGATAACTAGCAATCACACAACTAGATTAGAAGATCAGACTGAACCGAGACAGTTCTAATCTAGTCGAACGATTACTGTGGCTCGGCGGAATGTAGGACTTACCCCTCCATTGGAGATCAAGACGATGCAGCCCCACGTCAGGTGTCAAGTTCCGCCAGAGTTGAAACCTCGGAAGAGGGTGGCGATGCGCCAAAAGTAGTTGATCTAATTATGATGTAGATGATCTACAACTATCCTGGGCACACATATTTATACCCTCGGACGGACACGAGTCCATATCGGATACAGCACAAGACTCCTAATTAATAAAAATAAACTCTATCTCTAATCTCTATTAAATACGACACGGATTCTAATAGATAAAAGAAAACAAACGAGTCCTAATCGGACTCTAATCTGCTAGAGATAAAATCTAAACTAACTCTAATTAATAGATAAATATATGCCGCCAAGCCTTGGTCTTCACGATTCCCTGTTGAATTCGGTCTCTTCTGGACAAAATATCTGTCGGCGGTTGCACATTTCCTTATCCGAATCCAATATGGAAATTTACCAAATTTTGGTGTTAACAATATCTCGTGATGATCTAAAAATAAAGACCACAGAGTAAAATACAATGAAAAAAACTTCCTAAGTTGTAAAAAATTAAAATGTATCTTATAGTGATTAGCATAAACAAAAATACGAGGTGTTTCCAATTTACAACCTGTTTATTTTCGTGAGATTCTTTAGATTCTGTACATAATTTAATTTCATGATAGCTATTGTAGAAATAAATAACGAACTAACAACCTCTTGACATTTACTATAGAAATACGTCTGATGTTATAATTTTTTACGCGAAACTCACCGTTTTAATGTTTAAACATCTACGAAAATTCATAATGGATATAATGAGAAAAGAACGCCTTAATTGCAAGCGCTAGCTAGCTCACCTACGTACTCATACTGGTCTTGGATTGATCGCCGGTATCCTCTCCACGTAGATATAGATGCCTCTCTTTTTCAACCTTAAATTTAAAATTTATTTTACAATTTTTATTATAATTTATTTTTTATTCTTAACTTTTAGATCATTAAGAATATATACACATACACATTTATTTTATAAATTGTTTTTTATTTATAAATATCATTTAACTTTTTAAAATAAAAAACCAAACAATTCACACCAAATCAGAGAGTAGTCACTAGCTAGCTAGCGTTTGCACGGTTGTGTCCCATAATAATTCTATTTTTTTCCGTGTCTAACGTTTGACCATTTGTCTAATTTGAAAAATTTGTACGAAAACTTAAAAAAATTAGTCACTCCATATTTTATCATATAGTAACAATAAAAATATTAATCGTAAAATAATTTTAAATAAAACGAAAAGTCAAAATATTTTATCAAAAAACTGAAAAATAAAGTTATTATGGAACGGAATTAGTACAAGTCAGTGGTGGGGACTGCAGCAAGCTAGCTGATCTGATGTAGCGTGGTACGAGCACTCACTCCTTTGGATGATCGGTGGCGATGACGATGCAAGCTCTGATCGATCCAAGATACTGATACGGATCGATCTGAACATGAATGTAGTCTGTACATGAATGTAGTAGGGTGAAAACTACAGAAATTTGTAGCATGTCTATCGAAACGATGTTTGGTTAGATATCAACGAAGTATGTTTGTAATTTTAACTATTTAATGTCCATTATGATACGATGGAACACGGTTTATAAAAGGTTTATATATAATTTAGAAACAGAAACAGTCAAAAACATAATATCTTTTATAGAACCGACGCTTGTTTAATAGGGAATTTTCGTGAACATTTTTCACCCCCTGCAAAATGATGGCAGCGGGTGATCCGTCATCCATCAGCAGTCATTAATCGGTGTCCGATCGAGACTGTTTTGGACTTCCACGGTCGACTCTGCATAAATTAGGAGACATTTAACTGTTTGGCACTCTTCGCTCTTGAATGATAATAAATTGTCTATAATATATAATATATAAACCATTATATGTTTATGATATGTACAAATCTACTACAAATGATTAATTATTCCTGTTATGAGATCAGAGGTCGTCTTTCCCTCCTTCAAGAAAAATGTCAAATAATGTATTCGTAGATAAAAACAATTTATAAAAAAAATTTCTACATATATATGTTCGTTCGTAGTGATTTAAAAGCCTGAAAAACAAACCGCAAAGAAAATTTCTTTAAATCAACTTAAATTTAAGATTGAAAATTTAAATTTTATCTAATAAACCTAAACAAAAGTGAATACTTGCTTTCATCGTTGTTTGCCGAAAGAAATCGTAGTTAAGCATTAAGTAACTCAATCTGTACGACTAGTGGGGCATGCAGAAGACTAGCTTAGCAGATCAGTTTTATGGAACAGTTAACACGACTATAAACTAGTAACCGAGCCAGATGAGTTTCATGGGGATAAAACTTCTTTCTCATCTTATAAAACTCTCTTATTTAATGACCTTGCTAAGTCAGCAATTTTATTGACGTAGCACCATATTTAATGTGCATAACATCCCTATAAAATATGCATTGAGACTGACCTAATTAACGTACCAGACATGATTATTTGATACAGTTAGGTCAGTCTTAATGCATGTTTTATGGGATGTCGTGCACATTAGATAGGGTGTCATATATTAATAAAATCGCTGACATGTCAGTATCATTAAATGAGAGAGTTTCATAATATGAAAAAAAGAAATTCATCCTATAAAACTCATCTGAATCGATTCGATTATGTATTTACAGTACCGCTGGCTCGTCTACCGAACTACGACGACGAAGAACAATCCTCTAGACGGACGTAATTAATTAAAGGCGATGACATGCTTGCACGACCTGTGCAAGTAACCATGCAAAATGTAGATAATGCAAGTACTCGTGAATTAAACCGCGTCGCTCTCCAAGAAGAATTAGGCACGTAGTCTCTCAGATCATTCCCAACCTATAATACTAGATGTAGTTTTCATAAACTTCTCAACTCATAACACTAGATGTAGTTTTCATAAAATTCACATTATCAATAAACTAGTACTAGACATTACTCTTTCAATGCAAGCACCACTATTTCATACTTTAATTTAATACTACTTATCTCATATGATATCTTGAATGTTGTGTAGAAATGAGACATGACATGGTTTCATTTTCTTTTCTTATTTATTCACTTGCTGTATCATCTTTTATTATAGATGATAACTTAATTAATGTTATGGAAAACATCCTAGTCATTGAGTTAGAAATGCCCTCGGTATGCTAGCTCACGCTTTATTAACCATCAAAAAGATAATTTATTGGTAAAGTAGATAAATAAACATATATGTTGATTTAAAAGCAAACAATGTAAAATCAAACGCGAGGAAAAAATTGCTACAGAATCAATCAAAAATAACTTTTAAATTTGAGAATTTAGACAGCGAAACGATAGGGGCCGCAAGTCCTCTCAGCCCGGCCGCTTTTAACATTTGAACATGGCAGGGATGGCAGGGATGTAATGTACCTATTTTTTCTATAAAATCTACGGGTTAGGTTCAAAATATGTTGAATAAAATTTTATAGAAATTTTAGCTAAAGTTTTTTAAAGATTAAATAGGATCGTCAAAGAATCCAAACGAATTCTCGTCGCGGAGCCGTATGCATGCACGGCCGGGATACGGTCGTCGACGTGACTATGTACGTACGTATGCTGTTGCTGCTATGGTAGATCGGGCTGGCCTGTGCGTTCGGTGCTTGATGGATTAATCAGCAGCAGTAACGGACATTGATTTTAATATCTCTATCACTCATTTTTACATATCAAAGAAAATATATGTCAAAATTCAATCCATGTAAGTCACTAAGAAAGAACAAAATAAACCCCGATTATTGTCGAAGTAAATTTTAATCCCGTATGTTTATACAATGATATGATATATCGTATATCACTTATCTTATAATTGTTTTAAAGTCATTTAGGTGATATACATCGAAACGACAGTAATTATAAAATATTTTCCCAAGCAACAAAGTTAAATTCGCTCCTATCCTAGCCGCACGCACGTACGCGTCTTCGTTTTTTATATTGGGCTGACTGGGCTTCTCAGATACACACGTGGGCCGTGCAAGGGGGCCCGGGATCTGATGTTGGGCTGGCCCGCATCTGATCTGGTGGATGAACAAATGCATGGGCTCTCTGTTTACAATTTCTCGTTTTTTTTACTAGAAAAAGAAATACCGAGACCGTCACGCTATATGGACTACACAATCCTTCCTCTCTTTTATTAAGCGCGAGTCCAGTCGATGACACACTGATTCGGATTTACGCGAGGACGGAAACGTTATTTATTTCTTTTCGCCGTGCCCTTCCCCCCGCACGTCTCCCGTTGGCGTCGCCGGTCTCCGCCGCCGCCCCTCCAGCGCTCTCCAGCCGCCGGCGCCGACCCTCTACCCGTGGCCCTCCCTCCAGCCGACGCCAGGCGCGCTCAGCCCCTCCACCCGGCGCCCGGAGCCCTCCAGCCGCCGACGCCCGGCTGCCGCATCATCTGCCGGCGCCGTCCCTTCACCCGGCGCCTGCAGCTCCGCCGGCCCCTCCAGCATCTGCAGCCGCCGGACCGGCGACACCTCCAGCCCCTCCAGAGGTAACCAATTGAATCTGGTATCTGAATCTCTCTCGCAGCTATGGTGGAGAGGCGGCAGCGGAGGAAGCCGCTGGTGCTCGCCTCCACGCAGGCGCTGCTCGACTCGCTGCCGGGGAAACGCCGCGGGTTAGCGGCCCTTCCGCCGCCTCCCGAGCCGGTGCGCCTCAGGGCCGGCGTGCTCCGCTTCCCCTCCTCATCGACCGCGGGCGGCGGTGAGTTCGGGGAGGTCGCCTCCTTCGTCGCTCTCCCCTCGTCCGCGCTCCGCCGGCTCGCCGTCGTCACCGGCACGCTGGTAAATGGCCCCATTCGCTCTTGTGAGATCAATTCTCAATTATTTCGTGCCAATTGGATTGGTATGTTGAATGATTCGGTCGTGCCAATTGGATGGGTATGTTGAATGATTCTCCTCACTTTGGGAGGAGAATCTGGTCCTTGAGGAGTGAATTGGGTTTCATGGAACTAGGATGATCACATACGGGTATCCTTTGGCGGATGGGAATTGGTGATTAGTTTAGCCAAACTGAACTTCAGGTGTACAGCATTTAATTAAGCAGCATATAGGAATATCTTATGTTGAAAGTAATAGGCAAAATTTTAATCTGCAGGTGCTTGTGAAGAATGCTGACAATAGTGTTGGAAGGATTGCCAAAGCAGTAGTACTTGATCAACCATACCTTGATGATTCCCTAACAGAACATACTGAGCCTGTGGTCGTAGCCTCTCCCTCAGATAATGTAATGGGTATCTTGCCCTGTCATTCTTTTCCAACAAACGGCTTTCAACACTTGGATGAAGAGGTCGCTTATGTTAGTCCGCTTTTGGCATTCAACTTGGGGGTCCATATCACTTGTCTCAAGCTTCTTGTGCAAAACAGAGATAAACCTTTTAAGTTTTGTTCTAAAGTTGAAGAGAGTGATCTAGTTGCCAGTGGAGGAAGTAACCTTACTTTTCCCTTAGAAATTCTTCCATGCCCACAAATGCCAAAATATGCTTTGCATTTGCGAGTTTCTGTTGTGAAGATTCCTGAATGTGGTGTTCTTGCTTCTCTAAAGACAAATTCCTCCATTGGAGGAAATGACTACCAAGACATGATTGATCAAGCTTTGAACGAGCACTTCAAGTTTGATAGGTTACTAGCAAGAGGGGATGTTTTTTGCATACGGAACAATTGGAATTGTAGTGCAACCTCCTGCCTTGCGTGCAATAGGGAGGACAATCGACTCCATCCTCGTGATTTGATTTACTTCAAGGTAAAGTACATGTCATGCATGTTTCTATTGATATGCTGGACAAAGGTGTTATATAACTTTTAGATCATGTTTGGCTTGATGGGTTAACATTTTAACTACCTCACTAGGTAACCGGCATGGAACCATCAGATGAACCAATTCTTCGTGTCAATTGTAATCAAACAGCCCTTGTTCTTGGGGGTAGTGCTTCTGCTCCAATACCCCCTTACAGCTTGTTTGCTGCTCCTGGGGTTTCAGTTCCTTTGCACAGTGAAACAGTGGAGCAATTAGCATCTATCATTGCACCAGCACTATGTCCTTCGAACATTTTACCGAAAGTCAAGTTTTCCACTTTCTTATATGGCCCTTCAGGTTATTGCACTTCAACTATCACTCTCAGACTCCTAGAAATTTATTTTCAGTGTTTACTACTCGCCAGAACTTCACAGTTACTAACAGAAAAGGTGAAAGTGCAGGATGTGGAAAGCGGACAGTAGTCAAGCATGTTGCCAACCATTTGGGTTTGCATGTGGTTGAGTGCAGCTGTCACGATCTAATGACTTCATCAGAAAGTGGGGCGCCAGCAGCACTTATGGCTGCCTTCAAAGAAGCTCAGAAGTACTCTCTTTGTGTCCTCTTGCCTTCTTATTCTCTACCGTTGAAATGTGTTCATGTTTTAGTTACAAAAACATTTTCTATAGTTTGTTTTCTTCGGGTTGTGATATTTACTTTGTTCACTTGTGAATAACTTTTCATGAAGGTACTCACCATGTATAATCCTTCTTCGCCACTTTGATGCAATTGGGAATGTGTCCTCCAACGACGGGACACAATCTGCACAATCTGGAACTGCAGCAAACATTGAATCTGCCATCAAACAGTACATTGGACAACATTGGGTTGCTTTGGAATCGCCGCCAGCAAGAGATTTAAATGGAAATCCAGTAAGTATTCCTTCCACCTTCCTTTTAAGTTACCCCTCATTTTGTGTTATAAGACCATTCGTGTCATGTTTCTTATCGTCAAACCTCCCTTTATTTCAGTACCTTGTGGAACCTGAATGTGTAAGCTCGCTTCAAGTTATACTAGTTGCAACTGCAGATCGTGCTGAAGGGATGCAACAATCTATTAGGCGGTGTTTCCGCCATGAGATAAAAATGAAAACCATAAATGAAGAACAGAGGCAAAACTTGATATCTGAAACACTCCATTTTGTTTCAGCGGCTGCTGATGGGGTAGATCTTCTCGCTATTGATCTAAAAGTCAAGTATTTTTGCTTTAACATTACATCTGACGCTTGTTTTATTTCAATTTTCAGAGTACCAACAACAAGTTTGTAAAAGATTTAGCAGTGCAAACGTCAGGTTTCATGCCTAGAGATATATTTGCATTGGTTGCAGACGCTGGAATATCTTTTGCACATAAACTTGCAATGGAGAAAACTAGTAGTGAAGGCGGTAAGGTTGAAGGCATCCTTCCTGCGAGCTCTCCAACCACTCAAAATGAAGAAAAACATTTTTGCAAAGAATATATTTTGTCTTCTTTGGAACGGGCCAAGAAAAGGAATCGTGCTGCATTGGGTACACCCAAAGTAAGACATTTCAAATTCCTTTCTATATCTTATATTCTTCTAGCTTTTGGCCCATCAGCAGACAGCTCTGCCCTCGTGTGTGTGTAATTTAGCTTGCTTTCATCAAGTACTTGATTTGGAATTTCACGTGCTATAGGTTCCTAATGTCAAATGGGAGGATGTTGGTGGTCTTGAGGAAGTGAAAAAGGTTATTCTAGATACTATTCAGGTAAATTTTCATAGATTCATCCCTGGGTGTGGTAATGATAATAATCTGTCAATGCAAATAAAATGTTTATTGTAACTTTTGCATATGAAGCTGGTTTAGTAAGTTTGTGAATAGTAACTTGTCTATTTTTATGCTATGTAGTTGCCTCTGTTGTACAAGCACCTATTCTCTTCTAAATTGCGGAAACGGTCAGGTGTTCTGTTGTATGGACCTCCTGGCACAGGGAAGGTAGGTTAACTGTGCTGTACTGTTCTATACTTTCTTTTTTTCACAGCTGTCCAAAGAATATAAGTACATACAGAAACAGTGTTTGATGTCATTATTTTTTTTTGTCAATCTGCAGACATTATTAGCGAAAGCAGTAGCAACAGAGTGTTCTTTAAACTTTCTTAGTGTAAAAGGTCCAGAATTGATTAACATGTATGTTGGAGAATCAGAGAAGAATGTTAGGGACATATTTGAGAAGGTAAAATGATTTTAACCACCATACAATTGCCATAAGATATGCTTATATGATTATAGTTCTGACTTTTCTGTCAACCTCAGGCTCGATCTGCACGACCATGTGTAATTTTCTTTGATGAGCTTGATTCGCTTGCTCCTGCACGAGGGTCCTCTTCAGATTCTGCAGGTGTGATGGATAGAGTAGTTTCCCAGGTATGATTGACTTCATCACTGAGGTGGTGTCACAGTTTTCTTTTCTTTATCTCCAATGTTAAAATATTGGACTTTGTGTTCTCAGTCTCCCTTTTCCTCTCTTTCGTAGTTGCTTGTGGAGATTGATGGGTTGAGCGATAACAGTCAGGTTATTTTCCTTGCCCATTTTTTTTTACTAATTTTGTTCCAGAGATGCTTTGACATAAAGGGAAACATCTTCCCAATTCTTTATATAGGATCTTTTCATTATTGGAGCTACAAATAGGCCTGATCTCCTTGATTCTGCGCTTCTCCGTCCTGGCCGCTTTGATAAGCTTCTCTATGTTGGTGTAAATTCAGATGCATCATATAGAGAAAGGTTGCCATCAGTATTTGTTCATCAACTTTCAGATTTTATTGCAAGATTGCGCCTTTGATCTAACTGTAATTGATATGCAGGATCCTGAAGGCACAGACACGCAAGTATAAGCTCCATGAGAATGTTTCTCTCTTGTCAATTGCTCAGCAATGTCCTCCAAACTTTACTGGTGCTGATATTTACGCATTGTGCGCAGACGCATGGTATCATGCTGCTAAGTGCTTGGTGAGTAGTAGCGGTTCGTTGCCACTTAACTGGTTGTTTCTTATCTCTGCTCTGTTGGGCTTACACCTGGTATTTCAAGGCCAAAACACTTGAGGCTGATCCTTCAAGAAACAGCGAAGCCAATGCTGATGATGTCATTGTTGAGATGAACGATTTCATGACGGTAAGACTCCATATCATTTTGGGCATGAAAATAAGTATGGTTTGGTCATATCAACTAGTTTTATTTGTACGCAGGTGTTAGGGGACATCTCACCATCGTTGTCTATAGAGGAGCTACAGAACTACGAACAATTGAGGCATAAGATTGAGGGGCCTTCTAGATGACGTGAGTTAAATCTTCAGGGGGGGTTGCCAAAAGACTCGTTTTTCTGACATGAAAACGTTTATTGTATTGTTGCCCTCCCAAGATTTGATGTAATTCCACGTCCGAATTTTTTCATTCTTCGGTTTCAGTGTATTTGACACATGGTGGCCATGACGAGAGCTTTGTCAGGTGATGGAAACGGGCATCGTTTTTCCCTCCGCCGTCCCAGATCTTCCGGGCCCCGGTTATATTTTGACTTCAACACGAGCTAACTGAGCTTATCTGTAAAGGCATTATCAACTAAATTGATTAGGAGTAGGATTTTAGCAAAAGCTACATTGTAACTCATATACAGATAATGGATATATCTTGTAACATCTCAACAATATAGCCCCATCGTTCAGAGCGGACAATACAACATTTTACCGGACAACTTTTTTTCTTTGTCGACTGTTAGTTTGGTAGCACCTTCAGCAAACTTATATTACTCCCTCTTAATTTTTTTTATTTAACATGGTTGACCTTTGAGTTATGTTTGACTATTTGTCTTATTTGAAAAAAAATATAATTATAAATTATTTTGTTATAGAGAAAATTTAAGCATGGCTTATAATTTTACATATTTAACAACAAATCAAATAAGACACAGTCAAACGTAGATCTAGAAATTAATAATATAAAATAAAAAACAAACCGCAGGGAGTATCATTTTCTCCAGTAAAACAACAACATTTAAACCACCTTAACGTCCAAAAAAGTAATTAACTCTGTCAGGTAATTACACGGTCTGGTGTTGTGACTCGTGGCCGGACACGGACGCTCGAGCATTTTGGAATACTGGGATAAGCGACGTAAGGTGCGTAGCAGAGCAGCAGCTGCTGGTGGTGTTACGCATGCAGACGCAGATGTGCAAGTAGGCGTGACAGATACAGCCGCTCTGGTCACTGCGACGACGAGGACTGCACGGATCGCTACAGTGGCAGGAGCTGATCGGATCAAAGAAAAGAAAAAGCCGGCCTCGCCTGGCATCCTGTATGTCGTTCTCGCCCGAACAGGCCGGATCGATTGGGTTCGTCAACGCTCGGGGGGCAGGTCGGCAGTGCACGAAGCCCCCCGCGCACACGGATGCGGCCGTGGTGGTTGCGGGGCACGGCACAGTACGTGGTGGGCGTGTGACGCCGAAGGCGGCGGCGGCGAGCTACTCAAGAAAACATGCGTGGCGCTACGGCCGTTTCCAGTGAGAGTTTCGGTTCCAATATTATTAAATGACACGACACATACGTAAAAACAGTAATATGGTATAGATTTCAAGACAAGGGATGGGTTGAATTTCAAGTATATAAAACTTAGCTAGTGTTTAGATTGAGAAAATTTTTAGGAGAAGTATCGTGTCAATTGTTTGACCGGATGTCGGAAGGGGTTTTTGGACACGAATGAAAAAACGAATTTCACGGCTAGCCTGGAAACCGCGAGACGAATCTTTTGAGCCTAATTAATCCATCATTAGCACATGTTGTTTACTGTAGAACTTATGGCTAATCATGGACTAATTAGGCTCAAGAGATTCGTCTCAAGATTTGTTTCATAACTATACAATTAGTTTTTTGGTTCATCTATGTTTAATGCTTTATTTAGGTGTCCAAAAATCCGATGTGATGTTTTTGGAGAAAAATTTTGGGAACTAAACAAGGCCTTAGGCCGCGTTCGGCTATGCAGCCAAATTACCCACCCTCGTTTTCCACGTGCACGTTTTTTGAACTGCTAAACGGTGTATTTTTTGTAAAAAAATTCTATAGAAAAGTTGTTTTAAAAAATCATATTAATCTATTTTATATTTTTTTAATAATTAATAGTTAATTAATCATTACTATTACTATGTTTTTCGTGCCACTCATCAGTTAACTTATGCCCTTCCATTCGAACGGGGTCTTAGTATACATGGTAAACTAGACTCAAACTTTCATTGACAGTAAATTTTTTTTATCTCCACGTATTTAATTAATTTTATCGGTCACTTAGATTCAACGTTCAAGTAATTTGTTATCTATAAAACCACGAATAGAAATTTTATATGAAGAACACTTATTTTATTGATTCATTCGAATATGTTTTAACAGGATATATAATCTTGCGGTCGTAATGGGCTAGGATTCAGATCCTCCGTGGCTGTAGTACTGCTCACCGATACCGCGCCCGTTTGGTTGCTAGTACAACGATGTGATCTGACCGCACGCGGTTTAGCCTGGTCCCGCGCGCGGCTACGGCCAAGCCAGCTTGCGGATTCGCGTGTTCCGACGGAGTCAATTAATCGGATTTTCGCTTGACAGCCACGTTTTCTGGATAACAAGGGTAACGTTGAGTGCTGAGAGAAGGTAAAGTATTAGACTATAAGTCAGCTATAAATATATTTTAAAGAGATAAAAAAATAAGAGTGAACAATGAACTATTAATTTGATGCTACAACACGGGCTTCAAGATACATTGTGTGTAAGATATATGGAACCATATACTAATATTTTATAAATAACTATTGTATAAATTTACTATTAAATTAACTATAAATAAATTGTAGCCAATATTTAGCTATACTATTGAAATTGAACTTGCTCTGAAGGCGCAAATTAAACATCACGTGGAGAGGCAGAGGCTGATAACCGCTGCCCATTTCAGACTGGCCCGTTCTTTACGTACGGCTTTATGGGCTTAGCTACTTATTGTTTCTCAACATGCATTTGAAAATGGTCTTCAAACCGTTAAATAATGTGTTTTATATGCAAACTTTTTACACAAAACTTATATTTTAAAATTAAAAATAATACATTTTTTAGGTTTTTATAATTAATAATTAACTAATTATATATTGAGCATGTCTCTGGTTTAGAGTGAAGTTAATAGGCTAACTCCAACGGTAGACAAGAACGCGTCTACCTGCAAGGAAGTTAAGAAGCATATATGAACCCATAGTTCGTATTCAAGACCAAACACATGTGATTTCCAAGGTCCAACAAAGAAATCTGCACTCTTATCTTCTCATTTTATTTATATTTATAAGATAAAATTTAAATTTTTAACTTTAAATTTAGATTTGATTTAAAAACAGCGTATATAAAAGTTTTATTATAAATTATTTTTCGACACTTAGAGGCAAAAGATTACGCCGAAAACCCGCGAAATCGCGGGCGGGAGAGCGCAGCGTGCGCTCCTCAATCTTCATCCCCGCATGCGCGCGTGCAGCATCATGTCGACAGAGAGATTGGTGTGGCCGGCACGAGGAGGCGCGACTAAACCAGGACAAAAACGAGACACTTGATCAGGAAAGAGAGAGTGATTGATTTGGAGCAATCCGCTTTTGATTCTAGCTCCAATATGATCTTCATCTCAATTCAAATCATCTCCAGTATAAACACTTGCAGTTCGGACTCGTCGTCTGAAGACCGTGCAACTCTATGTTCTAGTCTACCCGCCCTGTCGATCTGTGCGAGTTTCAAGATTGATCAGCATGCATGTACGCCGTCGTTCCTACGCACACACGAAAAGCAACGAGGTATGCACCAAGAACACGACGACGACGCACGTACGTCGATCGTACGTGCTGGTGAACACGGCGTGTCATCGTCGCCGGAACGAAGAAGCTCCGGCGGCGCTGTCCGCCGCGACGGCTTGTCGGAGCTCGTCGGCGGTGCAGGGGACACGCAGCACGCCCTTCTGGTCGTACCCGAACTCCCGCGCCGCCTTCTCCAGCAGCGCCCCCACGCGCGGCCGCTCCAGCGCGCGCACTTCCACCACCACCCGCTCGCCTCCGCCGCCGCCGTCCCCGACCAGCACCAGCGCCACGCACCCTCTCGGCACGGCCGCCGCCGCCGCCGCCTTCTCGCCGCCGCCGCCGGGAACCAGCCGCTCGCACGCCTCTTGCCCGGCGACCACCCTGCTCCTCCTCCAGCTCACCATGCCGTTCGCTCGCCGCCGGCGAAGCTAGAAAACACAACAAACTAAGTGCAATGATTTGCTGATCATGTGGCTCGTCGACGAGCCGGTGCATTTATAGGCGAGGCGAGCGAGCGTGCGCGTGTGAGCAGCGGTCAACGTGCAAGAAACTAAGAATGTCACGGCGATGGCGACGGCGCACTAGCATCATCATCATCGATCATCGTCGTCGTCCAATTCCTTGACCGGTCTTTCATTCGTTGCCAAAAAACAAACAGAACGAGCCGCTGACCGGGCCCTGAACCGAATATTTTCTACTGTAACTCACTAAACTCGCGGACAGAGACGCAGAAAACGTTGACACGGAGGCAGACAATCAGCCAGCTAAGCTATGTGTGTTGCTACCGGTAGCACCGTATACGCGACAGGATTCAGACAGCTTTTTTTTTCTGTACCAAAAAAAAAGGGGCGATTGTTTGCCATTCTTATGGAAAATGTCAAACGATATATTTATAAATAAAAAATAATTTATAAATAAATAAATATATATATATATATTTATTCTTGGTGATATAAAAACTAGTGCTAAAAAATAAATTTCGGTGAAAAAAACTTAAAATCAATTCTGTAAATTTAAATTTTGGCTTATAAGTAGAAGTGAAAAGATGAGGATGAAACTTTTTTTTCATGCTGACTCGGTCCAGATCATTACGTGCTATAAGCTATCTGAGATTGACAGGAACAGACACTTTGTGATTGGCCAGCCAAACGAGTAAAGGAAATCATAGGAGAATATCATTAACTAAACTAAGCCCATCTTATTTTACCAAAGTTTGCCTAAGTTCATACATTTCTTTAATTTTGATCTAACGCCTCTACTCAAAGTGGCACGTGCAGACGAAGCACCACGAAAACGTGATCGGTATCCTGAAACATAAATTAATTAAACCTTGACAAAATGGCTACGGAATCAAGCCGAGCATGGATGAAAATTTACCTTTCTTGGTAGGAAAAGGCAAAACGAGAATCAAATTAAAGGCGTCAATGGATCCGATTCAAAAAGTATGTTAGTTAAAGAAGAAAAAACACGCCTCCAAAAACGAGCAAGCAAATAATTAACCAATGTGCGCTAGCTGCAACTACTAGTTAATTTAATTGAGAAACTTTAGCGTTGGCCAGAAATTTTTGACCGGGTGTCAAAAATTCAAAACGCCGTAATCAGCAGCGTTGAAATTTGCAGGCAGGGCAGCCAAAAACCCATCAGGCTCGATCACTAGATTAGCTCCTAGGACGTGAGAACATACAAGACTCTTATGCTAGTACAAGCAATGAACAAAAGGATAGCAGCATAACTAGGCACTCATCTTTTCGCTCATATGTGCTTATAAGTTAAAATTTAATTTTTAAACTTAAGTTTAAAGGCTTTTCTATCATCCTTGAAAAGTACCTAAAGGTATCAAGAATTTTAGTATAAATTTATGGTATCTCAAGGTACAAAGTACCTCAAGGTATCACACTTTTCACACCAAACTTTTACGCCAAAAAGTGTAGTATTTTGAGATACTTTTTCAAGTATGGTAAAAAAGTTCTAAATTTAAAGTTGATTATAGGATTTTTTTTATCGTAGTTTATTTTTCAGTTTTTGCTCTTAGATCGGTAAGAACACGTATATAAAAGTTTGAGCAATTTTACAGTCCAACAAAAAGTAACAAAAAGTACCAGTACCTCGTATTACCAAATCATTTTTAATCGTTGGATCTAATAGTGCACATCCTACTCAGCTAAATCCAATGGTGAGAAATGATTTGGTACCTCAAGGTATTTTTGTTGAGCAATTTTCCCATGGTACCATAAGGTACCACTGTTTTTTATGTAAAATTTGGTACCTCTTAATTTAGGTACTAGAAGCTACCAAATTTTATATAGAAAACAACGGTATCTCATGATACCTTCTCAAGCATACGAAAAATGCTCATTTTTGTTAGACCGGAGCAAATCTTTAAAGTTTTATCACAAATTATTTTTTATTTGCAAATATATTGTTTGATTTTTTTACTAAAAGATAGAAAAGATGGCCTTAATGGAGATGGATTAGTTGGAGCCCAATCATCAATCCCTTGGGATCATTGTCAGCACAAATATTTGACCTTTTTTTTCTGAATGGGCAGAATATTTGACTTAGACTGCACCAAGGAGCTAGCTAGATACATATAGCTAGCGATGGAGTGAGCTGATGAAATGGTTGACCCCCACCACCTCTGTAGAATGAATGGATATGATACTAGGATGACTATAACTAAAGAGTTCTTTCACACATATACTTTTCTCTTCGCCTTTTTTCAGTTTTTCGTAGGGCTTCAAAATTCGAAGATAACCGCTCAATTATAATGATTATTTGCCATCTCGAGTCAACTCGTACTGAGAGACTGCTCGGTAATGTCTCGTACACGATTTTATTCAAATTTTGGAGGAAACGGACGTTCTCTATGAAAATCATGTAAAAGTGTAGCGTTTCAAATGAGCCTTAACATGTTATGTCTAAAAATCCAAGGCTCATGTACTATCCTAGTATTCACTAGCACCACCTAAGTACATGTCGTACGTACGTCACCGAGCCCCGGCGGCGTCCATGGCGAGGGCTCGCCGGAACTCGTCGGCGGAGCAGGGGATCCGCAGCACGCCGTCCTGGCCGTACCCGAACTCCGTCGCCGCCTTCTCCAGCAGCGCCCCCACCCGCGGCTGCCCCAGCGCCGTCACCTCCACCACCACCCTCGTGATCTCCACTCCGCCGCCGTCGCCGTCGCCGTCGCCGACCAGCAGCAGCGCCACGCACCCCCTCGGCACGGCCTCGCCGCCGCCGCCGCCGTCGTTCCTCCTCCATCCCATGGCAACCGGCCGGTCGGCGGCGACGATCGAGTTGGACCGATCGATCAGCACGATGGATGGATGGATCGATACGCGCCGGTGCAACTATGCCAGAGCAAGCCCGATCGAAGAGGCAGACAAGTATTATAGGTAGTGCGTGTGCGTGCAGTGGTCAACGTGTGGTGCTAGCTTTCACGTTTCCCGGCGAAAGGAACGTGACACACAGTGTCACCTGATCGTGCGCGACGAGCGAACCGTAGCTAGTGTGACCCGATCGTTGACACGCGCGCGAGTGTTTTGCACCCAGCCAAACGAATTAGTCCCATTGTACCGTTATACGTACGACCCAATTGTACTATCTGTGATACGACTGAAACAATATAACTATTGATTAGATAGAGGGGTCAACTGGTCAAGCAAGTGGTGCTGCAGCCGTTGGATGGTTGAGTTATACGTAAATCGGATGGTTAAGTCGTACGCATAGCAATACATCTGTTTAATATTATAAGATTTGCTAGTCTAGACTAAATTTATACTTGTGCTAATAGTTTTGGACATGTAATGTTGATAAAAACAACAAGTTATCTGACCGACCGGTCGGCCGGGCGCCAAACCCAGGCCAAACACCGTTAACCTGGCAGTGACGCAGAAAAAGGATCGGAGTTTTATGCTGCCAGGCTGCTATACGTGACAGGACGCAGAAACGACATTGGTTTCTGACTCATACTTGACCCACCAGCTCGCTGGGGTCGGGTCCACATTGATTTGCTCACGCCGCTATCTATATATGACAACGTTCTTTCAAGAATGACGGATAAGATCGATTATCTAATCAACATATAAACGATGATGGTCAATCTGCTTTATAAAGAGGATGAACTTCACTTTTTATAAAACATACGTAGTTTAGCACGTCCGGAAACATAGTCGCAAAAGTTGTATCCTACTACGTCGATTATATTATGTCGACTATATTCTATAACGAATGATTCGTAACTAATCGAGACCAGGGGAACGACGTCAAAGCGGTGGTTTTATTTGTGAACAAAACTGTTATATACATAGTCTTAGTGGTTCAAAAGTCACATACTGGAAAATAATTTTTGGTGAAAAAACTCTAAAAATAACTTTAAATTTAAGATTAGAAATTTAAAATTTGATATGCTTAAGCAAAAGAGAAAAGATGGGGTTAAAAGTGAAAAGCCCATCATATTTTACCTACATGCAAAAGTTGCACACATTCTCTCTTTCTTGGGCAGACATTCGAAAGTCGCACGTGTGCAAACATATGCAACGCGACGAAACTTCGATTTTCCCGAATCCTGGGTGCTGTATGTTCCATCAGATTTGGATCGATCGTCCTGAATTCATCCCTCTCATCAGTTTCACCCACCGATACTCATCTTCTCCTTAATTCTCTTCCTCTTCTTCGTCGTCTTCTTCTTTTCAACGCTGCTGCAATCTATACCCGGATTCAGTCCAAATCTCCCTGATTAATTATCCCTAAAAGGCGAAACAAGAATTGATTATCTCCATCAAAAGGCATCAGCTGGACAAAAGAAGGAATGAATGAAGAAATGGATGCAAGCAAGCATGTTCCTCTCAGAAGTCATGGCGAAGAACAAATAGCCGACAAATTAAACCAGTGTCTAGATAGATATCTGTGTGCTGGACCAGGATCAATGTAGAATTTTGTGTTGGAGAGATTGAACCAAATGTCATGCCGGAGCAAGCAAGCTGCCAAGGAATTAGCCAGCGACAAGCGGACAAGTCTTTTTTTTTTCCTCCATTTGATAGCTACCAGAGAAACTAATCTTGATCTCGTAATCATCCCCTTCCAGATCGTTGCCATCCCCAGATCATCATTTCAGACAGAAATTCAGATCAATTTCTCGAGCGATTGTTTTCGGGGAGCAATTTATGACGGGCCTGATTGAACACACCATGAAGCAGATCGGGTTGGGCTGGGCCCAACTACTTGGTGGGCCTGCTAGGAGAATATCTCTGAATTCTTCTCCATTTTTCACATTTTCTCCTCCAGCTCTATGTGCATGTGTGTGCCCCCACAAGCCAGCCACCCATAGGTTTTTTAGGTAATTCAGGATGGTACAATTATTCTGAGAACACTTCCAGCCTGTGCACACCGTCATCATATGATTTATCATCCCCTTCTCACTAACCTGAATTTGAACTGAGTTTTGGTCGACTCTTCCTGCAGCATTTTCAGTCGTTACACACCGTAGAACTCGAACAGCATTTGTTCTTCAGTCTTTTGCATTCTCAATCTGAAAATCTCTCAACAGGAAAAGAGAAAAGTGATTTCTCTATGAACATGACACTAAACAGAAGTGTTCAAGTGGGCGGTGGGCCCACAAACGAACCAGCACAAATTAAGAAATAAACAGAACACTGATCGCTAACTGCTAGTAGCCTTAATGAAACGGAAACGAGCACCAAACGCCACTGAAACAAAAGCCAGACCAGACCGGCCGTACGGATGCAGTTGGTACGGCGTCGTACGGCCAGGACAGCGAAAGAGAATAATAAGTGGGTGATTGTTTGGTAAGCATATGTATAAATAAGAAATAACTTATAAATAAGGCATGTATATATGTGTTTTTATGATTTAATAGTAAAATCTGGAAAATAAACCATAATAAAAAACTCTAAAATTAACTTAAAATTTAAGGTTATTGATTCAAATTTTGATATATAAGTAGAAGCGAAAGAATGAAGACGTAAACATAACCTAAACTCTTTTTTCTTCTTTCTTCCTTCCTAGAGAGAGAGAGGAAAACCGTAGTATTTGATTCGCATGCAGGCGTCATGACAGGCTCCCCTGTTCGTTGGGTCACAACCTTTGCGTTGCATCTAAGCCTGCTAATGGATTGGATGGAAATGGATTAAATGGGTTGGTTTTAATTTGGATTATGTTTGGTTAGGTGAAAATGGATTGTAACTTCAAATGGTCTAGATTGGATTGGGTTATAGAGACAAATGGATTGGTATGGACTGGATTTGGTTAGGTTATTTTAGGTTCTAAATGGATTTAACTCGTGGAGGGTAAATGAATCCTTTAATTAGATAACTAATGGATAAGATAATCGACCAAAATTTGCACAAAATTGCTTTTATACATAACATATCATCCCACTAAATTTCAGCAAATTTGATAAACTTTTATAGTGTGAACGCGAGTTTTAAAATTTTAGGTACGAGTTTATACATATCAAATGGTGCATCCATTTTGCAAGGGTGAGTTGAATCTATTTTAACCAAATGGGTTGGTGCGGGTTAGGCTAAAATCAAAATTGGATTGTATCCCAATAAAGAATAATGAGTATGAGTGGTTAGTAGACTAATTAGCAAAGTAATAGATTGAAGTGCACCGGGGGCAAGGCAAAAGCCCTCTGCTCTCCTCTCTGTCTTGCGTGCCGTCTCGTCGATCAATCTTGAAGAGATAGAAAAGAAAAGAAAGAAAGAGATGAGCAGCTAGCTGTACTTCCATGGCTGCATTGGCTGGCAGATCAGCCTCATTATTCCGTGTAGGCACCGGAAAGCTGATTCCAGATCGATTTGCCAACTGTTTATGTCATGGAGTAGTAGTAGTAACAGAAGTATGTACGACAGTTATAAGTACTACTCTATTTATTATAATTTGTTTTTATTACAAAAATATTCTACTACAATACAATATTTTATGACACAGAAATTATTATTTATGATTATACTTTTGTGCAACATAACTGATATATTAATATAGTAATTTTTAATTAATATTTTATTCTAATGAATAAAATACTCCTATATTTTAAAATGGAGGGATTACTGTACACCCACGTATCGTTTTCTAGAATTAAGGATCTGGCTGTAGTAATTAATTGCTCCATCAGATAGAGTAATTAACACCACAGATGTTTTGTTCAGCTGAGAGACTGTTGACTATTCATGTGATTAGACGGTCAGAGGACCGATCGAAGCTGACTCAACAATCTGAACTGTACTACTAGGATTCTATCTTAATTTTTCTCCCTCCATGCATGCACGTAGCAACCCCAGTTGTCTGGTGCGGTAACATTTGTTAGATTAGCCTGACAAAAATGTTTAGATTTAAAAATAAATCATCGCAAGTTAAAAATTAAAAACTAAAAAAGTTCAAAAAAAATAGTAACCCTGCAGACCGCAGTGATTAATCCATCCGTAGTATTGCCTTCTATCTCACCATAATATTATCAAAAAAGATTTTTTATTATATTAAGGTTTAAAAAACTGTGACACACGGACGTTAAAGTCTTCAAAAAATAGAAGACAAATATATTGATATTTTAAAAAATAAATAACTTTATGGCTTTATATAGATGCGTACCAGGTAAGCTAAAGATAGTTTTTTTTTGATACGAAGAGTAAAAAAATCAATTCATAAGGGCACGGTTTTTATCCAAATCTATCTTGGAAATTAAATTTCTTTCTACTAAAACATGAGAGAGTACTTCCTCCGTCTTACTAAAATTACATATAATACTAAATAATATGATTTGTCTTAGTATAATAAATCTAGACGTAGTCATAAACATATTCATGATTATACGGTATATCAATATCATATCCGGTATTAAATTGAGTTTTTTTGGGTGGAGTGACTACTAACCAACAGTTGGCTGCATTTGCATGTGCATCTAGAAGGGGTGTGGCGTGTGGCGGCATTGAGTGCGCGGGCGGACGCGACAGTGCAGAGAGGGCTACATGACATGTCGGCAGCGGACTCCACGCGCCGTGTCTGCCGTACCCCTTCTTCCGCTTCCGCTCCATTTCCGCCTTCTCCGCGCTCGCTCGGTCGGTCTCAGCAGTAACGGACGGAGCGCGACAGGTAACCGTACGGAGGTGGGCCCCCACCCCCTTCCGTGCACCTACGGAACCGTACAGGCAAGCCCGTACGGACCGCACGTGCCGTCGCCCTCCCCCCCACCCGGTCGGGTTCCGTACCCCGGACCGGACCGCCTCGACACGTGACGTGTCCGATCCCGAGTGGCGGTGGTGTTGCACCGAGATGAGGAAGATGCCGTACGTAACGTACGCTGTGCGGTGTTCCGCGGCGGCGCACCGGATCCGGCTCGGACATCCGCGCAAGCACCCCCTCGTGGTCCTGCTCGGAGCCACCCACCCACCGCCATGTGGGCCCGAGGAATGGGCGGGCCCACCTGTACGTCTCGGTAACCCCACCCCCCACGCGGGTATATAGCAACGTCCCCGCGGCCTCGCCTCTCTCTCTCTCGTTCGCTGCGCGCCACTGTGCCGTCCTCGCTGCCGCGGCAGCTGCTGCCATCGCCGACCGACTCCTCCATTATTACTCGCTGCACGGCCGCGGGGTGAGAGAGAGGGAGAGGGAGAGGGATGACGATGAGGGGGTTGATGCGGTGCGTGTCGACGGGGTCGTGCAGGGTGGCGCCGGGCGCGAGGGCGGCGGTTCCGGCGGCGGCGTCCGGGGCCGGGGCGGGGAAGGTGCCGGCGGGGCACGTGCCGGTGGAGGTGGGAGCGGAGGGGGAGGAGACGGAGCGGTTCGTGGTGCCGGCCGAGCTGCTGGCCCGCCCGCCCATCGCCGAGCTGCTCCGCCGCGCCGCGCAGGAGTACGGCTACGCGCGGCGGGGGCCCCTGCGCATCCCCTGCCCCGCCGCCGCCTTCCGCCGCCTCCTCGGCGCCCTCACCGCCGCCGGCGCCGGCGACGGCGGCCTCACGCTCGCCTACTTCAGCGTGGTGGTGTAGCGTCGTGTACTCGTGTGGCTGCTGCTGTTCTTGCTTTCCGGAGGCTCTCTTCTCTTTAGCTTTTATTCCATTTGTTTCTTTGCTTCTTCTATTACTGCTGCTTTTTTTTCTCTCTCTCTCTCTCTCTCTACCTCTTCTGTGTAATAATATGCATGTAAATTCTTGTAAATACAAATCGATGAGATGTTTAATTAATTAAATCTACGTAGCTGTAGATTATTAGAGCAGATCTGAGAACTCTTCCCTTTTTCTCCAGCTGATTTTTTTTTTCTGTGCCTACGTACGAATTGCTGTATTTGTCTGGCTGATTTTTTTTTCTTTGGCTTACCAATTTATAAATTAGCTTCATATCCTGGTGTCCTGATGACTGATGAGAAACACGTAAGATCAAGTGCATTTTTATACTGCTTCAGATTGGTTCTAGCGCTCGGTGGTTAAAAAAAAGTGCCAAACCAATCTTATGATCTTGTGCGCTTCAGATTAGTCACTCATTTGCCAGGACCAAAGTAAGCATAGCTCATTTCAGCTGTACCAAAAATGATTCTGCAAACTCAATCTTTTCAGCTAATCAATTCGTTTGCTTTTGTAAGATATTTGTTTTCTATTTAGTTGTTATGCAACATAATAGCTAATCTAGTCGAGAGGTCCAAACAAATTAGACAGAGTTTCAACGCTTCTTCCTATTAATATAAAAATTTTATAGGGTTTTTATAGTAGCTTCTATAACTTTAACGGGTTACTGGGGCTCGAGCCCCTATCGTCCCTGTGCTAGATCTGTCCCGGATGCAACGTATTTCTTCCCATTGATACCTTCCATTTGGATTCCTAATTGATATATATATATTTTTCAAACAAAAGTCTGTACTAATCCTGAGGACAAAGTAACGAAAGAATCACTATGCACTCATCTCTTTTCGTAGTCAAAAAATACCTCTCCCCTTTAATTTGCTGGTACGAGAAAATTCGATGCTCCCACAAACGAGCTTAATTTAAACAAAAGAAACATTATAGAATAGAATTTGCAGACGGTCCAATTAACGATTTTTGCGCATAAAAAAATTCCAAATAGTTCGCGCGGAATAACCAATTAAAGGAGGAGCGTGTGGAGGTGATAGGATTGGAATGGAATCAGGAGGAAAAGACGTTGCTCTGCTAAGCCTAAGTTCTTATCCTTGGTTAGGACTAAGCAAATAGCTAGCAAGTGTACGCTACCACATTTCAGATACTAAAATATGTTCTAATCTAATCGATGATGCGAAATGCCGTGTATCACATCGATCGGATGACCATCCAAAGTGGAACTGATTATTAGTGGTTACCAATCTGATCATGATTTGATCATCGTCAAGAGCACTGTTACTGCTGTTTAATCCACTGACAAAGTGGGTCCAATCTGAACTGGCCGCAAAAACAATGAAGGAAAAAAAAAAGGAAACTACTAAATTGTTTCCGTGCAAAGCCCATCTGATAAGCTGGCCCATTGGTTACATTGGCATAGGCCCCCCATCCCCTACACAGCCCAATAGCCTCTGCACAACGAAAGGGCACAACCGCTGCTTCCCTCCTAGCCGATCAAGGGACCAATGCTGCTGTAATTTATTTTAAAGGAATTCTATGCTACTTGGTACCTGAAGGTAACGAGAAAATATGATGTTTCAAGATATTTAAATTAATAAGTAGAAATATAAAAATGATAAGTCGTACTTATAGTTTTTTTTATAATAAAGTAAGTCACAAACAAAATAATAATTTTTTAAATAAGACAAACCGTCAAACATTATAAATAAAAAAACAAACATTTTATATTATGAAATAAATACAGTAGCTTTTAGGAGAAGTGCACGAGGGATTAGAGAATTGCACTTGTACAGTTTAGCTCCATGGCCACTTAAATTTAGAGATAACAGCTGTTTCAAACACCTTGCACAGTTGCCCTAATTGACAAGTGGTTTTGTGCTACTTGCATGTCACCGAGCGGCGATTTGGAGAGCTGAACAAGTTGGTCCATGTGCTTGCATTCATCTCTCTCTCTCTCCTGATGGGGCTGTCTCAGCTTCCTGTCTATCATCATAATCACCTCTCTCTCAGAAGACTCACGAGTCAATGGAGTGTGGTAATCTGAGCTAAGGTTAGGTGCAGGATTAGAGGCAGAGGAGAGGGAAGAGTCAGGTGGATGAAAAGTTCAGGCTTGAGGAGGATGATCCAGTTCCATTTCGCTCTGATCCTGCTGCTTCTTGCAGCAGCAGCGGCTGCTCAGGTTCAGAAAGCACCGACGACTGATCCGACCGAGGGTAAGAGATTCTCTCTTTTTCGAAGAAAGATGTTACTCCTGTCTATCTTTGATGAACCATCTCAAAATTCAGTTAAAGCAGTCCGTTCTTGGTTCTTGTATTCGTCTTGGACTTCCTGATTCCGGGTAGTTTTGCTGTCAGGACAATGGTAATCCATCTCTGTTTTGTTCTGTCTTACTCCTGAACCAACGGATTGCCCCGCGCAGTTTTGTACAGTCAAGATAATTCACGTAGAGTTAGTTTAAATATACAACTCTGAAATTTTATTTCTATATATATCACCGTACAAAAGTATATTTGAATTTCATATATAACTCTTAGCTGCTATTATGTAAGGTCTAGATTTCATATACAAATCTTAGTTATATTTATATATGTTTGGATTTTCAGTACCACTCATATTCTATTTTCATTGCCTTGGATTGGATTTCATATATAACTTTTAATTCTATTTCCATAAATATAATTGTATAGTATTTTGTATATAATTATATCGATGAATCTATATCGTTATATTCTAGATCCATCATTATCACAATGGTTTAGATTTTTTTCTATTCTCCAATTAACGTGATAATTTGTAGTCTCTACAACGAATATATTGTCTTCATTTCGAACTGTCTTTCTTATCCATTTGGATAGATAGATTTCATCTTTCATTTGGCTAGCGAGCTGAATTTCTGCATTACAACATTTGCAAAAGGGAAAAAAGGGAACTTCTTGAACATGTAAACACACTATCAAAAGCTCTGGATGCTTCAGGGTTGACTTACGTTGACCTGCGTTGTTTGGCCTCTTCCTCGGTTGAGACGAGGCAACCATGCGATTTTAGCGGGGGTTCTCCTGGTTTCTGGCCGTCGATCGAAATCGGTCAGGTCCATCGGACGGTCGAGGAGCAGCCAATCCTTTTGCTCACAGCCAAAAGATTTTGGTGACGTTACGTTTGCAGAGGCGGCGCTGAACGCGGTGCTCGACCGGCTGCCGGAGGCGGCGCCGCGCCCGCGGTGGAACACCACCAGCGACCTGTGCAGCGGCGCGGCGGCGGACAACCGCATCGACTTGTACGGCGACCCCAGCTCCAAACTGGCCATCGAGTGCGACTGCTCCGACCAGAACAACACCGTGTGCCACATCACCAGGCTGTAAGTGCTCCCACGGCGCCCTTCTCTGCTCTGTACACGCACACGGGGTGTTCGACGGAATGCGCACATGCTTCTGGGCGCTGGTATCTTGATCTTTGCAGCTGCAGGGTGTTGGTCGGATGATTACTGATCTGTCTGTCCTCTTTGTCTGGCCAGTAATGTCAGCGTGTAAATTGAGAAGGGGAAAGCTAATGCGTTGCATGCTGATGCAGGAAGATATCTGATGTGAATATGGCCGGCAACATACCGGAAGAGCTACGGAACCTCACACGCTTGACCCATCTGTATGAACTCCCAGCCTTTCTTACGTGGAGTGGTCGTGATCCAAAGCACTGCATTTTTATGCACAGAATGTTGTTGATTAATTTCAGGATGGTTTGTTTTGTTGTGTGACAGTGCGTTTTGCATCTGCCATCCAACATTCTGACAATGCTTACACGTTCTAGTTTGGCTATTCCTATCATATTATTTTTAGTGCCTTTTAGAGAATTGCTGCAGAGTTTAGTTGGCATTTAGTGATTACCATCACCTGTTATAGTGAGCACTCTTTCTTATAGGCTGTTGCAACTTTAGAATTGTTAGTTGCATTTAATTACAACATTTGAGCTTCACACGAAATGTCATCCTGGCATGAACAAAAATAAGAGAAAAAAAACATCTAACAAAAACTCAAACATCTTCTTCTAATATTCAACAAAACCGATGTTGTTGATACCTGTTATGTCCTTGTTTCAGGAATTTGTCAAAAAATTTATTGACAGGGTCTATTCCATTGTTCATCGGGGAGTTGACTTCTATGCAGTACATGTGAGACTTATAACTTGACACATTATATCATTGAAAGCTTTTGTTCTGAAACCAACCTCACATTTTCTCCCTTGAACGCACAAGGACTTTTGGAATCAATACATTAAATGGGTCTATTCCAAAGGAGCTTGGTAACCTTACGAATCTCATATCACTGTAAGGATTATGTTTACATTATTTTGTGGCCCTAGTTCATCATACAACTCTACTATCATGAAATTTCGTAAGAGAGAATCTACTCTAACTCTATGCCACTGAGTTTGTCTTGGTTCATTGATTTACTATTAACATTGCCCCTTTCTATAATATTGTGCAAGGAAGCTACACAAAAAATGTCATTATCTGAAACTTCTAATGTAATAAATCAATTGTTACCTGCTTCCCCCCGCTAGAGTTCCCTGGTTCAGCCGGACTCAGCGACCTCTGCTGAGATTGTAAACTCACCATGTACATGCTTCTCATCTTAATGAAATTGGACAGCCCGGTCTGGGTTTTCCAGGCAAAAAAATAAATCAATTGTTAACCTTATATGTATATAAGGGCATTTTGGACTTTTTAGAAAGAAGTACCTGGTCCAATGGTATATATAGAAACGGGAAATGTTAGTGGCAAATCTTTAAACTTAGTGGCATAGAGTTAACTATCGCTATTTATAATATAAATTCATGTTTCTACTCTGACGTTGATTTTTTTTTAATCTATACAAATATGAGATAAATGCAGTATAAATTTAGGACATATGCCAATCTCCTCACTTTTGTTCTATATAATTGAAGAATTCCAAATTCCGAGTGAAGGCACAAATGGCATATTCATTTTTGCGATATTCTTATATTTGGGTATTGCAGTTAAATTCATTTGGAAGAATAACTATGCTGATAGTGTTCATTCTTACTAGCATATGAATTACGATACAGTTTTATGCAGCTGACATCGACCATTTTTTGAGTTTATTTTCAGGGGTTTCAGCTCAAACAATTTTAATGGCCCCCTTCCTTCAGAACTGGGGAGACTATTGAAACTTGAGCAATTGTGCGTTTATCATATTATTTGGGACTACATGTTCTTGTTTCTACTAAACCATTTCATTTTCTTGGACTACTATGCATAATGCGTTCTGCTATTTGTATCTCTTGATTTCAGATACATTGACAGTTCTGGTTTAAGTGGAGCTCTACCATCATCATTTTCCAAGCTTACAAGAATGAAAATACTGTATTGGCCTTTAAAAAGACATGCTTTTGTTGAGATTAATGCTCTGTTGTGTTAAACCGCACGTTCTGTGTATCCTTTTACTTGTGCAGGTGGGCATCGGATAACAATTTTACTGGGCAAATACCAGATTACATTGGAAGCTGGAATTTGACAGACTTGTAAGATTGGTATTAGCCTCTATTCATAGTGTAGTAATATTATTTTTTCAAGACGGCAATAAGGAAGTTGCTAACCTTTTCATGATATTTCAAAGAATGAGTAGAACTTGCAACAGTTATCTGCAAGCTGAGCTTTAGTTTGAGAAAAAAAAGATCAATATCCTTTTACTTGACCGTGCTGAATCATCTTTTGGATGTCTATTTAATGGATCCTAAGTGAGCATTAATAGACGAGGCATAGGCACTAGTAGTATTGGTAACAATGGGACCTGTTCTACTTCTATGATATGTTCTTCTCACAATGAAGATGATGCACTGTAGCTAAATTCTTTGTTTTTACCCTGGAGGTGTTATGTTTATTTATGTCACTTTTAGCTTGGCTTAACAGTAAATAGATGAGTTTACATGACTTGCTGCACCTATGAATTTGTAGGCGATTTCAAGGAAATTATTTTCATGGTCCAATTCCTTCTACTCTTTCTAATCTTGTCCAACTAACAAGCTTGTAAGTGCCTACTGCTGGCAAGAATTATGATATATTTTTCTTCAATATCAAAGACTGCAGCTAGGGGAAAATGAATAACCTATTTCTGTGGTCCAGACGAATTGGTGATATAGAAAATGGAAGCTCATCTTCACTGGCATTTATCAGTAAAATGACATCTTTGAGTACCCTGTATGTGTAAATCTAATTCACTTATCATTCAAATGAGAGGTTAGGCTTTAATGTAGTTCATTAAAATTTTTTATTTCCTATAACATATAGCATCTTTTTCTGCAGGATTTTGAGGAACTGCAGGATATCTGATAGTCTTGCATCTATAGACTTTTCGAAGTTCTTGAATTTAACCCTAATGTAAGCATTTTATTCTATGGCAATTCTCTATGTGTTTTGTGCAGCTATTCAGATGCAATGACCTCCGTCCAATGTATCTCTTTCTTTTCAAACTTTTACAGGGATTTGAGTTTTAACAATATCACTGGCCAAGTACCACAAACACTGTTGAATCTGAATTCTCTGAACTACCTGTATGGATTATTCTACCTTCCAGAGCTTCTATATATCTTGGAATAGAAGACTTATTTATTCATCCTGCTAAGTTTTGCAAGCTTTGCATGATCAGATTTCTTGGGAATAATAGTCTTTCAGGAAGCCTTCCAAGCTCAAAACAACCTTCACTTAGAAACTTGTATGTCAATATGGCGTGATAAGGCTTATTTTAACAGCAAAAGAAGAAGGTTTCTTATTTAACTTTAATGAGCCTTCTACATTTCATTTTTTGCAGAGATTTTTCTTACAACCAGCTCTCAGGAAATTTCCCTTCTTGGATTCGTGATGAAAACTTACAAGTGTAGGTACCGATTTCTGGAATTTCTATTAATTGACTGAACCAAAACCAGCCCAATCAAGGACATCTGTGGTCAAAGTTAGCTTCTTAGGCTTGCAAGCTGGCTAATTTGGCTTATAGTACAAGCACACAGTGGATTAGCATTACTAGAATACTAGTGCATTTAGAATTTTTTTTTAGATAATCAAGTTTATAGGTTTTCATAAAGTAGCTGGATCTTTAAGCCATCTGTTCTTCAGATTCTTTGCGGAACTGAAACTAACCTAATAACTTAGTACTGAAACTGGGTCAAGATAGACCAAGAAAGCTCTAAATATTGTGAGACTATGGGATGCCTGTTAACTCTTGTTTATTGTTTATGAAATTAGGAATTTGGTGGCAAACAATTTTGTGATAAACAGATCAAACAGGTTTGTCCATATTTGAACATCTTGTCAGTAACTACAATTAGTAGGTTCTCTAAGCTTCAAGTTTGGACTCGGAAGTGTCAATGTTTTACACCTGCAGTGTCTTGCCTTTGGGACTGGAGTGCCTCCAGCGAAACACGACCTGTTTTCTTAGTGCTCTAGTGTGTGAGTCTACCACCATTAGCGATTTCAAGCTTGCAACTTGGTAAATAACACTATATCTGCAGCCACAGATCTGTTAAATAATTTGCATTGATTGCAGCTTCCCCCTTTGCTGTGAACTGTGGTAGCCGTCGGTCAATTACAGGCTCAGATAATAACGTTTACCAAACTGATGATGCTAGTCTTGAATCTGCATCATACGTTGAGACACAGAGAAGCAGACCAATATGGGGTGTTAGCAATGTTGGAAAGTTCATGGATACATCGACTGAAAATTACAAAATCTACAGTGTCAGGCAGTTTCAGGGTACATTAGATTCAGAACTGTTCCAAGATGCAAGAATGTCACCGTCATCTTTAAGATACTATGGCATTGGACTTGAGAATGGAAACTATAGTGTAATGCTTCAATTTGCAGAGACTGGGTTTGGAGACCCTGGCTCTTGGACAAGCACAGGGAGAAGAGTTTTTGATATATATATCCAGGTAACCCCCGCAAGAAAACCTATACATCAAGATTTTATCTTGAGAAAAATCCTCCCTTTTGTGCAATTGAATTTTAATGCCCCTGAATATTTGTTACGATCACCTATGCGCCATCCCGTTACCTGAGGAGTTGACTACTATATCTTCTCCAAAATGACCATATTGGTCTTGGTTCTTTATCCTAAGTGAGATGCCTCTCCACCCAGATCAAAATTCCATTATGAAAATATTTCAGAGAGAGTAAGATTAACCCAATTACTGAAACTTTATTTATTTTTTGTAATTTATCACAATCATTTTTAATTAGCTGGGTAATTTTGTCACAATCTTGAAAACCAAATTTAAGGGTAAGCATGGTGAGGCAGAAGTGAGCAAAGTGAAGATATGGATGGGAAAAAGCACGGGATGTAGGAGGGATAATTTGAATCAATATAAAAATCTATGGTTTAGAACCTTTATGTCAATAATTATAGTAGCCTAATGATACACATGTATGCACTACCTTTTTATTTTTCTTTCTTTTTGACTAAGTGTCTCAGCTTTGCCACTTTCATGGAGATCGCTGGCTCTAATTCAAAATATATGTATATTTGTCCTTCCAATCATTCTTTGACTGCCTTATAATTTGATTGCAATTATTTAAAAAAGTAAAGATTTTGATGATTTGGGAATTAATTGGCATAGATCCAATTAACCCTGTATAACCTGAAATTTTTCTCTGGTGAGATTTAAATCTGGGTGCAGCAACTTCTCATTTATGGCTATGAACTAGGGGTAATATAGTCATTAGTCATTTAAAAAAATGCTGAAGCAACCAAATGACATGTGGGATAATAAAACATTGGGGAATGGAACAAAGCTGAGGGGCGAGGATGGAATGAAAAACTGAGACACGAATTATCTTTGTCTTCTAATCAGGTCAGGATTTTTTTGTCATTTTTCTCATGCAGGGTGAGCGTAAGGAGCACAACTTTGACATCATGAAGGAAGCAGGTGGTAAATCTTACACGGCTATTAAAAAGAATTACACTGCTCATGTCACCAAAAACATCGTTGAGATTCATCTCTTCTGGGGTGGCAAGGGCACTTGCTGCATTCCTTCTCAGGGCTACTATGGGCCTTCTATCTCAGCTCTGAGTGTAATCCCAAGTACTCTTCTTAACTACAAATCATGGTCCTAAACAGAAACCTATGTTTTTTCTGTATAGTTTATAAATTGTATGAATACACTAACCGGAAAAAATCCATAGTGTATTCCCTCCGTTTTTTTTATGTTTTATGTTTGACACCGTTAGTTTTTCAACATATATTTGACTACTTGTTTTAATCAAAATAATTACACAATTACTATTTATTTTGTTATTATTTGTTTTTATCATTAAGTAAACTTTAAGAATGACTTACATTTTTGCATATCTACATAAAAAATATGAATAAGACGAATGATCAAACATCTAACAATGAGTATTACGCTGAATGTTCTCGTGTGCAATATTAGATAGAATCGGGTGAAAATTTCAAAAAATTCCAGTGTCGAATCCACACTTAATGTACGATTCAATTGCAAAATCTCTTCTTTTTTTTTCCTAACTAGTGGACACTTGATGTCAGATTTCCCCCCTGGGGCACGTAATGCTGCACAGCAGAAGAGTAGTAAAACAGGGGTAATTGTTGGAGTTGTAACTGGTGTGACAGTTTTAGGCTTTGTAGCACTTGCTGCAATTTTTATGTGGATACAGAAAAGGAGAAAGCTAACCCTATAGCAACAAGGTACAGAACACACTAGGTACACAATGTAGTCTTAACTGATCAAATTCAAACAGGTCATACTAATAAATCGTTCTGCCATTTTCTGTGTTACACTTTACAGAACTGTACAGTATCGTTGGCAGGCCTAATGTATTTGGTTATGGTGAACTAAGGTCGGCAACTGAAAATTTTAGTTCCAGTAATCTTCTTGGTGAAGGAGGATATGGTGCAGTTTATAAGGTTAATTCATTTAAATTCTATTGTATACATGAATACGAGTTTGATATGAACTTTTACTTCTGAAACTAACATACTGACAGTCTAGATAAGTAGTGGACAGTAAAAGGATATATCCATTGGTTCGAACTATTATTTGTTGCATAATTGTCTGGAATAGATTCTCTCAGTTCAACTCTGCCTTTGGGTTTCCAAAATTACTTTTTCTACTTGTACATACGTCTCCCTTTTCCCGCTTTTATTGATAATACGAGATTTGCTTCAGTCTAATAAAAAATAACAAAAAGTACCTCGAGGTACCGGTACCTCGTGATACCAAATCGTTTCTGATCGTTGGATCTAACAATACACATCCTACTCAGCTAGATCCAATGGTGAAAGACGATTTGGTATCTCGAGGTACCGGTACCTCAAGATACTTTTTGTTGGACCGGAGTAAATCTCTGATAATATACATAGGGACTTCCTCTGCATTCTTTGCTTTTGATAACGTAAGTTTTCTTCTATATATATTTTCTGCACATAAATGGGACATGTTTGTACGACAGGGAAAATGTTATTTCACGGTACCCATCCATCAAAAGGATGTTTGGCAATGTGACACCTTATACTCATTTCGGTTGCTATTATGCAGGGTAAGTTGACTGATGGAAGGATAGTGGCAGTGAAGCAATTATCTCAAACATCTCGTCAGGGGAAAAGGCAATTTGCAACAGAAATAGAAACTATATCGCGAGTGCAACACCGCAATCTTGTGAAGTTGTATGGTTGCTGCCTTGAATGCAATAACCCATTGCTGGTTTATGAATACATGGAGAATGGAAGCCTTGATCAAGCACTCTTTGGTACAAGTTTCTTTCAGTTCAAGGCAACTAGAGCTCTGAGAATTCAGGTTTACTTAGAGACCTAAAACCTTTAACTCTTCATTTGCAGGAAGTGGAAGATTGAACCTGGACTGGGCAACACGCTTCGAGATTTTCTTAGGCATTGCAAGAGGTCTAGCTTATCTTCATGAAGAGTCTAGAATACGTGTTGTGCACAGGGACATCAAGGCTGGTAATGTCTTGCTTGACGCCAATCTCAATCCTAAAATCTCAGATTTTGGGCTGGCCAAACTTTATGATGACAAGAAAACACATGTCAGCACGAAGGTTGCTGGTACATTGTAAGTGCATTGCCATGCGACCCATCTTTATGTTTACAAATAGAGTTTTTTTCCAATCTTGGGAAAGTACCAGGAGGTACCACTGTTTTTTATGTAAAATTTGATAACTCATGGTATCTTAGGTATTAGAAGATACCAAATTTTACGTAGAAAATAATGGTACTTTATGGTACCTACTCAAAGATGGTAAAATTACTCTTACAAATAACTTTTCCATACCAATGATAATGGGAATTTTTGCTCTCCTTTGTCCAGTGGTTATCTTGCACCTGAGTACGCCATGAGAGGCCACATGACTGAGAAAGTTGATGTGTTTGCATTCGGTGTGGTCTTATTGGAGACTTTAGCTGGACGGCCAAACTATGACGATGCGCTTGAAGAAGATAAGATTTATATATTCGAATGGGTAAGCTCAGTAGCTCACTAGTGAAACATAAAACCAAGGAAAGGCTATACATTTACGTAGTTGGCATAATCTACCCTGGAGTTTGTACTGAAGATTAATAAAAAAGAGTACATGCCACCTCTCATAAGATACCAATTGGCTTAAAAGATAGTCATTTTGCAGTAAATTGATGATTACTATAGTAAATAAATGCAGATAACACCACCATATTTTTCATTTACGTTTATACTTATAAGCCAAAATCTGAATTTTCAATATTAGATTAGGTTAATTTTAGGTTTTTTTACTATATTTTATTTTCAAGCCTTGCCTCTGTTAAAAATAACTAATTTTACAGTACTTAAGTAGGCACTGAGAGGTATTACCTAGGCACCAAGACATATGTAAAATTTTGGTATCTCATAGTACTCTCAAGACGGTAAAATTACTCGTTAAAAATACGTATGTAAAAGTTTATTCATGAATTATTTCTAATTTGTAATTATACTATTTGTTTTTCGTAAAAAAACACAAACAATCGCCGCTTTAGCTGATTCTGCCTTTAACCCTTTAAGGTCATTGTGCAAGCTGACATAAGTACACCTCGTTGGTTTTGCAGGTGTGGGGGCTGTACGAGAGCAATCGTCCTCTAGACATCGTAGACCCAAACCTCACAGAATTCAACAGCGAGGAGGTGCTGCGTGCCCTCCACGTGGCCCTCCTCTGCACCCAGGGCTCGCCTCAACGGCGGCCGCCCATGTCGAGGGTCGTGGCGATGCTCACCGGCGACGCCGAGGTGGCCGAGGTGGCGGCGAAGCCCAGCTACATCACGGAGTGGCAGGTCAAGGGCGGCGGCAGCGGCGCCACCACCGGCTCCACGAGCGGCAGCGGCGGCGGCGGCGCCCACGGGCAGTCGCCACCGCCGAGGGCCATCTCGCCGAAAATCTCGTCGCCGTTCTTGAGCTCCTCCGTCATCTACGAAGGCAGGTGAGGTGAGGTGACGGCTTCGTGCCGCCGGCGCTCCATCGGATCAACCTCTCCTGAAATCAATGTGTATGCACGTTGCGTTCTTAGCGTTTTCTGGGTCAAAATACAATGGTTTTTTTTCGTATATTTTTTATGGGGGTTAGAAAAGTACTCCCTATGTACACTCGACATTTTTTTCACTAAAACTATATGAATATAAGACAGTATAATTACACAATATAATAATTACAAATATAACTAGTTTGTAAACATTGAATAAATAAAAAAACTCATTACTCGTTGCTAGTTACATTAAAATTATATGATAGTTATCATCTTGTAATTATATTGTTGTTGTTACATTTGTGGGATTTTAGTGAAAAGAAAATCACACGAGATTTTTGGCAAAATGGGTCGAAAAATCGCACTAATGCATATCTAGCTCAATTTTTCTAGATGTAGCGTGTGATTGTTTTTACTAAAATCGCACAAATATAGCTATAGAACAATTATAGTGTTATTATAATGTAATTAGCATGCAATTCTAATGTAACTATCATCAAGTCATGGTATTTTTAAAAAATTACATGAGACTTACGTGGTAGTTATATTCTAGTTGTATTTATAATTATATGCTAGTTACGTGATAATGTTATATTTGTATAATTTTAGTGAAAATATATTCTTATAATATTAATGAAAAATCTATTGAGTGATATACATATAAGCAGTCTCTTGTTAGCTATCCAACTAGTTTGTCCATTTGTATCGTAACTTATCTTTGGAAAGTATGTCCCTCTAAACTCGTTGGCTATATCCACCAGTGTATAACTTTTGGAAAAAATAAACTAATGGTAAAACTGCCTATTTGCTTAGGCTTATACTATTGGGTTATAAACTAGCTCATAAGCCCAAACAAAAAGGTCTCTATACCATTTTATATATATATATATATATATATATATATATATATATATATATATATATATATATACTCTCTCTTCATTTTTATATGGTTTACTTTTGGATCTATATTTGACCATTCGTTTTATTTGAAAATTATTTTGTTATGATTTGATTTATTACTAAATAAACTTTAATAATAACCTATAATTTTAGATGTTTATATAAAAAATTAATAAGATAAATGATCAAATGAAAATCTAAAAATCAACAGTGTTAAATAAAAAAAAGAAAAAGTATAATCGAGAAAGGGATATTGCTCCACTTAGGCCCTGTGTAGTTCCCAAAAACTTTTTCTAAAAACATCATATCGAATCTTTGGACATTTAAATGAAGTATTAAATATAGATAAAATTAGAACTAATTACACATTACACAGTTATGGAGGAAATTATGAGACTAATCTTTTGACGTACATGATTAGCCATAAGTACTACAGTATCCAACATGTACTAATGATAGATTAATTAGACTCAAAAAATTCGTCTTGCGATTTTCAGACGAAATCTAAAATTTATTTTATAATTAGATTATATTTAATGCTTCAAATACATGACCATACGCTCACCTATCTCTTAAAAATTTTTGGGAACTAAACGGGGCATTAGCTGTCCGTCCAAAGCTGCATGAATGCATGCACCTTTCTCATCTACGTCATTGTCGTCATCAAGACAGGATCGCTCTTGCTCTACACAACCAGGGTGTCCACCACAAAGCAACAACTGCATTTCCTATTCATCAGCAACCAAGTGGAAAAAAGTGACCACCTTTTCTCAACACAGTAGGGCTCCCTTCCTTTTCGACGGCCGCAGCCCGCATGCGGACAATTCTCTGAGAGCCTCCATTCCTCCGAGGAAAAAAAATATGGATTCAACACCGCAACAGGCCAACAACCCCGCGCCGCGCACATGTTTAGCCGATCCAAACCCCCCGCCTCGTTGGACGACCTGCGTTGCATCTCGGACAAGTTGCCGCTGTTCTTTACTTTTCCCATCTTTCGGTATATGGAAAAATAAGTGAAACAATATATTTATAAATAATTTTTATAGATGTATTTTTATAGTGATTTAAAAGTTAATGCTGAAAAATAAAATACGATCAAATAAACCTTAAAAACAACTTCAAATTTAAAATTTAAAGTTTAAATTTTAGCTTATAAGTATAGGCTTAAAGGATGCAGTTTTTTATCACACAGGTGGATGTTCACCTGTTACTTGCATGTCATCTAAATAGTCATAAAAAATTTGATAAGATAGATTAATATGAGTTATATCACTCCACAAACATGTAAGTTTAAATTTGACTTCTACACGTGGTAACAAAAATAATGGTAAATGTGCTTATACTAGTTTCAATTTATTTTTATTTTTTTATAATTTATAGAAGTTGAATTTAAACTTGTATGTTTGTAAAATGATATAACTCATATTAATATATGTTGTCAACTTTTTTATATTTTTTAATAACTATTTAGACGGACATGCAATACAAGGCGACGATTTTCATAGGGCTTAAATGAAAAAAGCGAGGGGTATAACTTTCTTTCGAAGCAAAAGAACAAGTCGAAGATAGTGATGAGTAGTACAAGAAGAATTTGGTGGCTGGCTGGCTGCACTTGGCATGCAGAAATTGCTGACTGCGTATGTGCGTCCGTGCTGCGGGCGTCGTCGCAGACGCGCGTCCCTTTCCAACATCCCAGCCTGAGGATATCATCGTCTACTTCCTCCACCGTCGTCGTCGCCTCGATCGGTTCCCCGCTTCTTCGAGGGTCGGAGGAAGATGGGGTTGAGGCAGCGGCAGCTCCTCCATGGCTGTGCCCTGCTGCTGCTTCTTGCAGCGGGGGCTGTTCACGCTCAGCGGGCGGCGACGAGGACTGATCCAACTGAAGGTTTGCATGTCTGCTTCGGTTTCTGAACTTTTCACAAGCTGTTCGTCCTTCTTCGATTCTGCCTTGAGGGATTCGACCTCACCGGAGACCTCACCGGACAGTCCGTTCTTCCGGCCGTTCTTGCCTTGGGATTCTTTCTGTCGGAATGAAGAACAGCCCTGCTTTGCTTTGGTTGGTTTCTGCTGAAAAATTTCCGTTCTTGCGTTCTTGATCTTGAACTGTTGCTTGCCTGACAACACATCTGCAACTCTGCATCGTTTTCAGAGACTACAGGCATGTTCTTGAGTTGTACTGTTGTTCTAGTCAACTCTGAATGCCTCACGATCACGATTACTCACCCCACCCAATCTGTTCCAAGAAGTTTTCTTTCTCCCTGCAAAAGTTTTCAGTTCACTTGCCGTCATCTTCGATCAATATGATATTTTTATAATTTTTTTGAGCTGTTGACCTTCGCGTTTAATCGAATTTGTTTGGTCCCGGAAAGTCTGAAACCATGTGTGCGGCGGATGGGTTCTGGTTTCAGTGTGGTGAGTGGTGACTGATTCTGGCCGTCCGATCGTCTCGGCCTGAGCAATCGGACGGCCGAGAAGCCACCCGTCCGTCCTATGCTTATTTGGTAGGACAATCTTACCATGGCGAAAAAATGGTTTTTCACCCTCACTCTGAAATACCAAAAAAAAATAGTTTAAAATTATTGTATTTTAGGGTATATTGTATCAAGATACTAAACTTTTACGTTGAAAATGTGTAAGCTTCTTAGAAAACACTTGATGCTAAAATTTACTTTCAAAATTTTCGGCGAGGTAGAAAGCAGTAGGAGATATTCAATTTTACCCAAAAAAAAGTTCTTCGTGTACTTTTCTGAAAAATGGTAAAATTAGTTTTATTTGGAAGGTAATAAGGCCTTGTTTAGTCCCAAAATTTTTTCCTAAAAACATCACATCGAACTTTTAGATATTTAAATAAAGTGAATCAAAAAACTAATTACACAGTTATGGAAGAAATCTTGAGACGAATCTTTTAAGACTAATTAGAATATAATTAGTCATAAGTGTTACAGTAACCAATATATGCTAATGATAGATTAGTTAGGCTCAAAAAATTCGTCTAACGGTTAACAGGCAGAATTTGAAATTTGTTTGCGACGTCCGATCAAAACGTTTGCTGCAGCGGCGGCGGTGAACGCGGTGTTCGCAAAGCTCGGGCAGCAGGCGCAGTCGTCATGGAACATCAGCGGCGACCCCTGCACCGGCGCGGCGACGGACGGCACCCCCATCGACGCCGCCAGCTTCAACCCGGCCATCACCTGCGACTGCACCTTCCAGAACAACACCGTCTGCCGCGTCACCAAGCTGTGAGTCTGTGCTCCTCCATCCCCTCTCTTTGTCTGGGCTCGGGCTCGCGCGCGCGAGGTGTTCGACGGATTGCCTTCGTGAGCTCCGACGCGCGCAATGCGCTGATGGGATGTTTGCTTGTGCAGGAAAATATACGCCGTAGATGCATCTGGCCAGATACCAGAAGAGCTGCGGAACCTTACGCGTTTGATCGATCTGTATGAATGAATGAACTCTCTTAAGTCTTGTTATTATGCCAGATGGTCTATGATCCAAAGCACTGCATTTGAAGCACATCATCTGGTCACCCGTTTTGGGCTGGCCCCGCAAAAAAAATATATGGTTGATAAAATATTGGGTGTGATGCCAAGTTTGCCATTTCTTGTCCCATTAATCACTTATATCATCCATCTTGGTTGTGTATATCTGCTTTTGATGTAGACACCGGTTTAATCCATTATACCATCCATCGATTTGGCTATTTTGTGTTCCAATATTCCCATTCTCATCATATAACCTATTTTGCATTCCGATGGAGTTTGGTTAGTGACTTACCATTATCCGTCATAGTGGTTACTATTTCTTATAAACTATTGTAGTAACTTGAAAAGGTATTATATACTTCTTAAAATATGTTAGACTATACAACAGTGCAACTACACAATTAGTTAATTTATGGAACGAATAGAACTGGAAATAAACATCTTTATAATATTCCTAAAAAATGTTGCTGATATCTGGTTGACCTTATTTCAGGAATTTAGGACAGAATTTATTATCAGGGCCATTGCCATCGTTCATTGGGGAGTTGACTAATATGCAGAAAATGTGAGATTTAGAACTCACAAACAGCATTTAACTAAATGTTTTCCTTTGGATTGACTCTTGCCTTTTCTCTTTTGAACATACAAGGACATTTGGCATCAATTCATTATCTGGACCTATTCCAAAGGAGATCGGTAATCTTACGAATCTTATATCACTGTAAGAACTATATTCCATGATTTCTTGACCCTATCTCTTCATACAACTCTACCAACTTTCAATCGTGAGAATATATAGATCTATTTATATTTTTGCACTCATGCCTGAATTTAATCAACGTGTATAAAAACCATGAGACGAAGTTACTTTAAATCGATAACATATGGCAACTTCTTTAAAATTGTAATACTCAAATGAAGGCTCCAAATTGTGAGTGAATGCAGAAATGACATCTTTATTTGTTGTGTCATTCTTCCTTTTTACTATTAAGACTTGGAGTTAAACTCAGATGGAACGGTAATTGTGCTGATAGTGTTCATATTCCTATAACATAAATTCCAATCGACAATTTTTATGTGTCCAACATCGATTTTTTGGGTTGAATTTCAGGGGTTTGGGCTCAAACCATTTTAATGGCTCCCTTCCTTCAGAACTGGGAAATCTGAATAAACTTCAGGAATTGTATGTTTCTTTATCGGACTCCCTTTTTTTTTTCTTTTTTGTCTACCAAACCGTTCTGTTTTCTTGGATTACTCAGCTCAGTGTTTGCTGCTATTTGTATTACTTGATTGTAGGTACATCGACAGTTCTGGCTTAAGTGGTCCACTGCCATCATCACTGTCCAAGCTTACAAGAATGCGTATATTGTAGGACTACAAAACAATGTGTTCTTTTTCACATTGAATACTGTTTCTAATATATCCTTTCGTTTGTTCAGGTGGGCATCCGATAATGATTTTACTGGACAAATACCAGATTATATCGGGAGCTGGAATTTGACAGACCTGTAAGATTCCTATTAGGCTCCATTCATTCTGATGTAGTTATTTTGTAACAGATAACTATTTAATGAAAATTGTTACTTGGGCCGCCCCCAACAAAAAAGATAACTATTTGATAGGGATGTTGTTACTTTTCGTATTATTTCAAAAAATATGGTCATGTTGGTACAGCTTTTAATAACTATCTTCAAGTCAGGCAGTTAGGCTTTTAATCGAGGAAAATTGTAGATGTGAGCATGAGATGCATTTTAAGGCTACTTGGTTCAGTGTGATTTGTACAAGAGAGTACTTTTTTTTTTCTAGAGTATTGTCTTGCTAGATTGCACTGAATCACCTTATTGGGGTCTCTTTATAAGTCTAGATGATGGTTGAGCATTGATAAATAATGCATTTTCTGTCGCTATTCATGAAGAGATGGGTTCAAGCATTATTCAACTTTGAATATCTTTTACAATGTTTATGTTTTCACCATGAAAGAAATGGCGCTTTTGCTTCATGGGTTCCGTTTTTTTAGTCAAAGAGTTAATATCTTCCTTCTATCACTATTATCTTTAATTTATCAATAAAGAAATGGTCATTTGAATAACTAACTACAGCTATGAATCTGTAGGCGATTTCAAGGCAATTCTTTTCAAGGTCCAATTCCCGCTACTCTTTCTAATCTTGTCCAATTATCAAGCTTGTAAGTGCTCAGCGCTGCCAATAAATGTGGTACTCGTAATACAACAAATGTAGAAGGGGAACTGAATAATTGGTTTATATGGTGCAGACGAATTGGTGATATTGAAAATGGAAGTTCTTCTTCACTGGCATTCATCAGTAACATGACATCGTTGAGCACCCTGTACGCATAACTTTTCACTCGCTGAACTACCCAAAGTTAATGTAATTCAAACTAAGTTGTGATATCTTACAACTAATAACATATTTGTTTGCAGGATTTTGAGGAACTGTAGAATATCTGATAATCTTGCATCAATAGACTTTTCGAAGTTTGCAAGTTTACAGTTACTGTAAGCTTTTTTTTTTCTACAATAAATTGTAGTAAAGTCCCTTTTGTGCAAGATATTTTAAATGTATTGTGATGGACCGTACATTGTCTGATGACATCTTTACCATATTTTTTTTCTAATACAGGGATTTGAGTTTTAACAATATGACTGGTCAAGTACCAGCATCCCTTTTGGGTCTGAATTCTCTGAACTACTTGTATGGATTACCTTGACTTCAAAAGCATATTTCTTGGAGCCAAACACCTGCTTTATTTTTGTCTTGCTAATGTTTGCAAGTTTTGCATGACCAGATTTCTTGGGAACAATAGTCTTTCAGGGAGCCTTCCAAGCTCAAAAGGATCTTCACTTTCAACTTTGTATGTTATGGTTCAAGTTTGTTTGAACATCATAAAGATTTGTTTGATTTATTTCAAATGATGATTTAGCATTTTCCTGTTTGCAGAGACTTTTCTTACAACCAGCTCTCAGGAAATTCTCCTCCTTGGGCAAGTGAGAAAAATTTACAATTGTAAGTACCAACTTCTGAAACATTCATTAATTAACTGCGGCCAAAGCAGGGGCATATTTCATTCCCTAAATTAAAAGGGCATGCTTGACCTATGTAAGGCTTGTAATCCCGTATTTATGCGTATAGCATACACATTTGACACGCTAGCGCATTTGGTAATTCTGAAAGCTGTATCTGATGCATCTAGTTTATAGGTTCTAAGAGAAATTTGGATCTATCATCTAAAAGCCACTTCTGGTTAAGACTCTTCATTGAAATGTGACTTATCTTACAACTTAGCACAAAAACGAATATTTTTTATAGCTTAAATTTTCCTTTAAGCTAGACCAAACAAGCTCTAAATATGCTATGGGAAGCCTTTTAATTTTAATACCGTTCATTTTACTTAGGAATTTGGTGGCAAACAATTTTGTGATCGATAGCTCCAATAACAGGTGCGTCCATATTTCTAATTTCTCATCAAGAACTCAAGCATAATACTAGGTTGTCTCAGCTTCTAATTGGATACAAATCGTTAATGCTTTGCATATGCAGTGCCTTACCTTCAGGGCTGGTGTGCCTTCAGAGAAATACACCCTGCTTTCTTGGTTCTCCACATTGTGAGCTTTTCAACCTTTGAAATACCATGAATTTAAAATCTGCAACCGCAGACTCACTTAGTCAAATACTAATACTAATTGATCTAACTTGTTTGCAGCTTCCTCCTTTGCTGTGAACTGTGGTAGCAATAGATTCATATCAGGCTCAGATAATTTAAGGTACCAAACTGATGACACCAATCTTCAAGCTGCATCATATTATGTTATAGGAGCACAAACTTGGGGTGTTAGCAATGTTGGAAAGTTCATGGAAGCACCAAATGGAAGTTACATAATCTACAGCTCCCGCCAGTTTCAGAACACCCTAGATTCAGAACTGTTCCAAACCTCAAGGATGTCACCATCATCTTTAAGGTACTATGGTATTGGACTTGAGAATGGAAACTATACAGTCACTCTTCAATTTGCTGAATTTGGGATCGAAGACACACAGTCTTGGAAGAGCCTAGGGAGAAGGGTTTTTGATGTATATGTCCAGGTTGGTTCTTGTGTAGCTTATAAACTATTTTTTGATAACTTGGTTGGCCCTTCGGCCACCCGGCAAAATATATATATATATTTTTTGATTAGCTTACAATCAAGCCAAGATTTTCCTGTCTTGTTTTTATTTGCAGGGTGAGCGCAAGGAAAAGAACTTTGACATCAGGAAGACAGCAGGCGATAAATCTTACACCGTAGTTAGGAAACAGTACAAAGTTCCTGTGACCAAAAACTTCCTTGATATTCATCTCTTCTGGGCTGGCAAGGGCACTTGCTGCATTCCTACTCAAGGCTACTATGGGCCCACTATCTCGGCTCTGAGTATAATCCCTGCAGGTACTCCCCTTAACTACAAATCATGCTTCCAAGATGGAAACGATGTATTTTGTTGGGTCAATTTCTGCATTCCACTGTAAGATCACATTTTTTTTCTAATAAGTGGATATGTTTTTTTTTTCAGATTTCACCCCTACGGTGGGTACTACAGCAGAGCAAAATAAGAGTACTAGTAAAACAGGTGTAATCGCTGGAGTTGTAGTTGGTGTGACAGTTTTAGGTTTGGTAGCACTCGTTGGAATCTTTATGTGGAGACAGAAGAGGAGAAAACTATCACTGGAGCAACAAGGTATGTTGTACACTTGGCTCCTGATGTTTTTTTTTTTTTTTGCCGGGTGGCTCCCGATGTATCCTTCACCAGACAAACAAGAAGTTAATAAATTGATATACCTTTTATGTTTGCAGAGTTATACAGTATTGTTGGAAGACCAAATGTATTCAGTTATAGTGAACTAAGGTCTGCAACTGAAAATTTTAATTCCAGCAACCGTCTTGGTGAAGGAGGATATGGGGCAGTTTTTAAGGTTAGTTCGTCTATAAGAATATATGTATGTGGAACTTGTTATGATTTTTTACGTATGAATCAACTTATTAACATCTAGACAAGTAGTGTACAGCTAAAAGGAACATATGATTGTCTGAATTATTTTTTGTTAAGGATAATTGGCTAGATTCTTTGCTCTCTATGTTTTTTACACATAAATGATGCATATTAATAAATCGGGAAAAAGTGTCAGTATATCCCAAAGGTGTTCAGCATTGCAGTACCTGAGACTTGCATTTTGCTAAATGCCACCTTGCAGGGTAAGTTAGCAGATGGAAGGGTAGTGGCAGTGAAGCAGCTATCTCAAACATCTCATCAAGGAAAAAAGCAATTCGCAACAGAAATAGAAACTATATCCCGAGTGCAACACCGTAATCTCGTGAAGTTGTATGGTTGTTGCCTTGAAGGCAATAACCCACTGCTGGTTTATGAGTACATGGAAAACGGAAGCCTGGATAAAGCACTGTTTGGTATAAGCTATTTCAGTTTGATGCAACTGAGATTTTACAATTCAGGTTTACTTTTGTCTATAACCTATAAGCTAATCCCTTCGTTTGCAGGAAACGAGAAATTGAACATAGACTGGCCAGCACGTTTTGAGATATGCTTAGGCATTGCAAGAGGTCTGGCTTATCTTCATGAAGAGTCCAGCATCCGTGTTGTGCACAGGGACATCAAGGCCAGCAATGTCTTACTTGATGCCAATCTAAGTCCTAAGATCTCCGATTTCGGGCTAGCTAAACTTTATGATGACAAGAAGACACATGTGAGCACAAAAGTTGCCGGTACATTGTAAGTACATTCCATCTGTCCCACCTTTATGTTTACAATTTTTCATACTTATGAATGGCATTTCTGGATCTCCTCTGTCCAGTGGTTATCTTGCACCCGAGTATGCCATGAGAGGCCATATGACCGAGAAAGTTGATGTCTTTGCATTTGGGGTGGTCTTATTGGAGACTTTAGCCGGACGGCCAAACTATGATGATACGCTTGAAGAAGACAAAATTTATATTTTCGAATGGGTAAGCTCACTCATGAACTCTTGAAGGACATTTTTTTTTTGAAGTAGTGAAAGACAAATATAATCTGATCTTTGTGTTATTGTCAGCTTATAATCTGAAATTAGTAAAGATTGATAACATTGCTTCATCTGATTTTATCCAAACATGAAAAAAAAATTATCTGATAATGCCCCCATGATCTGAATACTTACCATCTCAATACCTTCAGGCTTGGGAGCTGTACGAGAACGACAACCCTCTGGGCATCGTAGACGCAAGGCTCACAGAATTCAACAGGGCGGAGGTGCTCCGGGCCATCCACGTCGCCCTTCTCTGCACCCAGGGCTCGCCCCACCAGCGGCCGCCCATGTCGAGGGTGGTGGCGATGCTCGCCGGCGACGTCGAGGCGCCGGACGTGTTGACGAAGCCGAGCTACATCACGGAGTGGCAGATCAAGGGCGGCAATAGCAGCTTCGCCAACAGCGCCGTCAGTGGGCAGTCGAGCTCGGCTCCGGAACCGACCTCGCAGCAAGGCTCGTCGATGTTCTTGGACTCCGTCATCCCGGAAGGCCGGTGATCTTCGCGCCGGTGCCTGATCGGATCAACTTGTCCTCAAGTGACAGATGATATTGACGTTGCAATGGCCGCTGTTGGGGAGTTATTCTTCTTCCGCTGGGATAGAGCCTGAATTTGAACATAGTAAAGTGATATACCACCTCCTCCGTTCATAAATGTTTGACGCCGTTGACTTTTTATATACGTTTAATCATTCGTCTTATTTTAAAAATTATTAATTATTTTTATAGCATTTTATTTATTGTTAAGTATACTTTTATGTATATATATAATTTTACATATTTTGCAAAATTTATTGTTAAGATAGATGGTCAAACATATATAAAAAAATCAACGGCGTTAAACATTTAGGGGCGAAGGGACTATCTTATATTAGTTTATTTTTTTATTTTTTTAATTTTTTAAACTATTTAGGTGACATGAGAAATAGGTGTATATTCATCTATGTGCTAAAAACCATTTTGGAAGTCGGCAGGCAAAATAACGGTTTGATGCGATGGTGCAGGTGCGGCAGTGGATCCAACGGGTTCGGTCGTAGTAGTTGTTTCACAGTTTAACTGCTAATGCTAATCGTACTCATGGATGGCCAAGGAGAAGAGACGAGAAGATGAGCCATAATGTTGTTTGTCTCATTGTCTGTAGGAGTAGCAATAACATAGGACGTTTTGCGGCGACAACCCGTGGCCCGTCTGCCCCTAAATCCACAAACCGCTACACAAATTCATTCCATTTGGAGTCTTAAATGACCGCGATCTCCTCCTACGAGAGCAGGGCTTCCTTTACCATCGACGGTTACCGTGCCAAATAAAAGAAAATCAAATTTAAATCGTTTTCTAGATGTGTGTGAATTTAATACGATTACCAAGGTGTTATTTTTATCCGTCTTGTTTGGCAAATGGGTTAGACAAATACTTTTCCATCTCAACGGTCTATTCTTCCGATGTTATTTCATCCTAACCATCCATTCATTTTTATTTTCTAATCTCACCGTTCATAACCTATTACTATCTTTTTTTATACAAGACGCAGACGCGCACACAACACACTCACACCATAATATACGCATACACACGCGTGCGCGTCACTATCACATACTTAGTATTTTAGATACGCACGCGTCCTCAGATAAGACGCGAGTTACTATCTAAAAATCAAACTCGCATGAACTGCTCCTACACCCGCGCAGCTAGACACCCAAGAAAATGCTCGGTTCTCATTCATAACCTATCATCATTCTCTACCGGTAACCGGCGTGTTGGGAATCCCTGAGAAGGACAGGACATGACGAGGTGGGCCAGCCGACGAACCAGCAGTACGACATCGGGCTTTTTCTGTCCGGCCTCTCTCATCCAAATGCCATCGTCGTCGTGGAGATGGGATCTTTCTCGCTACAGAACCTGTCGACCACAAGCTAAAAAGACCATTTCCGATTCCTATCCAGCAATCAAAAGCGTCAAAAGCTACTTACCCATGGCCCCACGAGGAAGGATGAGGCCGATGACCATACGAGCACACGCACGCGCGCGCCAAGACTCTTTCCCCGTTCACCCTCCTCTTCAACCCGCATGTGGATTAAATTTTAAAAAAAAGGATTAGAAAAAGATTAAACGCTGCAACAACCCCGCGCACATGTTTCAGTTTAGCCTCGATCGAACCCCACCCCCGGATGCCTACGTTTCTCGCAGTTTTCCCACGTTTCGACGTGGCTCGAAAGCCTCAAAATCATTTTTTTTGGTTGAAATTTCAAATATGCTTTTTCAGAAATTCAAATGTTAATGAGTAAGTTTGGTCAAAATTTGATCGAAATGTATCGAAGACCGTGATACCAACAGGGGTCGAGGCCTGATGGTCAATCGGTTGCCGCTGTTTCTGTACCGAGTTGTTCATTTTTATTATTTTGTATATCTATGCAGTTGACAGAAGCAGCGTGGCCATTTGACTAGTAGCACAGCACAATTCGGTCACTCAAAATTTGCACATTTCCATGCAGAATTGCTATTGGTGGTGTTTATATCTGCAGGAGGAGGCTTCTTTTCGCAAAGACTGAGTTTATCTTGTATTAGTATCTAATTAATCCGCATCTCCCTCTCCCAGAAGGGGAGTAGAGAGGAGAGGGCAGGGCTCGCCTCTCGAGGAGGAGGAAGATGAAGAAGGTGAGCCAGCTCCTCCATGGCGCCCTTCTCCTGCTGCTCGCTGCTGCAGCGGCTGTCCAGGCTCAGCAGGCCGCGAGGACGAGGACTGATCCCACTGAAGGTAAGCCTGCCTGCCTCGATTCCCTTTTCCTCTCCAGATTTTCGTCCTGATGGAAGTGGGGAATCGCTCTGAAATTCGGCCAAGAACGAACGATGTGTTCTTTGGGGGGTTCTTGTGGCTGTAGTTTTTGCTGTCGGGATGAACAATTAGTTGTTGAGCTTAAATCGATGCTTGCCTGCGAAAAAATCCGTGTCGTTTTCAAAATCGCAAGGAGCATGATGAACTGTTCTTGAGAGTACTGTTCTAGTCAACTCCACCGAAATCCCAATCTGTCCCAAGAAACTATCTTTGCTGCAGCACTACCTACTACTCCATCTCCTTCCAAAAGCTTGCGGTTGGTTCACATGGCGTCATGGCGATCAATTTGGTGCCTTTTTTTACTGTTTGGCTGTTGGCCTTCGTTGTGTCTCGTTCGCTTCCGGCGGCGAGCGGCGAGTTGCGCTGGCTTTAGCTGAGCTACGGAAAGTCAGCGCATTGACCGGTTCCTGGCCGTCCGATCGCCTCGCCCTGGCGGATCGGACGGTGATGATGTTAGCATACTTGACGGAGTTGTGTTTTTATTTTTTATTTTTTGCTGCAGCGGCCGCGCTGAACGCGGTGTTCGCGAAGCTCGAGCAGCAGGCGGCGTCGTCATGGAACATCAGCGGCGACCCCTGCACCGGCGCGGCGAAGGACGGCACCCCCATCGAGGACACCAGCTTCAACCCGGCCATCACGTGCGACTGCACCTTCCAGAACAACACCATCTGCCGCGTCACCAAGCTGTAAGTGTCCACCTAATCCACGCGCGCGCGCGAGGTGTTCGACGAATTGCCTGCCTGAGAATCTGATAATACGGTGATAACGTGGAGGCTGGAAAAGGGCACGAGCTAATTGGGATGCTTGCTGATGCAGGAAAATATTTGGCTTAGATGTGTCTGGCCAGATACCACAAGAGCTGCGGAACCTCACGCGTTTGACCTATCTGTATGAATGAACTCTCTTAACCTCCTTATGTTGGATGGTCTATGATCCAAACTACTGCATTTGAAGCATACTATATGGTTGATTAATAGATGGGATTGTATGTCTGCCATTTGCCATCACCTTCCATTGTTTCTATTGACATCACAGTGCCTTTTTTTAGATAATGCACAGTACTTCTTTAGCAGTCATGTTTCATTATCTGTACAGTGGTTACTATTTCTTAATACTCCTAAGCTATTATTTACTTCTTTAAAAAAAAACCTTTTACAACAGTCCAACTACGCCCTAATTTTAGTTATAGAATGAATAAAATAGAATTAAATATATTTCTAACATTCCATGAAATTAGTGTTGCTGATATCTTATCTGATCTTATTTCAGGAATTTAGGACAAAATATATTAACGGGGTCTTTGCCATCATTCATTGGGGAGTTGACTAATATGCAGAACATGTGAGATTTAGAACTCACAAACATCATTTTACTATATGCTTTGCTTTAAATTGGATCTCACCTCTTCTCTCTTGATTGCAAAAGGACATTTCGCATCAATTCACTATCTGGACCTATTCCAAAGGAGCTTGGGAACCTTACGAATCTTGTATCACTGTAAGAACTATATTCCATGATTTCGTGACCCTATTTTTTCAAAAAAAAAAAACTTTACCAAACTTTTAACTGTGAGAAATAATAGATCTATTTATGTTTTGCACTCGCACCTTGAATTAATCAACTGTACAAAATCATGAGATGAAGCACCCTTTAAACTGAACATATGGCAACATCCTCAAGATTAAATTTTGATGAATGCAGAAATGACATCTTCATTTTTTGTGTTATTCTTGGTCACTACTAAGATTTGGATAGTTGGATTTAAACTCAATTGGAAGGGCAACTGTGACGATAGTGGTTGTGCTTCCTGTAAAATAAATTGCAATTGACAATTTTTTATGTGTGGGTTGAATTTTCAGGGGTTTAGGCTCAAACAGATTTAATGGCTCCCTTCCTTCGGAGCTGGGGAACCTGGACAAACTTCAGGAATTGTACGTTTCTATATGGGACTCCTTTTTTGGTGGGGGTCTACCAATCCATTCTGTTTCTTGGACTACTGAGCTCAGTGTTTGCTGCAATTTTTATCTTTCAATTGTAGGTACATTGACAGTGCTGGCTTAAGTGGTCCACTACCATCATCATTTTCCAAGCTTACAAGAATGCAAACATTGTAGGACTACTAAAGGATGTGTTATTGTTGACATTAATCTTCCATGCCATTAAACATTGTTCCTTACATATATCCTCTTATCTGTTCAGGTGGGCATCAGATAATGATTTTACTGGACAAATACCCGATTATATCGGGAGCTGGAATTTGACAGACCTGTAAGATTCCTATAGCCTCTGCTAAATCATGCAGTAATAATTTTTGTAACAGATAATTATTTATTCAATAGGGATATTGCGTTTTCATATTGTTTCAAATTTCAAAATAATATGGTCATATGGGTACAGTTTTCAATAACTATCTTCAAGTCAGGTTTTAAATCAAGGAAAACTGTAGGTGTGGACATGAGATGCATTATAAAGCTACTTGGCTCAGTGTGATTTGTGAAAGAGAGATTATTTTTCTCTTATTAAGTTCAGATGATTGTTGAGCATTGATAAACAATGCATCTTTCTTCTGTCAATAATGATGAGACAGTTTCCAATTTTGAAACCCATTATTCAGCTTTGAATATCTTTTACAATATTTATGTATTCACTATGAAAGGAGTTGTACTTTAGCTTCAGGAGTTCGGTTTCCTCTTTTTTCTTTCTTTTAATAAAAGAGTTGACATCTTCCTTTTATCACTTCTAGTTTAATGTATCAGTAAAAAAATGATTTGAATGACTAATTACAGCGATGAATCTGCAGGCGGTTTCAAGGGAATTCTTTTCAAGGTCCACTTCCTGCTACTCTTTCTAATCTTGCCCAATTATCAATCTTGTAAGTGCCTAATGCTGCCAATAACTATGGTATTCTACAAAGAATGTAGAAGGGGGAAATTGAATAATTGGTTTATATGGTGCAGGCGAATCGGCGATATTGAAAATGGAAGCTCCACTTCACTAGCATTCATTGGTAACATGACATCATTGAGCAGCCTGTACGCATAACTAACTTTTAATCGACTTAACCTTACAGTCACACTACTGCTCAGAATATTTATGTAATTCAATTCAAGTTGTTAGATCTTATAAGATGTAACATATTTCTTTTCAGGATTTTGAGGAATTGTAGGATATCTGATAATCTTGCATCAATAGACTTCTCAAAGTTTGCAAGTTTAAACTTACTGTAAGCTTTTCATTTCTAAAATAAATTGCCACCAAGTGCCTTTGTGAAAGATATTTTAAATGTATTTCTATGGACCATACAATGTATGATGACCTCTTTGCCATCTTCATTTTTTACTATTACAGGGATTTGAGTTTTAACAATATCACTGGTCAAATACCAGCAACCCTGTTGGGTCTGAATTCGCTGAACTCATTGTATGGATTATCTTGACTTCAAAAGCTTATTTCTTGGCCAAATACCTGTTTATGTGTCTTGCTAATGTTTGCAAGTTTTTCCTGACCAGATTTCTTGGGAATAATAGTCTTTCAGGAAGCCTACCAAGCTCAAAAGGACCTTTGCTTACAACTTTGTATATTCATATGATCCAAGTTTGTTTAAACAACATAATGAAGAGGTGTTCGATTTATTTATAATGATTATTTAACTTTTCTTGTTTGCAGAGATTTTTCTTATAACCAACTTGCAGGAATTTTTCCTCCTTGGGCAAGTGAGAAAAATTTACAATTGTAAGTACCATCTTCTGAAGCGAGCATTGACTAGATCCAGCCAAAATAATGGCATATTTCATTCCCTAATGAATGCAGGCATATTTGACCTTTGTTTGGTTTGTTGTCCTGCATTTATGTGTATAGAATAAAAATGTGTTGAGCTAACGGATTTGGTAAATCTGAAAGCTGCATTTGATGTATCTAGCTTATAAATCTTAATAAAATTTTGGATCCAACATTTATGATTCAGATTCTTCATGGAAGTCATACTTAACCTTACAGCTTACCACAGAAAAGAATACTTTTTTAAAGCTTAAGTTTTTTTTTCCCAATCTAGACCAAACAAGCTTGCTATGGAAGTATGCAGTTTGTGAATCATTAATTTTAATATGTTCATTCTACTTAGGAATTTGGTGGCAAACAATTTCGTGATCGATACATCCAATAACAGGTGTGTTCATATTTCTAATTGCTCCTCAAAAACTCAAGCATAGCTACTAGGTCCTCTCATCTTCTATTTGGATTCAAAATGTTGATGTTTTGCATCTGCAGTGTGTTACCTTCAGGGCTAGCATGCCTCCAAAGAAATACGCCATGTTTTCTTGGTTCTCCACAGTGTGAGTCTTTAACCCTTTGCAATACTATGAATGTGCTTAGTTGAGACAATCACAGATTTACATAGTGAATACTACTACTAAATTACTAATTGATCTAACTTGTTTGCAGCATCCTCCTTTGCTGTGAACAGTGGTAGCAGTAGACTCATATCAGGCTCAGATAATTTGAGGTATCAAACTGATGATGTTAGCCTTGGAGCTGCATCATATTATGTTACAGGATCACTAACATGGGGTGTTAGCAATGTTGGAAAATTCATGGATGCACCAAATGGGAGTTACATAATCTACAGCTCACGTCAGTTTCAGAACACCCTAGATTCAGAATTGTTCCAAACTTCAAGGATGTCAGCATCATCTTTAAGATACTATGGTATTGGACTTGAGAATGGAAACTATACAGTCAATCTTCAGTTTGCAGAGTTTGGGATCGAAGACACACAGTCTTGGAAGAGTCTAGGGAGAAGGGTTTTTGATATATATGTCCAGGTTTGTTCTTGTCTATCTTTTAAACTATACTTTTTTTATTTAGCTTACAATCAAGTCAAAATTTTCTTGTCATGTATTTTTTGCAGGGTGAACTTAAGGAGAAGAACTTTGACATCAGGAAGACAGCAGGCGATAAATCTTACACCGTAGTTAGGAAACCGTACAAAGTTCCTGTGACAAAAAACTTCATTGAGATTCATCTCTTCTGGGCTGGCAAGGGAACTTGCTGCATTCCTACTCAAGGATACTATGGGCCCACTATCTCGGCTCTGAGTATAACCCCTGGTACTCCCCTTAAACTACAAATCATGTTTCCAATATGGATAAAATGTATTTTCTAGGGTCAATTGTTGCCTTCGCTGTCAGATTACGTTTTTATTCTCACAAGTGGACTTCTTCAGATTTCGCCCCTACCGTGGGTACTGCGGCACAGCAAAACAAGAGTACTAGTAAATCAGGTGTAATTGTTGGAGTTATAGTTGGTGTGACAGTCTTAGGTTTGGTAGCACTTGTTGGAATCTTTATGTGGAGACAGAAAAGGAGAAAGCTATCATTGGAGCAACAAGGTACATGGCACACAAAGCTTACAATGTACCCTACCAGGCAAACAAGAAGTTAATAAATTGATGTACCTTTTTATATTTGCAGAGCTATACAGTATTGTTGGAAGACCTAATGTTTTCAGTTATGGTGAACTAAGGTCCGCAACTGAAAATTTTAGTTCCAGTAACCGTCTTGGTGAAGGAGGATATGGTGCAGTTTATAAGGTTAGTTCATCTGTATATTTATGTCTGCGAACTTGTTACGAATTTTTACCAACAAAATATATATGCCAATGTATCCATCACAAAAGTTGCATTAAAAAACCTATTTTTTGCATATAAATGATGCATGTTAACAAACCTGAAATACATATATGCCAATGTATCCATTACAAAAGTTGCTTGGTATTGCAATACCTGAAACTTTGGTGATGCCACCTTGCAGGGTAAGTTAACTGATGGAAGGGTAGTGGCAGTGAAGCAGTTATCTCAAACATCTCATCAAGGAAAAAAGCAATTTGCAACAGAAATAGAAACTATATCCCGAGTTCAACACCGTAATCTCGTGAAGTTGTACGGTTGCTGCCTTGAAGGCAACAATCCACTTCTGGTTTATGAGTACATGGAAAATGGAAGCCTTGATAAAGCACTCTTTGGTACATGCTATTTCATTTTGATGCAACTGGGATTTTTATAATTCAGGTTTATTATAGTCTATAACGGTATAACCTAAAATCTTAACCCTTCATTTGCAGGGACTGATAATTTAAACATCAACTGGCCAGCACGGTTCGAGATATGCTTGGGCATCGCAAGAGGTCTGGCTTATCTTCATGAGGAGTCTAGCATCCGTGTTGTGCACAGGGACATTAAGGCCAGCAATGTATTGCTTGATGCCAATCTCAATCCAAAGATCTCAGATTTCGGGCTAGCCAAACTTTATGATGACAAGAAGACGCATGTCAGCACGAAAGTTGCTGGTACATTGTAAGTAAATTCCATCTTTTATTCACAAAAAGAGTACATTCCGTATTTCCCAACTTCATCTTCACAAACTACTTGAGCTTATTGTATTTTTTGGCTGTCCTTTGTCCAGCGGTTATCTTGCACCCGAGTATGCCATGAGAGGTCATATGACCGAGAAAGTTGACGTCTTTGCATTTGGGGTGGTCTTATTGGAGACTTTAGCCGGACGGCCAAACTATGATGATACGCTTGAAGAAGACAAAATTTATATTTTTGAATGGGTAAGCACAGTACCTCACTTATGAACACCTAACCCAAGAAATGATATTATAACCTGGTCATTGTGTTATTGGCAGCATATACTCTGAAACTTTCTAGTAAAGATTGCTAATAGGAAACACACGTACATAATCTGATTTTCTAAAAAACCTGCAAAAAAATTCGGTTATGCCCCCATGAGAATACTTACCATCTCAAATTATCAACACATTCAGGCCTGGGAGCTGTATGAGAACGACAACCCTCTGGGCATCGTAGACCCAAGGCTGTCAGAGTTCAACAGGTCGGAGGTGCTCCGGGCCATCCACGTCGCCCTCCTCTGCACCCAGGGCTCACCTCACCAGCGGCCGCCCATGTCGAGGGTCGTGTCGATGCTCACCGGCGACACCGAGGTGGCCGACGTGCTGACGAAGCCGAGCTACATCACGGAGTGGCAGATCAAGGGCGGCAACACCAGCTTCGCCAACAGCGCCGTCGGCGGGCCATCGGGCTCGGTTTTGCCGGGGCCGACCTCGCAGCAGCACTCGTCGCCGTTCCTGAACTCCATCATCCAGGAAGGCCGGTGATCTGGTCTCTCGCCGGTGCATGATCGGAATCATCTTTTCATCGAATCACAGGTGGTAATCTCGCCTTGTGAATATACTCGGTGGCTCGTTGCAAAGTGCAAACGGTGTCGAGACTGTCAGTTTTGCAGTGCAGGTCGTCGTCGTCTTTTTTTTTTTTTTTTACAGTTTGCTGGCTGCATTTTTTTTTTGTGTGTATTCGGTTTGATTCAAACCTGTACAGTATACGTTTGTGTATATTTTGATCAAATATCTGTTGTGCTTTGCCTGGTTTGGATGTGAATAATATTGGGAATTTTTTTCCCTTCTGAGTTATCCTAAGTTTGATCCTGAAATTTTTACATGCCAAGGGACAACGTCCGTCCTGTTGTCCGATTTACTCCCTCTGTTAAAAAAAAAACGAATTCTCTGATTTCTGTGTCCAACGTTTGACCATCTGTCTTATTTAAAAAATTTTCAGAAAATTAAAAAAAATTAGTCACACATAAAGTACTATTTATGATTTATTATCTAATAAAAACAAAAATATCAATCGCAAAAAAAATTTGAATAAGACGAATAGTTAAAAATTGAAGGGAAAAAGTGAAAAATTGGTTTATTTTAGGACGGAGGGAATAGTTTTGAAATTTTGATATCATTTACAGTAAACTTATACGAAAGTATACATCCAATAAGATATATATATATACAGTGAATAGATAAAATGGATATTTGCTGAGATCCTTGATACGGTCAGTACCTACTCACCAACCTTAAGCTCGTCGACTCTGAGCAGGATTCGTGAGTCATAACGCATGTGGTCCAGATGTTTGATTTTCTCCCATGGACACTTCACCCATTGGTTAGAGATAAATCCCAACACGTAAGCATCAGTGATTCAAAGCTGCTGACGTCTGTCATTGAACCGAATCACTGTTTTTCATCCTTTTTATCATACATATAAGTTGTCCTGAAAAAATATTTCTGCATTTGAAAAAGGATATGGCCAGTCTTCGGAGATATTTATAAAGGGGTTTGTATGCGTGCGTTCTTAGAAGAGAGCGTGCTGCATTGTAAGCGTTTGCATTGTACTGTGTTCAAAAAAATATTTCACCTTAGTGCCATGCAGCCTCGTTGTTTGATTGAAAACTTGAAATTAGATCTAAGCAAAACAGAATGGTTAAAAGTAATTTATAGGTAAAACTTTTAAGCTAAAAGCAAATGTTAAAAATAAAGTATAATGAAAAAACTCTATAATCATATGCATGAACAAGCGTCTTGGCATATGTGAAATGTGATAAAAATGCAACTGCTGGTAGTGATGACTTTTCAACTCGTTCATGGCATTTGGGTGCTGGATATTCAGCACGCATAAGGAATTTAGTGTGCTGTTTATAAAGGGGTTTGTGTGCGTGCGTTCTTAGGAGAGAGCGTGCTGCATTGTAAGCGTCTGCGTTATACTGTGTTAAAAAAATGTTTCACCTTAGAGCCATGCAGCCTTGTTGTGTGATTGAAAACTTGAAATTAGACCTAAGCAAAACAGAATGGTTAAAAGTAATTTATAGGTAAAACTTTTAAGCTAAAAGCAAATGTTAAAATAAAGTATAACGAAATAACTCTATAATCATATGCATGAACAAGCGTCTTGGCATATGTGAAATGTGATAAAAATGCAACTGCTGGTAGTGATGACTTTTCAACTCGTTCATGGCATTTGGGCGCTGGATATTCAGCACGCATAAGGAATTTAGCGTGCTGTTTATAAAGGGGTTTGTGTGTGTGCGTTCTTAGGAGAGAGCGTGCTGCATTGTAAGCGTCTGCGTTGTACTGTGTTAAAAAAATGTTTCACCTTAGAGCCATGCAGCCTTGTTGTGTGATTGAAAACTTGAAATTAGACCTAAGCAAAACAGAATGGTTAAAAGTAAGTTATAGGTAAAACTTTTAAGCTAAAAGCAAATGTTAAAAATAAAGTATAATGAAATAACTCTATAATCATATGCATGAACAAGCGTCTTGGCATATGTGAAATGTGATAAAAATGCAACCGCTGATAGTGACGACTTTTCAACTCGTTCACGGCATTTGGGCGCTGGATATTAGGACAGATGTCTGCATCGACTTTGATAAAACTAAACTGCTTCTTTTCTATTACAACTTTCCACTAATGTAGCGAATTAAATATTCCCAACTGGCAATTAATAATTTGACAAGTTGCAGCGTTTTATTTTTATTTTTTTGGTAGCTAGAAGACCTTTTTGAATAAAAAACAATATAAAATAACAAAGTGTCTCATTGGCATGGTTTGATTTTTAAGTTTGATATTTGTGGCTAATGGCGTTGCTTTCTCTGTCTTGATTCTTGGAGCTAACTATTCGCCGAAAAAACAAAAAACGAACAAACAAGCCACATGACGTTGAAGTCCAAGTTATAGCACACTCAAATAGTACAGCCGAAAGGACACTAACGTCACCAACCACATCATTGGATAATATCTTGTATACCGTATCATTTTAGCTAATCCCTTTTATGCTCTTGAATTTTGCTGGCTTCCTTGTATACCTCTAAAATTTGATTTTGATTCTTTCAATGTCTCTCCCGTCAGTTGATCGTCTAATTTATATAAAATTGACCATTTTACCCTTTGGATGAAATAGAAATTTATGAATTACATTATTAAAAATGTAAAATTTTATCGCATGATACTATTAGTACCTATTGTACGATACATATTTATGATAAAATTTATTTTTAGGTAATAAAATAAAAAATATGTATTTATTTTATTTTTTAAAAGACAAAAATGAGGAGTGTTTATACCAAGATAGGATTACCTATGCTCACGATATTTTTAAGAGTGCACCCGATAAAAAAATCTATTGTCCTATTGAATTTCAAATAGAAAGTTAATTTATTATATTGTTTTATGTTTAAAATTTATGTCAAAATTTTCCACACTAATTATTTAGTCTCATTAGTTACATAAAATGCACTCAAACAAAATTTTCAATTATTTTTTAAGCTTATAGAAACCTAAAACATCAAGGACATTAAAGATATTTGTCACAAACTTAATAGTGAAATAAAGAAAAATATAAAGGTAAGGGCATGTAAAGGATTAAGTTGATTATTTCAGGAGTATAGAAGGGAGGGTAAATTTCAGGGGCATATAAGGGATTGAGTGAGTTTTTAGGGGTATACAAGGAATTTACCCTCGTATCAATGAAACAATCTCATTAGTAATTTACACAATTAAATACATTGTAACCGTATTATGTAGTAAAAAGCTAGCACAATAATGTAGATTTTCCCATCATCCTGGGAAAGAAATGTGTGTGAGAGAGAGAACAGTTCACCAAATATACCTGGACATATGGATTTGCCTCTCTTCAGCTATTATCTTAGTTAAGTGTGTCCATATCTGAACCATTGACACATCAAATTGAAATCCTGAGACTTTAATTGGGTTTGCATCTAGACGATGGACGTACAAGTCTACTGGGCTTGTGGATTCCTCGGGCACAATCTTGTCCTTCCTTGGCTCCTACTCCAACCCAAGCCATTTGGTGTATATCATACTACTGTCAATGCAAATCGTCTGACGTACTGCTATCACGAATGTTGACTCATTGATATATGGGTCCTACCATTACCGAGCCGACATGTTAGTTACCATGTCCGTCAAACTTTGAACGTTCGAGTAGTACAAATTTTTCAAATAAGACGAATGATCAAACTTTAGACATAGAAATTAATAAAGTTATTATGAAACAGCATGCATGATTGCATGCTTGTATCCATCTACCTACTTGCTAATACCTGTCCAATCTCTCTGTCAGCCAGGCACTCTGAACCTCTGATCATCCATCACATTCTTCAGAGAAAGTACTCCAAGAAGAGAGAGAGAGAGATGGATCCTAGGTTGAGCTACCTTCGCTTCGTCCATGGCTGCGTTCTGCTGCTGCTTCTGTGTTCTTCTTCTGAAAGAGCAGGTGCTCAGGCTCAGCAGCAGCCGCCACCGCAGACTGATCCGACCGAAGGTAGTACAAGTTACGCACGCAAGATCGTGCTTAATTAATTAGCTTGTTTGATGAATCGATTGGCGCGCGATCGATGGCTACCGAGAGGCGCTGATCGATGAGCTCGCCGGCGTGCGTGCAGCGGCGGCGCTGGGCGCGATGATGGCGAGGCTGGGGCTGAGCGCGCCGGCGTCGTGGAACGTCAGCGGCGAGCCGTGCAGCGGCGCGGCGACGGACGACACGCCGCTGGACGACAACCCGGCCTTCAACCCGGCCATCAAGTGCGACTGCTCCCACCTCAACAACACGCTCTGCCACATCACTAGACTGTATGAAATTGAAACTATGAAACTTTATATGATTTTTTTTTTCTTCTCCTCTCTCTTTTTTTTTTGTTCTGGCGTGAATTTTAATTTCCCGGATATTTGTTTGTTTGTTTGATTGATTGATGGAAGCAGGAAGATCAACACGCTGGATGTGGTCGGCCCGATCCCAGAAGAGCTCAGGAACCTCACTCACCTCGTCAAGCTGTAAGCCTGCAAAATTATTTCAGCTGAGCAAATTTTCAGTTCGAGCATAATGTGGTCTTGTTCATCCAACCAATTTTTTCTTCAAGAAGATCACGATGGATTTTTAAAAGATATTTATATTGTTTTCTTTTGAATAATAAAACAGAGCAGATATGTGTTAGGGATTTTTTTTAAGTGATGTAAATATCTTCTATTGGGCCAGCCTGTGTCGGCCCAGAATTACCCGGGCTTTATTCCGGCCCATATAAAGCCCATTTGCCAGCTCTCTCCGCACTCCCACGCATTCCGCTTCTTCCACGGTTCCACCGTTCCACGCCGCCCACCGCCGGAAATGCCGGAGAGGTGGCCGGCCGCCGTCGACGGGCGCGTCCCGGTGCTCCCCGTTGCTGGATCTCGGAGTTCGAGCCCTATGCCTCCTCGGTGGCAGTGGCTTGCTGCGACGTCAGGCGTTGAGATCGCGGAGGTGATGGTGTTCGATCGTATTCCCAATCCAAGCCGGTTTGGGGATGTTAGCAGGGGCAGCTTAGGTAGTGATCGTCCTTGCGATAGTTGGTTTCACCGCTGCGAATCTTCGATGGCCACATTCTCGCATTCCCCAAATTTTTGTGCCCGATTCATCAGTTTAGGTCGGCATCGAGTTCTAGTTGGGGGGATGAACACTCGTTAACAGTAGCTAGGTTAGTTGGTGAACACCTTGTGAGAACCAAAGTTTAGGATGTATAAGATGTGACTGACGACGTTGGTATCTGGTATTGTGATTTCAGGGACTTCAGAAAGAACTACTTCACCGGGCCATTGCCAGCGTTCATTGGAGAACTGACTTCTCTGAAGTACATGTGAGAGTTACAGCTCAATGAATGATTATTTAGTCTTTACATTTCAATTTTCAAGTATTATTTTAACCGCCAACCTTACATTCTTTTTCTTTCAAAATCACAAGTACTGTGGGCATCAATGCCTTGTCAGGACCTATCCCCAAGGAGCTCGGCAATCTTACTAATCTTGTATCGCTGTAAGCTCCAATCTTGCTGTTCCGATAAGCAGTATTTTTTTTTAATATAGTGTACATTTGGCAAATATAGCAATCATTTTTTTTATTTTTCATGTGTCTTCCCGGTCATGAAAATTTAGAAACTATATTGTGGAAGAGGGAACCTGACACAACAGAGTGCCTTTCTCATAAAATATTAGCCAGCATTTAGATCTTTGAAAAGAAATCAGCAGCACTTCCTTATGAACATTGTACTGGAGCCAACCTAGTTTATCTTATACTTTCAGGGCATTAGGCTCAAATAACTTTAACGGATCACTCCCTGATGAGCTGGGTAAATTGACAAAGCTTCAACAACTGTAAGCTATCTATTTGATCATGTTTATGTTTATTTTATTTTATCATCAGTTTTTTGTTGTTGAGAGGTGATAATCATCTGCTTGAATGTAAAGTTCCATGTCTGATTTGTAGGTACATCGATAGTAATGACTTCAGTGGTCCTCTACCAGCGACTTTATCACAGCTTGCGAACTTGTCCACCTTGTAATTTTTTGAAACAGTGATTGTGGATTTGTTATTTCTAGCAAGGTTTCGACCAATAATAATGGATGGACACTCTTGTCATTGTGCATTCAGGTGGGCATCAGACAATAATTTCACGGGGAAAATACCTGATTATCTTGGGAGCTTGACCAACCTAACCCAACTGTAAGACTGTTTTTGGCTGATTACCAATATTTCACCTTTTCTTCTTCTAACTGTTCTCTTTACACACGTTTGGCTTCGTTAAATGTTTATGTGAAATGCAATTTATTTCTCACAAAGAGCTAGAATAGTTCGTTTTACTTATTTATGACCAAACATATATCTTTTTTAGGAGGCTCCAAGGGAACTCTTTTCAAGGTCCTATTCCTAGAAGCTTTTATAATCTTGTCAAGTTGAAAAGCTTGTAAGTTCCTGGTGTTTCAATGATATTGACTGTGTTCTCATTGCAAACATAAACACATGACAGTGATGAAGGCATTGGTTGTCTCAATGTAACAGAAGAATAGGCGATATAGTAAATGGAAGCTCTTCACTGGCGTTCATTGGAAATATGACATCTTTGGGTGATCTGTATGTCACATGCTCACCACTTTGCTTCCATTGACAGTTTAAGATCTTAAGTATTTAACTTTTGACTTGCAGAGTCCTGAGAAACAGCAAGATTTCTGATTCACTTTCATCGGTGGACTTCTCCAAATTTGGAAGTTTAAATCTACTGTAAGAATTTTCACCTATCATAAAATCACATACAAGTAGTAACTTCTTACAACAATATAATTTCAAGTACAAATATGATGTTTCATTGTCTAATATTCTTTTTCATTTTTGCAGGGATTTGAGTTTCAACAATATCACAGGTCAAATTCCTCAGTCAATCTTGAATCTTCCTTTTCTTTCTTTTCTGTAAGTGTTATATGTGACCTTATTTTTGGAACAATATTTTTCTTTTTTTGCTTTGTGCTGACACTTGCAAATATATTATTCCAAAACGTGTTTGAGTCAGATTTCTTGGGAATAATAGCCTTTCAGGAAGTCTGCCAGCCACGAAAAGCCCTCTGCTTACCAATTTGTATGTTCATATGCTCTGTCTATGTTCCCATTTTTGTCTCAATTATCGAAATATGTATCGATCTAATTTCTAAAGCATCCTATGTCTTTTTCAGAGATTTTTCATACAACTACCTCTCAGGAAACTTTCCCTCTTGGGCTACCCAGAAAGATTTGCAACTGTATGTTTTATGGCTTGAAACTTCTATATACATCATGCACCTTTTTACTGATTGAATATACAAAGACATCAAAATTCAATTTAAAAGTGATATCTGTTGTGCATTTATTTTAGGAATGTGGTGGCAAATAACTTTGTGATCAATGGCTCTGATATCAGGTGCTTGCCAGTTGTTACATTTGTTTTTTTACAGGACCATAAGATCCTTAAGTAAAACTATATATTCATCTCAGCTTGTAATTTTTAATTAGAATGTAAAATAGCGGCATATTCTATCTGTAGTGCTTTGCCATGGGGATTGAATTGTCTTCAGCGGAATACCCTCTGTTTCCTCGGTTCTCCAAAGTGTAAGCCTTCATCTTCTGCAACATTGTGCATGTGCCTACTCCAGAGTATTGAAAAGTATAACTTATAGTTGCAGATTACTAAGACTATTGGTTTGATAATTTACCTGCAGCTGCCTCCTTCGCGGTGGACTGTGGTGGTAGTAGAACCATATCAGGCTCAGATAATGCGATGTATCAGGCTGATAATGCAAATCTTGGTGCTGCTTCATACTATGTGGCTGGCGCACCTACATGGGGTGTTAGCACGACTGGACGATTCATGGATCCACCCAATGGAAGTTATATAATCTACAGTTCACGTCAGTTCGATAATACACTAGATTCTGGACTTTTCCAAACGGCAAGGATGTCACCGTCATCTTTGAGATACTATGGCATTGGTCTCGAGAATGGAAACTACACAGTAACACTTCAATTTGCCGAGGTTGACTTCCCTGACATGCAGTCTTGGAGAAGCAGAGGTCGGAGGATCTTCGATATCTATGTTCAGGTGGTCTACAAACTTTCAACTTTGCTAGTATTTGATGCTTTTAGCTCATATGCTCTTTGTCAAGACTCTTCTCTTGATGTTTGCACTTTTGTATAGGGGGAGCGCAAGGAGCAGAACTTTGACATAAAAAAGGCCGCAGGAGGGAAATCTTTCACTGTTGTTAAGAAGCAGTATGTTGTCCCTGTGACAAAAAATTTCCTTGAGATTCATCTCTTCTGGGCTGGCAAGGGTACTTGCTGCATTCCTTCACAAGGCTACTATGGGCCTGCAATATCAGCTTTGAGTGCTACTCCAAGTACTGATCTGAACTCGTTTTTTCTTTTTTTTGGGTTGTACATTGCTTGTTATACCAACTGTCCACAATGCCATTTTGAAGGCAGCTTACACTGAGTATACCACTTCCGGTCAGAAAAAAGAAAAACATCACTGAGTCATGCATGTTTTTGATAGTTTTTAAACTTTCACCAATGAGATATTTAGCTTCCATAACCATAACCAGAACAGGAAACTTTGTTGCTAGACTTCCATTATGTTTTAAAGTAGTAACTGAACTGAACACACAATTATAAGTGAATGAGCCAAGTTTCTATACTACTTAAAAGCGGAGTTGTTCGTCCTCCCTTCCCTTGTGTGCTGTGCGTCCTTCCGCACAAAATTTGCCCAGAAAAAAAAAACCTTTGGTTAAGAAAAACAGTATGTTAGATCCACATTCCAGCCCATTCTTAGGCTGCGTTTGTTTGGAGGGGGAGATGGGTTAGTTATCTGGCGTGGAAAACGTAGTAATAGATTATTATATGATTAATTAATTATTAATTATTAAAAAATATAAAATAGATTAATATGATTTTTTAAAACAACTTTCCTATAGAAAATTTTCGCAAAAAATACACCGTTTAGCGGTTCGGGAAACATGCACGTGAAAAAGAGGGAGTTAGATATCTAACTCAGCATGGGCGAACACGGCCTTAGTCATATGGGACCATTGCAAATGCACATGCATATTACTAGTCTGTATGGCTACAAGGCCAACATGTAAATATCCCTAATGAGATTTCAAATGAATATAAATATGAAAACACCCATGATTAATATTTTACAATCGTATATATCTTATGTCAATTAAGTTTTATTGAACATTTACATGCTCTGATTTTGTTAGCTTTTCCCAGATTTTATCCCTACGGTGCGTAGCCCTGCTGACAAGAACAGGAGTAGAACTTCTGTGATCATTGGAGTTGTAGTTGGTGTTGCAGTTTGTGCATTGGTTTCCCTTGCTGGACTCTTTATATGGAGGCAGAAAAGGAGAAAGCTATTATCAGAGTTAGAAGGTATTTCATATAACAAGTATCACGTTGTGTGCTTTGACGGTGTGTGGAACTTATTCTAACAAGTTTTGTTATGACTTAATCTGCAGAGCTGTACAACATAGTTGGTAAACCAAATGTGTTCAGTTATAGTGAGCTAAGATCAGCTACAGAAAATTTTAGTTCAAGTAACCTACTTGGTGAAGGAGGATATGGATTAGTTCACAAGGTTTGTTTGTATAGTATATTTCTGGAATTGTATGCCATGCTTGAATTTGGTAATACAGAAAAGCTAGTTCCTGATATTTAAATAGTAATCTAACCAGGCAAAAAAAAATTAAATAGTAGTACACAGGAAAGTAATGACTCAAGAGATATGACCTTTACTGTAAACTGATCCTTTTCAAGTGGATTCATTACCAAGACTTGTTTAGCTACGTAAGTTATGAAATGTTTTCGTAATTCATAATTGAGAAGTGCAATTTTCTTACAGGGTAAGTTAAGTGATGGAAGAATGGTGGCAGTGAAGCAGCTCTGTCAATCATCTAATCAGGGGAAAAAGCAATTTGCCACAGAGATAGAAACTATATCTCGAGTCCAGCACCGTAACCTCGTGGCATTGTATGGCTGCTGCCTAGAGAGCAATGCTCCACTGTTAGTGTACGAGTATCTGGAGAATGGAAGCCTTGATCAAGTGCTGTTTGGTATAACTTTATTTGTTTTTAAATCACTTGGAATTTTACTTTACAATTTCAAAATTGTAAAGCACCAATCTTCATCTTTAGGAAAGGGAAGCTTGAACCTAGATTGGCCAACAAGGTTTGGGATATGCTTAGGCATAGCAAGAGGTATAGCTTATCTTCATGAGGAGTCTAGCGTCCGCATTGTGCACAGGGACATAAAGGCTAGTAATATCCTGCTAGATGCTGATCTCAACCCTAAGATCTCGGATTTTGGGCTTGCCAAGCTTTATGATAACAAGAAAACCCACGTCAGCACAAAAGTTGCCGGCACATTGTAAGTGATCTGCCACCTGATTCACCTCACTGTTCTATGTTACCGTGTTCATCGTTGGATATATTTTCCTTCTAAACTGAGATTGGTTTATTTCACTTTGCCCAGTGGTTATCTTGCACCTGAGTATGCCATGAGAGGCCATATGACTGAGAAGGTTGACGTCTTTGCATTCGGTGTGGTCGCGTTGGAGACAGTTGCTGGTGAACCAAACTACCAGAATACACTTGAGGAAGACAGAACCTACATTTTTGAAAGGGTAACTGCAGATCATGCTAACACTCCATTATCCATAGAATGCTTGAATTAATGAGTTCAAACTCCTCTATATACTGCAAGACATGAAATGCCGATACGCTGTAACCTCGTAACTGAAAATTCTTAATGTTTTCAGGTCTGGGAACTGTACGAAAACGGGCGTCCACTCGACTTCGTGGACCCAAAGCTCTCCGAATTCAACGGCGAAGAGGTGATGAGAGTCATCCGCGTGTCGCTCCTCTGCACCCAGGGCTCCCCTCACAGACGGCCGTCGATGTCGAAGGTGGTCTCCATGCTCACCGGAGACGCCGGCATAGCCGAAGACGCCACGAAGCCGAGCTACATCACGGAGTGGCAGATCAAGGTCGGGAGCTGCTGCCACCACACCACCGGCAGCAGCCAGGTCGGCTCGGCGTCGACGGAGCCGTCCTCCGGTGAGGCTCAGGCGAGTAGCCAGGGTGCAGGGGGAGGCAGCCCGCTGACGCCGCCACCGTTGTTCACCTCCATCATCGACGAGGGCAGGTGACAGATGGCATGACAAGCACAGGGCGAGAAGTGACTCTCACACGTGGATGGATCGGCATTTCGGCTCATCCGAAAGCCAAAATTTAAATTTTCAACGAAAAAAATTAAAGTTAATAGATGTTTTATCACAGTTTATTTTTCAGCCAATATTTTTATATCGCTAAAAATATGTATATAAAAGTTTTATTAACAAATTATTTTCTATTTATAAATATACCGGTCAAACAATCGCCTACTTAAGCTGAGCGGATGTTGCAAGGAATCTGAGTTCTGGCCTGCGCGTGCATCACGCAGGGCATCACATGGTGTAACAGGTGTTTGGCATCGCTTCCTCGCTGGAAATTGATCGAGCCGTGTTCTTGGGTTGACCTTTCCCATGCCGGTTGCTTACGTGACCGTGACTGCTTTCCTTTGTTCTTTTGCTTTCCTTTCTTCTCCAGTCGCAGGACACGCCATGCAGGACTTTTGATGGCTTTTTGTGTATTTTAATTTAAATACTACCTCCCTCCTATAATATAAGTATGTGAAATATAAGGATGTGAGAGTATAAATCTGGACATTTTTAGACGGACGGAGAGAGTATTGTTTTTGTTAATATATACCACTATACCAGCAGAACGAGGACAGAACTGATACTGTTAGCTAAGAGCAAGTTCAATAGGCAACTACCGGCTCTAAGAGCATTCCCAACAGCTCATCTAAATTTGGTCATCCATATCTTCATTTGGATAATCATCTAAAACATTTTTATCCTTCATATCCATTTGTACTCTAGCAGATCATTTATATATGACATACTAATATGGATGACATCCAAAAATAGATGATGATATAAATGTTCTGTTGGAACTTTAACTTTTACTCTTCATCCTCTATTTTTAGGATAGAAGATTTGATGGATGAGTTATTGGGGATGCTTTAATTCATCTATAGTTAATCTAATAGTCAATTCATACAATAGTTATCTACAAAACATATAATATCATGTCCCATCTATCATACTCACGGTGTGTTTTGGAGCTCGTGCTGTAGCTGACTATAAATTTATAATTCATATCTCTTCTCTCTTCTTTTCTTTCTTTAAAATATACTTATAGTTGGGTTATAGCTGCTCTAAGCTACTGGTTGCGGTTGTCCGGGGAGAGGTACTATTTTGGTGTTGGTTTGGTGAGATAGCGACGCTCGGTTTTTACGTAAAGTCGTTTTTTTATATATAAAGTTTCGATCAGATTTTGTGAAAACCAAGGGAAGCACCGTGAACGCCATATTCGGCCTTATTTCCACTGGAGCAGTAAAATTGCTTTTATACTCACGTCATCCATGCATGAAATTACTAATACTTCATTTCTAAATAAATCTTGGTTGTTCATCATAGATGGGTTGTTTAGCATACAGTGATAAGATATCAAAAGATTTACTGATAGTTATTTCAACTTTTAGTTTTTAAATTTTGAATATACTCAATTCTCATTCTAGGCATATTGATTCTAGAATTATTGGAATGATTGAAATTTGAAATCATATGAATCAGTGGAAAAAATAATCACTGGAACGGATGAGCACTTGAGTAGCTTGTGACGATATGCGGAGGTTTAGAGAGGGGGCAAACCGGTAAATTCAAAATTCACGAGAGGAGTACTGCCTTCATGTCATATTAAGTTTATTTTTTAGTTTTTAGATATAATATTTAACTCTTCATCTTATTTAGAATATTTTTATGATTAATAATTTTATGTTTACTAAAATATAAATAGTACTCTATAAACAATTAATTTTTAAATTTTTTTATAAATCTTTTAAATAAGACTAACGATCGATCGAAACGTCAGACACAGACATCAAAAATGTTTACGCGACGGAGGCAGCGGTAAACTAGGAGAAAATTGTCAAAACACCACCCCGTAAAGTCAACACTCTCCAGAACGTCATTACTAAACAAGAACCCTCCAAAACACCAAGTCATGCCAAAACGCCAAAATTCAAAAAACAGACATTAAAAGTAATCATTCTACCCCTAAGCCTTGTATTAGCCGTATATTATTCTAGAAATTAATAAAAAAAATATAAAAAGTAGTTATTTTTGAATAAATAATCGTATAAAATATGAATAATTATTTTTTTGGTGTAAAAATTTAACTTCTGGAATAATATATGGCTTTTTGAAGACTTCATGGCATTTTTTTGCGCGGAAAAACAATTATTCATATTTTCTATGACTATTTATTAAAAATAAATATTTTTTATAATTTTTATTAATTTCTGGAATAATATACGGCTAATACAAGACTTAGGGGTAGAATGATCACTTTTAATACCTGTTTTATAAATTTTGGTGTTTTGACATAACTATCTTATTTACTAATGATATTTTGAAGGGTTCTTGTTAGGATTCTTGTTTACTAATATCATTGTTCTGTTCTGGAGAGTGAGGTAGTGTTTTGATAATTTTCCCGCAAACGAGAGGGGCAATAAAACCTCGGAGGCGGCGCATTCGTCGCGGGCAGCAACCCGACAACCCGCCCGCTCTCCATCCAAATCCAATCGGGAATCCATCCGTCCACATTCAAATCTCCCCACCGCTAGCTCCTCATTCCGTAATTCCATCCCAATCCTCCTCGTAATCTCCCCCCAAATTCGCGATTCCTCCTCCTCTTCTTCTCTTCCCCCACAAGGATCCCGCGCCGGCGGCGATGGCGGGGGCGGCGGCGGCGGCGGCGGCGGCGGTGGAGCAGGCGCACGAGCTCTACCGGGGAGGCCGCCACCGGGAGGCGCTGGAGCTGTACACCGCGGCGCTGGCGGCGGCGCGGGGCACCGCGCAGCGCATCGCCCTGCACAGCAACCGCGCCGCCTGCTACCTCAAGCTCCACGACTTCCACCAGGTCTCGCCTCCTCCGTGGCTCCTCTCTTCCTCTCCTTCGGATTAGATTTTTTTTCTGCGTTGTTTGGGTTACTTTGACTTGCGGTAGATTCGTGCCCTCCTCCTTAGCCGCCTCGAGGTGTCATTTCTGTGGTTTTCCAGGGCGGTCTATGCTGCGTTTGCTTGTGCAAACTCTGGTTTTCGGGGGAGGGGAAGCAGATTCAGGCGTATGTTCTGTCGGAGGAGGAGATACGGCTATTAGCCAACACGAACTCTTGTCAATCGTGGCTTGTTTACCACTGTGGTGTGTAGATTTAGCTAAAATCCGGTTAATTTTAGTGTTGTAGGACACTCTCCAATCTACGTATACTGTCCTGACGCTATTTGAATTCGATAGGTTACTCGGCCTAATGCTTTGATTGATGATCTAATGCATTGATTGGTGACTTGGTGTTTCCTTCACCACAAATAGAAGCAGTTCAAACTGATCTGGCACAAAACCGATTTAGAATGATTACGCTAATGAGTATTTGGATGATCCCTCAAGTGCTTCACAAAGCTTCATTCTGATAAGCCTGGTAGGCTAGGTTTGTATAATCTATAGAATGCGTGATGTCTATGGTGAAAATATTATTGCAGCATCTAAAATTTCATAGGATAAGTAAGTAAACCGATCAACTATGTACATGGGCAAAATCATGCCCCCTTGAGAAACCAGCATTAGTTAATTGAACAAAATTATGATCTTCATCTGTAATACTTGTGGGGTAGTTGATCGTCTGATGGAATGCAATGGGTTTTGGGTGTTTTCTCTGGAAATAAGTTAGACATCTGACATCATTTATTGTTATTTTTCTATGTTATCATCAGTGTTACCAAAAAAAATGTTCCTTCTTTGTGGTAATTTTATAGGCTGCAGAAGAGTGCACATCTGTCCTTGAGTTGGATAGGGAGCATGCTGGAGCTCTCATGTTACGCGCACAGACTCTTGTCACTCTGAAGGATTACCAGTCGGCTCTGTTTGATGTGAACAGGCTGATTGAGATAAATCCGTCATCTGAAGTATATAGGAACCTCCATGCACGACTGAAGACACAGCTAGTAAGTTTTCTGTTATCTTTATTCTGCTAATTGTTTCACTTTTCTTTAGCCTCTTGCATCAGTAATACTCCTGTTTCAATCTAATCTGATGTAGCTAAATACCTAAAACAGTTATCCTTAAATAATTCAAATATAAAAAAATGTGGTATATTAGCATTACTGTCATGCTTTGTACAAAACCTGTTTATGGACTTTTCTAGTTGCCATTTGTAAATGTTTTCCGAATGACTCTAATAACGATAGCTGTTCAGCAGCTGGTTTACATACTATCAAAATTTTATCGCGATAACCCGTTCTTGCCTGTGTTATTTTGTCCTCTGTAGGCATTAGCTCCCATTCCAGAGTCCGAAGAGGAGTCTTTATATCTTGAAGAAGATAAAGAAGAGCTGCCTCCAAGAGAAAATAGAAAGATCGAGATTTCCATCACCAAATCTGATCAACCTGCTACAGAACCGATTTTCGAAAAGAAACCTGCAGCTATTCTTGAAAAGAGACCTGCATCTGAACCTCCAAAGGTTGAGGTGCCTCCCAGTCTGCCGCCAAAACCCCAGGGTTGGGAGACCATTGCAAAACCAAAGGGGCATTCAGGACTTGATTACTCAAAATGGGATAAAGTTGAGGATGACTCAAGTGAAGAGGATGATGATGAAGAAGAGCTTCCTCAGTATAAGTTCAAAGTCAGAACTGTTGGTGTGCGGTCAGTGAAGTAAACAGGATTACTAACAAAATTATGACCTGTGGATAATGGTTTGAAAGCATCCAACTAACTGAGGTCTCTTGCTCATCCTAAGTGTACGCCTGTTGGTTCATGTTTAGCCGGGAACCTCAGAGGAGCATCATCGGTAACACAATTCATTAGTCTCATCTTGTGGACAGTTAAGGTAATTTTCACAAAATCAGAGTTAACACTAGAGTTCGTGTTGCAGTTAACTTGTTTATTCACAAATTTTTGTATTCTCTTTGCAGGTTTCAGGATTTGAAACCTTAGATGATAAATCCCAAGTCCGAGCCAAAGGAAATGGGGAAATGGTTACAGTAGTGAACTGTCCTACGAAAATCCTTAGGATTGAACTAACACTCTGGTGCAGTGTCCATCTTAGTAAAAATCTAAAGTGTTTTTTTTGTCACCAAGGCGCCTACCTAGCTCATTCTTGTCCCGTTCTTCCATGTATATGAATCTCTTTCGTTTAACTGTCAACAATGGGTTGTCCCATTCTTCCATGTATATGAATCTCTTTCGTTTAACTGTCAACAATAGTTGTGTTGTCATATGGGACATCGTTTGAGGATCGGTTACACTGAACCGTAGTGAAATGAGCTAGTGACTATTCCTTTAGATGTCGCTACTGTATTTGACCATTCCTCCTATTTAGAAATTTTGTAAAAATATATAGAAATGTAAGTCATGCATAGAGTAATTTTAATAATAAAACAAGTCATAATAAAATAAATAATATGTAATCCTTTCAAATAAAATGAATTATCTAATGTGCGTTAGAAGTCACCTATCAAAAAAAGAAAAAATGATTATCTATTACAAACGATAAAAATTGAGGCAATGCTCTTTATGTAGATAAAGATGATTTTATTTTTATTTTTATTATAGCTATCTAATAATATAAGCAATAAAAATAATTGTCATAAAGTTAAACAGCCAATTGTAGAAAGATGAAAGTATATATATACACACACACTTTTAAAAAATATGCCACGTTGAAGTCAAGAGCGTAAAAGCAAGTAAAGCTGAAAAAATCCATAACGAAGAACGTGGAGAACCTTAGAGTATGTATGTGAGGTGTAGATATTTTTTTGTTTTTGCTTATGCTATAAGCTAAAACTGAATTTTTCATCCTGATATTTAGGGCTGATTTTGGTTTTTTCACTAAATTTCTAGCCTTAATTTTTAGACCACTAAAAATAAATATATAAAATTTATATATACAAATTATATTCTATTTAGAAATATGTTGTTTGTGGAAAGTTCAATATGTTGTTTGTGGAAAGTTCAATATGTCCATTTGAGCCATGAAGTCTGCATTAGTTGCAAAAAGTTAGGATATGATCAGTATACTTTCAAAAAAAATAATTTATAAATAAAAATTTTGTATATGTATTTTAACTATCTAAAAGTCAATGTTAAAAAATAAACTTCATAAAAAAAACTACAAAATCAGTTCTAAATATTTGCGGTTGAAAATTTCAAACGTAGAAGCGGAAAGAGGTTAGTTTGCATCTAGCATCGACGCTAATACCTTTCAAACACTCACAAAATACACAAAATAAATAGATTTAAATTAGCGTTATTCTGGGGTAACACTATTCAATTTTCAGAACAAAAACAAAAATTTTATCGGAAAAGTAAATTCATTTCTTGGGGTACGGTCAAACGCTTTAAATGTAATACCAATAAAATTTCAATTTAAACCTTTGATAAAAATTAATTTAAATAACCTCCACCTTTTGGACTTGTAAAATTATTATGCATTTAAATTTAGATTTACACATCATTCGCCTTTGACAAAAGATTTTATAAACCAGAGTATCTCATATTTTGACATTTAAAAATTATCAAAAAAATTTTAATATTTCAAATTAACATTTTATTTTAAACTTGTGGGTCCTTCTTATTAGAAGGATCCCTATAAAAATTAGCGTATGCTGCTATTTGCGGCGCGCACACGGTATTCTTTAGTAAAAGGCGAAAGAATAGTTCGCTTTGTGCTCACCGCGCAGCTGCGTGCCTTCCCAAGGTCGTCCAGCCCCTCCTCTTATAGTCATCCTAGCCTCCCTTCCGTTGTAAACTGGCGAGGTGGTACTAATGGATGTGAACGTGCACTCTGTCCCATCTAGCGGGCCGAACGTGTTAGGCCCATCTGCCAGCAAGCATGCTGGGCCAGGTCCATAAGCTGGCTTGTTGAAAAGCCCATGTTCTCTCTATCCCTTTGTACTTCCCAGTGGAAAGCATTATACCAGCATTTTAAATACTTTCCAGTGGAAAGCCTGATGTTGAAAAGGCGGTGGATTTACCTGACGTGGAAAACGTATTAATAAATTAGTACATAATTAATTAATTATTAAAAAATATAAAATAGATTAATATGTTTTTTAAAACAACTTTTTTATAGAAAGATTTTATAAAAATACACCGTTCAGTGTGCGCGCGGAAAACGATAGGGATAAGCTACTTTATAGCCTTGGCCGAACGCGGCCTCAATATATATATACACACACTACAAATAGTGTATGGAAAAAATGCAAAATATTATGTACTATATTTCTAAAAGTATAAGTATTTATTGAGAGTACTATAGGAACTCTCATTAGCACATGTTTACTTTAACACAATTGCGGTACTTGTCAAGAGCCATCAAGGCATATACTATGTTGTACTATAAAACTACATTTTCTTGTACATTTTTAATACTGGTCATTCCTACCAAACCTCCAACTAGCTCAAATTGATAGAAGAAAATAAAAATCATTATAACATGGAAATTAAACAAGAGGAAATAAAGAACATGTGTGAGAAAATGACTTGGAACTCCCAACTCAACACCCCAATACATACAGGTATACAGCCAACCAATCCCCATCAAATCCCCAAAAGGAAATTAAAAAATTCCAAAAAAAAGGCTTTATTTTGCAGTCTTGCTATCCGCCGCCGCCGGCGACCACCGCAAAGACTGCCGCCGCCTCCAGCGCCGCCTCCTCGCAGGAACTGAGCAGGCTCCGTGCCGGTGACGGTGGCGATGGCGAGGCACGAAGCGGCGCCCGGGGTGGACTTCCACCTGCCGGACGAGATCCTGGCCGTGATCCCCACCGACCCGTACGAGCAGCTCGACGTGGCGCGGAAGATCACCTCCATGGCCATCGCCTCCCGCGTCTCCCGCCTCGAGGCCGACGTCGCGCGCCTCCGCCGCGACCTCGCCGACCGCGACCGCGCCGAGGCCGACCTCCGCGGCCGCCTCGCCGACTCCAACGCCCGCCTCCTCGCCGCCCTCGACGAGAACGTAAGCCCTTTTTCGCGTCGCTGGAATGCTTTTTGACGGCAGAAACTGAGATGCGTCGTGTTCGATTCGGTGTGTGTGCAGGCGAAGCTGGCGAAGGAGAGGGAGTCTCTCGCTTCGACTGCGAAGAAGATGGCGAGGAACTTGGCGAAGGTGCTGCTTTGAACTCAATTATCCCAATTTCAGTGAGAATTCTGTGATTTCTGAACTTAAAGCTCGGTTCTAAGTGATGCTTGCACTGGGGAACCTGTAGATTTGTCTCAGTGCTCTGACATCTCGCGCTGTCTCTAATTTCATGCAAAATGTGTGGGGATCATGTCACGACCATGTAACTTCAATGTTAAGACTGCTAGCTTGTTAGAGATGTGGTTTCAGGTGTTCATAGTAGTGCCAAGTTCGCAAAGGTTAGTTTATGAAATCAAATGGAGTGTTTTGAGTTGTAGATTTGTAGCAAGTCAGGAATTTCGTCCAAATGTATAATCCTTGGTGTGCATTGAATGGAAGATTAGAATGACCTGATGAGCTCCTATATCACTTAAAAATCCACAAATATGAAAATGATAAAAGGCCGCTCTACTGGCCAGATGCTGGTAACTGATTCAAAAGAAACAATAATCGGATCAATTACTAGCAAATGCTTTACTGTGACTGGCTTAATCTTGAACTCTGATGCCTCACTGTCTCACTCTGGTCTGGAAGCTAGAACTGCTAAGTTTTTACAGAATATATACCCTTTGTGACATTAAAATTATTCTCAAACTACTTGTGTTTTGAATGGTGATATTGGTTGGTATAATTAATCTTGTCAAAGTGTTAATAGCATCAAGTTTGTCAAGTATCTATCAACATTACAATTTTGCTACACTAGTTGGCAGATTTTATAAGGTCATTTTTTTTCTTATGCAGTTGGAAGCATTTAAGAAGCAGTTGATGAAGTCATTGAGTGAAGACAATTTATTAGTGAGTATTACTACTTATGAAAATGCTTCATTCGTACATATCGAGTACTTCATTTTGCATTTTACAATTTTTCATGTGCTTAGACTTGTGTTGGTAAGTAATATTGTCTGCATAATTTTACAGCAATTGCCAGAAACAGGTGATGACCATGATTTAGATACAGACAACAATTTGACTGCTCGAGTTCCCTCTTGGAAAGGTGTTGTTCAACCTCCTCACAATTTCCATATTATCATCTTTTCTTTGGGTATTGGTGTACATGCATCTCCCTCGGTTTCACTATTTTTTACTTGACAGCTGAAGTTTCAAGTAGCCGCATATCTGTAGATACTTCCAGCAGATCCACAATGACTGAATCAGCCCAGGGTGATTATAACAATTCTTATAATCAAACAGATCAACGATACCAACTTATCACATCATATATCAGCACACTTACGATTGAACATTTGCAGGACACCAGTTCTCAATCACATCATACACAGCTCCAAAACTAACTACAGGTTCAACACCTATCATTTCATCTTCTGGTGGTTCCCCCCGAGCATCCTCTCCAAAGTTCTTATCTGGCCCGACATCACCTACAAGATCTCTATCTGAAAGCCACTCAACCTTTTCATCGTGGCATGGATCAACAAGCCATCAGTATTCAGCACCGACCTCTCCTCCTCAGCGCCGGTCGTTTGCAGGTTCAGCAGTCGAATCTAAATTTCATCTGGGAGAGTTGAAAATGCATACAGTAATAACACAAAGTATTTTATGTTTCCAGGGCAGCCCCGTATAGATGGAAAGGAATTTTTCCGGCAAGCACGGTTGGTTATTACGCTGTTCACTTTATGTGACAATTAATATTTCAATTATGTACTAACACTGTTTGCCACAAATCCCAGGACACGACTTTCATATGAGCAATTTGGAGCATTTTTAGCTAATATCAAGGAATTCAATGCTCAGAAACAATCGCGAGAGGTAGCATATTACCTGTTTATATTTGTTGACTTTTGAGTTTAATTTCAACAAAATATGTAAAAATGTTTTTTGTTGGTACTCGACAAATTGACAGGACACTCTGTCGAAGGCAGAAGAGATTTTTGGAACAGAGCACAAAGATTTGTACATTTCTTTCCAGAATATGCTTAACCGCAACCATTCATGAGTGTTTGTCACAGGCTTCAGTCTATTTTTGTTTCTTAAACAAGCAGGTTATTTCATTCCTGAGTCTTGATACCTTTGTTAAGATCTAAGAAGAAGGTATTTCATATTCTGATGGGCTAATAACGTCTACTTCATGCCACTTATTTTTCAGGAAGTATGTAACTGTTCGAAAATGGTCACTGTTCTTTCATAGGCGTCAACATCAAATTGCCAGAAATTTGTACATCAACATCCAATTACCGGATATTTGTACATAGATCATTATAATTTAAGCTCGCCATCCTCAATAACATGATGTAAATGGACCCAGTCATTCATCCCAAAACAGGGACTTGGAAAACTGAGATATCATAACGATGGCAAGTTTTGGTCTGTGTAATTAAGCGTACATTCACAGTCCTTTGTTGTAGCACTTCCTGTCTTCTTGTAAATTTCTTGAGGTGTCATCCATGCCGGAAGGCGTGTAATAGTCAAAACTGCTCTGTGCAAACATGTATTGTCTTCACAAAGAGATTAGGCAATGGCAGAATATGTGCAATTATTATTGATCTCTAGTTTCTGAAATGCGCTGATTGCTATTGCAGTTGTGAACTTGTGATTTCTTTTATGTGAAATATGATCATATACTTTCCTGATCCCTTGTACCACCGATCATTCTACGGATTGCTTGTTTTCATGTATGCGATATACGGAGAAAGAGGAATGAAATACTATCTCCATTCTATTCTACCATCTTTATTCTAAAATACAAGCGGTTCTAAAATTCAAATTTTATACCCAATATATACTTATAATATATACCATGGCCACCGCCACCACCTCCGGCGACCCCCTTCCTAGCTGGGCCGACGATGAAATTATAATATAAAATTTAAATTTTACAAATGCTTGGATATCGAAACATAGGAAGCCAGTGAGGGAGTGAGTGGCTATTTAAATTGTTGTTGTCATATCAGATGTTTGGACGTTAATTAGGATTATTAAATATAGACGGATACATAAATAAAGTCTATTTTATTAGACAATTTGTTTAAGCCTAATTAAGCTATAATTAGTAAAAGTTTACTTGAACTAATTAGACTTGATAAATTCGTCTCGCGAAATAGTACCGAATATAAGATGAGTTTTATTAACCGTGTATATTTAATATTTCTAATTAGTTCTCTGCTCCCGAGTATTCGCTGCACAATGGCTGACGTGTCGGTCCCACGTGATTCGCCCGGTTGGCACTGCGTCGAGGCTCCATCATACACTTGCCGTTCTCCACCCATCTCCTCCTTGCGGTCTCGTCGTCGGCCCAGCTCCATTTCCCCCTTCCTACCATGGCCACCGCCACCACCTCCGGCGACCCCGCCGCCGGCGGCGGCGGGGAGCCCACCCCGTCCTCGTCAGCATCCGCGCCGCCTCGCGAGCCCACGTCCCGCATATCCCACATCGTGCGCACCTACCTCGACCTCTCCTCCAACCCCAAGAAGCGCCGCGCCGGCGCGGCTCCCAATCGCCAGCCCAGGTCCGGCGGCGGCGGCGGCCAGGGAACCCCCGCCGCCGCAGACGGAGAAAAGGCGGCCCCATCGGCGGCGCAGCCCACGCGGCTGCTCCGCGAGCTGGGCGTCCGGGTCTCCCGCTACACGCACGAGGAGCGCCGCGGCATCATCCTCCGCTACATGCAGAAGCGGAGCGGCCGCCAGGGCGTCCAGCGCGCGACCTCCAAGGTGGGGCTCCCATCGCAAGAAAGAACCTCTCCAAAAATTCGCGTTTTTTGAGTCTCGGAATTACAGCTTGACGATTTTGATTCTGCCGTGCCGGCGGCGCCATTGATTGTCTGGCTGGCTGCAGGTTCCATCGAGGCAGGCTCTCGCGGAGCGGCGGCAGAGGGGTTCCAGAGGGCAGTTCCTCAGCAAGGAGGGCGCGCAGGTATTGTCCGGGGATCCATGGATTATGATTGATTTATCAAGAATGGTTTGAGAGATTATATCATTACTAGTTAAATACCCGTGCTTTGCTACGGAGAAATATGAATTATATGCATGTTAGTATTGTTCGGAACTTGTATTTTGGAGATGAAACATAGAACCAACGTATAGGACTATTTTGAAATATTTTATATACATGAAGAAGTCGTTGGTAAGATAATATATAATATAGCTGGTGGATGGTAGATTCACTGCCACCACCATTACCTTCTTTTAGAGTAGTATAGATATGTGTTGGGGTCATTTCGGGCATTGTGTTCAGAAATGTGTGTATTGGATATAGGTAGCATTGGTGCACTATTATGTCAAGTGGAGACTGATTTAATTTGTATTCCAGTAGTGTTGCAATGATCCGGGATGCTAACGTAATATTTTGCGGAATACTTTGAGGGAAGAACAGACATTATTAGTGGAAATGACAAAAGCACTTTGATGTTGTGATAGATTTATGATGTTATGTATCTGTCTGCACTTATGTTCTAGCACTTGTTTCGTACCAGAGCGCAGATAAAATAGAGCAAAAGGCAGAAGAAGAGCCGGAAGTGCCACCAGAAGTTGTTGCAAATGCTGGAGGAGTGCCCATAGTTGGAATGGTTTTCGAGAATGAAGAGAAAGCATACGAGTATTATGCTAGCTATGCTGGAAATGTAGGATTCAGTGTTCGGAAAGGACTGTGGGATAAAACGGTGAAAAATGTCGCTAGGTCAAGGGTCTTTGTATGCTCTCGGGAGGGCTTTCGATCAAACAATGAGGCCAAAAGACCTCGTCCAGAGACTAGGACAGGTTGTCCTGCACGAATAGCTATCAAATTGGTATCCAATGGCAAGTACCGAGTGTCAGAATTCGTGGAAGATCACAATCACCAGCTTTCTGCACCGTTTGATATAGAGATGCTGAACTCACAGAAAGTTTTCAGCAAGATTCAACCTGGAAACCGAAATGCTAGTAACATTCCTCCAGGATGCAAGAATTACATTCGGACCAAGTCGACAGCTCATATAAATCCAGAGGATCTTGGAGCTCTAATGGATTATTGTCGGAGAATGAAGAGTGAAAATCCATCTTTCTATTATGCCATTCAGGTGGATGAAAATGATAAAGCAACAAATGTCTTCTGGGCTGATGCAAGATCAATAGTAGACTATCATTATTTCTGTGATGTGATCTGCTTTGACACAACATATAAAGTAAATGACTGCAGAAAGCACTTAGCATTGTTTTTGGGTATGAACCATCATAGGCAAATGGTCATATTTGGTTCTGCTTTTCTGTATGATGAAACCGTTGAATCTTTCAAGTGGCTTTTCGAGACCTTTAAGAGTGCCATGTGTGGGAAACAGCCAAAGACAATATTGACAGATCGATCTGCTGCTTTGAAGGAAGCCCTGAGTCTCACTTGGCCTGGTACAGTTCACCGTTCTTGCTTGTGGCAAATATACCAGAATGCTGCTAAGTCCTTAAAACATGTTTTTAATACTTTTGAAGGATTCGCACTTGATTTTCGCCACTGCATTTTTGATATCAAGGATGACCAGGAATTTGATGAGGCATGGAATGTTATAGTCGAGAAGTACAACCTCAAAGAAGAGGAATGGTTAAATAAGTTGTATGAAGATCGAGAAAATTGGGCATTGCCATATAATCGACAGATATTCTTAGGGGACATTAAAAGCATGTTGCAAGCAGAAACATGTTGTGTTAGACTGAGAGAATACTTGGATTGTGAGAAGCATATCTATCTGTTTTTGAAATTATTCGAAAGTTCAACAGAGAAGAGGAGGCAAGAAGAGATACAGGCTGATTACCAAGCCAGCCAAGGGGCACTAAGAGTATCCGTGCCACTGCTATGGCAGGGTGCAAACCTGTATACACCAATCATCTTTGAGTTATTTAGAAAGGAATATGAACTGTGTATGGACTGTATGGCTTATAACTGTGGGGAGTTTGGCTCTCTCTCTGAGTACATGATCACTGTTAAGAACAAAACTAAAGACCAGCTTGTGCGGTTTGATTCATCAGATGGTACAGTTGCATGTACTTGTAAAAAATTTGAAAATGCTGGAATATTATGCTGCCATATATTAAAGGTATATGAGCTGAGAAATGTTAAAGAGATCGCTCCTCAGTATTTTCTTAAGAGATGGAGAAAAGATGCAAAGTTGGGAACTGCTGATGGAATTAATGGATTTAATTTTGATAATGACACAAAATCTTCTGTTCCAGAACGTTATGCAGCTGTATGCCGCTTGTTCTATAAGATAGCTGCTAAGGCTGCAGAGAACGTTGATACATTTGCACTGATGGCAAACCAATCAGATCAACTTTTTGAGGAAGTAGAACGGATTTTGCAATCTACAATGGCAAGCAAGTCATCTGTTGGCCCTTCTATTAAGGATCAATTAACTCGTATGGTTCAGAGTGACTATCTCCTTAATAATAGCAATGAAGCTGAGAAATCTACTGGAAAGAAGAAAAATGAAGTTTATCGCCATAAAAATGCTCTGGGAACTAATAAAAGGCAGAAAACAAGAAAAGGTGGGACTATATTTTCTTTGTGGATTTTAAGTGCTAAACTGTTCATGATTGCACAATTAAATTTGAAATTCTTTTATTGCTAGACACAAGGCACCCTGATGGAGCAACCACTGGACCAAGAGATGGGGAACTGAACATGACACCAGAAAACGCGCAGTCAGAATCAAGGAATTCTCCAAATCAGTTCCTCCCAGATCAATTAATGCAGGTTAATTTTTATTTAGGGCAGTATCTTTTTCGTTTGCCTTCATCATTATTTGTAAATATGGAACAGATTATTTATTGTGGGTGTTGCTTTCCTTGTTCAGGGGCATTATATACTTGGTCACAGCTTTGAGAATCTTCATAACAATTTGAATCAGTTTGGTCAGGTATGTGTCCATCTACTATTGAAAACAATCATATCATATTAATTAAGTATCAAATTCCACAGCTTCTTGTGTGCAGGCTTCATCAGTTCCAACCCTGCAGCAGCAGGCATTCCCCGTAAATAATCAATTAGCCCAAGTGAGTTATATGCTATTGAGTATCGTCGATGTTGACAATTTTTTCTTTTCATTTATGTTTTTTTTCAGCATTTGACCTTCTTGTGCCCTAATGAAAATGGTAGATTAAGATCAAAGTTCAGAGTGTAACTAATCTGCAGACCAACAGGCCATATTTGATGGTGTGCTTCTACATTCTGTTGCAGGGCTATCCCAGTGATATGCATGGACTACAGTTTGTAGGGACAAATCCCCAAATGGAGCATGAGAATACTGATCAGACCCAGTCATCGATACCAGTGTGGGATTTTCTCTGATGCATGACTATCACAAGCATGCAGTAGCTTAGATAGGATAATCAGTTATGTCTTCCTGCTATGGAAGAGTCATTTGCTATGGAAGAGTCAGCTGTACACGTAGGTTGAGAGAACCCAGGACTTCTAGAATCCTAATTGGGAGTCTTGGAGATCCATTTTTGACAACTAGGAACTAGTTTTGCATAGAGAAATTTCATAGTGAAATAGTGTATAAACTATCAGCTGCTCGCTTCAAAGGGAGCTTTTGTATATACTTGCTAGCTTGTAACATTAGGGTGCTCCCGGAAACGCACAACGCATTGCGACAGAACTTGGAACTTATCCTACACTTCTCGACGCCTTTGCGCTGGCGGTATGAAATGATCACCGATAGCAGGTTTAACAACCAAAAAAAATTCAGATAATATTTTGCTGTTATGGACTGGAAGTCTGGAACTGAGCAAATTTGAGATGTCAACTTCTGACTTGCACAAGCACAACAATGCACAACAGGATAATGAGAATTGCAAAAAATACTTTTACTGTGCAACCATGCAGCTAGCCTGACAGTATATGCGTAAGACTGGAGAAGATATGACACGGACAAAAATGTACTATGGAGTATCGAAAAACCACCCCCATGGCCAGCGACAACCAGAAAATTGAGGCAGAGAGGATATATTCTACCTGGCAACGACCATGGTGATCTTGCTGGATGTTGCTGCCGCTGATCTTACCGTTGATCGTCGGAGCAAGGTTGGTCAGTACTGTCCGCGGGGCGGCTAAAGAAGCATTGGGTCTCGCAGATGAACTTGAGCATCTTGTACCCAGGATGATGCTCAGACATTGCGCAGAAGAGGAGCTGCATCTTCTGGTTCACCTCGGCTGCGGCCTGCTTTGCTTTGGTAAGCGCCTCTCTGAGTCCCTTTGGATCGAATAGCACTTCCTCACTTGACTCGTGCTGAAAGAACTCATGTTAGAAACAGCAGAGGTCAAGCTTACACAAGCAAACGCAGCAACTCAACGAGTTTACACAATCAAACACAGAAACTTAGCGTGCAGTTAGAACTCAGAACAAAATGGATCGCCAAGTTGTAGATCGATATCCCCCTAGAAATTTTGCATTTGCACGACGATTTCCCACGAGTATACTAATGTACTATCTCGAATGCCCTAAATCCCAGATCAACCCAATTGATCAATCAGATTCGAACATTCTTAATGCTAAGGAACAGAGTAAACAATGCCAAAATGAACAAAGCACCGATTGAATCAGGAGAAACGCTTACCAACAGAACTCGACGAGCTCGTGGACAACTTGTCCTGGATCCTCTTCGCTGCTGGCGCTGGCGCTGATGTTTGCTTGTCGGTGGTGGGAGCGGTGCCGCTGGTGCTGGTGATGATGATGGAGCCAGCGCCGGCTGCGGGAAGGTGTACTCACCGCCGCGCCGCACGTTGTCGCCACACCGATCGCCAGAACCGGACGAACGTCCGCCGCCGCCAGTCCCACGCCCATCGCGGACCTCATCGCCATGACGGGGCCCACGCGAACCGCCGGACTCGTGCTTATGTCCACCACCACCTCTATAACCTCCTCGGCCTCTCGAGACCCTCCTACCCCTCTTGCGGTCGCGGTCATCGCCACCGCCGCCACCAAGCCTCCTCCTCCGCTACCACCACCGCCATAGCCTCCTCAGAGAACATCGCCGCCTCCGTCAGACCCATACCCCTCTTCCACAGCTATACCGGCCGTCGCCACTTCCTCCGCGACCCCCACGCCCTCCCTCCTCTATAGCCTCTTCGGCCTCTGTCACCTCGCTGAGAACCGAAGCTCCTGCGCCTCTCGCGGCCGCGGTCATTGCCACCGCCACCACCGTAGTCTCATCCTCCGCGAGACTCAAACCCTCCACCGCCGCCATGGTCTCCTCGGCGAACATGATCGCTTCCGTCAGACCCATACCCTCTTCCACCTCCACGGCCTCCTCGGCGAACATGATCGCCTCCGTCAAACCCGTACAACCGTACCCTCTTCCACAGTTCCACCGCCATAGCCTCCTCGGCGAACATCATCGCCTCTCCATCAGACCCTTACCCTCTTCCACCGCCATGCCAGCCGCCACCACTTCGCCCGCGACCCCCATGCCCTCCCCCCCCTCCTCCACTGTTGCCCCTCCCTGAGACCCGGAGCGCCCACGCCTCTCACGGCCGGGATCATCACCACCCGATCATCGCCACCGACACCACCTTGCCTGTACTCAATCTCCGCCGTGACCTCGAACCACCGATCGATCAGAAGCTTCTGGATTTTGCAACGGAATTTTTCGCTAAACCAGAAGAGGAGGAGGGGATCGTTTATAGGAGGAGAGCGCGCCGGTGGATTAGGCGTTGGGCATGAGAATTACGAATAGGTTTGCCCCTGCCAGGTGGCAAGTTTGTTGCGGTTAGTTGACTCTGAAAGGAGTTGCAAGTCAAATGGGACGGTGTGCTACGGCAAGTCGCCACGTGGAGTCGTTTGGATGTGTGGCACTTTTGTTGTTAGATCCCTGTATTGCATCGAAATTGGAACACAAGACGAGTAACATGAGAAAAGTTATGAGCTATTTGAGCAGGTAGTAGCACGTATAGTAGTTTTTTTTTAATGAACCGACACCTAACATGTTAATTTCATTGAACATAGTAAAAATAAAGGTGATCTAATGGTAGTAAAGTAAAACCGTGACAGTGCATGGTGATGTAAAATTAATGGTAGTAAAGTAAGAGCAAGTATAATAGCAAGCTAGAGAGAAGGGAGGAGAGAGAGGAGAAGCTGCCTATAAGCTTATAGTCAGCTCAGGCACAAGAACCAAGGCACCATGTGGAAGAGACGTGTGGGTCCTACATTAAAGATAAATAACTAACTATTATATGAGTTATATGAGTGGGTTATAAGAAGACTATAAAGAGTCTTATAGCCAACTTGTTGGCTATATTATTAGCCTTGCTCTAAGGGGAGCAACTCGGCTAGTCATTATGCTCCCGCAGTCCCGCTAGGGCCGAGGTTCTTTCTTCATGTTACTTTTAGAGCAAGTATAATAGCAGACTATAAACTGGCTAATATTCTTATGTGAAGGAGAGAGGGGATGAGAGATAGTGTAAGTATAATGTAAGCTAATAGCCAGCTCAGGCACAGGAACCAAGAAACTCTGTGAGAGTGACATATGGGTTTTGCATTAATAATAAAGAGCTAACTAGTATATAAGTGGGTTAAGAGAAGGCTATAAGAAGTCTTATAGCTAGCTTGTTGGCTATATTATTAGAGCAGGTACAATAGCAGACTATAAGCCAGCTATAAATATATTTTAAAGAAAGAAAAGAGAATAGAGAAGACCAGCGAGCTACAGATATATAGCTAACTGCAGCACGGACTTCAAGACACAATGTGTGTATGACAGATGGGACAAGGTAGTATATATTTTGTAGCTAATTATTATACGAATTGTCTATTAGATTGACTGTTGATAATTTAAAGTTAGTAGTTGATTATACTATTGAACTTGCTCTTAGCTGTAAGTGTTGTCGTCGCGAGTTTTGTTTGGTGGAAAACTCTTTGGTTCCCCTTCCTTCTAAAGCTGCTATCAGGATTGCAAAATACAGAGAACTCTTTGTATACTATTCCCAGACCCCAGTAAGTAACTCTCCTGTGTGCAACACTGCAACAGTGCAGCCTCAACAGTTTGTTTAAGACTACAAGATTGATGACACGGTAGACAAAAGTTAAGATAGACAACTTGTGAGTTGTGACTATGAGCCTATGACCTGAGACTCGTGCAGTCCACCAAAGCAAGGTAAAAGAAAAGGACGGCAAGCTGCCGTCAGATGAAGAACATGCTGTCCACCAGATCCTCGTGCAGCGTCGGGAAGTTGCTGAAGTCGAACGCTCCGGCGGAGGAGGACTCCGAAGACGGCGGCGGGGGCTGCGACATCATCATGCCCTCGTAGTGGAGCCTGCCGCGGTAGGCGGCGAGGTCGGCGTAGTAGACGGGCGTCGCCAGCGACACCGGCTTGGTGCAGCGGGCGAAGACGAAGCAGAGGTTGTAGACCAGCTTCTGCAGGTCGTCGGAGGCGAAGCCGTGCTGGTCCATGAGGCTGTAGTAGTGCGTCGGCCGGCTCGTCCCGATCATCCCGTTGTGGCTGCACAGGTAGAAGTCGTACGCCGCCGGGTCGACCACGCCGGTGTCCACCACCGTGCCGGGGAGCACGTTCCCCTCACTGGTCTGGTGCTTCTCCCTCCCGTCCTTGGGGAACAGCCGCGTGTGGTGCCGCTTCTTGGCCACGATCACGGTGATCGTCGGCGAGTACCCCTCCGTCCTGATCGCCTTCTCCAGGTCCGCCAGCTCCTCGTTCAGCACCATGTCGAACTGCCCGTCGCTGACGCCGTCGCGGAAGTAGATGATCCTCTGGGGCTTCACGCGGTTCTTCTTCTCGAACACGCCGATGAGCTCCTGGCACATGTCGCCGAGGTGCTGGATCACCTCGCAGCGGTGCGGCTGGGCGCGGATTCTTGGCACGTACTTGCTGACGCCGTGATCCACCGAGGCCACTACTGCTGCAATCGACGGGCTCTCCACGTTCCCCGGCGACGGGTGGTTCACGTCCGCGCCGATGAACATGTACGGCGCGCCGGAGACCCGCGGGAGCGAATCGGGGGACAGCTGGATGTTGATGCCCCCGATCTTGCCGTTGATCTTCAGAGCAAGGTTGGCCATGTACTGGTCCTGTCCCCTTGTCCTGTTGGCGAGGGTGCTCAACAAGCACTGGGTCTGGATCCCCAGCTGCGTCTCGCAGATAAGCTTCAGCGTCTTGTACCCAGGATGCTGCTCAGACATTGCGCAGAAGAGGAGCTGCAGCTTCTGTTTAGTCTCGGCTGCGGCCTGCTTCGCCTTGTTAAGCTCCTCGTAAAGTTCGCGTGGATTAGATAGCACCGACATTTTAGACGGATGCTCAAAGCATGGCTTACGGTTCATCTTTATGCCAAGTTCACAGCACTTGCTAACAATCTTGTCAATGAACATCTCCCTATGCAGGGGGCATTCATATTCATCCCTGGGAATTGCACTGAAGTCGACGATGCCCCAGCACTGAAGCACCCGGCCTTCTGCTAGTTTTGTCGACTTAAGGTTCCACTGGCAGTTAGGCTTATCAATATTGAAGTTGGTGGGCTGGCCATTGGAGCTGCTAAGTTTTAGGCTGGGGGGAGGAAGGATCCTACCAGTGACTTCCATCATTTGCACATCCAAAGAAATCCCAAACTGCTGAGCTATTTCTCCCCTGGAATTAAAATAGTAATTAGTAGGAGTACATGATAAGATACACCAGTTCTCTCTAGTTATTTAGTCGAAATACAAAAAAAGGAACAAGACAGGTTCATAATTTTTCTCAAAAAACGAATGATGAAGATCAGTTAAGTTTATGGTGTCACTTTGCCAAAGAAAATGTCCAATACAGTTAAATATCAGTAAGACAAATATGATAAGGAGGACAATGACTAGGAACTCGAAACAGTTACCTGCAAGGCCCATCTTCAGCATTTACCAAGTCCAGAATCTCCTGCTTCCGCTTTGGGGCGGGGATTAAAGCCATTTGCTTCAGCTTTTTATCAAAATCCCGATGTAAGCTTTCTTTTGGATACCTCTGCCCTTCAAGAAGTTCACACAGTTCAATCGGCACGTAGTTTTGTTTGTCCTTGCTCTTACTCAAATCCAAGCATGGAAGCATTGGGTACTTAATAACCTTGTCATACTGCTGTGAATAATAATCGATAAGCCTCTTGGTCTGTCCTGATTCAGAATCTACAAAAGTTATCTGGCTGGCAGGTTTATCTGTCAAACCATGAACAATGTATTTCTGCTTAGTCCTCCTATGATTTACAGTCACACGCTGGCCAGTGATCTTATTCTTCAATTTTTCCAATTGCTGTATGTCTAGTGCTGTCCTGTGGTCGATGTATGTCGCAATGTTCTGAACAAGATCCAACACAGGTCCAGCTTTGCGGAACGGCATAACCGAATAGTCCACACAAAGGATCAATCCTTTCTGAGTGCACTTAAGGGTCTGCTGAGTTCCTTTGAGAGCTACAACATCATCCCCAAGGTTTACTCTGCGGCTTTGCGAGTAAAATCCCTGACCAATGATAATCTTGCGCCAGCGTGAGGCCTCGCGCACAATGACATCAAGCCCCTGCAAAACTTCTCTAGGCACAGGCAGTTCTGAGATTTGGCTCAAAGGAAGTTGCTTCTTGAACTCCACAGATACAATGTAAGTCCGTGAACGGACTTTCACACGGAAGAAACCATCTGGTAGCTCAGCGCAAGTGAACAAGTTTCTCTTGCCATCATAAGCAACAGTTGATGAAAGCCGCCGAAAGCTCTCATCCCTGAAGAGCTCATCCTTGACTGTGAGAAAATCTGCCTTGGAGAGCTCCATGTCTGAAGCTTTGGGGGAACTTTTGTCAAGTTTGATGTCTATGTCATAGTGAAAAATGGTTGATGCCTGTCGGTAGTTGACTATAAAATGGTTCACCAACAGTTTGACCTTGGCTTTAGATACTGAACCTCCACCATCAGGCCTTCGCATTGGCACACGCGAGCCACTGGGGGACACAGCAACTGGGGCTGCAGGCTGTTCTACTCTTACAACCTCACTGGAAGCAATGCGCTCTGAAAGAAAATAAAGAGCAGTTAGAAACAGAAAAGATCAGGTTAATAAGCAAAATCAGCAACTAGAGTGGTTAATGTGCAGCTAGAACAAAATGGAAGACCAATAAATTTTGCTTTTGCACAACGCTTTCCCAAAATGAAATGACAGAGTAAATGTTGCAACTGATTCACTTTCAAGTGTAAGAGGCTGAACCTCCTTGGAACTTTCTAAGTTCTATGAAAATGGATTCTATAATCCATTGGATGACTCCTTATTTTTGCATGTCATCCAAATAATTAAGAAAAAAATCGATAAGATATACTAATATGTGATATATGACTCCACAAATATTTATATCCAAATTCGAACTCTATAAGTTGTTACAAAAAGAACAAATTCAACTCTGTTTAGTTTTTTGTTTTTTTGGCAACTTATAGAAGTCATTTTTTTTGTTTTTTCACATTAATATATCTCGTTGAATTTTTTTAGTTGTTTTCATGACCATTTAGATGGCATGCATTTTCCAAATTCTAGACGCTTCCTTGCAGTGATTTGTAATAGAACGAAAAAAATTGCGATCGCGCATTTACAAGCACACCACTCTGACAGAATCTCCTCTGCTTCTACGCTATCATCAACACGTGAAGGAAAACAGAGACTAGATCACCAGCACAAAAAGGAGCAATCAAAGTTTGCGTACACAAATATACTGGAGATATCACGAAATCACAGACCACTTGATCGAACAAAACTGTTTCGAACATTACTACTACTAGCAAAGGAACAAAGCGAAAATGACAAACCGTACAAAGCATCAATTATATTAGGTGAGGTGCTTACCAACGGAACCCGACGGCCCTTCGTCCTGGATCCTCCGCGCTGCTGGTGCTGGCGCTGTCGCTGGCGCCGGCGCCGGCACCGGAGCTGGGGCGGGGGTGGGACCACCTCCGCGCCCTCTTCCCGGCTGCGCCCACGCGTTCCCGCCCCGGCCACCGCCGGTCTCGTACCCACGTCCGCCGCCTCCGCCAGGCCCACGCCCCCCACCGGAATCATACCCGCGTCCGCCGCCACCATACCCACGGCCACCGCCGCCGGACTCGTACCCACGACCACCTCCATTGCCACGCCCACCACCGGACTCGTACCCACGTCCGCCGCCTCCGCCAGGTCCACGCCCCCCACCGGAATCATACCCGCGTCCGCCACCACCATACCCACGCCCGCCGCCGCCTGACTCGTACCCACCACCACCACCACCTCCATTGCCACGCCCACCACCGGGCTCATACCCACCACCACCACGCCCGCCGCCATACCCACGCCCGCCTCCGGACTCGTACCCACGACCACCGCGGGACTCATACCCTCGTCCACCACCACCACCACCAGGCCCGCGCCCACCGCGCCCGCCACCGCCATAGCCACCCCCGCGACCTTCCCCGCCGCCGCCACCACCACCGCGGCCCCTCCCGCGGCCACCGCCACCGCGCCCGTACTCCATCTCCGCAGCGAACTCGAACGGCCCCGGCCGCCGACCGATCACAAGGACGCACGGAATTTTTCGAGCAAATTCTCGTTGGATTTCGCAAAAGCAGAAGAGGAGCGAGGGGATCGAAGCAAGAGAGCCGTGTGTGCGCGCGTTGGGTGGGGTAGTTATACGAGGAGAGCGCGGGGGGAATGAATTAGGTGGTAATTACGGTTTTGCCCCTGGTGGGATGCGGAGAATTCCCCGCGGTTCAGTGGCAATTTGGCCGAGAAGGGAGGGGTAAAATAGTACATTGCGAGTCCACTCAAGTCAAGTGCGACGACGTGTGCAAGGGAGTCGCTGCGTGGCCTCGTGGGGGTCTCGGTCGTGCCCGTTCTGTCGCGCGGGTTTGGCCTTTTGCGGTCAGCTCCCTGCGTTATTTCGAAATTATTATATATTACGAAATTATACTACGGTGCTGGAGCCCTCGCAGCCCTAAGTTGGGTCCGTCCCTGTTCTCTGCTACATTTCTCGCTCTTTTCTTGGTTTCTCTTGATGACACATGAAAAAAGTTTGAACACATGTAACTTAAACACATCATGTTTATATTACTAACTATTAATATTATAATATAATTGTACAACGAACCGCTCTAAATAATAAGAATTTGGTTATGTATTCAGGTGAGATAGGAGTATGGATGCCATTGACAAACACTTAATTCTAAGAAAAGTTATCGACAAGTGTGACTTCTAAAAAATGATATCGTACAAATAAATTTGTCTAAAAAAATATCATCGTCGTTAGAGTTCCGTCAACTTTTTTTTTCCGTTAAGTACTATAGTATGAACAGTGTTTTTAACGGCAGAAATGGACGGAACCCTAACGGCGATGGCATTTCTCAGACAAATTCGTTTGTACAATGGCATTTCTTATAACTTACATTCGTCAATGACATTTTTTAGACTTAGACATTTGTCAATGGATTTTTTTAGATTTTCTCTTATTTCTCAGATTTTGACTTTTAAATTACTAAAAACACGCATACAAAGTTTTATTTATAAATTATGTTGCGTTCACAAAGTTGTAAACTCAATTACAATAAATATATATATATATATTTAAGATATAAATAATCAAAATTTAGTCTATAAACATAAGTAAAAGTGAATCGATGCGGTGAAAACCGAACTTCTTTACGTCTTCCTCGTGAGTTCATGCTAAAGTTCGAGGTGATTAATTTGCTGGTGCCAATCCCGGCCAGCTAGCGAGAGAGATGGAACAGTAACGACTAACGAGAGCATACTCCTACCACCGATCGACACGTGGATTTTTCCCTTTAATTCTCGGCTTTTTTCACCACGACACTGATCAAGCTGGAAGGTCAAGTCATCCGAAGTCCTTCGATATTTTTTTCTAAAACGAGAAATTCGTCATGATGACGACGACGACGACAGCGCGTCCAATTGGCAGAGGACGTTCCTACCCAGGGCGACGCTCGAATTTTGATATTTTGGTCTTTATGAAAAACTTATTTTATAAATAGATTTAAAAAAATTTATTATATAAATGGATATTTTTTACCGCGTCAACGTCATTAACGCCGTCGTTGTATAGAACGGCACCAATGACTCCTGACACACGAACCTAACATTTTTATTTGGACGACGGCGCCAATAACATTACCGCGGTTAAAAAGATCTATTTATGCAATAATTTTTTTCATGAATCTATTTATAAAATAATTTTCTAAATGACAAAAAAGTGAAAATTGCAGCGCCACATTCCAATCCAAGGACGACAAAGAATTTGGCAGTACGAATACCATACCATCTCTGGCCATTTTATGCCTGATTTGTCCCTGGTCCTTCGCGGCGAAGGCAAAGCTCCTGCTATTTTCGCCTTTTGATTTCTTGAAAAAATTACTTCATTCGAAAATATATTTAAGGTATTTATCTATGACTAGATTTATCGATTAATCAATGTATATGTTTTGATATCTATATAAAATTATATAAGAAGAACTAGAATATCTGAATGAAGGTACCTAGATTAATCTATAGATAATATAATCATACATTTATCTATACCCATCAGCATTCATATAAATCTAATATAAACCCTAGATAATAAGATTTAAAAACCCCGCGAGCGATCGCAGAAACATGGCTGATCCGTTTCGTGGCAGCCCCAGGGGCAGAGTTGGAAAAACGGGTTAGTATAAAGAGGAGGAGCCTAATCAGATTTTTAGTGAGAATCTTTTCTGTTTCCGCTTTCGGCTTTCCTAGCCGCGTAGGCCCCACCGTGTGGGGCCCGGCCTGGAGTAACTGCCACGTTCCAGAAAGTTCTTTCTTCCGTGGGAAGCCAGCCGTTGTACGGATAAACTTGCCCGGTACACTACTCGACCGTACTGTAGATAGCCTGCATTCCGAGCTGTCAGTTTTCGAGTTTTGTCTAAGGCCTATTTAGTTTACCAGAAAATTCGTATCGAATTTTTGGATATCTAAATAAAACATTAAATATATATAAATATTAAAATTAATTACATAGTTACGGAGAAAATAGTGAGACGAATCTTTTGAGCCTAATTAGGACGTGATTAGCTATAAGTGTTAAAAAACCAACATGTGCTAATGACGGATTAATTAGACTAAAAAGATTCGTCTCGCAATTTTCAGGCAGAATCTGAAATTTATTTTGTAATTAGACTATGTTTAATACTTCAAATGTGTATCTAAAGTTTTGATGTGATGTTTTTGTAAATTTTTTTAACCCTGTTGGGATTCACGTAACTTTTTTTTTCCCTATCACATCTAATGTTTGGAGACTAATTAGAAGCATTAAATATAGACTATTAATAAAACTCACCTCATACTCTAGACTATTTCGCGACACGAATCTATTGAGCCTAATTAGATTAGCGAATATGATGCTATAGTAAACATTTATTAATCATGAATTAATTAGCCTTAAAAAATTGTCTAATGAAATAGCACTTATTTATGCAATTAGTTTTATTATCGGTCTATATTTAATACTCTTCAAATATCCGATTTGACAATGGACTATAAAAAAATATCTGGATCCAAACACCTCCTACTGTTTATAGTACCTCCTTTCCATAATAACTCTATCTTTTAGTTTTTTAATACAATGTTTTGACTCTTCATTTTATTTAAATTTTTTTGCAATTAATATTTTTATTGATACTAGATGATAATACTATTTTATGCGTAACTATTTTTTTTAAGTTTTTGTATAAAATTTTTAAATAAGACGAATGGTCAAACGTTGGACATAGAAAAATGAAAAATAAAGTTATTATGGGACGGAGGTAGTATTTTATATATGTGTAAATTTATTAATATATATATATAAATCTAAATAAGTTCTGAAAATCTTATAACGTGGAACATATGAAATTCATGAACGTGACTTTTTAGAATGACTAAATAAAAATTGTCTAATGTTTTAATAATTATTTAATTATGTAAATAATATAATGCAAGACTTTTGTATAGAAAGTCTTTATAAAAATATACACATGCAGAAACTGTGAGGAAAAAAAACCGACGATAATCCGAAGAAAAAAAACAAACTAAAGCTGTTGGGAGGTCTGATGGCGGGATGGGTTGGTTGGGCTACTGATGGGCCTGTGTCGGGCTTTTAAGCTGGACGGAAGCTACAGGCTGGGGCCCGTCGGGCCATGCACATGCCGTGCAGGTGCAGCCCATGAGAGAGTATCAAACAAGAATATAAATTTTCATGTCTCGGATGCTATGTGTAGTGCGTACAGCATGAACTGTGTGTCAAACAAGCAACCTGTGTACTCATTTCGTCCCAAAATACTTCCTCCGGTAAAAAAAAATTATTACTTAGGATAAGGTTTAATCAAACATTACTTGTTTCTTAATAAATGTATAGTTTAAATAGAAGACATGATGCACATAGATTCTTCTTAAAAAAATGCATTCCTAATATCATAAACTTACTAGATTTCATAAATGTATTATAACATAAAATTATTTGTCAGAATGTTAGAATTTGATCATATATTATCTAAAATACAAATGTAGAAATATAAGCATTTTTATGTTGTTTATCATATATTAAGGAGATATTACACAATTCTTTTTTAATCAATTAGTGGATAATTTTTAAATTTTGAATTGGTTGGATTCACTTTATAAGCATATAATTGGGTATTAAAATTATTGAAATGATTGAAATCATATTAATCCGTTGAGAAACACTTATATTATACTACTCCGTCCAAAAAAAAAAGCATTTCTGAGCTTTCTAGGTTGAGCGTTTGACTACCGTCTTATTTAAAAAATTTATGAAAAAATTGAAAAAAATAGTCACACATAAAATACTATTTATATTTTATTATGTAATACAATAAAAATATTAATCTTAAAAATTCAAATAAGATGAAGAATCAAAAATTCTGTCCAAAAACTCGGAAATTCGTTTATTTTGGGATAGAGGTTCTGGTAAACAATTTAAATCTTATAAATGTTTATTTTTTTTGGAACAAATAAAGTACGGCATAACGAGCGTACTAGCATCAAACTTTTCGATCGAATTGGATGCAGAGGCAGTTGTTCTTGTTGACTCCCAGCATGCCGGCCCTGAACCCGTCAGAGCACCGCCCACATTGTAAATTCAGAAGAACCGCGTACTCAAAAACCAGCTTCCCGCTACCGCTATGGAGTACGTGCGGCAGTCCCGCCTCGCCTCGCCTCTCGCCATCGCCCGCTTTATTCCTCTCCTCCGTGGTCGCAACACCAAGATCAAATCAACGGGTCAATTCAACCAATCGTCGCCATTGCTCAGCTTCCCCCCTCTGGCCAGTTTCAGTGCGAGAATCCGAGCTACTATTATGCCAGTGCTACACTCTGTGCTGCTAGACTGAGCCAGCCCAGCCCAACACGGAGGATTCCGCAAAAGCAGCGCGGCGGCAGCAGCAGCCTACCTACCCGCCCAACTCCGAGCAATCGCGCGCGCGCGAATAAATAAAGCTTCGGCGAGGAGGAGGAGGAGGAGGAGGAGGAGGAGGAGGAGGAGGAGGGCATCATATATTCTTCGGCGATCGATCGAGCTTTTTCCTCGCCGGCCGGCGGCCGTCCGTGGCGTTCGGTCGCCGGCCGTCCTTCCATTGTCCCCCTCGTCGTCCTCGGCCTCGCGCGTGCGGGAATCGGGGCACAGTGGAGAAGCAGCCCGGGCGGGTCGCCCGGCAGCAGTGACCGAATCGTGCAACAGATCGATGGCTTTCTCGTTGGTTCGTTGGTTGGTTGGTTGATGGCGACGCCCTCCCTCCTTTCTCTTCCGTCGTTGATCGCCTCTCGCGATTCTCTGCTTTTCTTTTCTTTTCTTTACGTGACGCGAGAGAGAGTGGCGGAATCAATGGCTGTTTTTGTTGTGTTTTTCTGGTTGATTAGCTCGCGAATTCAATTGAAGAAACGAATGGTGGTTCTTGATTTTTGTTTTGTTTTTTTGGTTGGTGATCGGTTGTACATGGCGGGAGGAGGAGGGTAGAAAAGGCTGTGTGCGGCCGTGCGTTGCCGCGCGTTTCGTTTCACATGACGTGGCAGCCGACCGTGTTGTCCTCGCTGAAGAAGTCCTCGTCGAAGCGGGACGGCTGCGGCCGGAGCTGGGGAGGGTGGAGCCGGAACGTCGGCATCGGCATCGGCGGGTAGTAGCCTCCGGCGTAGTACGGCGTCGCGCTCGCGGCGGCGTAGTACGGGAGGTGCACCGGGACCACCATGGCGGGCTCCGGGCGGCTGTAGTGGTGGTGGTACTGGTAGTCCACCACCGCCGCCGCCGCCGCCGGTGACGCCGCGTGGTCGGGGGCAGAGGATTTGTCGCCGTCGCTGTTCTTGGGGGCACCGTCCTTGGCCGGCGCCTTCCCTCCGGCGCGGTCACCCTCGTCGGCGGCCCGTGCGGTGGCTTCCTTCGCCGCCGTGCACTTGCTGCACTCCTGCTTGCACGCTGCCGCCGCCGCCGCCTTCTTGTCGCCTTTTCCGTCCTTGCCTTCGTCCTTGCGCGCGCTCTTCTCGTCTGCCGGCGCGGCCGGCTTGTCGCCCCCATTGCCGCCGCCGCCGCTTGCGTCGCTCTTCTTGCCTTCTTCGGAAGCCACCGCCTGTGGCGCCGGCGCCGATGCCATCACCTCGGCGATCTTGCCGACCTTCGAAAGCTTCTTGACGAGGACCCTACTATCCACGTCGCCGACGACGGTCACCTTGTCGAGCGACGGGTTGATCTCCGTCCTCAGCACGCCTTCACATCCATGAACACACGAACACAAAATTCAGAATCTCAATGATCTCGACAAGAACACACGAACCGAAAAGCTCAATGATCTCGACAACCTTTCAGGCTAATCGCTTTCATCACCTTCCTCCTGCACCCCTCGCAGCAGCTCACGTTCACCTTCAAATCAACTCTCTGTTTGCACACACCGACAAGACGCAGACATCGTTACAAACTTCGTATTTCACAGTAACAAGAATCAATCAATCAATCAATTGATGATGTAACCATGCACAAATTAAGCTCAGTGAAGAAAGAAAAACAAACAAATTTAGCAAGATTGGGTTGGTGTTGTGACCTTGAGCTCTTCTTCCCTAGCCATGGTGATGATGACTACGGTGCAGGAGCTCCGGACAGAGTGATTTGATCTGGATTTTGAGCTGAATGCTGAGGCAGCTCGGCTGTTGCTGTCTGGTATTTATACACGCCCTGCAGTGCAGGCTAGGCTTTTGCAACTGAGGAGAAAAAATTCAGATACCAGGCCATGCGTCCAGCGTCCATTGATTGATTCGTAGCTGTATTTACTTGTGTTATTTTAATCACCCCTAGCTCATGGGAGAAGAGGTATATACTGCGACAACTCAATCATGCGTACTTGTTGCAGTCTTGCATCGCAGCCTCTCCTCTCCTTTTTCTCATTTCTGTGTGCTTATGCCAGCATCAGAGATTACCATTTCTTCTTTTTTTTTTTTCTCAATGTGCTGACATCTTGTGCCAGCATTGAGGAGTTTGCAACAGATGTTTCTTCCTTTTTCTCAATGGCTAATTGATCTTCAGTTTTCTGGGTTGCTCCAGTAACCTAGATGGCAAAAATGTTTGCACAGTTTGTAATTGCAAAAAGAAAAAATGTACTTAGCCCATGAAATATGAAACTAGGCATTCAACTCCCTAAAATATAGTACAAGTTTGCAAACTAGTTCAAATACCCCAGAAAATAGTTTTGTTGATGGTTCTTCTATGCGGCCAATGATGTGACAACGGTATTACATGGCACGCTACAAGCTCGGAAGCAATTTCTTAGCACACAGATGGATACCCACTCGTTGCTGATATGTTATCTAAATAGTCATCAAAAAATATAAAAAAAAATTAATAAGATAGATTAATCCACTTGATAAACATGGAAGTTCAAATTTGACTTCTACATGTTGTAACAAATAACAAAAATAATTATGAATATGCATACTTAGTTTCAGATTAACTTTTTTTGCTACAACCTATAGAAGTTGAATTTAAACTTCCATGTATGAGGAGTGATATGACTCGTACTAATCTATCTTGTCAATTTTTTTATATATTTTTTTTGACTATTTGCTTTAGCTTGTTCCATTTCCAAAGACTAGCAAAAAAGAAGAGTTACAAGCCCTTAAGGTTGGACTAAGTTGACCTAGTCGTTTCATTCCTCACTTAATAGCAAGCCCGAAAATTATATATCAATATCAATGTGCTTTTCATTAAGCCTTTATCCTTGTTAAAAAAATAGTAACTTGCACTTTTGGGCACCTTTTATCACCTAGTTTTTTTTTTTTTACTTCAGACCAGCATTAAACTTATCCTTTATATTAGTCCAGCTAAATTTGCTATGCATGTGATTTGGACCACCCTGAATATTTTTTTCTTGTTGGGTCAAACATACATTTCGGAGAAGCCAGTCATGGAGTTTTTCACTACTTATGAATCAAATTTTAGAAGGAGAATTGAAGTGTAGCTTTATGTTCTTCCTTAATCAATTGTTAAACTTTATTTGCTTGTTCCCATGTAACACGGGAGGAGTCTATGAACTCATGATTGTGGTTTTGGCTGTGTCCGCCCTAACAAGGTGTAGATGCCGGATTTGATATAATTCATTATCTAAACAAAGTAAACCAACCCAATACTAGGGGGATAAGTAAACTTTTCTCCCTTTGCAAATGATTCAGGGTTGGTGTAATTTACTTCTCGGAAGAACATGGAATCACCACTCACATTATTGAAAAAAAGGTTATCCATGGCTTCTCACCATCCATATGATGTATATAGATCAACATTACATGAACAATAGTACACTAATACCGAGTAGCTTCAGAGTTCGTGTTACAGAGTAGTACACGGTACAAGTAGCTTATGATAATCGGACACTTGCTACTGTAGCCATACCCCCGAAGTGATCTGGAGACGGGCACAAGTGCATAGCTTTCCAAGTCCATGATTAATTACAGCCAAGCGCACAAATACCCGAACAAATCGCCGTGATTAGTTTAATCCAAGGAATCAGCTGACAATTAAGCATAGTACCAGCAGACAAAGGGGAGGCCATCTGTATGGCCAAGTAATGGAGCCACTGGAAGTGCCTCACAGTCTAGCATAGGCCAAGAATAAAGCAGCCTGCAGCCATTAACCATTAAACAAGAACGGGCATGTACATCATACATGTTCCATTGGCCACCCTTTCTCACTTTCAGCATTGTCGCCGGCGCATCCTCGGTTCATGCGTTTAACCTGCAAAGCGACCAACCAATGGCTCATAAGAAATTACATGATTGAATGGAACCGCTGAAAAAGGCGGACAAATACAGGATATTCGAGGATCACTGATCACCTTTTGGTCTGATGATTACTTTACCACATATATGAATCGATCTGTTTGAAAATTCTGGTTGATCATGGTTCAGCCATACCATTATACTATTACACAACCTTTGGTTGGGATCTGGACTCTTGGGTAGGATACTGTGGTCATGCAGCCATCCTAGCTTCTTCTGAGTCTGGGATGACGACATCGTCTCTCATCATCGGCCGGTACTCTTCAGGTATCTTGGCTCCAGCCTGCACGCACAGCTCAACAATGGCCGGAGCTTTGCCGTAGAAGCTCCTCAGGGAGGATCTGAGAGGGGGGCCAGCGGGGTCGCGGACATGCCACACATAGTTTGGTGGGATGACATCGTCTAGCACTGCATCTTGCCATCCATGCTTGCCATCTCGCCATTGGTGCTTGAAAGCTCCACAGAGCTTCACATTGTGGCCCCATGGGCCAACGTGAACCTCAGAGCAATATCCGCATGTTTTCACTGTGTATTTCCTCATCAGCTGCTTGACACCTCGCCGGAGATCTAGGTATGTTTTCAGTGTCTTCTCCGCGAGCTCTGTCACATTGGACGGCGTGGGTTGCTGCCCTTGTTGGTTGCTAAATGTGTCAAGCTCAGCAAGCAGGGATGTGCAGTCTTGTGCGTGGTGTGGCTTAGGCTCATCAACAAATCCACCACGGTCGATCACTTTCTTGCCAATCATCCGGACAGGAGCGGTTCGTCGCCTCGAGGGATATTGTGGCAAGTCAACACCAGCTTGAATGCATAGCTCAACGATGGCTGGAATCCGATCATAGTTAAACCTGGTATCATGCTTGACTCTCCACCCAAATGGGTCAAATAGATGATAAGATTCAATTGGGATGAGAATATCGTTGATTGATCCTCTGACCCAAGAATGATGACTATTCCGATGCTGGCTTCCTGTTCCATAGCAATCTTGAATCTGGTGGCCAATCGGACCAACATGGACTTGAGGGCATTTTCTACAAAACCACCAGCCAGATGATGTTCAGGACACTTGGTAAAATATGCCGTAATACAGGAATCATGCATATGTAGAAGAGAATACAAATATTATTGCACATATAAAAAGCTGACAGAACGGATCAGCACTCCTTACCTGCACCCATACACTGTAACTGTATTCAACAGTTGAGAAAGACCTCTTATGAGCACCTTCCAGTTATCAAGGACCTCATAAGCTACAGGAATAAGCTCTGGAACGAGTAAACCATTCTTTGGGGGCTCAAGGGGCTTCTCTATTCGCATTCGTGCAAGCCTTTTATCTCGCCGAGAAGCTTGCACCATCTTTTTAATTGGGACAGGAAATGGCTTCTTTTTCTTCTTTGGGTGCAATTCTGGGAGATCAACATTTTGTGGTTGTTTTTGATACCTACCATATCTATTGCTGGAAGTATCAGGAGAGTGCTCACAGCAAATTCTTGATGCTCGCCAGGCAATTTGTCGAGGTTGGGATCCTACCTGTGACAGGAAAAATAGAAGGATGAATATAAAATGATCACACCATTTGAAACAAAGCGAATAAGCATAAACATTTTTCCTTGCAACATTGCTTCGCTACAAACAAGTCTGAGAAAAGCCCAGTCTGGGCTTCCCCGCACAAACAAGTCTGAGAAAGAGCAGTTAACCACTGAAAGGAATTTGTCCATTATGTGACATTCGGTATTGAAAACCACCATAGTCGAGAATATTAATTAATCACCTGACATAGCAATTGGATCGTCAGTGAGAATTCTACTAGAACACTAGATTCTTGAACATAGTTTTGAATAGTTTTATGAGATTATCTACTTAATATAATAAAAACAGTTAACAAAAATGTGAAGGCTGAAGGGGAACAACAATAATCAGCCCAACTGTCTGAGACTTCAACAATGGAAAATGACAAGGACCATTGTTTACTCTCAGGATCATTTATCTTCATATTTGAGTGGATACTGGACATAGAGCTTCCAAGTTTTTTTTTTAAAAAAAAACACGGTAACTGATGCTACACTAGTACGTATCTGTAATTTGCACCATTTCATTAGGTCAATCAAGATCCTCGATTCTTCAGTAGACATATCCATAACAGATATCTAACATGTGAATTTTTTAACAAGATTCCCGAGAAAGAATGTATCATTTTTTTGAAAATATATACATGTTATGCGCTCATCGGTCAATAAGGACATAAGGTAGACCATATGAAGACGTATGCTACAGGTGCTCACTGAACTTTTGATGGCCACAATTCGTAGTAACAATAATGTAAAACAAACTTCCTTATACTATTTCCTTCAAAAAGTGGAAGATACTTAAGAAGTTAATATGGCTAAATCTACACAATTTCAGAACTGTTCTCATTTTGCACAGCCACAGTACCACCATATCATAACTGAATGAAAACTAGCAGTAAATCCATAGCATAAAATCGGTACCTACCTTCACTAATTTATGTGCTCTGCTTCCGTAGATGTCCATCAAGCTAAAGCAAAAACCTGAATTTAAGGATCCAAAGGTAAAAGAATGTCAGAAACCAGCTAAACAGATGAAACCACGGAGTAATAGAGGTGATATCACACAGTAGAGAACATACCCTTACTGCTAAGTATCTCCATGAAAGGAAATCGTCCCGTTCACCAAACTACCAAACCATCTATAACAGGGGCTTTTTAGAAACAAAAAAGAACTGTTATTAGTCTAGGTTATTAAGGCAAATTAAACCGGATCCAGAAGAGAACCTACCTAGGGTTCATGATGCAAATTCCACAAGAGACACAAGAAGGAAAAAAAAAAAGAAGTGCGTGGATATAGAGAGAGATGAGAAAGAGGATGTGGCTGGATGGATGGATGCTCACTGGTGAGGATGCAGGACGGGCGGCGGGCGACCGCCGCAAGGGAGCGCACGGAGGGCGAGGGGGGAGCTCGGAGGCCGGCCGCCGCCTTGCGGCTGTGGCCAGGCGCTGCCTCCGTGCCACGTACTCGTACGGGAGAGACGGGGAAAAGAGAGGATAGGATGAGCAGGTTGAGGTGAAAAAGGCTGGGGGCCTTTTTTTTTGGCGGAGAAAAACGTTCGGGCCTCGCTCGTTTTAGCGCGAAAAACGTCTTCAGAAATCAGAATGGGCTAACGGCCCATACCCGAATTATACGATTTTTTTCTTTTTTTATAACTTTGTTTTGTAAATTTGTTTTAAATCCATATGCAGAAAGTTTGTTTTTTTAGATAATGGATAACCCGGCCTTGACTTCAAAATAAGTTACAACCAATTATTACATATTCCCTCCGTTTCATAATGTAAAATGTTTGATTTTTTGTTGTAATGTTTGATCATTTGTCTTATTTAAAAAATTATGAAAATATCATTTATTTTGCTTGTGACTTACTTTATTATCAAAAGAAATTTAAGCACGTCTTATCATTTTTTATATTTGTACTAAATTTTTGAATAAGACAAGTGGTCAAACGTTGCAACCAAAAAAGTCAAACATCTTGCATTATGAAACGAGGTAGTAGTTTATAGTTGACGCACCGGAAAAATCAATGGGCTTAAACATGAGATAAAAACAAGAGAAAAAAGCAGGCACTACAAAAGACTAGCCTTATTCAATTCTAATTCCAACCAAAATGACTAAAAACTTACGTAGCCAAAGTCTCCAACTTTCGACAAGCAGCAAAAAAAAGTTTTCTTGTTTTCTTCATGCTTTTGTAGGTGTGTCCAGAACTGCAGCCAATAAGTTATCCTGAAAAGTATCTAAAAATATGATTTAGATATGGATTTGTCAAAAACCACCTCATTTCTACTAACAGATTGCAGATGCTCCAATTAACATTATTTTTTTAACATATACACTTTTACCACACACACCCAATTTTCACCCAAATCAACAAAACTATTTGGTTCTCTTAGCAAATTGCAGGAAGTTTGTATCGACTGTCTATATGTATAATATTTTTATGTATAAAATTTGTACATACGAAGAATATCTTTGGAGATGCATAAGTAACAGTTGTATGAATTAATCAATTAGTTGATTTTCTCTCAATATTAAAATAGTGGCAAACACTTAAGAAGAGAACTGTTTTACATATTAATAAAAACATGAAAATAATTTTATTTTTTTATAAACTAACTAATTTATCGAACCCCATATATAAAATCCTATGTCCTTTTGATCTATAATCGTTGTTATGAATACTGTATAGAGTTATACACCGTTTTAGCCGTCGCTTTCATGAGAAATATAGGTTAACAGGCAGTTTAGAGCAAGGTCAATGTATAGCCAACTACTAGCTATATTTATCTATAGTCAATCTAGTCAATTTATATAATAGTTACCTATAAAACATTAGTACATGGTCCCAAATATCATACACACCGTGTCTTGAAGTTTGTGTGTAGTTGGCTACAAATTAGTAGCCCACCTCTCTTCTCTCCCCTCTCTTATCTCTTTAAGATATGTTTATAGCTGGCTTATGGTCTGCTATTATACCTGCTCTTAGAGAGAGAACTGGTAAATTCGAAAAAAAAAATCATGCAACAAGCGCAGGCGCATGAATATACGCCAAAATGCAAAGAAAGAAAAAAAAAAAGCGCTGCTCGCGCACTGGCGGTTCCTAGTCCCACATCTCCGAGCAATAGCAACAGTTCTTCCAAGGAGGGCATCCAGCAATGCAGGGATCACCCCAAAAATCCTGCGAGACAAATCGTCGATCAGTTGACATGCGCGCAAGAAACCATTATCCAGGAGCGGAGCTCCAAGTCCCCGCCGCTTCTGTGGCGCTTCCTCGTTAGCAACCACTAAACGAGCCGGGGAGAGCGTGCGTAATACGCTCACCCAAGCCAGGCACGTCGGAGCGCCACCAGCGACGGCGACGACCGGTAAGGAGGAGAGGCGGAGTGAAGAGATGGAGAATTTTTTGAATTTTGAATTTCATTTATTAAATATTTTATAAATTTAATTTTGCATTTCGAAAATTCACAGAACTAATATCCTGTCGCCCTCTAGGAGGACGGAATGCTGACGTGGCAAACGGCCACCGGCCGGAAGGGACGGCCGGCAACAGCATGTCAGGTTTTTTTATATTTAGTCCCTTTCCGTCATCTGTAAGGGCAGCAAGGGGGTAAATGTAAAATTGCCATGCCGCCTCGGGAACTTTTCACAATTGAACCACGTTTTCATATATATGTGTAACATATGTATTTGTTTGATCACAAACGCTCTCTTGCCTTAGTGGTCATTATCCCCTTTTCAATTTAGAAAACCAGAGGTCGAATTCTGGCCGGAGCATAATTATTCTTACTATGAGGATTCGATCTCTGATCTCTAGGATAGAAGAGAGTGAGTATGTATCAAACCGCGGTTCGATCGTGAAAAGTTCTTGAGACACGCATGGGCATTTTGCATTTAGCCCCTTTCCACCCAGAAAGGGGCTAAATGCAAAATGGTCCGGCCGGCTGTTGACGACCGTCCCTCCGAGTCGGGTGGCCGTTTACCACGTCGGCATTCTACCCTCCTAGAGAGCGGCAGGAGGTTAGTTATGTGAATTTTTGAAATGTAAAATTAAATTTGTAAAATATTTAATAAATAAAATTTAAAATTTAAAAAATTCAAGAGATGGATGGACGCGAGGAAGACGAAGACGAAGGCTTCGGAGTTCAGGTGAGAAGTGGGCCGACATGTGAGTAGGGCCCAGTAGGCCTCGCTTTTATGAGGCCCAATTGTGGCCTGTCTATCTGAATGGGCTTATATTTAACTTCAAACTTTGGGCCATCCGTTCAAAATGAAAAATTGGGTCTTTCAGACGAGTCACTTGGATAAAATTAGGGTAATATTCTTCTCCAAAACATTTTCTTTAACAAAAGAAATGAAGAAAAGATGAAATTGTCCAGATGGCTGGATGCCTATGAACTGGAATCACAAATCTTGTTTTCTATACTCCTTTTATAGATACTCTAGTGGGTATGGTGAATGGTGAATCTGTCTTTCCATACCATCGCTGTCTCCTGACATACGAGGCATCAAATATTATGATGAGTTATTGGTGCACCGTGCTATATTAAAACAATAACAAATATAGTTCTATACATATCATTTAACGAGAAGATGCCAAATTTCGACGGCAATACGAGTCTTCAATTAATATTTGACATGTTGTGATTTTTTTAGTTTCTATTGTTAGCTAGTTTAGGTAAAATTTAGTACTCGTTTTTTCCTCCGCGCCATAAATATCTTTAAAGCTCATTAAAAAAATATCCTTTCAGCAGTTTGATATTGATATAAATACATTATATGGCCTATGGGTCAGGGATGTAGGCAGGGATAGTTTAGGTGATCCCATGACAACTCCGATTTTAGCCCACGAAGACCCTCTCCATATTACTTTTATATTTGTATTTCTTATGTTTCATAATATAAGATTTTTTTAGAGTAATCTAGATTTATATGAATGCTACGTATATAGACATACATATCCCTATCTGTGATTAAAAGATTAATCTATAAGGTTAAAAACTCTTATCATCTGAAACCAAAGGAAGGATTGTACTCTACTTGTGATTTATTATGTTTGAAATATTTGATATGCGATGTATCGACTTATGGCTATGGTTGGTGAAACGCTGAAGCTTATCAATACCAACAAGACGATGCCCTAGGGCCTAGGCAGTCAACTTTTGACCAGGAATGAAGGAGGACACGCTGAAGGAAACCAGCAAGAATTATTGGCACTACACACAGCTGCATGTATACCAAAAATATATAAAACTGAACCATATATATACATTAAAAACATACTATATATCGATCAATCGCCACCTAACGGAGAACCTGATTCGGTTGGACGTTGTCTCGACTGTGGAATAAACCTGATTATTGATCATAGTGGAGTGGTTCGAACGGTGATGAACTCGATGCAGACTTAACCATAACCATCCAAATGGAAGCCGACGAACCCTACTAATCTCCGGGCATTCCCAGGTCCCAAATCGGCTAGAATTAGACTAAAGGCAACGAGGGTGATTGAAAAAGTTATACTACGTATTTACAAAAAATAATTTATGAATAAAAATTTTATATGCATATCCTTAATGATCTAAAAGTCAAAGTTAAAAAATAAACTTTAACGAAAAAACCTTGAAATCAATTTCAAATTTAAGGTTAAAAGTTCAAATTGTTTTCTTTAAAAATAAGCGAAAAGACGAGGGTGAGTGCGAATGAACTAACTCCGTGCATATTATTTTGCAGTAGGGCAACACTTTGGTGCATATTATTTGTATTATAATGCTGACAGTAGAACTAATCTCGTCCATTGATTTAAAAGGGTATTTTCGTACTTTGATTAATATTAGATTTGTATTTATTATTTTTTACCACATTATGCACGGATAAAAAAACCCAATAAGGCCCATTAAAAAAGATGATATTGTCCTCACAGAAGTCTACTACACCTAAAATTGTTGGTAGTATAATTTAATCACAACCATCCAATAAAATTAGATCAGCGATCTGAATTAAATTATACTACCAATAATATGCACAGGAGTTGCCTCTTTACAGCTAGCTTAGACGCTAAGTTAGCTCCATCTAGCCCTGGGATTGCCTCGCAGAAGAATCTGTCAATTGGAAAAACAAGCAGCCATAGTACGATCGTTCTTCTCCGCCATTTTTGATCTTTGAAAAACTGAAAAAAGGAAGAAAAAAAAAGGCCGTATACTTAGTGCATATATGTTCATCAATCTGAAAACGACATTCGTTTTCCCCCGATATACAACTCTATACCGGAAGAGAGAACCCGATGCGACGAGTCTAAAATATTTGGCAGCGTAAGCGACGCGTTATTTTGGAAGAACGAGAGAAGAAGATAGGTAGCTGAGCAGGAGAGGAGACCATGGATGCGGCGGCTTAATTCAATCCCTTTTCTTCCTGTAATTATTAGTTAATTATCATTTACGCGCTTAAGGAAATACTTATATAGTAATAGTTAATAGATGCTATATATATAGCTGTGCAATAGGAGTCTGGGGTTATATAAACTGAGCAGCTGAGCTCAGATTTCTCGTCTCAGTATTGTCCTAACTTAGCATTGCAGCCAGTGATCCACCATGAGCTACCAGGCTCCTCCTCCCGGCACTGCAGGTACTGTCTGTCTCTTGATTTCTTCATCTCATTAATTCTTTATTAAAAAGAGAGAGGCTTCTTCATCTAATGATCTGGTTGAAGAAATAGTTTGTGATTAAGCATTGAAGAAATAGTTGCGAGAGTTGTTTATGTCAGGTCTTCTTTCTTCTAGTAGTAGTAGAAATTATTCGGCGTCGAGTAGAATTTCTTGAGTTCATTTCGATATCGATGGACACAAGTTCATCGTCAGCTGATGCTGTGCTGATCTGCTGCTGCAGCGTACCCGCCGCCAGGGACGGCGTACCCCCCACCGGGCCAGCAGGCGTACCCCCCACCGGGCCAGCAGGCGTACCCGCCGCCGGCGTACGGAGCACCGGCGCCCGTCGCCGCCGACTACCCGCCCAAGGACTACGGCGCGTACCAGCAGCCGCCGCCGCCGCCGCCGGACACGCAGAGCCGCGGCGACGGCTTCTGGAAAGGATGGTAAGAAACCGTACCCAAGAAAAGATCACCGATTTTATCAGGAGGATTAGAGTGTTCTTGCCTCTAAACCCTCTGCGTTCGATGTGATTAATATCAACTAACTAACTACGTGAGAGCGTGCGATTCATTCGATTTGCAGCTGTGCTGCGCTCTGCTGCTGCTGCCTGCTCGACATGTGCTTCTGAATTCTGACGAGATCAGGACTACTGTATCAACAAGACAGCGAGGATGATCTGCAGTGCTCCTGAACACATCATTTGTGATGCGTTGTGATCAATATTTTAAGTATGTGGTGTCATGTGCATCGATCTAGTACGTAGTTACTGTTCTTGGATCATTTGGAGGAGTTTTTATGTCTAGTCGAATTTATCATTTGGAGTTCTCTGTCTCGTCGAATTTAAAGGTGAATCCATTTTGTATCATTGTAAATCGGGCCACTTCAGTTATCTATGATTTGGATTTGTACTACTACCCAGCTTCATTTTTATTGATCGTCATTCAAACTGTAATCACATGAACAGCAGATCAAGGTACGGCACTGTAAAGATGCCAAATGTCAACGACATATTCATGTCCATTGGAAAAAAAAAACGGCGAAGTACTGCAGTATTTGCAACTAATTTGACATTTCCGCTTCAGAATGACGAAGAGTGCAGAAAGAAACTGCAATGCTCAGACAAAGATTTGACATAACCAACGATCAGGATCAAGACTAAGGACTAAAAAGATGCATGAGAAAGACTGACAACAAATAGGTCTCATCGCTTGATCAACTGAGACAGGCTGGTCATTTTTTTTCAGTAATATCATTTCAAGCACCTGATAGAATCCTTTGCATTCATATCATCATCCAGTGGCCGTATGTTTTCATCGATTAATGAAATATCTATTGTGTAAATCCAGTGGCTATAAGTTTTTCAGTTCTGGTATTTACAAAGCAGCAAATTTACACACCCAGTTCATGGCTAAGGACATCTTGTACTTACACTGTCCACTTTGCTTTTAGTGTGTGCTATGGTCCAGCTGCTTGACAACCGTGTCTCGTATGACTGAGACTAGCCGCCATGGGTGACTCCAACAGCCCTGACTGCCACATGCTGCCTCCCTTTGCTTTCTGGATGAACGACGACGGTAGCCTGCGCCTCTTCCAGAGGGCCATCTTTACCCTCGCGAGACGCCGATATTGTGTTGAACATGGGAGGAAGCTCAGCTGGCCTCTTCCTTTCATCGTCGCAGGGGGAGATGATCTCCCAGTCCTCTCGAACCGATGTGACATCGCCGCGTTTCTCGCGGTGCTTCTCAATCTCAAAGGCTGTTGGGAGTATGACAAAGTCGCTGAGAGGGTCGTAGAACGGGTCGGGCTCACCAGCGTGGAGCCAGTGCTGGATTATCCGGAACACATGGCGATCACAGACGATTCCTCGGTGGTCAGCAGCAACCCCAACTCTTGCCACCGCATTGAGGCCATCTGCCTGCAAAGAAGTTGATGGTTGCGTTCAATTTTCTCAATGCAAACTTTTCTTACTTTTTTTCTAAGAAATTTTCTTCAGCTTCCCAATAACACACCAAAACATCACATAGTATCGCACCTTTGCTGATTCTACTGGTACAGATCCATCACCATCAACACAGATGTAGTTGCCCTGAAGATTAAGTGACATATGAGTTCAGGCATAAAAACAGTGGGATTGTTTTGTGCTTCACAGATTTGGTATTCATAGAACACAGAGTTTACCAAATGAACTACCTGAGTGTACAAGAGGCTACTGAGACTTGAAATTGGATTGTGTTCACTCCCGTAGCTGTGAAAGGGATGGGTATTATTAGTACTTGACACATAAAGTAAAGTGCTAAGCTTTTAGTCATGCGAAAAATCCTGCAGAGATAGTGCTGCCATGCTTTTGGGGAATATCCCTATTGATACAAAAATATTTAGTTCAACTTCACTGCATGATTCCTTGTCGTGTTTCTAAGAAGCTTCTTTTTAACATGATTCTAAGATAGTTTTTGCTGCATATAGAAGGCAGCACATCGTTACAAGCATATCATATTTGACACAATGCAAAATGCGATAAACATACAATTGCATTACTACAAACAGTTTTAAGCTTGGGTTAACCACTAATAACATGATGTAAGCGTGAAGTTCCCATTTGCTCCTATTTATATATTCATTTTTGAATATAAATTAATTCATGAGCCCATCAAATTGATTTCAGTCCTGATTGTTACGGAAGCAAAACATAAAATAAAATCACAGGTATCCAGATAGGAAAATTACCGAACGGTATGAGCAGTATCATAATCAGTTCCGTAAATATTGTAGAACTTCACTGATTCTGGAAGCTTTGCCTTGCATAGAATATCTTGTGTTTCTTTTGCCCATCTCAATATATCCATATTAAGGGGTAATGGGATGTGCATACCATCAGAAATTATCTGCAATATACCAATAATCTCAATATATCCATATTAAGGGACAATGGTATGTGCATACAATCAGAAATAATCTACAATATACCAATAATATCATATTTTTCAGACAAACATATTACATTGGGTGAATTATATTGCAGTCTAAAATATAAATACTTGCCTCATGCTTGGAAAGAGCTTGTCTAATCATTTTTATTGCTTCATCTGGCTCATATGACTCTAACATGGCACTTTTCTTGCCATTACTATCCAATTTCTCTCTCCAGATCTGTAGGTATGGAGTATCTTCCCATTGGAAAGTTGAGTTAGCCAACAACTCGTAAATTGATGGACACTCAAGCAACTGAGGCAGAAAAAAGATACAGTTTCAGTCTTTGTTTTAAAAACAAAATAATGGAAAACAAAATAATGGTGCCTGCATGGTCTTATTTTGAGGACATGACCAATGAATTGATTACCAAATACATACCAATTGCTGCATACTCCACTTGGAAATAAAGAAATTTGACTCCCATCCTTCGACAAAAGACATACCATTCAGCAGACTAGAAGTTATGTACCCAGGTGCACCTGTCATGGAGTAGTAAGTTGTTTGCCATGTAAAGTTGCTCACATATATGATTGAAGGAAATCGATCATCATCTATAGTGATCATTTAATACTAAAGCACACAATTATGTGATAGCAAGGCTCTTTCTTTTTGAATTGAGATAAATCTTTAAAAATTAATGGGCTCCAAGAGACCAGTACCTTGAAATGGTGCTGCAATTGCAATCCAACTATTTATGTATTTCTCAAAAACCTATAGAAAGGGAGCAACGTTATAGCCTTGCAAGAAGCGAATATGCAGATCACGAAAAGAAAATCCGGTAAGATCCAAAATACATGGAGAAATACTCACATCACTATGGAGGGACATGAAGCATTTGACAAGCAATCCTCCCATTGAATGAGTAATGAGATTGATCTTTTTCCCTCCAGAAGCTGTGTATACTGACTCCAGTTTTCTGGAAAATCTATCAAGTGTGTCTGAAAGCCTGAGCAAAGTGGGAACAAAAAAGGAGAGCTGTTAAATCACTTCTACCACCAGAAAGAATGTGCAACATCACAAGTGAGTTTGTTAATAATTATAATAGCATGATTTAACCACCCGTAAAGTACTGTAAAGTATAAACAGTGCCATATGTGCAAAACAGGAATAGAAGCACATAAGTCACCTGTTACTTTGGCGGAAATCGTAACCAAATCCAAATAATGTTTTGCCCTCTTGATATCCCCATTTGATCATTTCCACTATCATGTCATGATAGTAGCAAACACTATCATCACAAATGATCTGCTAATTCAAAATGATATAAGTGATGCAGATCAGGTATGCAACTGCAGTATATGAATTTGACTTTGTTGAGCTGTTAAAGTCCAGGTTCACAACAAATTGGATTTAAAGAGTTTAAGAACTTGCAAGTTGTAGTTCAGCAATCAAAACACAACAGAGAATAATCACTAATAGATATTTTAACAAGAACAGGACAGTTTGTGAATGTTGGGACTGCAAAATAGAAAAAGATAGTGCATGATTTAACGGTCACAGAACAGGAGGAAGGTAAGAGACACAAGTTAAAATGCATTAAATATAAGTGATCGTTCAAACGGAACCCTCAGAAAAGTAGTAGTAACAAGTAGAGCTTTAGCCAAAAATATGAAATAATGTTTTACCATGTCTGGGTCCAGACTATCGATAGCGTATAGTCCATATCTATCCTCAGGGACAACAATATGTGTTTTCTCATCCACAGAAATAGTTTTACCTGCTCCATGGGAATAATTTGGAATCATATAACACGGAGATACAAATGCTATACTGGATCAGAACAATATATAAGAAGGAATGAAGATGGTAGATGAGCAGGTTGTCTATGAAGAGCAACTAGCAATTGTTAAAAAAAATCAAATGCAACAGAAACATAAATCATATGGAGTTCATTAATTGTCTACACAACAAGAGACACAAATATCTAGATATTTGTTCTCTAATCAGCATATATTTTCATCTTCTGCAACTCAATGAAAGATCCTGAAATTTACCAAAATACACCGACCATCCTTACATATGCAGCAATTATCATTATTTGGTCCACTTGATATTATTAACAAATGATGTAAAACAGCTAACTGAATTACTGAACACCATTCATGTCAGAATAGTGCATCACATTTATCAGTCCATTACAAAAATATATATATTACATATCTAAGATGAACATCAGTTTTTTTTTTTTCATACCAGTAGAGGCATCAAACTTGGACCAGAGTTTTGCTCGAAACTCATGATCTGCAGCGAGGATGCGCACCCACACCCTCTCCTTGTTCCCGGCCTCATCAACGGCTTCAAGAATCGAGCCGCCTATGCCAGGGACAAGCAGAACCGGGTCGAGGGTGGGATCCACCAAGGGGACCTGCTCCTTAGCAATCCGCAGCCAGAGCTCAATCGCCCGGATCAAATCCTCCAGCACGGCCATGGGCAGCTAAAAAGAGCGCCTTTTTCCTCAGATTTCTGTACAAATCTACGCCCCTAGACTAGCTCCAACCGAGTGAGCGGCAATGGCTTCGAAGATTGATAGCCCCTTCCCTCAAAGACGATACTTTTCGTCCAAACGTTTGCTTCTCCAGCCAAAAAGACGAGAAATTTCAGCAAACGTGAACTAGACCAGCAAAAGACGAGAAATCTTTCCCCAGAGGAAACCTCAAATCTCAACTGCTCCGACGATGAAACGAAATAAACGAACAAAAGATAGACAGGACATCAATCTTGACCACCACCACAAGAAGATAAACCAAGAACCGATATGGCGCGAGCGGATTCCCGCCAAACAAGGCCGCGAGAAGCTTGGAGCGAATCGGGGAGTGGCGTTGGCTGGCGGTGGTCGCGCTTGGAGGGGCGAGACGAGGCAGCCGTGCAAGGTCAAGGTGCAACGCAAACGCAACGCCACGCCACGCCGCGGCGCGCGGCCTGGGATATTCCGGGTGGTTTTATTCCTTCCCGAACCGGCTGGGATTTGGATTCCCGATGCGTGTGGGGTTCGCAATCCCGTTTCCGTATCCTGATCGCCAATCCTGTGTCACTGACAGGGTTGACCCACAGTTCCCGATCCCACTTTGTCAGTGACCAAAGAGGTATAGCGGTAATCGTAGCGAAGGACTCGGAGGTGATCTGGTTTAATACGGTTAGGTGTGTGGTGACTCGCGCCGGGTACGGCCCCACATGTCAGTGATGGTGTGCTACTTCTGAAACCGTGGAGGCAACAGATCAGCTAGGAGATGAGTAAATAAAGATATAGACGCCACACCAACACATCCAGAAGATTATTACTCCTTGACAAAATGCAGATGGAAGATTTGTGGAGCAACTGATACAGAAATCTGATCATACGAAACTGACGGTTTCTTCGGCTTAGTTATCGTGACCATAATTACCACGGCAAGAAACCATCCAAAAGTATGATAATCACGTCACCAAGCGCAGAAGATTATTATTATTTTCTTCGTCTTATATTATAAGACTTTTTATCATTGTCTAGATTCACTTATGTATTGATAAATTTAAACAAACTCAAAAAATCTTATAATATAAAATGGAGCGGAGAAAGTACTTGATACAATGCAGATGGAAGATTTGTAGAGCGATTGATAAAGAAATCCGGCGACAGGGAAATAACAGGGAAAATAGATCAAAAGATCATCGCTATCATAATTCCCTGCACATTGTTCTTCTACAAGAGGGAGGAGGGGATCCAGCAATGTTGTATACCAAGTCTCATGATCATGAGCACAGCAAAACTGCAGGGCTAGCACCTAACATCCTACAAGGGGCTGAATCAAGTGTAACAATACATCATGTTACATGACAGGCTTGCCAAAAGCCATTTTTAAGCTGATTTAAGCTTACTGCAGGTCCAATTTTCTGAAACTGCATGAGGTCTTTCGATCTACTTCTTTGGCTGTCCACATGATGATAACAATTGTGAAGCACCAGAATGAGCACTTCATTTCTCCAGGTCGAGGCTTGATCCAGAGTCCGACCTGAGCCGCTTGGGCTCCCGGTCACCCAGATGGAGCTCCATGGCGAGTTCTTCCTCCGAGGGGCTATTCAGGTTGGTGATGTTCCTTGGGCCATCCTGGTCACCGCGCACAGGCGACATGCCGACGAAGTTCGAGATGAACTGGTGCTCTTCCACATTGACAACTGCGTTGGACGCCTCCTCCCCTTCGGTTCCAGAGGCCGCCATGTCGGGGCGAGGCAGCTGCTGAATTTGGATCCCCAGGGGCTCGAAGATCTCTTCGACCTTCTCTTCTGGGATGGGAACAGGCGCCCCAGAAGACTCACCAACAGCTGAGTTAACGGCGGCTACCAAAGCAAATCTTTGCTGCTGCACGGCATCTTTATAGCAGGCAAATTCTGTCAGCTTTCTAATGGTACAAATGCGTACAGATTCAATATTAAATATGAAGTAATTTGGATGGTACAACTTATTTTCGGAATATCCGAAGTCGAATGCAAATGAATAGAACAAAGATAGCTGAAACTGGAGGAAAAAAACCAACCTTGCAGCGATTCGTTAGTAATGATAAGATCAAGTTCCAAACGGTCGAGTAGACGGCCAAGATCGACCCCGCTAGTCCAGTTTTCAGGGCCATGGTCACTTGTAAGCTTCAGTCTCCCACGATTTGCTGTGCCGCCCCATATTATTCCAATAGGACGCGGCTGCTCACCATCCTGGCTAGTCAGGATAATAAGGCTTCCACTATCACCTTCCAAATCAAATGTTTGGCGATTCTCACCAACAACAAGGATGTCCGTGAAGAAACATATCCCTTTCTCATCATTGTACTCAAGGGCATAGGCAATCACAGTCCCAGTTGTGTGACCAGAGCTTCTGCCAACTTTGCATACTTGCCTCCCTATGAGGCTATTGAGCGGGCACTGCAGATCTATAACCTTTACATCCCCAATGTCACCGACTCCCCTAACTACAGTCGTGACGGTGGAAATGTCAAAGTCATCAGCAAATGGGATAAATGCACCATCAGCTCGTACAAATGTCTCTGCAAGTCCATTGTGGGGCAGCATATATGTTTGGGAATTAGACTGGTATACAAACCATTCGTAATAATCAATAACCTGGCAAATGCGTTGACTGACCAGAAAAGCACAAAGATAGTCTGTTTTTTTACAATGAAAACTAAACATTGCTCTGTCCCTTACTAATCAAAAATGCAATCTGGCATTAATTTGAATAACAGGAACTGGGAAGCAGGAAGCTTTTTTATTTATTTATCTTCAATAGGCAAAAAATTGTAGATAAAACCCCACAAAAAATGAAACAACACAGATAATAATATTTCCTATACTAACCAGAAAAATTAGTAACTGCTCTACCTGGGTTTGTTCCAGCATAAATTCCATACCACACATCATCTGTGATGAAAGAAGTCGCTCGTTCAACAGCTCCAAGATAAACACCAGGTCCAAGATTGGGTGGCAATGGGTGAAACATCTTCTGATTAGGATAGTCCAAGTCAACCGCCACATGACGGTTAGTGAGAAAACCAACCTGCCTGTTGCCTGTTCGCCGTTTCACAATTGCACCCAAGGTACCAAATGTTTCCTGACTTGCAACCTGAAACAATGTAACAGAACTATAAGGACAAAAAAAAAACTCAGAAGCATGCACTTTTGAATCATCCAATCATGGGAATACGGTCTGCTGCAACTTCTAAAGTATGTGGTTTGAGTGTATGTTGCAACACATTATATTTAATGTCACTGAGTTGAAGAATTTTAAAAAGGAGCACAGCACGATGTAAAAGGTCTAACTGGTAAACGCTAGGGCAGCCAGGATTGTGTAAAATCCCAATTCCCAAAGCTTTAAGCTGAATAAGAACAAACATACAGTGTGCAGTATCTCAAATGACATGATATGCTGTGGAAGGAGAAACTACTTTCCAATGTCTTATTAGAACATCTACTTGGATGTAATTAACATTAGTAGCATTCAAAGCAGCTGTAGTAACTGGTCACCTTAGATGCTAGGACTAACAAACAAACCAACTATCAGTCCTTGGCACAATCTTAAGATGGCATGCAAATTTATCCAGTTCGTACTAGCAAAATCCTGAGATGGATCTTGACAAATTTCAATGGTCCCCTTACAACTTGAATGGTACAATAGCTAGTACATGGTTTTGTCCTGTACAATTATTGTGCAGATGGTAACATGCTGTGCTTAATGCCCATGATATTTTTGCAAAAATCAACCCATACAAGAAAAAGAGCATGAGTACCTGAGAGCCTGAACCAATACATTCATCACTACCACATAACATATCAACAAGCTCACTGAACATTTGCTCTTTAGGTGTTTGAGCCGGTGCACCATAATAGGAAAACTCAACAACATCAACATCACACCAAACACCTCCTGGACCCTGTTAATGATCCAACTAAGTGAAAAACATTTAGACCACGACAAGACTAATTTGAACTACAAAAATGGAAATATTCAGACCATGAAAAACTAATTCAAACTACAAAAGCGGAGATTTAAGTTTCCGTACCTCAAGAATAGCAGGCAGACATTGCGCTGGATTAAGCCACTTCTTGTGAACCTTGCGAGCAACAAAGACAAGAATTGCAGGGATATCTGTTAGAGCCCCTTTCCTGATGCGGAAGCCCACCGCTGTCCCAAGGCTAAAACGCCGCAGTATCTTGCTATGGAAAGCTCTAATAGTCATCAAGTCAAGCAAGCTGTTTGCTTGCTGACCTTTCGGCAGCCGGCCGGGGTGCCGCGGCAATAGCCCTTTCTGAAGGTTCCCAAAGTAGTTTGCTCGTCCCTCAGCTGCACAATGCTGCAGGTTTGATGTCGGCCATAAGAAGTATGCTGCGCTGTTTTCTGTGTGTGTGCACCCAGAAGCAACCGGTTGGATTGACGGAGAACAAGGAAACGATTGGTGATCCACATCAAGTGACGATTCTTCTGATTGCGCCAAACCTGAGAGTTGTGCCCTATCGTCTGAAGGCTTCATTTTGCTGAACAGTTTGCGAACCTATTATAGATAGGAGAAGCTATGGCCCTAAGAATGAGAACAAGCAGGTCAGAAAACATGTTCTTTGAAGCCTAATAGACAGGTAGAAAGAACACGAATGCCAAAAGAGACTGGAAAGCCAGCAATCATGCAAATGTGCCTCCAATCTTCAGAGATATGATGGACAAAGCAATCGACGATCAAAATAGTCAGCCGTCGAGGCTAGCTGGCGCGAAAGACAGAATTCACCGGAATAAACAACTGGATGTGGAGTATCACAATATTCTCGAGGGAATAGCATAGGTCCTGCAAGATTTGCAAGCAGAGCCACGCAAACAAAAGCAATCTGAATTTTTGGGTTCTCCACGGATGACAGCCGCGAAGCACACACCAATTCGTTGTACGACGAATATGATCCATCAGTATCATTGCATGGCGCGGATGCGCGACTGCCAAAGAGGGAAAACAGATAAGAGGAATCTGCAAAAGCCACGGTTTGTGTTTCCAGCAGCTTGGTTCTCCAAAGGCAACAGCAACGGTCACAGCGACTCTGAGAAACCAGGTCCATGGATGCTTAGGAGTGGCACATATTCTCCTCCTCCTCTTTAATCGCAGGAATGGGCATAAATCCACATGACAACTACTCTACTCGCAATGATAGTAGGACCTACTCGAAATTTAGCAGTCGGCACCGAAAATGAAGGTGGGCAAAGGCATCGTGTACTTTCTCAAAAGAGGGAGAGAAAAAAAAAAGGTACAAAAGGCGAAAATCACAAGCGGGGAAGGAAGAAATCGGTGGCCACAACAAGAAGCACGTCGCTCTCCAGCCAAGAACCGGTTTTGCAGATGTCGAATTCGCAGAGGAGCAATGCTTTTCTTCCGTGGCATTTGGGGTTTAGCTGAATCAGTATAGCCAGGTCTGAAGCACGACAACGCAGCGATCAAAGCTTCGTTTTTTTTTTCTTCTTCAAGGGCAAAGAGCTCGCTTTCCATGGCATTTGGCACCTAACCACCAACACGGTTACCAATGCCACGATCGAAATCTCAAAAGCGAGCGATAAAAGAATAGGAACCCTACCCAAGGCACCGGTAAGCAACATCAAGAACTCCCCTTGCCATGGCCACAGGGACATAGAACGGACTAAACAACTAACCAAAGCAAATCAGCCATCACAACAGATAACAAAACCCCGGCAAATGCAACCACGAATCAAAGCAAAACAGAGAGAGAGAGAGAGAGAGAGAGAGAGAGAGATAGAAACAAAGAAAAGAAACCGAGAAAAACTCAAAAGGACACCCAAGAGAAATGCTCAAGATCCCGGCTTTCCTCCATCCATCCCCAGGCTGAGCAGATTGAGGAGGTGGGGGGAGAGCTCGGGCAGCTCACCTCAGCCGGAGCAATGGCGGAAACCAAGTGGCCCCCCGCTCGCCCTCCTCGCTTCTCCCGCGCTGCTATCCTCTTCCTCCTCCTCCTCCTCGTCGTCCACCCCGGTCGCCCATAATTGGGAAATGGACGCGGGAATCTCCACTGTTCGTGGGGGGGTGAGGCGAGGCGAGGCAGAGGGAGCGCCCAGCTTTGCAGGCCACGAGCCGCGCGCGTGCGTACGCGTGCGCACGCCGACAACCCTAGAGCGAGAGAGGCTAGACTCTACAGAGAGAGAGAGAGAGAGAGAGAGAGAGAGAGAGAGAGAGGGAAGCAGAGAGTGCTGGGAATCCGGAGGGAGGGAGGGGGAGGAGGTGAGCTAGGAGGAGGAGGTGGTGGTGGAGGTGGAGGTGGAGGTGGCGATCATGTCTGCTGCTGCTGCTGCTGCTGCCATGGCGCAGATGCGATGAACACCGGGTACACTGTTGAGCCCGTGTGATGTGTCGACTCGCCTGCGGGGGCGCGTTGGCTTGGAGCTGTGCCCGCATAGTCGTCCGTGTCTCCTGCGTCACACGGACGGCCCGGATCGGGCCTCGCCGGGAAGCCGTGACGTGGCTCTCTCTCAGCCCCAGATTCCGTTCGTTTTGGTTAGGGTTTGTTCAAACATCCCCCACACCCAAGCAAACTGTCCCCAACCCCCCTCCTGACGCTTATAAGACAAATTTTAAATTTTAAAATTTTAATTTTTTATCGGAGTTTACTTTTCAGTTTTGGCTAAGAATATGTATATAAAATTTGTATTTACATATTATTTTTATTTATAAACATGTCATTTGGCTTATTTCATAAAAAAAACCGAACATTCACCCTTGCAAACATCACTTGGTTCAGAGAACAGTGGTGGCTAGCTGGAATCATAAGTGTGAGAATTTGGCTTATCACCAGGAACGAAAAACGTAACTATGAATTAATATATGATTAATTAATTATTAATTAATTAAAAATAAAAATGGATTGATATGATTTTTCTAGAACTTTTCTATATTTTTTATAAAAACACAATTTAGTTGTTCGAGAAGTGTGTGCAGAAAACGAGATAATATATGTTCATAAGAAAGGGCAAAACACACGGTCTTAGAGCATCTCCAACAAAGTTGCTACATATCTCTTCAAGCTAAATTTTAACAATTTTAAAAAAATTCAAACTCCAACATATGGCTGGCCAAACTGCCCCTCTCACTTGCTAAATTTGACCATCTAAAATTGTCTTGCCAATTATAGGCACCACACATATTGCCTTTCTTCACACATATATATATATAGAGTTGTAAATAGAGATATTGTTGGAGTGTGTAGTTAATATGAAGAGAAATCTTGACTAGTTAGCTAAATAGACAAATAGTGAGTAAAAAAATAAAGATACGGTTAGAGATGCTCTTGGTGTGTCGTGGTTTCCACTGAAAAATGAATGAAATCCGGTATAAGATAGATGGACAACAGATAACAGATTATATGTTTTATGTTTGGAAATTAATATAGTTTTATGCATTCAAATACGAGAAGTCTAGGCCCTCATTGTTTGGTTTGTATATATTTACGAATGAAAAATAATTTATGGATAAAAATTTATATACATGTTGTTGGTGATCTAAAAGCAAATGCTAAAAATAAACTGCAATGAAAAATTTAAAATCAACTCTAAATTTAAAATTTAAAATTTAAATTTTAACTTTTAAACATAAGAGAAAGGACTAGCGTGCTAGTGTCGTATTTGCATAAACAGAAACAACCTAAATCGTCTAGTCCCTTTCACGACTTTCTATTGTACTAACCTCGAAGAATGAATGCAAGGTTCCGAGATATAATTTGCTAGGCTAGGCATTCGCCACGACGGTTTAGATATATAATTTGGTTAAAATAATTACAAACAATGGGGAAAAAAAAAATCAAATTTGAACAAATTTTTTTGTTACATGATTCTAGAACTTTCCTAGGTCCATGTAAACCATGACACCCTCATTTGAAGGTGTTACTTTCATCTACAAATATGGGATTGCAGTCACTGTTGATTAGATATAGACAGCAACTTATCAATGAATAACAATAAGTTGCTTTTGGATAAGTTTCTTGTTTTGAGATTTTTGTGGTCCGCGAGTAACATAATATTTATATGTTGATTGAGATAGAAAGCAAACTGGAACATGTACTGCTCTTTCCATTCTTTCCTATTTTTTTTAATGATTATACGCGTGTGACGCCCTCTTAACCCAATTTTAAGAGATAAAGGGCAAAAAGATGAACAGTATATTTGTAAATAAAAATCAATTTATAAGTAATTTTGTGTGTGTGTATATATATATATATATATATATATATATATATATATATATGCATTCTTGGTGATCAAAAACAAAGGTGGATAAATAAACTGTAATTAAAAACTCTAAAGTCAACTCCAAATAATAAATTGAAAGTTAATGTTAACTTATAAGTATGAATGGAAGAAAAAAAAAGAGGTGGAATATTAAGGGGGGACGGTATGGCTTCTTTTGGTCTCCAATAGTTATCTAAATTTGTCTTACTTTGCCTATAAATTAGTTGTAGAATTCCATATTTTCATGTAAAGTTATACAATTATATATATGACGTTATATACATTTATATAATATAGCATATTTTAATGTATTTATAAACTTTTCTGCAAACAATACAAAGCCGCTGAAACTTAAAATTGACCGGCGCTAGTGTCAATTATTCGAGAACAGATTAAGTGCATCGTTTCTTTGTAGTTACCGCCAAAAGTTTAACAACCACGTATTTTTGCTTTATGATGTTTGCTTTTTTTCCTTACTAAGCCAAACAATCGCCCCCTCAAGTCCTTGATGCCACAGCAAGCTGTCCCATACTTCCCATACTAAACCTCTGCTTCCTGTCGATAGGTATTATAAATTTAGCTTATTTATAGTACCTATTTAATTATTACTAATTATTTCTACTAATATGTTTAAAAACATTTTATCTCAATTGGTTTAATCTGTACATGTTCCCTTAGCGATGCCATCCCCTTTTCTTTTCTTAAGAAAAAAAAGACACTCCAGGTCCCTCGATTTTTTTCGTTATTTTAGAAGAAAGTAATGCCTCCGTCCATAATAATTTTTTTTCCACGTCCAACGTTTAATTATTCGTCTTATTTAAAAATTTAAATAAGACTAATAATCAAAACATGATATAAAGAAACGGGAAAGACGGATATAGTAACTACAAAAAAGAGGTCAACCTGCTGCTAGAACAGCAAACACCATAACTAGCTAGTCCAAAATATGGCACAATACAAGGTAAGAAAAGTTGATGGCAGTATGGCTGTGATTCATTATTGGTGCCGTAGAACTGGTCTCGCTGAATGCTGATCTGATTCACCCTAATAAGTGGTCCTAATCCCCCGGCCAGCCGTGTACGTACTCACCGCTTGGCCAGTGAGAACGACACATATCAGCTGCCAAATTTAACTGCAGCCGACAATAGCACTGAATTAATCAGGCCATACACCATGGTACACATTTGGCAGAGTCTCAGACTTTTCTACCCCCCAACCCCACTGCAATGTATTCCTGAAAATCTTTAGGACCATCTGGTGAAAGTTCAGAGCAAATTCGTACGGGTGTTTCCTCTCTCGATGTTTTAGTTTTTGACTCACCAGCCAGCTGCTCCGTAGTTGGATCAAAAACATATCAAATCATATTTAAATTTTGATTTATATGGCTCAATAGATTCTTTATATTAAAATCTTGTAGCACGTAAAAATTTTCTATTTTTGAATATTTTTAAGTATTTGTTTGAGATTTTTAAAAATGATACATAACACTGTGGTTATTTTATTAATATTGCATAGTCACTTTTAAAAATCTCAAAGAAATACTTAAAAATCTTCAAAAATGATTTTTTTGCGTAATATAAGATTTTGATATGAAGTATTTATTGAGCTATATAAATTAAAATTCGAAGGTGATTTGATATGTTTTTGGACCCCGATTCCCCGTGAGTCACGACTAATTTTAGCAAAATTATATATATATATATATATATATATATGAATATAAGAACAACCAGAACATGATGGAACATGGTATTACTTCAAACGGAGGTAATATTAAAATTGTTAATGGTAGATCAAGGTGGTCTTCTCAGGTTTTTCGTCCAAACCAAACTCCAAAGGCCATGGATTCCGGTAGACAGCAACGGCCGGGTTGCTGTCGTCGGCGTGGCCCAGCGGGGTTGCGGCCACTATAAGGCCACGCGACGCCCTTTAGCATCAAGAATTACTACCAACAATCACCAAAAAGACCCAATGGACTACTTTGAATATCTCATGCTTCATTTAGAAAAAAAAATCAAGGGACATGGAGCTGTTTTTAGATGAATCTATACGTTTTTTTCCCCAAAAAGTTGAATCAAAATATTCGAACCTAAATTAATAATACTAGTTTAAATTGAACCATAATCTTAACCAAAGTTTCATAATAAATCAGGGCTAAGCCAACATTTCATCTTAGCACCACGTAACTTTGCACTCGGTTGGCAGCTTGGACTAAGGTTGGGTAAAAAAGAGCACGTGTGAGAGAAAAGCTAGTTCTAACCACCATCTTAAGTGTGTCTTTGTATTACTATAAATATGTTTTGAAGATCACGTGAAACATGTTTTCAGCTATAATCTCAGAACCATTCTTTCAGCAAATCACATAAATGTGAATATGTTCATAAAAAGGGTATAAGTTGATCTGCATCAAAGGGGAAAATAAGTGAAAGGAGAATACAAATAAAATTAGTTGGCTAGATAACTTTCACACTACAAAAGAATAAAGTAATCATACAGCTTTTACCTTTCTAAAATGCATCATTCTCAACCGAATTTCTTTCATATATTTCCTAGGTGTGTTGACCCCCTTGTCCAAATTGCAAACTTTTACAAAGACACGTGGTGTTAATTGAAAATAGTGGTTTATAGACCATGTCCATTGTAAAAGCTCTGGTTAAAATACGTGAATCAATATGAAATTTACTCAAATTTAAATACATGTTTCTACGAGGAAAAGTTTAAATATATCGATGATTGCACATATACTACAGCATCACTTATCTAGAGTGAGCACAGCAAGTAATGTGAGCGGTATATAAAAAATGTCACGCCATATTTATGTTTACATGAAGAAGAGAAAGAAATAAGAGAAGAAAAACATACTATAAATTTGCAGTCAGCTCCATCACAAGCTCTAAGATATTGACTACGTATTAGATGTATATCATATATTAATGATATAATATATGTTTACATACAATTATTGTATAAGTTGGCTCTATATTAACTTATATTAATATGGAAAGATTTTAGAGCAAATAGTTAGCTCTTTTACAATACTATAGAGATTAGGTACTCCTTCCGTCTTAAAATAAGTTTATTTTTTAGTTTTTTGATACAGTCCTTAACTCTTCGTTTTATTTGATTTTTTTGCAATTAATATTTTATTGTTATTATATCATAGAACTTGAATGGTATTTTCTACGTGATTAATTTTTAATTCGTTTAAATAAAATAAATGATCACATACTGCACATAGAAATAAAAAATAAAGTCTTTTGAGAACAGAGACATACGTATGATCAGATGGAAATAAAGATGGTGGGCTAGCCAGCATTGTCATATTGTCACCTGCAGCGTACCTTGGTGCTCCTCACATGGAGAGATCTCTGTAAAGAGGAGAGATTCAGGGCTTTCCGTCAGTGGTGGTACTGCTGCGGCTGCATTGGCATTGCTCGGCCGGTTGGCCCTTGCAGAGGCCGAGGGGAATCGCTTTGCCTTGAGACGAGCACGGACGGAGAGTGATATGGCAGAATTAATGGAATTTCTCTTCACCACTCTAGGTTATTTTTCAAGTCATTTTAACCTGTTTCGTTCTATTTCTATGCAAAGCCAAATTGTTCAATTTAAAATTTAGTTTTAAAAAACATAATACAGCTAAGGTCGTACCAAACAGGACGAGACAAAAAGAGGAGGAGGATGGATAGATTGGGGTGAGTACTGGTACAGTAGAGGTGGTCCGGGTAATGGCAGGTACGGCGCAGGGTAGAGACCACGCCTCTGCGTACGCATGGTGCAGTGCTACCTCTTCGTCTTCCTTTGACCGCATTGATGTCACGGCACGGCATGGCATTTGGCAGCAAGCTCAGGCCACAGCACCGTTGGCGCCATGCGCTGAGGGAGAGCATCATCTACAGTGCACGTGTGCCTCCCTCGCGTCTGTTTCGGGAGCTTGTTTGGTATCTGCAGCAGAAAGATTAGTAAAAAAATAGAATAATAGAATAATCAAAAATTTTAAAATATCTTGTATATATAACTTTTATAAAAATATATCATTTAGCAGTCTGAAATTTAGCAGTTTGATAAGTATGTGTATGAAAAAAAGAGAATATGAGTTAAGTCGTGTTCAGTTATCCAACGGAAAACGTAGTACTGAACGATTAATTAATTAGTAGTTATAAAGCAAAAAAATACAACATTACCTGGAGGGGGAGATATACGCGACCTTACGCTAAGTTCGGCAGGCCATTGCTTATCCGACATAGGAAACAGATATAATTAATTAATTATTAAGTATAAAAAATAGAAAATAGATTAATCTAAATTTTCTAAAATAACTTTTATATATACTATTTTTATAAAATATATACCATTTATCAGTTTAGGGAGCGTGGATAGAAAAACAAGAAATATGAGTTACTTATATGGTTTTCCGACCGTGGTCTCAGTAGTCTAGTGGTTGCTGAACACAGCCTGTGTATATCCTCGTCTTTTGGTTTTTTAATGAAGACGGTATATTTATAAAAAAATAATTTATGAATAAAACTTTTATACATAGTATTAATTATTTTTAAAAAGATTAAAAAATAAAGTCCGATTAAAAACTCTAAAATTAACTTTAAATTTAATTTAAGGTTAAAAATTTAAATTTTATCTAACAGAAGCGATAACACGAGACTAATAGAGTCTATCTGGCCTTTTGAAAGAAAATCAACATAATTTACTTATAAACTAAAGATAATTTATGTGTAATTTTTATATAGATGTTAACAATGATCTGAAAACAAACGATGTAAAATAAAACATAGCGGAAAAATTCTACTTTAAAATTAAGTTCTAAAATTTAAATTTTGGATTATAAGTGGTTGAAATAAATAAAGTTCCTCAGCTTTTGTGTTATTGGAGGAATAAACGAAACGACTTCTTTGCAAACGAAAAATAATTTATGGATAAAATTTTTATATATGTATTTATATAGATCTAAAGCCAATGCTATAAAATAAACTACAATTAGAAAAAAAATCTCAAAACCAACTTTAAATTTAATGTTAAAAATTTAAATTTTGATTTACGATCATAAATATAAGGAATAAATATAAGTGAAAAGATGTATCCCAGATCAGTATCGCTTGTGTTTGCCTTCGCTGCCTCGGCGATCGAGCCGCCGCCGCCGGACGTGGCTGTCTCCGGCGAGGAACTGTACTTTGGTATACGGCTCGCTGTAGCTGGCGTAGCGTAGGGGCCCGGCCTCGCGGCTAGTAATCTGTTGTTCTGTACGTATGTTGTACGTCGGCATCTCTTTTACTGTGTAACATACCACTAGAGTACAGGTAATAGCAGGTACGATAGCTTGAGCTAGATATAAACATATTTTAAGAAGATAAGAGAAGATAAAAGAACAATAGCTATAGTCAGCTATAACACGGACTTTAAGATACAATAACAATATCTATATGATAGGTGGAATAGTGTCGTTCTATAAATAACTAAGGTATAAATTGACTATTAGATTGATTACAAATAAATTAAAGTCAGTAATTAACTGTACTATTGAACTTGCTCTAATTAATGTTGGTAGTCTCTATAAGCCAAGTTTATCACCATCCTACGAAAATACGGTATTTCTGAATAATGTTAGACCCTACTAAATCAAACCATCACGCACAACTTTTGACTCTTTGATCTGTATGGGAAAAAAAAAAAAGAAAACCAGGTGATATTCTGTGCTTTAATTTGCCGTGCAGACGAATGCAGGTTGAATACTGTAGGAAAAAAAATTGCTTTGTGCATATTGAACGGTACACTGCACTTTCTCCGTTTTTTTTCAAAAAGTTTATTTTTAGTCTATATTACAAATACCTATACAAACCTTACGCAGCCTAGAATGCTCTTTATTTTTTTTAACCCAATCCCCCCCCCCCAGTTTACCCAATTTTAATATAATAATTGCTTAAAAATTAAAATCCTTGTGGAGACAAACAAGAGAATACAAATACGAAGTTAATAAATAAAGATAATATGACATGATTCCATGACCTTGTAATAATTGCTAGTAACATACATGTTGCGGCATATGCTTCTATGAGCCTATAATAATCGCTAATGGATCATGATGTACATATTTACATGTTGAGCTTTAGGAGGTCATGATTGGTAGTGAGTTATAACTATACAGAAAAGTATATATTTGGAAGATTCCAATCACATTGGAAAAAATAGCTATTTTTCCTTTGGAAAAAAGGGCTGAATTTTATCATTTATTTTGAAACTTATATAGAGTGGACAATATTTCAACTGCACATTAAAATATATGAATATTCTATTAGTTTGAGTACCCTAGCACAATATGCATGGTCTGAGTATTATTTTCCTACTATTAATTAGAAGAGATCTGTAGGGTATCACAACTCTGTCATGTGTATGCTAAAATACATTTTTCACTCATCAATGGTCAATCATCAGAATAATGGCCCCTTCTAATTTCCACTCACAGCATTTTCTTCATCACATCCTCAATCATCTGATCCTGAATGCAAGCTAGGTGTTTTGGAGGCTTCTGCCTTTCTTTAATTTTTTTATTTTGGAGGTTTCTTCTCTATACTATGCCATTTGCCAGTCTAATTCACATAGGGTGGCATGCCATGGCTTTATTACCTCATTGGTAGGCTTTAACATGGCATCTATCCTTGCCATTGCAATCTTTTCACCTTTCCCTTTTTTTCCTCTCCTAAAAAGCTCACTTTGGGATCTTGTGAAGGAGCATCATGCATGTAGGTGATGGTCTAGTGGAATATAAGAGTACTTTATTTAGTAGAAAATTCTTAGTTTTCTACCCGAGGGGTGTTTAGTTGGTGAAATGAAAATTTTTGGATGTTACATTCGACGTTTGACCGGATGTTGGAAGGGTTTTTGGACATGAATAAAAAAACGAATTTCATGGCTGGCCTGTAAACCGCGAGACGAATCTTTTGAGGCTAATTAATCTGTTATTAGTGTATGTGGGTTACTGTAGCACTTATGGCTAATCATGTACTAACTAGGCTTAAAAGATTCGTCTCACGATTTCTCACATAACCGTGCAATTAGTTTTTCATATTATCTATGTTTAATACTCTATTTAGATATCAAAAAATTCGATGTGATGTTTTTGGGTGAAAATTTGTATGAACTAAACAGCCCCAGAAAGTTGTAGTTTAATATGCTCCTTGAGGCCATCTACTGGGGTCAATTCATTCCCCTACCCAAATCGGGTGGATTTGTTTGGACTTATAGTGTCCATGAACAAAAGGAATGGTGATTAGTATACCTTCTAAATGATGGATGTCACTAGCATAGCCATTCATTTGATCCCTGGAAGGATGCCAGGTCTATGCGTTGCAATGCAAAGGCTGAAATCTCAGACAAAACACTGCTTGCAAATCAGAGCAAATTAATAATTTAACATGTGGTTTTGACCCCCATAATGTTCCCATCAGGATAAGGAAGAAAAAGTTAATGATCTTTATTAAGGCACCAGTAACCATGTCACATGGGCTGTGACCCGAGTCTCTGAAGATTTTTCTTTCAGACATGGGGATTTGTAGCCTGATGCTGTGGATGCCATTCCTTAATTAACAGTATCCTTGCAGTGTAGGGTCTTTAACTATCATCATAAACCTCAGCAACACTGGAAGTCTGGAATCCTATTGAGAGGCACTAGTCTGCCAGCAATAACAGGAAAAGTAGATTTAGGTGGTGTTTAGATTGAGAAAATTTTTAGAAGAAGTGTCACGTTAAATATTTGACCGGATGTTGGAAGGGGTTATCGGACACGAATGAAAAAACAAATTTCACGGCTAGTCTATAAACTGCGAGATGAATCTTTTGAGCCTAATTAATCCGTCATTAGCACATGTTGGTTACTGTAGCACTTATGGCTAATCATAGGTTAATTAGGCTCAAAAGATTCGTCTTAAGATTTCTTCCATAACTGTGTAATTAGTTTTTTGATTCATCTATATTTAATGCTTTATTTAGGTGTCCAAAAATTCGATGTGATGTTTTTGAAAAAATTTTGGGAACTAAACCTGGCCTCAGCAAATAATTCTACTACTAGCTACTAGAAAGAGAAGAACAAAAAAGCCAACTGAAAGATCAAGAATTGATCGATGGGACGCTTTGATAAACTGTGTGGTGCATTGTTGGCCGTCTGATCTAGTTCTGGCAATTGCAAAGAACTTTCCAGATTTGATACTAGCCGTCCGATGAACATCCAACCCACCTGCCATGGAGACTATTTCCCCTTTCTTATCATATTATCTGAACCAAAATATCCTAAATTATGCTATCATGACATCAGGTGGCATCATTCTTTTTTGTTAGCACATAGACTGTACCAAAAAAAAAAAAAGGTTCTCACGCATCATCCTGGTTGTGCTATCTTGGCATTCAGAGTTTCAGACTGTTCATCCCCCGATCTGCCAGAGGTGACACTGTTAGGTAAAGGGGGAGATGTGTTGAAAATTGAAGCTTCTGATCTCATTCAGAATTATGGTTCCCTTACCTATAAATCTATAATGCTACTGCATGAAACTCACGCATGATGCATGCACCTGCAAAGTGCATCACATGACCACCTAAAGAAAGTAGCACTGCCAGGTGAAAGTGGATGAAATCCAGAAGTATATCAGTTGATCATTGTGTGCAAGAATTATAGCTGAAAAAAGATCCATTGCCTCATGGTGCAGTACACTTATTTCCTAGTGCTGAATACTTTCTGATGATGGATAAGGGCTCTTCTTTCTGACCAGCAATTCAGACTATATTTTATAAGACAATGGAAGTAACTTTAGGCCTACCGACTGGAGATGCAAATGGAAAAACACTGGAGTTTGTACAGGACAATGCAACTTACACTAACTGGAAATATGAACAAATTTTCATAGACATATTTCTTGTCCCTGAACTGACGTTTTCTTTACAGAGAGATGTAAATACAAACTGACAACAAAACCAATTGCATGCAGCAGATGGCCTTCTGCATGCAAAAGGGTAGGAATGAACCAAAAATCATATTCCTAGCCCCCTAAACCAGAAAGAAAACTAAAGCAAATACTCAACAAGAGAAAAAGCTTCGAAGATTTCTGACTTCTCCCTGGAAGTCATTAAATCTGTTCCAGTGAAGCCCACCAAAATATTTCAAACTTTTGCAGAATATGCACAGTTCAACTAAGGCAACTGGGGTTCACCGAAAGCAGCATTGACAATGGGGTTTCCCATGGGCACTAGTATACATTCAGTCATTCACAAAAACAGCACTAGTATCTCTTTCCAAGAAATACACCGATGAGCACGGACAACAGGGCGACTCCCAGGATGAACTTGAAGGCCATGATGCCAGAAGGTTCTCGCAGTTCTTGCTGCGTAGTGTTTGGATGTGTCGTTTCAGGTGTCAGAGATCTGTCACGCTGTTTGTTTGGGAGTGTCGATGAGTCAAAGCTGAAGTCGCGGGATGTTGATTCCACAGAATCTTTTGCCTGCAAAACGAAGGTATGATTGATTACTTTACAGTAATATTCAGGGAATGTTGGTTCAGGCATTCCATAACATTTTGTTTTAATTCTTGCCTGTTCCTCAGATTTGGCATAAGCTAGCTGCAATTTCTGCTCAAGGTCTTCTATCTTCTTCTCCATTTCAGCACTCTTGCTAAGCTTTTGTGTCAACTTGTTGACTTCTGTGTTAACGACAGCAAGTTTCTCCCTCTCTTCTATAACCTGGAAATCCAAGAGAATTCAATAAGTAGGAAAAAAGTTGCAACTGCAAGATCACACCATGCATCGAATGAGTTTGTCTTCAGCTTTTGTACCAGTGATAATCTATGGAGACTATTACAGGGTAGTCCCTTGTGCTAGCCCAACAAGGATAAAGTTTACCTTTTGCTTATACTGTGTTTCCACTAATTGTAACTGTTGCGTGAGAGCTCCGATTTGTTTCTCTAGTTCTGCAGCATATTTACGCTGAGCTTTTAGCTCATTCACTGAATGTTCTTGATCTGCTTCCCATTGAACTTCCCTTAGAGAAACCTGTTCTTCCTGTAAAAGGAACGACTACTTATTATACGGCTACCATAAATATCGAAACATTGAACTAAAAGTTGATGTGAAAGACTGTAGATTAAAGAGGCAACTACTTCTGCTACTATAGTTCTTTCAGAATTGGGCAAACAATTTTTTGGTCATGACAGATGCATTTGAATGCGAAATAGAGCAATAGACTCAGAATATCACAATAAATCCTTGATAGGAACAGCCGATAAGCGTTACATGCAAAACCTGAACTAGTATATATATAGCACTCAGATAATAAACCCACCTTGTGCTTGTAATGAATCTCAGCTTCTTGCAGCTGTTGTTTAAGAGCTGATACTTGGACTTCCAGCTCTGCAACATGCTGCTGCTCAGCTTCAAGTTGATCCTCTGAATACTTCCTATATGCATCCCACTTTATCTCCCTCACTGAAACTTGCTCTTCCTGCAAAAACAAAGGCTTTTCATGTCAAGACAAGCTCAGATAAATGCCAGAATGTTCAAGTAATCCCTTTTACATGTAGCAGAGTGGCTTAGCAATAAGGAAAAAAAACATTGGTTTTTTAAAATATATTTAGAAAAGTGAGATCACCTGATTTGCTATGGTACGGTAAGCATCATTTAGTTCCTTCTTAACTTCCTGCAGTTTTTGCTCCAACACATCTTTTTCTTGAAGTAAGTTTGCATGCTCCTGCATCTTGGCTGTCAATGCATCACCTTTTTCGGTTGTTTCCACTTGCATGGTTTGGATCTGCAAAGATTGAATTCATTATACAGATAAAACATTCAAAGTTCAAATCCAAGTAATCTAGAGGGAAATGAATGAATATACCTCCTCCATGTATTTGAGTTCAGACAATGTAATCTGTCTCTCCAATTTTGAGATGTGCAATTCTTTTTCTGACTTGTCAACATTCATTTGCTCCTCTAATCTGGCTACTGCTTCACCAAGTTCTTTCTTTGCAGAATCATACCTCTCACTCAACAACTGCTTTTCCTCCAGTGCAACATTGTACTTACTCTTCAGTTCTTCATGCTCTTCGACAGTAGAAGATACCTGAAAGAGAGATAACTTTATTAAAGCTACAAATTATGCAATGGCAATAGAACTGCTGTTTGATGATATGGAAAAAGATAAAGCTACAGGAGATAAGTAGCAATACAAAAAGAAAAGAATAACTTGCTCACCTGGCTTTCCAGTTCCTCTTTACGTTGTATCATGCCATCTAGTGTTTTTCGCAATGAATGAATCTCTTCAGACAACCCCTCCTTTTCTGCTACCACTGCAGCAAGGGCTACTTGTAATTCATTCAGCTTGTTCTGATGTACTTCCAGCTCCTCATTCAATCTACTGTTTGCAATAACCAAATTTTCTTTCTCGGTATGGAAAAGATCAACCTTATTTTCTGTTAGTGCGAGTTGTTCTTCTAGGCTTTTTATTTTTTGCACAGCTTCATCAAATTTAACCTTATGCATCTCTTCAGTGGCAGCAGCTTCAGTTGCCTGCTCCTCATAATATCCCAACTCAATTTCAAGAGCATCCAGCTTCTTGCTTAGGTCTTTAACTTCAGCTTCTTTCTGTGCTACAATCTCAAGGGCTTCATTGAGTTTACCTTCAATTTCTTCGTTCTTTGATTCAGCTGCAGAGTGAAGTTCTAAGCTTCTCGTGTGCACTTCTGTCAGGTGACTAATTGTTCTCTCATGGACAGCAAGCTTCTCTGCAGTTTCTTCCTTCTCAGCATGCATAGAGCTGAACCGTTCCTGTAGCTCATCGAACATGGTCACCTTAGTATCTATTTCCCTTTTTAAGGCCTTATTTGTATCAACCAGATTTTCATTCTCAGTTTCAAGTGAAACTAGCTTTTCCTTCAAGTCTGTGACTTCAGCTTCTTTCTGCGCTACTGTTTCAAGAACTTCACGCAGTTCACTCTCAATTTCTGCAGTTCTTGATTCAGCAGAAGACTGGAGCTCCAAGCCCCTAGAGTTCTCTTCTTTCAAATGTTCTATTGTTTTTTCATGAACAGCCACTTTCTCAGCAACTTCTTCTTTCTCAGAACTTATGGAACTCAATTTCTCCTGTAGCTCATCAACCGTGACAAGCTTAGAATTGATTTCCTGTTTCATGGCTTCATTTACGTGCGTTAAACTTTCAATCTCAGACTCAAGAGCTGCCAGCCTCTCATTCAAGTCTTTCACTTCCGAGTCTTTCTTTTCTATTGTCTCAAGAGCTTCATGCATTTGAGCTTCAAGTTCTGAATTCCTTGATTCAGCTGTAGCGTGGAGTTCTAGGCCTCTACTATGCACCTCAGTCAAATGTTCTATTGTTCTTTCATGCGCAGATAGCTTCGTGACAACTTCTTCCTTTTCAGCATGAGTAGAATCAAACTGTTCCTGCAGTTCACGAAGCATGGCCAACTTAGCACCAAGGTCCTCTTTTAGGGCCTGGTTTGTCTCACTCATCATTGCACTCTCAGCTAAAGCCTGTTGAGCCCTTGACTCGGCATTGGAGGCCTTGGTCTTAAGTTCTTCAATGGTGGTCTCAAGAGTAGAGATCTCATTTTCAAAGGCTTCAAGCTCCACCTTCATGGATTCCACCTCTTCTGCAGCTGCAGTTGCTTTTGCTTGATAAGATGCTGCTTGTTCCTCGGCTGCCTTCAAATTTTCAGACAACTGCTGGCACTCTGTCTCCTTCTGGGTCAAGTTCTCCCCTGCTTGCTGAAGCTTCATCTCTGTATCTTCAAGCAAGGACTTATACAATGCTTCCAGATCAATTTTCTTGGAAGTGGCATGCTCTAGTGCCTTTCCTTTGTGCTCAAGCTGCTCCTCGGCAGATTTAAGCTTGTCAAGTACTGAGCTTTCTCTAACACCCAGGGCCTCAAGATCAGACTCCACCTCTTCCAATTTATGGCGGGCAGATTGTAGTTCACCTTGCAAGGTCTGGACCTGATTCTCTGCTTCCAAATGTTTTATGGTAGCTTTCTTGGACAGCTCTTCAATTTTCTCCTTTTCTTCATTAGCTTGATCCAACTTATCTGACAACTCAGCCTCCTTTTGTTTTGCTTCGAGCAATGAAGCCTCGAGATCAGTTCTTTTCTCTTTGTAATCTTCAAGCTCCCCAGAAAGTTCATCAACTTTCAAACGGGAACGGTTGCATTCCTCTGTAGCATCTTTAAGCTCTTGCTCAAGATCCATGCTCTTCTTCTCAGCAGATGCCAATTTTGACTCAAATTCAGTAAGTTGCGACTTCAAATTTTCTTCCGCAGCACTTAATTCCTGAACATGAGCTTCAAGCTCTGCAATTCTCTGTAATGCAGACTCTGCAGCTGTTTTGGATTCAGCGTGCAGGTCATTAAGAGACTTCAAATTTAACTCCAGTTCCTCTTTGTGCATGTGTGCTTCAGATAGAAGTGATCTTGTTTTGCTATGATCATCCCCAGCCTGACTTAACTGGGACTCCAATTGGATGTACATGTCATTCTTATTGGATAGTTGCAGGTTAAGATCAGCAATGGTGTTCTCGTGACTTTCCTTTTCTTCTCCCAATTTCACCAAGGATTCTTCTAAATCCAGCACCTTCGATTCTTGGCTCTGCAACCTCTCTTCCAAAGACTGTTTTTCCTTTAAGTGTTCTTCTGTTTTTTCTTCATACTCCACTATTAGTAGTTCAAGTTTCTTCTTTTCTTCAGTAATTTGACCCAAAGATTCCATAAGCTCTTTCTCCTTTCCACTTGCAGTTTCCATAACAGCTTCAAGACTAGCTGCTTTTGTCTGGTATGCTTCTAGTTCATCGGAAAGCTGAGAAACCTTGCTTCTGTAATGTTCTAGCTCTGCTTCAACCTCCTTGAACTTTGCATTTGTAGTGTTCAGCTCATTTTCAAGATCCTGTGTTCGGGAGTGTGCAACTTCAGCATCAGACTTAGATGTATGAAGCAAACTCTCCAGTTCAAGACTTCTTTGGTGAACTGAATGGACTTGTTCTTGATGCTCTGAAAACTTGTTGGACAGGTCCTTGACTTCTTGTTCAAGCAAATGATTTTTAGATAGCGTGGAATCCAGAGATGATTGCAACTCATTGATCTTTTCTTTGTATGCCTCCGCACCATTCGCTGCTTCTTCAAGTTGCTTTTCTTTTTCTGCTGATGAAGCAGCCTCTTGTTGAAGGCGCTCTTCCATCAACTTCAATTCTCCATTGGAAGCAACTAATTTATTCTCGGACTCACTGAGCAGTTGCTCAAGACCTGAACTCTTTTTCTCAGCAGCTTCAACCCTGGCCTCAGACTCTTCTAGCTGTAACTTCAAAGCCTCTTCACCAGCATGAAGTGTCTGTAGTTGTGCTTCAAGCTCGAGAATCTTCTGGTTTGCATTTTCTGCAGAAGCTTTGGACTCGTCATGCTGCTCATTGATAGATTTCAGATTTACCTCCAGTTCATCTTTATGTGACAAGGCTTCTGAGAGGAGCAGCTGTGCTTTAGAATGCTCATCTTCAGCTTGACGCAGAAGAGAGTCTGTCTCTGCAAGTTTTGAATTAAGATCAGCTATAGTCCCTTGGAGAGTTTCATTTCCACCCTTCGATTCATCAAGCTCAGCCTGCAGGTTGAGTATCTGTTCCTGTTGCTTCTCCAGTGTAGTTTCCCTTGTCTGTTTTTCCTTCGCCTGCTCTTCGAGTTTGACCTCCATTTCCTGCAAATTCAGAATCTTTGCTTGCAGCTCTTCCTGTGCAGAAGAAAGTTCATTCTCTAATTTAAGAGTTTTTTCCTTCAGAGATTCTTCAGATGAAAGATGGAGACTCAACTCTTCAGTGAGACTACTGATGTTAGCATCCTGAGAGGCAAGCTTCTGCTCCAAATCAGACACTTGTGATTTTGACAACTCCAGTGCCTCTTGTACCATCTTGAGTTCTGAGATTGTGCTTCTCAGTGATTCCTCTACTTGCTGATGATCAATGGCCTTATCTTGATGCCCCTTTATCTCTTCTTGAAGAGAACTGATCTGAGTTTCCATCTCTTTGATGTTCAACTGTGCCATTTCAAGCGTCTTATCAAGCTCCGAGGCCCTCTTCGCCTCCTGCGCGGCATGCAAGCTTCTTTCATCCTTCAGCTCTTCAAGTTTGTGGAGCTTGTCAGCGGACGCAGCTAATTCAGTTTCAATTTCTTGAATCCTCTTTTTGGAGCTCTCAAGCTCAGATCCCATCTCCTTCAGTGACTGAGTTGCATCAGCCAGCTCCTTATCTTTATCAGCTAAAGACCTCTGTGCTTCTTGTAAAGAACTGTAATGCAGGTTCTGATTGTTTTCTGCTTCTTCCATGCCCTTTACCAATTTCCCCTTTTCAAATTCAAGCTCTTCAATGCGCCTCGTTAGTTCTTCCAATCGTTTAGCTTCTTGTTTCAGCATCGCAGATTCCCCTGCGAGCGTTTGTTCTTCAAGTGCTGTAGCATTTCCTTGCTCTATGGGACTAGCCCTTTCTTCTTCCACCACTTTTGCAGAATCAAAGTTCTCTTTCACATCTATCAGCTCAAAACCATCTGATCCTGTGCCATCATCATCATCATTGTGTGTTTCCTTCACTGGCAGATTTGAATTACCATTCACTAGATTTTCCTTGTCACCATCATGTACCTGTAACAGCGGTACTATGAGAATTCAATGATCTCTTTGGAATTTCAAACCTAATGATAAGCAAGTTTTCACTCAAAGAAAAATCACCAAATTTGGTTTTGGTTACTTTGTAATCTCTACTGTCCATCCATCTAGAACCTTGCCCAATGTAATGGATGGAAATTAAGACCTTAAACTGAAGTGATTAACCAGTTGCAGGAACTGCATTGCAATGTTCAACATATAATAATGAAGAGATTAATGTTACTTATAGCCCCAATCACAATCTTGCATTGCAACTCCAGGTTTTCACAGACCACAGGCCAGTTTAATGAACCGAAAAATGATCAAACAAAAACATTCTATTTAGTCACCCATAAAGAATTTCAGAAACTGTGCTTTACTGTACCTGAAGAGAATGCTACTGGTGTGATAGTGTTGGAACCAGGACAACTAAACTAAATACTCCATGATGAACAGGCTATTGCAAAGGACATAAAATTAAACATCCTAAGAAAATCATGTACAATTCACAAGTCACAACTATGCTTATTTCTCAAAGTATGCTTGTCACTTGGTATATGATCTTACCTGCGCCTTGTCGGTTGCCTTATCAGGCAACTTCGGAGCAATCGCCTCTCCTACTTCTGCAGCCTGTTCGACTTCCATCTTTATCTTTGGAGGCTACGCTCTCTGCAAACTAAAGCAAGAACTATAAGCGCATCATCAATACATGCACCAAGCTAATGTTCAACCTACAGATTGAATCCTATCAACCCAGGCAAGATTGATCAAAAAAGTTGAACAAGATTTAATAGAAAACAAATGAATGCGTGTACAGACTGGATGATGAAGGACCCGATAATAATAAAAAGCTAACAGCTGGAGTCCAATTCTCCTGATAAAGTAAAACAGAATGGTATTAAGAATTACTCCATGATCTCTTCCTCCACCAAAGCCTACCAACTACACAGTTCACACAAAGCGATCAGGGAAAAGATCGCATCTTTACACTCACAGGACATGAACTAGGACAAGATCTGATCAATCAGCAAATGATCGATCGAAATTGAGGACCTCTGATCCGAGCTCACTGACCTTTTCAAGAATAAGCCTGAAGCTAGTACCAAACCCAGCAACCAACCAAAATAAAAGCCAGAGACAAAAAACGACGGTACGAGCTCACCAACTTTTTCCACGATCGCTGCCCACCCCGAGCAGAGACATGCCAGCTGCAGCACTCAAAAAGCCATAAAAAAAAGAAAAGGAACGATCTGATCGAGTTCACAAGAACAAATCCATCAACGGCAAGGCCATAAGCTCATACCAGAAATCCAAGAGCCGATCGATAAGGCCGAACCAGCAGAAAACAAAACAACTGGAAAGAAGCAAAAGCAACAAAACAAACTCACAAACAAACAAAAAAAGCAACTTGAACAGTACAACAATCTCTCGAACTACCACCCCCGGTAGAACGATTCAGACCGACGAACTCGGCCACTATGCAGATCGAAATAGCAGCCAGAAACAGTAACCATCCCGTATCAAAAAATAACCACTACCCCGCTCGCTCATCGATGATGCTGACCATGGACGAAATCGAGCTCACAACAAGAACTGAAAAATCTTAAAAGATAAAAAAAAATGATACAAACAGATTACTCACCAGCCACCCAGCCTTGGAACGATCCTGCTCGCTTCTGCTTCTGTATCTCTCCTTCCTGAATCCCGATGGGCTCCAAGCCCTCGAAGCGACCAGCAACGATCAAGAACGGAAGCCAGAAGAGAACACCCCGAGAAATCGATCGAGGCAGAGAGGAGGGGGAGAGAGAGAGAGAAAGAGAGAATCTTTTCTATTTCGTCGGGGGGTTTTGACGAATTTTTTTTCTTTCGCGCGGGGGTTTATAGGTAGCGCTGCGTATACGTGCTGCTGAGTTGGCCGAGTCATGAGGGCGGGCCCACGTTGTAAGTCACTGCCGTGTGGGGTCCGCGGACGGTGGGGCCTACCTGTCAGTGGGTTAGAGTGGGTGAGGAAAATTACGCTATTGCCCCCTCCGCATGACAGCCTGCAGTATGTTGGGGGCGGGGTCTGAGGCGGTTTCGTAGGAAATTTAATTTATTTTACAAATATGAATGCATAACTATACTATTTACTTACAATAATTATTTTAGATTTCTTTGTTAATATATTACCATGTTATGTTTTTTTCAAATATGTAGAGTAATGGTAAAAATAACGTCTTAATTTTATTAGGTATTTAGTAACTGTTAAAAACTCGTCTTAAATGTGATGGTCAATTCTGTTGATCACTGTGAAGGGAAAGATAATATATTGGGTTCATCAACAATATGAGTACAAGCGAGAAATATATTGTTTTGCCCTGCATATTCGTCTATGGAGTTTACTCATGAGGTGCTCTTTCAAACTTGTGATAATAAATAATGGCATCGTCGTCTAGCCGCCTACGGTCGCGTTCAGTACTGTTCATAAGATATTTTTTTTCGTATGCACGCTTCCTGAAATATTAAACGGTGTATTTATTACAAAAATTTTCTATAGAAAAATTGTTTTAAAAAATTATATTAGTCTATTTTATATTTCTAATAATTAATAATTAATTAATTATATACTAATCTATTACTATATTTTCCATGGTGGATAACTAACCCCTCCCCCTCCTACTGAACAAGGCTTAGGTAGACAAGGTACCATTTGATCTTTTCTTTTTCATGTCTCCACATGGGTCAACAAAATAAATCTAAAAACGATTTTGAACATCAAAATGACAACCAATTTTGTTTTCTCATCAGGTCATTTTCATATCCCACTTGAAAACCATTTTTTTCCTTTTTGTAGGACGAATTCTGGTTGATGATGGACTTTAATTATCTATTTGATTAGCATCACTTCGCTTGGGAGAAAATGGTACATGAGAAAGTGCACTCCTAAAGGAACTTCCATCGTGCACGTCTGTTGGTTTTGGATTACCTTGCAAGAAAATCTCTCTGTTCATCCACAAACAATGAACTCTAATCATTTTCATGTGTGACCTGATAACTTATAATTGTCGCTTGTTGCTTCTCTCTTCCTAACATAGATAGATAGCATCATCTTTTCGCTTCTGTTTATTTTTATAAGCCAAAATTTAAAATTTTAATCTTAAATTTGAAATAGATTTTAGGGTTTTGCATCGTAGTTTATTTGTCATACTTTAATGTTAGATAGCTAAGAACACATATATAAAGATTTTATTCATAAATTATTTTCATTTACAAATATACCATAGCCAAACAATCACTCCTTGAATTAGAAGCAATCGTGTCATGTTATTTTTGGATAGATGCGATAATCGAATGATCATATGATTTTGTGTAATAGCTATTTGAGGGTTAAAGTATAAACAATTGAATTAACTACTAGGCGATAACCTTGTTTTAACAATATTAGATAAGTAACTTTTATATAGAACATTTTTATGAACTTAAAAAGCATCTCCGTGAATATTCAGAATCTATAATTGGATTAGAATGCTGCAGATTCATGCATGGAACTTTTACTAAAGAAAAATTTCAAAATATCGAATGCAAAAATGAAAAGGCTACAAATCACATAAGATCCTTCATGGCTTCATCCACCAAAGAGACTAATCCAATACACACACACAAAAAAAATGTCCTTCATAGCAAACAATTCGATGTCATATATAGTACCTAATGCATGCTGGCTAACAAAATTGCATTGGCGACAAACCGATAACCTTTGAGTCTACATCAATCATACAAGATATAAAAGTCATTGCCGAATTTACCAAATACTTTTTGCGATATTTTAGGTTGATAAGGCAACCCACCTTAAATTTAATGTAAAAAACTACTTTGGAAAAATGGCATCATAGCACAGACCAAAGCTGGTCCAGTTGAGCCCAACCACAAACTACATGAAAAACAAGATTGAAAAATCCAATGAGAAGAATGGAGGAAACTTTTGGCTTTTGCTCATCTTTGGTTGGGTCTTGTTATTCCCATAGGCCCCACATTGCAGTGGACGGCCACTAATGATCAGCCGTCCAAACCGACCACACCAAACTCATCTTCTTCCTCTTCAATTTTCTGAGACAAATGGCAGCAACTGCTTTGGCATGCTGATGCTGTCACTGACATTAATTTGGAAGAAAAAGAAGGAAGTCTGCAGGTTAGTTTGGTTCAGATTCTTGCTGCCTGGCCAGCTTCTTAACCTTTTTGTTTGCGTCTTATAATGTTCAGATCGGGCAGTATTTCCATGTGAAAACTTACAGTCGGATCCACACTTACAGTAGATCAGGCAGGCAGTTTAGCAAGGTAAGAATGATTAACCATGAAGTGTAATCAATGTTCAGTAGGAAATTTTGCGTGTCAATAACCTAATTAGGTTATATTTTTAGACGCACACAAACCGCAGATTGAATTCAGCATGTTAGAACTAACTACGACTGATGAAACCAATGTTCTTTTTCCAGAATTTCTTAATCTAATCGACAGCCTCTCACATGCTGATTGGTACTCGTAGGATCAATCATTCCAACTCTCCACTTCCTTTTTGCAACATCAGAATCTCTGCAAAACTGCTATCCCCTTGTAATCTTGCGCGAGATTCAGAGTTCAGATCCAGCATCACGTGTGCTGACGTTTTTAATATGGAGCAGGATGTGTTGCAGCTGTTGCATCTTCGGATCTTGCAGGCCAATTGGAAAAATAGAATTTAATTCAGGTTTGGTCAAATCTTGGAGGGCTTGCAAAAGCTGCATGACTGCAAGTGACTCCTGTCCTGTGGAGCATGGGCTGCAGCAAACGCTGATTACTGCACATAAGAACACTTTTCTTCTTCATTTCGATGACACAAGAAACACTTTCTGACCGGTCAAATTGGGTTGTTTTATTGAGATGAACCAGGGCCCAGGAGTGTCATAATATATATATTTCTCGAGTCTTCAGAGAAATTCAGAGACAAGATGCAGCTGACAGATTGGTCTGAAGCTCCGGTTTGCCACCATTTCGTCAGACTTTTTAGCAAGCCATGCACATCAAACCTGTAGAATTTGACTACCTACAAAACAAAGCAAGGCCGGTAGCTAGCTAGCCGGCTGCTCGTTCCACGGTCCATGGTGTCACCAAACCCTGAACATTTCAACCGTTATTAACCTCGTCAACGACTGGTCAAGGTTTAACCTTTTGAATGATGAAAAGAAGAAAAAAAGACCTGGAACATTCAGCAATTCATTCACACATGGTCCCTTGTTCCCATCTGACCATGTTTGTAATCTCACCACCCATCATCCATCATCCATCACCATATCTATATGCTTTATCAAAAAAAAAAAAGAACTGTTGTATCTATTCTTTGTTAGTGCATAGACTGAAAGTTATACTTTTGTTGCAAAAGAAAAATGATATTCCCTCCGTTGTACTACTTTTGTTGCAAAAGAAAATAACAATTTCTAGTATTTAAATTTTATCGCAAAATACAACAACTCTACATTTATACTCTTTTCAAACAATCACAAAACCGCAAAACATTTTACCTACTTCCATTTCTTAATCAACCACGTTATTTCACAATTTAGCTCTAACATAATTTCCCGTTTAATCATATATCAACAATTCATAACACCTATGTTTAACTTTAAAATTAGAGCAATTTTATCATTCTTAAGGAGATTCTTAAGGAGGTACTACTATTTTCTATGTAAAATTTGGTACTTTCTAGTATGTAAGATACCCAGAGATACTAAATTTTACGTAGAAAACGATAGTACCTCCTCGAGAATGAAAAAAATGCTCTTAAAACTATTTATATTCTGGGAGATATTACATCAGAAATACGAGTAGGCATCGAGCCAATCCTTGATCATCTATGGTCGAATAAATGAACTGAATTTCGCTTTTGCGATATCTCTAACCACAAACAAAGGACGTGTTGCGAGAGGTCTCTTGTAGTTTTCAGATTACAGGACGGCAGAACAGACGGCGCCGAAAGGCTACGAACGAAATCGATCAAATAAATAGTCAAATGGTCAGGGGCATTTCCGTCAAATGAACTGTCGTGCTCGTGCCGTATCCCAACCCAAGCTGACGTGGACGCCACTGCCTTTTCCGGTGGGCCCTACCCACCGCCCACTCGGCTTTCCAGCTGTGACACGGCCCGGGCCGTGGGCCCGCTGCGTCGTGCTACTTGGCTGGCCCAGCGAAAGCAACCACGTTTGCTGTCGCTGGCATGTGGGGCCATGCTTACCAGTGGAGTGAGGTCACAGCTCGAAACAGGAAAAAAGCCATTTCATCATCGGTTTAGTTGTAACATTTTTTTTCCTAAATAAAATATTAAATATATATATGTACATTAAAACTAATTACAGAAAATTGTGAGATGAATCTTTTGAACCTAATTAGGACATAATTAGACATAAGTGCTCTTTTGAACCTAATTAGGACATGATTAGAGATAAGTGCTACAGTAACTAATGTGTGTTAATAACAGATTAATTAGACTCAAAAAATTCATCTCACGGTTTTCAGACGGAATCTAAAATTTGTTTTACAATTAGACTATGTTTAATATTTCATATACGTAACCATATATATTATATATATGTGACCTCACCCCCAAATATTTTGCCAACTGAACGTTTAATACTTGTTTTTGGTGAATATGGCTGGCGCCGGAAGGAGACCATCCTTCGTGTGGGGTCCCACTGACAGTGGGGCCCACTAAAAATAACCCAAAAGCAAACCTGTTCCTGAAGACTTTGCCTGCCCACCATTTCAACCACAGTTTGCCAGTTCCAGCTCAGCTATGACCCAGGCTGTGTGCAAATGCTCCATCTTCTCTCTCTCTTTTTTTTTCACTTTTATTGTGCAGCTTTTTGTTGGTTCTGAGCAGTCAATGCATCGATGTGCTGCTGCTTTCTCAATAGAAGTGTATATAAAGTTTTGATATACTCGAAGAAAAAATTATGAAAACTTGATTTATTCCTACCTACTAGTAGTAATTGGGTATACAAGATGACAGTCAGCATGGCATCTAATCCCATGTGTAAGACTGTAATCTGGTACAGATGCACAATTGCTATTTTGCACGCCAAGAACAGCGTTCGCTGTGGTGCATTATTTCCATTCTCTGAATAGGTTTCTGACAGCGAGGGATTATTGCTCTGTACATCCTCCAAGAACATCATAATCGTCGTCGTCGATGCCCAAGCCAGCATCATCATCATCATCTCGTTCTGTCACCTCGACTAATTCGTCTTCTTGGATTTCAGCTCTGCCACCCTCTCCTCGGTGGCCTTGAGTGCAGCTCCGTAGATGCTCACCAGCTGAAAACAATGGAGGAGACAGTTCAGATGTTCAGTTACTGTTGCTTCAGAGTTTCAATTCGTTTGTGATCCAATCGGGGGTGGTGCTACTGTGGTTTTTTGGTATGACTTACCTCCTCCACTTCATCAGGGGTCATTATCAATGGCGGTGACATCATGATATTGTCTCCGGCAACCCTAACCAGCATGCCGCGCTTCTGGCACTCCGCTCCAAAGATTGCACCGACGCCTGAAAATGTCATTTGGTATCATGAGAAATATGCTTTGCTTTGGGAAACAGTTTATTAAGGATACTTCCTGGTCCTGAGATGATGATATGTACCTTGGATAGTATTGGAATTTGACTAGTTACCCTAACTCTTCTAAAGTTGTATTTCCAATTTAGAAAGAACTCTAGTACTAGTATTATGATATACAATGCTATACCATAAAATTTCAGCTTAAGTGGTTCATAATTGAGAACTGACATTGTGAAAGATGGTACTGGACAAACAAGATTTGCATTGTAGTTGCTACTTTTACTTACCCCATTCAGCAGGGAATGGATCATTCGGTGATTTGTTGTCGGCAAATTCAGTTCCAAGTATCAACCCTACACCGCGTATCTGCATGTAGGAGTGCATTGATCATGTTTTGCATAAGGAATGTCTCCACCATAAGAATGCCAGCAGAAATAAGAGATGGATACCTCTCCAATAATTGGACTTCCCGCAAAGGCCTTGACTCCCTCCTGGAACCTTGGAGAAATTTGCTTCACATGATCAGGAATATTCCTTTCCCTGATACCATGTTTGTGATACATATATCAGTAACAAGAAACTCAGGAGATTCAATGGCAACATATGATGCTACAGAAAGTGCAGCGTACTGATAAATTTTCAGGGCTTCTAAAGCGACAGCACAAGCAACTGGATGGCCAGAGTATGTAAAGCCATGAGCAAATGAACCTGCAAGAAAAGGCTCAGCACAAGTCAATCCACAATCCACAGACAAGAGGATGGAGCTTATTATATGATGGCACTAACTTACCGAGCTTATTGCTCTGAGAATGAATAACATCTGATATTTCCGGGCTAACCAGAGTTGCTCCAATGGGCACATAGGCAGATGAAAGCGCCTGTCGTGATGATATTTTTGTTACTTGTACATCAGATATGCCGATAGGAGGACCATAACTCGTTGAACATGCAAAAAACAAGCAAAGGCAACAGTGTTCCTGTATGATGGTACTGGAATACTTACCTTGGCCACGGATACTAGATCTGGCTTGACGTTAAACATATCGCATCCAAACATGGTTCCCAACCTTCCAAATGCGGTAATGACCTAGAATGGATTATCACTCAATAATAGTCACATAAATTTCTTTATTTCACACATTTTCTTATGCTGTAGTAGTATCTGTAAAGTACCTCATCTGCTATGAAAAGGATGTCATACTTCTTAACGATCGCTTGGACCTGTTGGTAGACAAAAGGATGACATGAGATAATTTGGAAAAAAAAGAAAGATTTTCAGGTCTTTGATGCGGAGCTGGCTAAAATATACTAACTCCAGCAGTTCATGAAGCAATGTTTCTTGTTGGGAACGCTGCAGTCTAGAATGAAAAAACTATACTTCAAAAAAAGGTCATTAATCATGTATCTAAGGCTATATTCTAACTGATGGTTCAAATGATACAGGGAAGGGTTTACATTTTCATATAGAAGCTATAAGAAGATAGTAACTCATGTTGGAATGTCAGCACCTCTTATGTTTGGCAGGCTGAAGTTAACCAATGATAGGTGAGGTCCCAAGTATTTTCATAATCTTGGGAAAAGAGAAATAATTTCAGCTACTGAATTCAAGTATTTTACAACATGAGGCATGTACTTAACTTAGAATTACCTTTTCAAAATAGGTCTTTGGAGGAGGTATGACACCACCAGCACCCATCACAGGCTCTGCAATGAATGCAGCAATCTGGAAGGATAAAATTACTCCGCATTAGTAGAGTGGTAAACCTTGGACCTCAGCATAATACAAGTTTGGTTAAAAGAAGACTACTGTTTCTGGTCCTTCTTTGAGGATAAGGTTCTCTAAATTATTGGCAAGTCTAGTTGCAAATTCCTCTTCTGTTTCACCTGTCTCCCACCAAAAACATTTCATCAGCATAATATGCTTGGATGATGATCAATTGGATATAGTAAATTTGCAGTTAAAAATACCAGGAAGATGGAACCGCCAATAGTGAGGACAGTCTGTGTGCAGAACAAAAGGCGCTGGTAGATCAAACTTCTGGTGCAATGCAGGAAGACTGAAGTTGCAGAGAGAAATTAGCAAATATTTCCGTACCAATAAGTGATGGGCTAATGAGTTCATCAGGTATGGGAAGGTGAATTGATTTTATTTTTCTGTAGGACACTTCTTACCCGGATAGACTAGCTGATATTAGCGTTGATCCATGGTATCTGAAATAAGTGTACCAGCAGTAAGAATGAAAATCAAAATTCCTCTGCTTTTCATCATGAAACTTAACAGTGAGATGATAATGATATAGAAATGATGAGGTGGATGGAAATTGATGCAAATGCAAATTGTTCATTGATGAAATAAAGCATTTTTTAAAAAAAATGCACTTCTTGATTTCAGGAACAGAAGTCGGTAATTTGTTTCATTTACTTACGATTTTGATCGTGCAATAAATTTCTTCTTGTCTGGTCTTCCCAATGCATTGTTATAATACCACACCAGTTTTACCTATAATAAGAAATGGTGGAAACATTGTCAATGTGGGAAACAGTGCCATGAGAAGATTAAGAAAAAGGAGCAGAACAAATTACAAGATTGGCATACAAAAACTCCAGTGTTTATCATTCACTGACTACAGTACTCAATATGCACATACAGATATATTCAATGAAACAAATTGTATGCGCAACAAATTGTTAACGCAATGGATCTCTCAAAAAAGAACAACTAGCAACAAAAGAGTAATAGATTAGCCAGATAACAAAGAAAGAGCAAATCTTTTTTGAAGGAGACGTGGAGATGGTCCTAATTTAGTTATGCCATTTTTTTATATTTTACTCTTTTGAGTGTCTTTTAATTTCCAAAGATATGTTTTCAATACTTTACGGTAAAAACTCTTTTGTGGATAATATGAATCAGCTTGAATGATTAACTGCAGACTAGAATAATAATAATTATAATAGTTATACCACTGATAGTATGAGGAGCGTAGGAGACTGTCAGTACTTCAAGAAACCATACCTGAGAATCATTTGCTTCTGAACCACTATTTGTAAAGAACACTTTTCCCATTTCCCTTGCAGTGAATATGCTAAGCATTTCCTTTGCAAGATCCTGAAAGTAGCAGGTCCAAAATCATCAGTATTTTCAAGCTTAGTAAATGCTTTTGACAAAATTAATATATCCATAGCTGTCCATCTTCCATTTAATATCTACCTATAAATGATGAGAATCAGATTATGTACCAGAGATGGTTTTGTCGTACGATTCCAAAATGAGTGATAGAACGGCAACTTGTGTAATTGCTCAGTTGCAGCTTTGACTAATCGAGGTTCACTGCCACCTGAAGACATTTCGTACAGTTCATGAGACTAAACCGAATTAACTTATCATCCTGAAGAATAACAGAAATAGTTTTGTCTTCTGTTGTTTATGATTAAAAAAACACTTTAAATGCTATTCATACCTAAAGCTGTACACCATAGTCCTGCAAGAGAATCTAGATACTTCTTCCCCTCAATATCATAAACATACGAACCCTGCATATATAAGGTAAGTTGAGCATCTAACAGTTTCAGTTCTGTCAGGTATGTATGTATGCATACAGTCCTATAGGGTAAGTTGCCTCTATCTCTTTTTTCTTGTATTTTAGGTACAGCAATCAACATGCCAAGCTTCCTTTCCCAAAATCCTAGTCCACATGTCAAGAGAACTAAGCCAATAATACAATGCCAGGCTTGAGAGTCAGAACCTCGGATCTTTCAATAACCAACGGATGAACATCGGTGCTCTGCCAACCAGCTGTGAATGGCGCCAACATGCCATGCCCCTTAAACCTGGAAAGATCACCATGCATTCATGATTTAAATCCAACACTGCAGACATGACGGAGCATAACAGGGCCAAATTATGTGAAAATTCTGCAAAAGGAAAACATCATGTACCCATTCTCTTCAGTTGAGTTGGACTGAGGAGATGGTACTGAACTGAAATGTCTGGATGCATCCCCTAAATTTTGTGCATGCCCTTGGAGGCTTCCATTGCTAGTCACATACTTCAATAAGTTGATTGCCTGTAAACAAGGGCAACAAAATTTAAATAAAAGTCACATATGGGCAATGCCAAATATTCTCATAGCAGTTCCTTAATCCTTATAACTTAGGCTGTCAGTTTCAGATGACGATATAGCATAATAATACGAGAAAGTTACACTGAACTCGTACAAGAGTTAAAAGGGAAATCTAAGAAAGATTGCACACTTCAGACTAAAAATAGATTAAAAAATATCGCAATTGTCAGCCAAGGGAACAGATAAATTTCTGAAAATAAGCGGACGACTCGACTGATTGCTCCGTACCGTGACAAAATCAAGATCCAACCATAAACGGTGTAAACTACTTATCAATCTACCAAACCTGAGGCCGAGAACAATAAAATATCGCTGGCTTGAGTACTACTACGAATCAAGAACAAGGAAAAAAGATTCCCCTTTGGAATCTCTACAGTCCGTGGTCCCAAATTTCCCTCACCAACCAGGCGTACTCGTCTTCGTCTCCAACTCTCACCGATCGAAAAGCTCCCACTCCCATCCATGATGCAAACAACAACAACAACCGCCGGCGCCGCCACGGCGATCCTACGCCACTCCACCCGCTATCCTAACAAACCCGGGACATGGGAGAAAGAGAGCAAAGAAAAGGAGCCGCCTTTCTGCATCGAGGACGGGATAGGAGGATCAGGCAAGAACCATCATAACCTGTGAGGAAGGGGAGGCGTTCGATCGGAGCAGGCCGCGCGCGATCATCTTTTCCGCCGCGCCACCGCCACCGGGTTCCCGGAGAAACAGAACAGAGCGAGAAGTGAGGAGGAGGAGAAGAGGAGAGCTCCGGAGGTGGAGGGGGACGTGGCCAAATTTATCCAAGGCAGGCGGCGAAGAGGCCGCAGGCGACGGCGAGAGATGTGGGGACGTGTGCACAGCGCAGACTCTTCTCTAGCTGAAGTGTCAACAAAAAAATTAGGGAAAATTAACAGCACTAAACTTGGGTGATTATAAAATATAAAGAGTGATTATAAAAAACAGTTATAGTTTGGATTGTTTTAAGCAACTTTTCAATATAAAAAATGATCTTAAACATATAGGTCGCAGTGCACCGGGGAAGTTCTCACATGTCTATATATTTTAGTGAAAGGAGAGGGGCTGGACATGTATTAAAAAAAGAAATTTGTAATCGTATTATTATAGTTTTGTAAAGTTAGAGATATGTTATTGTTATTTATATGTCAGGTCCGCATAAACCAATGACATGGGGTAAAGATGACGTATCTTTAATTTTACAAATTACAATGATATCCTTATAATTTTTTTCTTGAAAAAAAAGATTTGCATGGTCTAAATCATAAAAATTGTTAAATTAATTTAGTCTAAAATGAAATAACTAGGTTTAAGAATAGAATAAAATAAAAAAAATGCGGTTCAAAGCGGAGCTTACCCTAAAATAAATTAATTACACTTTGCAAGTTGTCAAGAATGCAGCGTTGCGTGAAGGCCTGGGAATTCAAGTTCAAGGAAGCTTGTCTTCTGGATACGCATTGAGCACATGTCTGACGTGTCACTGGTTCTATCGTCTTCCATCTCCTACGTTACGTAGATCTTCTCTCGTAGGCAGTAGGCACTCGTTGGAAAGGTGAGCTCCCCTCACCGGTCCCCTGCTTTTTTTTTTTTCGTTAGGTAGATTTTGGATTTTCAGTCCCATTGTTAGGTTTTTTTTTTTTGAAAAAAGTGAAATGATATATTTTAAATAAAAAACATTTTATAAATAAAACTTTATATACGTGTTTTCAGTAATATAAAAAGAAAGGGTCAAAACTAAACAATGATGAAAAAACCTTAAATTTATAATTAAAATTTTAAATTTTGACTTATAAGCAGAAGTAGACGCGAAAAGATGATGCCCTTTATGTATTAATGGTTTTATGTAAAAAAATATCTTTCCGTCTCACTTGTTAGAATAAATTTTCAAATTTATGATAGTAAATTTATTCATTCATTAATGTTATCTTAAATAGCTATAAAATTTAGATAATAATAGAACAAAATCTTTTCAGGCTTTAAACGGAGCATGAGTTGGTACCTACAATTCAAAAGTTCACGCTTTATTTGGAACGTAGCAATGCTTTTGAGAAACTTCTTTTTTCTTTTTCACAAGAAATAGTATATCTCGGGATGTCCAAACTTCTCATATATTACCTTCATTTTATAACGTAAGATGTTTATTTTTTTATTACAATGTTTTACCATTCGTCTTATTTAAAAATTTAGTACAAATATAAAAATTGACAAGTCATGCTTAAAGTTTTTTATAACAAAGTAAGTCGCAAGCAAAATAAATAATATTTTTATAATTTTTAAATAAGACAAATGATCAAATATTGCAAGCAAAAAAATCAAACATATTATATTACAAAATAGAGGGTTACCTCTTACTGTGAGGGCATATTAGAGGGTGATTGTTTGGTTTTTTATGCAAAAGACATACTTGCAAACGAAAAATAACCTATAAATAAAATCTTATGTATTATTAACTATCGAAAAAATCAATGCTGAAAATAACTTCGATGAAAACACCGCAAAATCAACTTCAAAATTAAGATTGAAAATTTGAATTACAAGTATAAGAGGAGAAAAAAATAGGGTGTTAATTTCAGTGATCAGCTTGATGGTGGGAATCAAAATTATGCTCGCTCAGTCAGGTGTGACCGATTACTAGAGATGAAATGTAACCTACTCGTGACCCAAGAGAGAAATTTGAGATTTCGCCACTGCTTAACGTTGGTTTCGGTATTATGTCATCACACAAATGGGCTTCGATAAAGAGCCATGCTTAACTGGGTGGGCTTCGATGTTTTGCCATTTTAGCTCATTTATGCATTTTAGATGTATTTTCCATAAAATTAATTACAAACAGTACTATTTTGTCCCTGTCTTCCTCATTGAACCGGACCAAAAAAATCATAAACGAGAGGAGAGAGATCCAGAGCAGCAACCGATGGTGCCGCCCCCCGCGTCGAGACCCTCCCGCTGCCGGCGCCCTCCTTTGTCGTCGCGCCTCCCGCTGTCGGCGCTTGGGCCAGCCCGACTCCCCGCCCCTCCGGTCCAGACGACGTTGCCCGACGACGCCGAGACCCTCCCGCTGTCGGCGCCCTCCTCCGCCGTCACGCCTTCCGCTGGGCACTCGGGCCAGCCCGACTCGCCGCCCCTCCGGCCCAGCCGATGCCGCCCGCCCGCGCCGAGACCCTCCCGCTGTCGGCGCCCTCCTCCACCACCGCGCCTCCCGCTGCCGACGCTCGGGCGCCGATGCCGCCCGCCCGTGCCGAGACCCTCCCGCTGCCGGCACCCTCCTCCGCTGCCGCGCCTTCCGCTGCCGGCGCTTGGACTCCTCACTTGCCACGTGCGCCGACGTCGGCTCCTCGCTTACCACTCGCGCCGACGTCGCCATAGCTCCAACAAAATAGAGACAGGGGTAAATCGGTCACATAATCAATTAATTTCACCAAAAATAAATCTAAAATGCGTAAATAAGCTAAAATGACAAAATATCGAAGCCCACCCAATTAAACGTGGCTCTTTATCAAAGCCCATTTGTGAGATGGCATAAGATCGAAGCCAGCATTAAGCAATGGCAAAATCTCAAATTTATCTGACCAACAATAATGCATCTGGCATTCGCCAATCAAGTTGGCAAGTTGCTGATGGATGGCAAGCAGATAACGTTTCACATCATCATGTGCACTAGCTACTTTATTTTCTGTCAGATTATTCTTGGGTTTTATGTATGGTTTTAGGATAAATTCGCTGAAATACGCTTAATCCCTTCTATAGGAAATTTATCGATCACTTATACGACTAAAATTTTAATTTAATCCCTTTCATGCCCATATCGTTACATTTTCTTTTATTTCATTGTGGCAAGTGCCTTTAATGCTCGTGATGATTTATGTTTGAATATAAACTTGAAAAACAAATGAAAATTTTATTTGCGTGCACAGTTTGTGCATTTTATGTAACTGAGAGTAAATAATCAGTGCGAAAAATTTTAACATGAATTTTAAAAATAAAACAAATAAAATAAATTAAGTGAGACCTCGAGCCCCGAGCCCCCGACCCGACTTCGACCTCTACCCCGACCCTCTTGTAGTCTTGTTTTATTCTTCTTCTTTTGAAATTTGAAGAGAGATGGAGAATTAGAGAGAGAGAGAGAGTATGCATGCTGGGAGGGCGGGAGGGAAGATCGATGGAGTTCGCGGACTCGGAGGCGGAGGACGCCGGCGGCAACCGCAGGCCGGCGCGCTCCGTCGACCACTACTGCGTCATGCGCCTCCGCTACCGGCGCCTCCTCGCCTTCCTCATCAAGAACGACTACACCGGAGGCCTTCAATGCGTAAGAAAAACCTCGATCTCCTCTCTCCCTCCCCTCCCCTCCCCTCCCCTCCCATGGCCTAAGAAAGAGTGGTAATTGGTGCGTGCGTCGACGGACGGGCGATCGATTTCAGGATCAACGACGACCAGGGGCAGGGCCACCTCTACCCCTGCTACTTCGCCCTCGTCGGCCACTGCCTCGCCGACCGCCGCCACGAGGCCGCGGCCATGCTGGACGGCTGGTCAGATCCAGGGCGGCCAAGATCGCCGAAGAGATGGCCGTACGAGGCGCCGGAGATCAAGCTTGCGCTACATTTGCCGCGCGGCCGGGCCAGGTCCAGCAACATTTCCCCCCTCCCTACTTCTAGGTAGGTCCCTTCGCCTGCCTTCTTGATTGCATCTAAGAGCATCCAAACAGCTCATCTATCCCATTTTCCATTCTAAAAATAGAGGATAAAGAGTAAAAGTTCAGCGCCAGCAGAACATCTATCTCATCATCTATTGTTGGATGTCATCCATATTAGGATTGAGAAACTCTATATTTAGATGTTATCTAATCCTCCAAATAGATATAGATGAAGCTATATATAGATGATCTGCTGGAGTACAAGGGGATATGAAGGATAAAAGTATTTTAGATGATCATCCAAATGAAGATATGAATGACCAAATTTAGATAAGCTGTTGGGAATGCTCTAAGAGCAAGGCTAATAACGTAGCCAATAAGCTGGCTATAAGATTTCTTATAATCTTCTCTTAGCCCACCCATATACTAGTTAGCTCTTCATCATTAATGCAGGACCCACATGTCACTCTCACAGAGTTTCTTGGTTCCTGTGTCCAAGCTGGCTACAAACTAACAGTCTGCTTACACTCTCTTTCATCCCCTCTCTCCCCCACATAAGCATATAACCAGTTTATAGCCTACTATTATACTTGCTCTAATTCAGTTTTAGCAAAAGTCTACTGGCTCATCTTTTCGTTTATGTTTATGCTTATAAGACCAATCTCAATGTGAGTTTTATAGGCAATAAATAGGATGTCATGTAGACTTTTTTGATGATGTGACAAAGTATTAATGAAGAGAAAGATGAAATGAGTTTCATTGAGATAAAACCTTCTATGCACTGTTATCTAGACAGCTTGTGTCTTGCATATAACCTAGGAAACAATAATAAATGAAACCATGCATTGAGAGATGGGTGTTTTATCCTAGTTTCAAACTTTTTAGATGACATGTTCCTCTAGATAATCTTGTCCATAAAACTTATATTGAGGATGGCCTAAGCTAAAATTTGAATTTCTACCTTTAAATTTGAAATTAATTATGAGGTTTTTTTCACCCAAGTTTATTTTTCAGCCTTATCTTTTAGATCGCTAAGAATACATTTTATTTATAAATTTTTTTTTACAAATATGCCGCCGAACAATCGCCCCTAGTTACGTCAATTTTCTTAATTGTTCAGTTGAAGTTAATTACTACTAATCCTAAACGTACTCTTGTCGATTTCCCTTAATTGTCTGTTAACGTCAAAGCTTGATTGCTCCCAGCTTTGAGTACTTGATGTGTGTCTGACTTGACTACTATATATATGTCTATATATAGTATGTGATATCAATTAATTATTGCTGCCAGTTTTCGTCGGAGACGTCATGTGAAAGTAGGCCAGGCAGAAAGAGATGAACTTTCAGTTAAAAAAAGATGTTTTTGTTGGATTATCTAGTATTAATGGATCTGTTAGAACTACAAGGATGTTTTTGTTGCTACCATGCTTCTTAAGCCCTAGTCAATCTAGGCCTGGAATTATCTGTCAAGACATTTTAAACTAGCTCTCAAGTTCATCACATCAATAGTAATGTATTTCCCAGCACTAGGTTTGGAGACCGATCAATAGTAAGTGGAATCAGAGTCACCGATCGAGTAGCAGTGAAAAAACCAAATTAGCAAATTGGTTTTGCAATGGCTTTTTTTATTGTATCTATCTCGCTATATTTCCGTTTTGATAGTAATGAATGATTTTATAAGACTGTATAACCTCTCTACAGTCAAATTAATTGTTGATGAAGTTCCTTACATGCCTCTTAGTTTTTATTTTAGAAGTTATTTGGTTGGTTGTCTATGGACTTATAAGCTTGCATTTTAGAAGTTATTTGGTTGGTTGTCTAAGGATGTCTAAGCTTGAAAATTAAAGCCACACTTTAGCCTCATTGTCACAACTTAGAACCAATTTAAGGAAAATGTTAGCATAACAAACTTATGGCAAGAACCAAAACTTCACTAACGTAGTTAAACCTACTTGCCAAACTTGTGGCTGGCAACTAAACAACCCCTTGATCCGCAATATCCTCCGCTAGTTAATCAACTGTTTTTTTTCTTCTAAAAATGACTATGCCAGCTTACTAAAAAAACACATATTCTCAACATGCAAAAATATTTATTCATAGAACACTGTAGAATTGTTTGACCATAAATTATTAGAATTTAAAGCAACACAGAATTATCATGTTCACCAGCTTAGATAATTGCTGGTAATATTGCCATCATTATGCTTACAACAGATGCCTCTACCTAGTTTTCTTGGATCTCAGCTCTGCTACTCTTTCCTCTGTGGCCTTTAAAGCTTCCCCATATATGCTCACGAGCTGAAAGCAGTTGAGTATGACATATTAATAATGTTATTTTCATCTATGGCCAGTAATTGAAGAAAAGGTAACAATGTGAAATTTGATCTTACTCCATCAACTTCTCCATGGGTCATTATAAGTGGTGGGGACATGCCAATCACATCTCCAGCAACCTTAACTAGCATGCCACGCTTCTTACACTCTTCTCCAAAGATTTGTCCAACTCCTGAAAAACCACACCATAAACCTTTGCTTATTCCAGGCAAGTCACATTTTGGATAAAGTGTGATATATATACTATGATAACATATCGTAATGGTCCAGATTAGGTAGTAGTTTGCAACTTCCAGTGAGTAGATAACAGATAATGTGCAATCTATATACTAAATTCTATTGACTTATAATAAGAACATGTAATCATTATTATTGCTTACCCCACTCAATAGGGAATGGATCATTTGGCGATTTGTTGTTAGCGAATTCAGTCGCTAGCAACAACCCTACACCACGTGTCTGCATACAAGGGCTCAATAGTTAAGCTTGAACAAAATAAAAGTAATCTTTCTGACATACTTGTACCAGGAGGAGCTAGCTTCATTTGAGTGTTTTGGGCAGAGATATGATACCTCTCCAATAATTGGACTTCCTGCAAAGGCCTTGATTCCCTCCTGGAACCTTGGAGAAATTTGCTTGACATGATCAGGGATATTCCTTTCCCTAACACAAATTTCATGAAAGATTTATCAGGAACTGGAAACTCAATAGCCAGTAAGCACAAGTGCACTGTGTAATGCTAAAAGGGTTTTCAATATACCGGTAAATTTTCAGAGCTTCTAGGGCAACAGCACAAGAAACTGGATGGCCAGAGTATGTAAAGCCATGAGCAAAACCGCCTGTAAGAGGTAGCAGTTCAGCACATGCCAATGTACTGACAAATACTGAGTTCAGACTTCAGAAAGTGGCACTGACTAACCAATCTTATTGCTCTCAGAATGAATCACATCAGATATTTCTGGGCTAATGAGAGTTGCTCCGATTGGGACATAGGCAGATGAGAGAGCCTAACATGGTATGAAATTGGCATAAATCATCCTGCTTCAACTTAATTAACAGTTTTTTCAATGGTTTGAAGAACTCACTCACTCTGTCACTCACCTTGGCCAAGGAGACAAGATCTGGTTTGATGTTGTACATATCAGACCCAAACATGGTTCCCAGCCGTCCAAATCCAGTAACGACCTGGAGTTGATGGTAAGTGAAAAAAGTTTTGCACGAAATTAATTGTTAAGTTGTTTCACCATTTTATGTTGGGATCAGTAGGAGATTAACACACCTCATCTGCTATGAAAAGGACATCGTACTTCTTAAGTACCGCTTGAATCTGTTGGCCGACAACACAGCAGCACATGATGAATAGGTAGGAACAAGTTTAACAGTACATGATACAAATTACTGAACTTATAAATGGTTTTGTACTTTTATTTTCTACCCAGAAGGTACAAAATAGTTACTACTAATCTCAGCCATTGATTAAAATGGGTGTTTTTGTACTTTGTTAATTAAATGATTAGTAATATTTTGTAATTTTGATTTTTGGCAATAAAGATCACAATAAAAGGACAATATTACTCCTTCAAATTTTTACTATATATAATATTGTTGATAGTGTCATTTAATCCCAGTCGTCTGATAAAAATAGATCAACAGTATCGATTAAACTATAATGAAAAATGCGTCAGAGACAGACTATATGTATACCCACCTTCTCAAAATATGTCTTCGGAGGAGGGATGATACCTCCAGCAGCCATTACAGGTTCAGCAATGAAAGCAGCAACCTGAGAGGTGAAGAAGAATTATATCAGTAAAATTTGGGTATGCAGATAAAATGTAAGTTTTGGCATGCAGAGGACTTTACTGTTTCTGGTCCTTCTTTGAGAATAAGATTCTCTAAATTATCGGCAAGTCTGGTTGCAAACTCTTCTTCTGCCTCACCTGTTTACCAAACAAAATCATTTCATTAGCATAATATGCTGGCATGCTTATGTAACACATTTTCTGAACTATAATAGTACCAGGAAGATGGCAGCGCCAGTAGTGAGGACAGTCTGAGTGCAGAACAAGAGGTGCTGGTAGATCAAACTTTTGATGCATAATAGGAAGGCTAAGTGTGCAAAAGATGTTAGTATATTATTTCAAGTATCAATAAACAATGGACCAGAGAACTCAATATTTAGTTGAGAAAATTCTAGAGAGCCCTAGATAAATTTCATGGATAATGAAGGCAAAATATTTTTTTTTTCTGTAAGACATAACACTCACCCAGACAGACTAGCTGATATTAATGTTGATCCATGGTACCTGCAAAAAGGCTTACAGTGAAAATTTTTATATTGAATGTCATATCGGATATTTGACCGAGTGTCGAAAGACTATTTCAAAACTAATTACATAAGGTGGTAGAAAACCACGAGACGAATTTTCAAGTCTAGTTAATCCGTCATTAGCACATGTGAGTTATTGTAGCAGTCATGGCTAATTATAGACTAATTATGCTTAAAAGGTTTATTTAGCAAATTCCTTCAAACTATGTAATTGGTTATTTTTTAACTATATTCAATGCTCTATATATATATCAAAAGATCCAATGTGACAGATGAAAACGAAATTTTGGTGAAGTAAACAGGGCGTAAGAGTTACATCCATTCCAATAATATTGAAAACAATAAGATGGGACAAGCATTGATGGTAACTAGGAGGTAATCAGGATGAATAAAGAGGAGTATGTTATCTGCTTACGCCTTTGATCGCGCGATGATTTTTTTCTTGTTTGGTCTCCCCAATGCATTGTTATAGTACCATACTAGTTTGACCTGCAAAAGACAAACATTTTTGTGCATATTAATACCATGGGAAGATCAGATGAATACACCAAAAGGCCGTTGTATGAGAATTTTGTGGTTGCTGTGAAAACAATTATAGTCGTCTACCATAATATATAACCACTAAATCAAGTAATAAGAAGTTACTAATGAAATGTTGAAAATTTTGAACAATGTGCACAGCATGGAAAATTTCACAATACCAGTAAAAGCTATACCACCTATAATACCGTGTATCTGTGTGTAAAGCGTAAGCTAGCTGTATAAACTACAGGAAACGTTTCTTATAATGCAATGATGCACAGGCAGCACAAGTCTGCTACATGTTCTTGGAGAAGGCAACTATGGATTTTTTTACATTCTTAAAAAATACTTTGAGATAATTAAAATTTTAGTGTAAAATTTTGTTATTTTCAGGTACACTGTATTTCAAGGTACTAAATTTTTACATAAAAAATATGATACCTCGAGTTATTTTTTAATAAAAATGGTAAAAAAAACTCGTTGTTACAACCACAATCCTACCTGAGAGTCATTTGCTTCTGAACCGCTGTTTGTAAAGAACACTTTTCCCATTTCCCTGGCAGTGAACATGCCGATAAGCTCCTTTGCAAGATCCTGGAAAAAAATTAATCATCAATGCTTGCAATTTTAATAGCTGTTAGAAATAAAACCAAGAAATCCAACACAATCGTTTCCTCTTCCATTCTTGCTTGAAAAAAAAAGGAAAGAAAAAAGAAAGAGAATACAAATGAACTAATCATTTACGAAAAATGCAAAATGTATACCAATGGTGGCTTGGTTGTACTGTTCCAAAAAGAGTGGTAGAATGGCAACTTGTTTAATTGGTCGGTTGCTGCTTTAACTAACCGAGGCTCACTGCCACCTGAAAACATGGCAAATGGTATGTGAAATTTCCCCTAAATTAAATTGTGGTGCAGACATCACCATAAAAATTCACCAATCTTCTGGTACATGAACACAAAATCACACTCAAGAGCTTGCATGCACATACCTAAGGCTGTACACCACAATCCTGCAAGTGCATCCAAGTACTTGTTCCCCTTGCTGTCATAAACATAAGAACCCTGCATATACACGCCAATTAATACGTTATAGCGATTTTTCGATCCTCTGTCATTATATCAATGCTATTACGATCATTGGTATGCAGGTCTCATCCTCTTATAGACCCACATGTCAATGACGATAATGACATTGACATAATGACAGGGGACGCCAATCACCACATTACCGAAGGTTAGCTTGAGAGACATGGTACAAATTTAGTTCCCAAGACAAGTGAAAAAAATAAAAAAAACAATGCAATGCCAGAGTTTATAGTACGCAACCTCCGATCTCTCAATAATGAAGGGGTGGTCTTTGGCCTGCCATCCGGCAGTGAATGGTGACAACATGGAGTGCCCCTTAAACCTAACAAAAATATAGTTTGTAAACAACAAAAAAACTCTACATTTATTCGTTACACATAAAAGAATGTTTAGTATAAAATTATATATGTAGCAATATGATGAATCATAATATTTGTTTCCAGTGTACCCAGCTTCTTCAGGTGAATCTGGCAGAGGAGCAAGTCCTGTGCTGAACTGCCTAGCTGATGCATGTGAGGTACAACCTGTTTGTCCCTGAAAGCTTCCAGCAAAAGCAGCATGCCTTATTAAGTTCATTGCCTGTGGATTTCAAATGAGAGGACACATCATGAATTGGTGAAGAAAATCCAATTCTGATTTCTGAACAGGCACATCAAAAGAAAAGCTCATATACAATAATCAAAGAACGCTACTCCCAAAGAAGAAAGTCTATAATGATATGTCTTCTAAATATATTTTTGCCCACGATTTTTTATTAAAATTATATAATAAATAAGTAAATTTTATTTCTATTAGAGTAAACTTTATGACTCGTTTATGAGATTTGCTTCAGTCCAACAAAAAGTACGTTGCGGTATCAAATTATTTCTGATCGTTGAATCTAATACTGTACATTCTACCCAACGATATCCAATGGAGTTGATTCAATGGTAGAAAACGATTTGGTGCCTTGAGGTATCGGTGCATCGAGGTATTTTTTGTTGGACTGGTGCAAATCTCCTCGCTTATACATGTTATTTTAGTGATTTCAAACTATATATTTTAAAAGTTTGGTCAAAATTTTAAAAGTTTGAATACATATTTACCCAAAACAACAAGAAACATGCAAAAAATGCTATTACCTATGTTCCACGTTATAAGATTTTTTGTCGTCCCTATATTTATATGAATGCGAATGAATATATGCTAATGAATATAAACACATATCTAAAACATATAAATTGATCTATGAATAGGTCTTTAGTTAGACAAAAAATATTATAATATGAAACAGGGAGAGTATATGTAAGGACACGTGGAAGGGAGAGAAAAATGAAAAATAAGAATTGTTGGCTCTTGTACAACATTTAGCTTGATACCTGCTTCAAGATAAATACAATATTAAATATATATGAAAGAGAGAGAAACATATGAGAAAAATAGTAGAGCAACCTTATAACTAATCTATATTTTACATGTAGCTCTAATATAAACCTATAGCTAGTAGTTAGTTCTAGTATCAAGTTCGCTATAATAAAGAGATTTGCTTCGGTCCAACAAACAGTACCTCGAGGTACCGGTACTTCGTGGTACCAAATTATTTCTTATCATTGTATCTAGCTGAGTAGGATGTGCACGGGTAGATTCAACGATCAAAAACGATTTGATACCGCGTGTATCAGTACCTCGAGATACTTTTTATTACTTTTTGTTAGACTGAAGCAAATCTCCTGAGTAAAAGCATCTACAAAGCTCCCTCCCAATGATAAATATTGCTGACTAGAGATATTCAATACTTAGAGATAATATATTTTTATACTAGAAAATATGATACCTCAAATTAACATTTTAAAGATGGTAAAAAGCTTAGCAAGAGCTTTTCGCCTAAAAAATATAGTATCTCTAGTTACCTCTAAAAATGATTTTAAAACTCCTTTATATTCTTAAATAGCCATAAAAAAATAAGATAATCCTTCGACATTTCATGACTCGCAATAATCGTAGTGGAAAAAGAGCTGTATGTATACGTGCGTAATGATAAATTTTACGGTGATTAAAAAAGTACCGATAGATATCATTTTTTTATTCTAAAATTTTGGTATCTTGGTAATACGAATACCTTAATATACCATCTCAAGAGCGATAATAAAACTGATACATGACACATCACCTGGGCAGTGGAGCCGCTCGATCTGAGCAGGCCACGAGCAGCCATCGTCTCCAATTTCTTTTCCTTTCGCCCAAGATGAACTACTCTTCACCCTCTCGCTCGATCGTTCTCTTGAGTCCCTAGAGAAATCAGCACTTCTCTCTCTTTATATATAGGTATAAATATATTATTTTCTGTAATTACATATGTAGATATGCAATATTAATTTATGCAAGTGTACGGGCAGATATATATCAGCGGCTCTCGCCGTACAGTTGTTGATCCCATGCTACGTACGCACAACAGTGTGGCAGATGCATACATTTATTGTTGCATGTCTGTTAATATTTTTTTCATATAACTTTCAGCTGATAATATATATATATATATATATATATATATATATATATATATATATATATATATGCACTATTTAGCCCTACACATTACCTGGTATATTGTCTACTACTAAAATAATAATTAATTATAAATACGATCACTCGTGTTCAAATCTAGAATTTGAACCTAGGCGGGCTAGTTTTATTTTTACCACAAGAAACTGCTAAAACAACTTCCCACAGAAGGTAGGAATTAAGTTGGTGATGGCGACATTGCTAGTACCACTCACCCCTACCATACCATCTTGTCGGATTCAATTATGATATGGTCATATCTTTTCGCTTATGTTTACGAACCAAAATTTATATTTTAAAACTTAAATTTAGAGCTGATTTTAATATTTTTTATCATAGTTTATTTTGTAGCTTTTGTTTCTAGATCACTAAGAACGTGTATATAAGAAATTTTACCTATAAATTATTTTTTAACCATTAATAAGAGATTTCGCTTATGCATCTGAACAACCTAAGGGATGGAGCTACAGTAAACATGACGCATTCAATATATTGTGGTAAGAGTTGTTAGGTTCTATTTAGGGATAAGCTTGAAGAATACTTCAGTATGCCTAGCTCAATTTTCTCAGGTAGTCGTTTGTGATCAAGACATGTGATTGACGGTTGGGGGGCATGCGCAAATCATCGTCAATGCATGGTTGTTGTTACAAATTATTTCCTCCACGTTTTTTAAAAATGTGTTTCTTGCAAAAATGTTTAGATCACTTGCTCGATCTAAGCTATTTCTTTAGTTTGTAATATAATATCTAAGGACAAATATCAATTGCAACTACTATGAGTTTTGGGTCACTTAGCATTTCTTTTTTGAAAATCATTAGTACGTAGGTCACAATCTTGTTAGTTGGCATAACTTTGTTGCTCAAATTATGCATATTTAAATATTTTATCGTTAGCTGATAGCCGCTAACCTGAGTACTTAGCCATCGTGGAAACTTCGTCAAAGTGGTCAGTTTTGGTCTGATCAATGTATTTAACTTTAATTAACCATGGGAATATAGAGTAATAAGATTTCGTGGAAGCTGAAGAGCCTATTAAGTAAAGATTTTTATGAGGTATATGTCTAAGAGATAATCTTAACCAAAGATAATTTAGCGAGAAGAAATTAGAATGGTAGCAAAAGATAGACTACTTTTGCATGCATGCTAAATTAAACTATCCAAGATCTACTCTTTCATGGTTATTTGCTAAATTAATTTGGGGAGTTGTGTATCTCTTTTGATATCAAATCCCCGAATAGTATCTCTCATATATTGAGAATTAACTCATTTGGTATTGACTGGAAAACTAAAAAAAACTTATCCTAGTAAGAATATATGTTTTATATTGGCATATTCTGGTAGAAGCATCTGATTTATGTTTATGTGGCTTAGCGAGAATAATATAGTTTTTCTTATAAATCTCCAACTAAATCTTATATGTATCAACTTTTGGGGGCAACATACTAGCACAGTTTTATGCTTACACAGGTGTGACGAGGATACAAAACTAATATATACTACTTTAGAATAAGGAGGCCGGCTAGAGTGAACTGAATGGGCATTTTTCTAAAAACTTTTGGCTAAACCAAGTTTCGTAAATCATAACGGTTTTACACGATTTAAAACCCAAATCATATAATATTAACTAAGTGCACCAAGAAGCTAGCATGTGTTAAGGTTTGCAAACCTAGAATGATATAGGCATAAATTATTTGTAGTATGTAAACTTATTAAAAATACAACAAATAAATGAGATAATTGATAAATGATATTTCTCCCTTCTTGAGGCGAAAACCCCTCGGTAAGACCCCCAGTAGAACCAGGGGGTTAGTTTTCAAAATAACCTATGGTCAATAAATTTAGGAACAATTGCATAACTAGTCTTACTTTAGATTTTAAATACGGATTTAGTTCTGTTTTTTTACTTTACAGATTTAGCCGCGCTTTTTAAAATTAAAGCTCTCGTTTGACCCTACTCCATTAAGCTAGGTTAACGGTGTTAAGTGAGAAAAAATGGACGTCTTTATCCTTGCACATTTGACCATATTTTGTTGGTGTTATTTGCATATTTAGCCATGTTCTTATATGTGTACTTTTAAGAAATATTTGTAATATTTAATATGTATTTAATAAATTTGAGTCGGTTTTGATTGATATTTGACTGAAGTTTGATAAATTTGACTAAGATTTAAAACACATTTGATTAAAATTTGAACAAACTTAAATTTTTTGTGGTAAACAAAATTGACATACTTTTGTCTTTTTTATAAAATTTTGATAGCATATTGCCTGCAAAGCAATATCCACAGGCAGAATATGATTTTGACGGGAAGCGCAACCGAAATACAGATCGCAGCAAACCGGGGCAGCCGTGCGCCTTCTTGGCTGCTGCCCCGCGCGCATGCCCGCCACGCTCCCGGCCGCCGCGCCCTGGCCGCAGCAGCGTGCCAACCCGCCACGTGCCCGGCCGCTGCCCGCCAAGCCGACGCCGCGCGCGCCTGCCCGCCGGACGCCACACGCGCTGGCCGACGCTGCGCGCCTGCCCGACGCTGCACGCCGAGCCGCCTCCACCCCAAGCCTGGCCGACGCCGCCGCACGTCTGCCCATCGCCCCGCGCCTGCCTGCCGGACGCCGCGCCCCTAGCCGCTGGGCGCCCCGAGCCTGGCCGACGCCGCCGCGCGCCTGGCCCGCTCTTGGCAGCCAGCCACCGGAGCGCCGGACTGCCGCCGCCCATCGGCTCAGTTCCAACCGAGGTGGGGTGGGGAAAGTGCATATAGGGTTAGACAGCGGAGAGGGGCATTATTGTCATTTTGCGTTTTTATTTTATTTTTTTATTTACACTGCTAACGGTACATTAACAGGGCTAAATCTATAAAGTGAAAAAAATAGGGCTAAATCCTTAATTGGACTTTAAAGTAGAACCACTGTGAAATCGCCCCATAAATTTATGATATATCCTTGGTACATCAAGGTAGTTCTAAGTTGAGCTAACAACACTACCGTAAGTAGTTGTTTTTATTGAAGTAACCTCGGATTATTCATCAGCTAAAAAACCGTAACTGAATTAGCTAAAGTTCTCTCTTCTTTTTGTTTCGCGGGGGGTTTAACTAATTTTTTTGAGGAATATAAGCTATCTTTCATTTATTGCTTATTCTTAAGCCAAAATTTAAACTTTATACGTTAAACTTGAAATTAATTTTAGATTTTTTATTATAATTTATTTTTCAACATTTGCTTTTAGATAATTAAGAATATGTATATAAAAGTTTTATACATAAATTAGTTTTTAATCGTGGGTCTACTTCGCTTATACTTATTTTAAGTAAAAAGACTACAACTATATATCACTTCACCACCCACGGGCTATTGCGGGGTTGGTTGGTGGTGGAATAATTTCTCCACTGTGTAATGTGTCCTAAGTAGGAACATGCGTGCTTAGTACCAGAGTATTTACATTATATTTCCTGTTGTTATATTTTTTCCTCTCTTGTATGGGCTATGAATTATAAAATCCGCATCATCCGCACAATATTACCATGTGAATTGAAAAGGCAGTGCTCCCTTTTAAAAATGTTACCGGGTATAAGTGTGATGAATATACCCAAAATTTCTGATTTTTTTGATACATATGTCTAATACTTCATTCTCGGACTTTTTTACATGCATAAACAAATCCACTCCTGATATTCTTTGTGGTGAATTTCATTGGCAATTGTCGAGTGAATATCCAGCCTTGAAATCCGGACTCCGCTACTAATTACGTGAATGAGATTGACTATACATCATTTGACGGATTTTTTTCACTAAAATCACATGAATATAATTACAAATATAATTATAATACAATTGATATCTAATTATAAATATAACTAGTATATTACTAGTGTGTAGTCTCATTTACCAAACTCCATTACAATAATTACTCAAAAAATAAAACTTTTGTGGAACCAATAAAAGAGGCTAAAGATAAGTCCTTTTAGGATTAAAGGAGTATAATTTTATAGTTGGTCACTTCTTTTTCTAAAATTTTATAATATTAAATAGGTATAACTAGTTTTGCAACAGTAAACATATTCTTCAAATAAAATGTATTTACATTTAGGCCCTACGAAATTAATTATATGTATTTGACACTATATTACTTTGTATGAAAAAGCGATCAATTATAGAGGGGTAGATGTCATTTTGGATAGAACTTTTATAGTGTGTCTTCGTCGGAGGTTATTTGAAATATAGATCTGAGATTTTGTGAATATATATGTATGAGATTTTCTAATAAATAGTAGGACATCTAAATAATGTTAAATGAAAAGGTTGTTAATTAAAGTTGTAGATGTCATCAAGCTCTATAATTTTGATATAATGTTTGACTTTATCCAATTTCATATGATCTATTTTAAAGATACCATAGGGTAAACTATAAAACAAATTTGTATTTAGACCCTCCACATTAAAAAAACACCATCTCACCCCTTGCAGGGAGCGTTGGGAGTGTGGCTTTGTAAATTTTGTAAACAAAAATATACATTTTGCAAATATTTAAAAGATAAAGTATATAAATAAAAAAAATCCTCAGTTATTCGGCTCATCCATTTGCTTTCCTTCTTCCGTTCTCCTTTCTCCCTCAGCAATCAACATGCATTTTTGTTTTTTGAGATGAAACCATTAGACACCTTAATTACAAACATGCAAGTAGTTCTTTTTTCAGATAATATAAGTAGTCTTTGAAAACACACAAGAAAGCCACCCATACCATTAATTTACATCTAACATGAGAAAACAGTTCAATAACACATATCATTAAGTTCAATAACACAGATAATGTGAATTCAGTTTATTTTCAGCTGGTTAGTATTAGAGTTCTGTAGCAGATTCAGGCAGAGACGAAGCTCATTATCCTCAACCAGCTGCTCAGTTCCATTCCGGGCTCCATGGCGTCCCAAGGGTTCTGCAGATGACGAACTCAACTTGTCAGTGTATAAGTTGCTTACATATCATCATTCAGTTTCATGACTGATAAAAAATTCAAAATGTTCCAGGTACCCACAGTTCTCGTTTACAGTACATTTGAGTTTACAAGAGTTTAATTCTGTCCTTTAGCAACTGTAAAAGTGACAAGTTGAAACTACTGATACCGGAGGGTTTGTCCATGGATCAAACGAGTAGCCATAGACGAGGCAGAGAACTCACCACAGCCGGAGAACGTAGCCATGGAGGTTGGCCTCCTGCAGGTTGGGCTGCAGTGGCTGAAGCTTGTACTCGTGAAGCTGAGGTGAAAGCTGCAGTGCTGTCATGGAGGATTCAGCATCCTGATTGTACATCTGGCTTCCCACATCCCACCACGGAAATGGTTTCGGATTGACCATTGCAGCTGCCTGGGTCTGATCACTGGCCAGGTTCTTTTGACAGGCACAGACAAGTTGAAATATAGAGAAAATTTACAACACAATACCACCTGAGCTGAGCTTGTACAGGGTTTACCATGTGGCACAGATAGTTGCTCTGGTCTCCTGGAATTTGCATCTCCTATCGGAACAGAAAGAGCGCGATCAAGGCATGATTGTTATTTCAAAACAGTGTGATAAGGTAGGGAAGAATAATGAGTCAATGCATCCTCTCCTTACGTACCCTGTTGCGTATATCAAGAAGCTGCTGGTCAAGTAGTTGTTGCTGCTACAAGTAGGATGTTAGCAATGAGCAGTGATGAATCCAGGGTTTTGTCAGATAAGAGAATTACAAGTAGTGCATCATGCTTTTAGTTGTTACCTTTCTTAGACGAACTTTGTAGAGAGAGAACTCAATCTGCTGCTCAAGATTACTCACATCTTGCAAAGTCAGTGAAGCCAAGTCATCACCCATATACTGTTTCATAATGATCCTAAGTCTGTTGCTCTCATCCTTCATTCTTGTCATCTCATGGATGATTTTCTGTAACGCAAAAGAACAAGTTTAGGTTTAGGTAGTAAAAAACTAATGGCAATGGTTTATAAGAACTGCTGAACTGGTGTACCTGCTGGACATCCATCTCCTCAAAACGGGTGCTGGGGGCTTTGAGGTATCTATCAAAGATATTTGTAATCCTTCCAAAAGAAAAGGATGCATGTATTTGATTATTATCAGTTTGTCTCATAATTTTCAAGTAGCCTAAGCTAAGTTAAAATGATCATAGGTGGCAGAAACTTGTACAAACATCAGTTGAGGACTCGCTTGAGTTCTTTACTGAAAAATCAGTTCAAACATGATGAAACATTGAGGATTATCAGCAATTTCCAGCACAAGTTCTGAAAGAAGCATAGAAAAGATGCAAAAAAGACAGACAACTGATTGAACAAACCAAAGAGATATAAGTCACAAAGAGTAACTTCGAGATATCTGAATTTCTATTTCCCCACGAAAATAACATAATGCAAACAACAGACGATACTTGAAACAAGAAACAGTATGCACACCTCCATGGGGCGCTGGAGTACTCGTACATCTTGCCAGTGCCAGAGAATATAATCACCCCAATTTGTGCATCACAAAGAATGGCCAACTCATTTGCTTTCTTGAGCAGCCCCATCCTCCTCTTGGAGAAGGTAACTTGGCGGTTTGTCAGATTTTCGATCTTTTTAAGCTCTACTTTCCCACGCCCCATTGATCTGGTTGGTTCTTCTTTTCTCCTATTCAGCCTGCAAGAGAGTGTTCTTCAAATTGTAATAGCCATGGAAACAAAAGCTCAAGTAAGATGAGAATCAAAGTAAAGGGTTTCAGATACTACATGATACGAAATTTATCAAATTGCTTCATATTGTAAGCGTGTGTGTGTGTGAGTGACAGAGAGAAAGAGATCAGCCTTCTGTACCTGCTGGCTGCTTCAGACAATACAGAAGAAACCAAAGGGTCAGGCCATCTTTATATGCCACGAAGTTCTTATCTTGAGTAATAAAAGACCGCTACAAGTGATGATCTATTGTCAGGCTATCCCACTATATATTACAGCAAGGAACATACCAAACCACAATCAGATTGAACAAGCAAATTAAGCCATGTTGCTAAATTAACTTTCTGCAAATTTATGCCATTTATCAAAATGTATTCGCCCACAGACTTTTAAATTAGCATGTACACTCCGGATATCTTTCATGCAAACCAGTGAAAACAACAATATGTTCTTAAATTAGCACCAGCTTGGATAAATACCCAAATAATATACAGGTAATGCATGATGATGGAGTTTATGTGTGGGTTTGTGTGTCTTTTGAGATGATACCAAAAGGCTGGAAAATATAGTGTTGGAAGCTTGAAAGAGCCTTGCTGTGGACAGCTAACTGCCCCTGAGCATAGCAAGTGATGAGCTTGCAGGCAGGTTTCTCCTATAAGAAAGCTCAGCTAGAATTGACCAAGACAGAGAATAACTAGAAGCAATAATGTTTTCAGTAAGGCAGCTTCTGGTCCACCCTACACCTAACCTGCTGCATGTCAAAATCAATATATGACATATCCAATCTTCACTTTGTACCAACGTAAGTTCCTGAGCTTAGCAGTTCTAGTCTCAAAAGATGAACAATCATACTTCTCTCTGGAAACGTGTTTCAGACTTTCAATGCTCATCCGTTGCAAATGCACTATCCTAAAAGATGGGAGTGCATACTAAACTTACATTCAGAATAATTTAATACTGATTATCTTCCGATTCACAAGAGAAAACGTGTCAAATGCAGTTGTTTCTTCAGGTTCTTTACTTGTGAACTTGTTCAGATGCTCATTTGTAAGTCATGATGAAGAACAAGCAAAACAAGATGACAAGAGAACTTTTCTTAAATGGAGTACTCCAAGAGAGTTCAGGCACCATCATACTGACTTATAAGGTAAAGAAATTATGCGCTCCTTATCAGGAGTCAGTTGAGGCACAGGAGGCCAAGGCTCATACAATTTTGCCTGGTCTGTCAGTATCTGTTTTTGTTTTTCTAGGAGATCTTGGCCCTGTTCACACCTAGTAAGGCATATAGTTGTTACTGTTTTAAACATGCATATTCTGTCAAAACCAAATTTTGATTTTTCCTGAATGTTATAGTAGCAGATTACAACCAATTTGCTTAGGTTCTTGACTCTATGAAACATGGAGAATATGTAAGTATTCAGATCTTCAACATAACACTTTATACCATATATCAAAGGTATGAAATGGTGTTCAACTTGTTTAAGTGTACATTTTTCACATATCATGGGAATTTCACTAATGAACACCTTTTTGGCTGGGATTCAAAGTCAATTCAATACAACTAGAGATATGATTTGAATGAGAACCACTTCAGTAAATGTTTAACTCGATCAGCGAACAAAGTAAATGTGTTGAACATGTTACAGGTGATAGGCAGTAAAGCTTAATGACAAGATATAGCAACCTCCAAGGATTCTAGTACTCTACAGGACTTCCCCCTCCGAAAGGATTCTACATGACAAATAGGGGTGATCTAAACCATAAAGGACATCACAATTTGCTTGATGGCACACCAACACCAGAGGTCCTAACCTTCTTCTCAACAACCTTCGAGAGCTCCTTTACTTCCTCCTTTTGAATATGGCGAGGGCGACTTAACCAAAGACCTCCATCAACCACCACTGTAGTCCCATTTACATATTTTCCTGCAAATTGAATCGTAGAAACATGAAATGGTTGCAAACACCATAATAGCAGATAATTTTAGGATTACAACTTTCTGGAAAGTGGCTGCTCAGATGTTATGGAATTTCAGTTGGCAAACAGAACTTTTGGTTATTTCATTGGAAAACATAGAACACAACTGACCTGCATCAGAAGTAAGATAAAGTGCGGCCATTGCTATGTCCCATTTTTCGCCTAACTTAAATAAGGGCATTATTTCTCGACTCCCCTTGCCCATTTCCTCAGGTGCAAGCTTCCTCATTCCAGGAGTGCCTTCAATTGGCCCTGGTGCAATTCCATTGACCCTGATGTCGTAATCTGTTCCCCATTCCAGAGCCAATGATCTTGTTATACTATCAACGCCTGCCTGTAGAAGCCAATCTATCAGGATAAGTCTACTTATTTCAATTCCTTTCTCATCGTAGACAAGAGAAGATTCAAGTACCTTAGCAGCAGAGACATGAATTTGGTACCAGGCTGCAGTGTAATGCAAAGTAGCGCTTATGTTAATGATGATGCCACCAGTAGAGGGGCCTTTCCCTGGGCCACCCTTTTTCAGATACTTGAGAGCTTCATAGCACATAGTGTATGTGCCCACTGTGTCAATGTCAAGAACTGCAGAGAGCAAACTCAGCCAATAAATGAAACATCAAACACTCAAGTAGACTGCAGTATACATTACACAGGCTAATAGCACGAATGTGGCTAAAGAGATAACAGATCAGCACGACTGCACAAACTAGAAAAATCACATGACATCTAACTATCTAAGTGAAACAAAAGAAGATCTTAAGAAATACTACCAACGTACGAGGAGTGATTGAATCAAAGTACCTGTCTTGAATCCCTTGGGCGTCAAATCCTCCGGGGAAGCAAGGAAGTTGCCAGCCGCCCCATTGACAAGAATGTCAAGCCTGCCAAAATGCTGCACCGTGGCGGCGACCACTCTCGCAGCATCTTCCTGCTTGCGCACATCTCCCTCATAACCAACAGCCTGTGCACATGACACCAAGCCCGTTTTATTACGGAGTACAGATTAGGACTAGCTCTGCCTCAAAGATATAATTTTAAAAAAAAATTCACTAGTCAGACCCATGATCTCAGCATGAGATATAAACCACATCTTTTATCTGTATATTTGAGTCATGAGGCCTTATAATAAAACTTATCAGTAGAGAAATCCGACTAGTATGTATACGGTTTCTCCTAAGAAAACTCGATCTGTTCATGAACATAGATAAGAAAGCATCAAACTTTCTATCCAGATTCGAGGTTTTGACTCACCAACAGCACCAACGAAACTGATAGGGCAGAAAGAAACCAATTTCGAGCGGGAGAGGCCGTGGCCGCATAAGGAACCCTAGATAGAACGGTGCTAGGTAGTGGAGGGGTTGGGGATTGGGGGGCTTACCCTGAGGCCGTGGGAGCGGAGGGCGGCGACGGCCTTGTCGAGGACCTCCCGGCGGCGCCCCATGATGGCCACGTGCGCGCCGTGGCGGGCGAGCTGGGTGACGACCTCGAACCCGATGCCGGAGCCGCCGCCGGTGACCAGCGCCGCCTTGCCCTTCAGTATATCCGGCCGGAACGGCGACTCCGCGGCCATCTTGCTCCTCTCCCCCCGCAGCACCAACCACCGGACACCAAGAATCCCGGAAGAGAGGAGGCGGCGGCGGCTACTGCTTCTTGCTTGCTGGCTGGCCGGCCTTGCTTTTGACGGTGGCGCGTGACGCTGACCGATACGGCAGAGAGGGCGCGAGACACGAGGCGAGGGCACGGAGACGGAGATCCCGAGCCGGGGATTCGTGGACACACGCGGGGCCGCGAGGGCTGCGTGTTTTTCTGGTCGCCGTCGTCGTCGTCGTCGTCGTGTAGTGCGAGGTCGTTGTCGCCGGCGACGCCGGCGGTGGTGCGTACGTGGAGCAGGTGTTCTCGACGAGAAAACTGTTTATTTTATGCGAGTCTAACTAAAATTGGTCTGTTATTTGACGATAATTTGACACTTTATTTGTTATCTAATTATTTATGTGGCGTTAACATATGAAATCTTTTGAGTCAGGGTAGTATGTCAAATAATTGCAGCTTAATTTTATCGGTGTTAAAAAATTAAATCCCTTAAACTATTGTTTTTTTTGAAATTCCTTAAACTATTGGATGAGTTTCAATCCCATCACTCAGGTTGCAAAGTGGGAAAAAAAGTGTCGTTCCGATAATACTAAGAAACGGTCTTTGGCTGATTTGGTGCTTACATAGCTTATTTGACTTGATTTTGTCACGTTTGATGTTAACATAGATTCATAGAAGATGGACGAACGGGACATGTCATTCTACATGTGGGGTGTTTTTTTTATTGAGTAAACCTCATTTTGATCCGTGTAAAACACGTCTGTATGGTTGTTTGGCTTTTTCAGCATATTGATAAAAGAGAAGTAATTTGTAAATAAAAAAATTTTATACATATTATTAGCAATCTAGAAGTTAAAATTAGAAAATAAACGTTGCCAAAAAATATCAAAATCAACTAGAGTTAAGGTTAAAATTTAAAATTTAAATTATAAGTATAAGTAGAAACGATAAAAATGGAAATGGGTGATCATGTTTCAATTTACGCTAGATATTGGATATACTATTTCCCTCAAAAAAAAAAGATTTTGGATATACTACACTTTCACTTTGCATCAGGCGTAGTGAAACAAGATTCACTTTAACACCAAGATAATCATCAAACCTATAAAAATTGAATGAAATTTTATCTGAAACGGAACTACGTAAAACTTGGTGTTACTTCAAGAAATTTAGTTAAGTTCTACATGTATCTTACAAGATTTTTCTTCAATTATATAATATTTATCTAGTGTAAAGTGAAACTTTTTTTTGATATAACCTAGTGTAGAATAAAGATTATGCCAAAACCGGTGCAAAGTAAAAGAAAGTACAATCTATCCAAAGAGATCATTTTTAATTTTATTTTTGACCGAGATTTTATTTTGAGTAAAGTACGTGGTCGGTCCTTAAACTTGTGACACGGTACCACTTATGTTCATAAACTTAGAAAATACATATTTAGATCCATGAACTCGTTTTAACGTCTAAAATCATGGACCTGATTGGTACATTAAAACGAGTTCATGGACCTAGATGATGCATTAAAACAAATTCTGAATAATACATTAAAACAATTGATGGATCTAAACGTACATTTTACCCAAGTAAATTTTTGATGGCGAGGACCACGTGAATGGCCCAGAAGCAGAAATAAAGTTCTTGGCCCGTTACCCGACGAAGGCCCAGTAATAGGCTCCGGGCCTTTTGGGCCAGCCTATTGGTGGGCCTATGAGTCCAGTAGTCGCCGTTCGCCGTCGCCAACACAGATGGCCATTGGAGAACTAAACCCGGCCGCCGTCGCTCGCCGCAGAAGGGATATTCCGGCGCGAGAATTCAGATGCCACCTCGCTGCCTCGAGATGCCGACTACTCTAACCAGCGCATTACAGCACAGTACTCTACTTCGAATATTATTTTACTTTTTTTAGCTTATGCTTATAACATAGGTCAAAATTTAAATTTTTTACTTTAAATTTAAGTTGATTTTAATTTTTTTCTGAACCAAAAATTTTTGGATCGCTAAGAATATGTAACTAAAATTTTTATTTATAAAATATTTTTCGTTGTAAATATATCGGTTGGTCTTTTTCATGAAAACCAAAATTTGATGCACGGACAGTACGTCGTGTTCAGGCTAGATGATTCACCACTCGTTTCGTTTACTGGAGGTCGCGAGTGATCCAGCTGAGCTGGCTCGACTGACCCTCCAGCGATCTTGCAAGCTGTAAGTCTTAGGTGTCGTCTTTTTTTTGCTTTTAGAGCAAAGAAAGATGTATTTACAGATAAAGAATAATTTATAAATAAAAATTTTATATATATTCTTTTTATAACCTAAAACCAAGGTTAAAAAAGGTTAAAAAATAGACTAGTATTAAAAAAACCCTAAAATCTAAGATTAAAATTTTAAAGTTTGACTTAAACAAGAGCGAAAAGATTAGGGTGTCAAATTTGAATTTTTAACTATAAATTTAGAATTAATTTTAAGGTTTTTCTATTATAGTTAATTTCCAATCCTTACTTTTATATCGCCAAGAGTACATATATATATATAAGAGTTTTATTATAAATTATTTCTTTCAAATATATTGTTTGTCTTCCTCTCAAACACCCAAAAGATAACACCCCAAATTATTTTAGTTTTATAACTGAAGCTAGCTTACAGGTGTGAGGGAAACTTAGGATGAGCAAAACTGAAACTTGGACAGAATTCCAGACGTTCCTGCTGAAAAATCAATAATGATATTCTAAGTTTTTTTGTTTCATTGAAATTTGTAAAGTTTTATTGCGCATTAATTTTCGATGGCGTCATGCTTTTTTGTCTAGACAGATCAGTACTGACTTTTAGTTTTTCCCTTTTTTCCCCCCTCCCCTTTGCCCAGCACTTTACAAGCTATTTTGTCAACAAAGAACAGTGAAAACGACGTAAGATTAGTCCGGAAAAACATTGTCCGTTAGTAAACGTGGCAAGCATTGCTTGGCTCTGACCATCGTTAGCAGTGTCTGCAGCAATACAATTTGGCCATGATATCATACTGAATAAAAATATCTTAGCGTGACAGCTTCAGATGTGCCTCTTAAGCTGACCAAAAGTGCGAGCCCACATGCATGTTTCTTCATGATTCCCTGAGCTGACCAACGAGCTAATCACCATCTTAATCACGCACAAGATAGTCCGTTTTTTTAATTTGATTGGTAACAATCGTCGTATTGAACTACTATTGATTAGTGCTAACCTTCGTACTGAACTATGTTTGGTGATGATTGCTAGGGAAAACAAAACTACTTTGGGGATAGAATTTAAAAAAAATACAGCCAAGATCTAACTTGTGATAGAAGTCAATAGCTGACATGCGTGAGGGAAATAATGGCAAATTTGGCAATTTCATCTATTTGACCTTTTGTTCAAATTCTCTTGCTTAGCTTTTAATTTTAATTTGTGCCATACTGAAAGTCAAAGATGTAGTAGTATATACGAGAGAGTACAAGTAGGAAGACTTTGTGTCTCCATGGATACATTAGCTATTACTAACTAATACAGTGTATATTAATAGATTAATGCTTCTCTCTAACCATGAATCAGGTCAAATATAATGGATGGCCAATGAATGAATGAATGAATGAATTGGACATTAGCTCACCTGATCACTCGATGGCTCTCCCTGCTTGGGTCAGTGTATGCATAATGCCTGAATTAAAAGGCCTAACCACATCCGAAGAGCCGTATGATATTATTTATTTCTTCAGATATGAACTCCCCTGGTTGCTGATTCCATCATTAGTGACAAATAATATTATTGATGGTGTACTAGCATTATGTGACTGCAAATAATGCAGATCCTTATAATAAAGATGCTCTTGTTGATATTCCAGCCCTTTCTGTTTGGTTCTGTATACATATGCCCTTAGATGCTGATGCGTTTGGCCATGGCAAATATATTTTTTTTCTCTTTCAGAGAATTTGTACTTAGGGGATAAGGTTAATTCTGATAAAATGTACAAGAAGTTAAATCATAACAAGACACATGTACTAATCATCGTACACTGAACATTGTGATTGGGTAAAAGTAACACTAGCTAGCTAGTTGGTAAATTAGGTCGCTTCGATCATAAGCACAATTCGCTATCATTGCAAAAAAAGGTCCCTCTCCATTATTTGTGTGACATTAATTTTACTACAGCATAGTGCACTTGCAGATTTAATTTCTTGGTCCCAATCTTGTATAGTAAAAGAAAAAAAAAATATTACAGTTCAGTGTGAGTTATACCTAACAGCTCCTCTACAAAAGACAAGCATTACTGTCCTTCAGTTTGTCTCTACAGAAGAAGTAACTTTGTTTGATTGAAACAGGGAAAGAAGCTTTAGTGTCTGCACTACGAACAGTTAGTTCATCATCCATCAATCTTGATACCTAGATAGCTTATAACCCAACATGAACAAACGCACACAGAGCAAAGCTGAAAAGGATAAGGATCAGTGATCAGAGAACAATATCAGCAGGCTAGTTGTGAGAAGAATAACAATACCCTACCTCCTATCAGCACACCATGGAACAAGCATATATGGTGGTGGAGCATCACAAACCTAAATTCAGATATCAGAGAATGACACCCACTCACTAGCAAAGTAGCACTACCATGTTTCGCATGTTCAGAGAAGCCATCAGATTGTTCATGACTTATTTTTCAGACTTTCAGGTTGCCTTCATTGTACTATCCATGCCTCCTTCAGGAAGGGGAATAATTAATTTTTTGTCATTTTTATATTTAGTCATAACAGATTTACCACTAAAGACACATGAGAGTCCATGTGTCATAGACAGCGAGTGACAAATCTGTTATTGTTTATTTTTAAGAGTAGCAAAAAGTTAAATGCCCCTCAGGAAGGAGGACAGAAGCGTCATTTCTTGAGAAGTCGATGTGGAATTGTGGATAAGTGCAAACAATACCTGGTGATGTGCATTATTCAGTCCAGTACTTCAGTTTGAGCTGTGACATAACGTAGCCGTATCCTGTATTTATGCAATGGCTGGTTGTCTGCATGTGTTTCAATGTTTTTCAGGGTTTTAGTTGAGCATCTGGAGATTTTGGTTTGATGCACATCCCTGGCTGCTGCTTCAGATCTTTAGCCTAAACAAAAGTCACCAAGAATAAGTTCACTAAGCATGATTCCCATGCATTATTGTGCAGTTATAGTGTTGCATTCCATTCCAATTCCCTTGCATAATTGCAGCACTTTTCCTCTGAAGAATAATATATGGCTCTACACAAACACAACAAGATTCCTGCAATCCGCTGAGATGGGTTCAGGGCCGTACACAAACCTTTCATAGTTTCTCTGAAGAAGGCAACAGATGTGACTCTTTTGTTGATAATTCCTTCTCCTTGAATGCTCTAGAGAGAAAAAAACATTTTTTTCCTGGGCTTTTATGTGCTGCCTGAAATACTAATTTGGAAATTGGATCCAATTCAGGAGACAAGTTGACATGGATGGAGACGTGTAAATATAGGATACTGTTCATGTTTTTATCATTTAGGAAAACTACGCTAATCACATCAAAAACAAGGAACTATAGTTGCATCATGAACAGTCTTTACTTCACTGGGAGTAGCAACATGTGTATATATTATGAAAACAATAGCACCCTCGTCTTTTCGCTTTTGCTTATAAACCAAAATTTAAATTCTTAATTTTAAACTTAAAGTAGACTTAGGGATTTTTTAAATCATAGTTTATTTTTTAGACTTGGTTTAGATAGCTAAGAATACATATATAAAAAGATTTTTTTATAAATTATTTTTCATTTGCAAGTATATCGTTTGTCATTTTCTCTAAATAAGCTAAACGATCACCTCCATATGATTAAAACAATTTATTCAGTAAGCGTGTCTGCTTAAGCAAGTGTAAATTAAATAGGGACGATTCTGGTCGTAGATCACCAAATTAAATATTAAATGAAATTCCACGCACTGACTATGGGCCGATGTGGACAGACCAGTACTAAGAAAAAAAAAACCCAACACATAAACAAAGTCAAACAACAAGACTTGAATAATACCAAGTTGGCAAGTTAGCAACAACTACCTGGACACTACTAGTAACAGACAGGAAGCAACTCAAATTACTAGTAATTTACACAAAAGAGAAGCCTTTGAAGCTCCAAACCAAAAGGATCAGTAACTAATTACCAACCAATTAGCACCAGAGTCACTGAGCAAAAAAAGTAACTTGCCAGGTCAGCATCAACAGCTCTTTTTTACAGTTCAAGAGGGAGAGAGGCTTATATCAACCACCAGCAGCAGCAGCCAGCAAGAAGCCAAGAACCACCAAAGGAGAAGGAGAAGAAGACTGCTTTGCTCTTTCTCTTCCTCCTCCTCCTCTTCCCTTGTCTGCAATTGCAGCAGCGCAATCCATATCCAAACGCAGCAGCTGAAGCGGTTCAATCCGTATCCGCAGGGTGCAAGCAGAGGCGTATGCTGCTCCTGGAATCATTTCCTTCCTACTTTCTCTCTGTTTGGCTGGGCGCCGCTCTCTCTCTCTCTCTCTCTCTCCCCTGTCGCGGCGGCTGTTGTGTTTTGCCGGTTAGAGACCGACTGCCTCGGCGGCCGTGGCGTGTCCTGTCGCCGGCGGTGCCAAAATTTGATCTTGGCGAGGATTGGAAAGATTGGGTTTGTTGGTTGCCTGGTTGGGATTTTCGTGTTTATAGGAATCTGTGCGACGTATCAGCACAGTGGTTTTGGTTCCTGTAGGAGATTTCGAGTTCTGGTTTGAAGTCCCTGTGATGTGATTCTTGGCGGTTCGGAGATCCCTTTTTTTGGGTTTGTTGCAAGGCTTCGAAAAATTTCGCTATCAAAGCTGTGGAAGCGATTTTTTTTTCCAGTACAGAAGAACTGTTAGTAGTTAACTGTGGAGATTTTGTTGGTGCTTGTCTGATTAGTTAAAGCTCCAACCTTTATGTTGATGCAAGAATTGAAGGTGGAGGTGTTCTTGTGGATATTAGAGACCAGCCAATCGTGCTTGAATTGAATTTGCTGGAGGCTGAATGATGATTGGTAGGATAAATCTACATTTTGGTTGATGCAAAGACTGAAGTGGACGTGCTTGCTCCCTGCCTTCCTGGAGTGTGCTTGGTACTAGGATTTGAGGAGCTGTAGTTGAGGTGAAAAGAGATCAATGGCGTCGCTGTCAGAGAGCGAGGGGACAAATAGGGGGCGCATGTGGGAGCTAGATCAGAACCTTGATCAGCCCATGGATGAGGAGGCAAGCAGACTGAAGAATATGTACAGAGAAAAGGTCTGAGATTTCTCTTCTTGTTGTTCATATATATGAAATTTGATTAGTTTTGCAGAATTGAGGGCTTTCAGAATAGCTGCAGTAGATGTAAGATTGATGCCTGCATGTGACTAATTCATCTCATTGCCAGATTCACTACTCAGATGGATGGTACTGCATGAATAATGAACATATAGTTTGCCATTTGTAGGGCATGAAGAAACTGAATGCTTGCTTTTTATTGAAATAACTGGGTTAGTAATCAGAAACTTGTATTGGCTTTTTTCCCTTTTATGCAGAAGTTCTCTTCAGTTTTGCTACTGCGGCTTGCGTTTCAGAGCCTTGGAGTGGTCTTTGGTGACCTGGGTACATCACCGTTGTATGTGTTCTATAATGCCTTTCCTCATGGAGTCGACGATGACGAGGATGTTATTGGAGCTCTTTCCTTGATCATTTACACCCTTACCCTCATTCCTCTTCTGAAGTATGTTTTTGTTGTCTTGCGGGCAAATGACAATGGTCAAGGTGAGAATTTTGATCTTCCTGCAATCTAATTTGCAAAGTAGTAACATTCTAACCTGAACCATTTGAGTGTGCTCGATGTTGCAAAGAACTGTTGCTTGTGCAATTCTGCTTCTTCTTCACTTGATGCCTTTGTTTACATATTTTCAGAGAAGACCACTTACTGCTTTTTATTTCCTCACAGGTGGCACATTTGCTCTTTATTCCCTACTATGCCGTCATGCAAAGATTAGTACTATACCCAACCAACACAAGACTGATGAGGATCTAACAACATATAGTCGGCAAACATACGAGGAGAATTCAGTAGCAGCAAAAATAAAGAGATGGCTAGAAGCGCATGCATACAAAAGAAACTGTCTTCTTATTCTTGTTCTTATTGGTACTTGTACAGCTATTGGAGATGGAATCCTTACCCCTGCTATATCAGGTGCTCATTTCATTGTCTTTTTAATCAGTACTCAGCATCATATTCTTCTGAAAAAAAAAATCCAATGGATCCTGGAATCTGATTTATGATTTTTTTTTTCCAGTTCTTTCTGCATCAGGTGGAATAAAAGTTCAAAATCCGAATACGAGTACTGGTAATACTGTGTGCATTCTTGGATACTGCAATTTATTTTTTTATGTTCTTCATTAAAGGAATGAATTTAGTGCCATTTGTATCTGTTTTTTATGCATTATTATTGTCTGAAATGTGTGATCCTGCATGATCTTAACAAGGACTCTGAAATCCCAATCGAACAATCATTTATTTTTTTTTTTGCATTAAGTGATTATGTAAACTCGTTTGATCTTTGTTCTTTTTTTATTGGCAGATGTTGTTGTAATTGTTGCGGTGATCATCTTAATTGGATTATTCAGCATGCAACATTATGGTACAGACAAAGTTGGATGGCTCTTTGCACCTATAGTTCTCCTCTGGTTCATTCTTATTGGAAGTGTCGGAGCACTGAACATACACAAATATAATAGCTCTGTGTTAAAAGCATACAATCCAGTCTATATATACCGGTATTTCCAGCGACGAAATTCTGACAGCTGGGCCTCTCTTGGAGGAATCATGCTCAGCATCACAGGTGAGACCCTCTTTTCAGTAATAGAGTTTATCTCCATCAACTTATACGAAGCTCATTGTTATGCTACATTATGTTTTCCTCAGGAACTGAAGCACTATTTGCTGATCTATGCCATTTTCCTGTATTGGCCATTCAGGTAACATATTCTCAGCTAGGCATTTTCAGATCTCTATGCAACAGTGGGTTCACTAAAGTAAACATGTCTATTTGCAGATTGCTTTCACTTTAATTGTATTCCCGTGTCTTCTACTGGCATACACTGGGCAGGCTGCTTATATCATTTCCCACAAGGACCATGTCGCTGATGCTTTTTATCGTTCCATTCCAGGTTCTCTCAGCTCAACAGTTTTTCATCTCCCTTTTTGTAGAAAATCTCATCCATGCTTTCCACTTGTCTAGGTTGTCTTATGACAGAGATGCCAATGTGCCACCACATCATGTCTGCTAGGTGCACATTGGGATAGTGCACAGCCCAATATTGATAGCTTCTATTGCTTACGGCCCTATTTGTAATATGGTGCTCATATTGAGATGCTTAATGATTGCAGATTCCATATACTGGCCAGCATTTGTCATAGCAACTGCTGCAGCTATTGTTGCAAGTCAAGCCACCATATCTGCAACCTACTCGATAATAAAGCAAGCTCTTGCACTAGGCTGTTTTCCCCGTGTAAAGATAGTGCACACCTCAAAGAAATTCCTTGGGCAGATCTACATCCCTGACATCAATTGGGTCCTTCTAATTCTTTGCATTGCTGTTACAGCTGGATTCAAGAACCAAAGTCAGATAGGAAATGCATATGGTAAGCCTTTACCTTTCATATACAAAATTTTGAATCATTTGGCATGCCATGGAACTTCCATTTTAGCATCCTAGTGCAAAATTGATATGCAAAAGCATTTTAATACACAATGTGTTAAACAATAGAACTTTCATAAAGCCCTTTATATTTCATTTTGAATCTGGCCATGATCGGTGGCTACCTGGTGATGTAATTTGAAAAATGAATTTCATATTTCCATGGTGGTAAATATTTTGTAAAATTTGGATAAATACATAGGCTGTTCAAACACCAATTTATTTTTCTGAAATGAAAGGCCAATACCGATAATTTTCATGATATAATCTGCATTACATCATTAGGCAACTCTCAGTTTCCATTTTATGATGCATGAACAGGAACTGCGGTGGTTATAGTTATGCTAGTCACAACATTTCTCATGGTACCAATAATGCTGCTGGTGTGGAAGAGTCACTGGATTCTAGTTGTCACCTTTTTTGTGCTTTCTTTGATGGTGGAAATTCCATACTTCTCGGCCTGCTTATTAAAGATCGACCAAGGTGGTTGGGTCCCACTTGTCATTGCCACGGTCTTCTTCATCATCATGTATGTGTGGCATTTCTGCACAGTGAAGCGGTATGAATTTGAGATGCACAGCAAGGTCTCCATGGCCTGGATTCTTGGCCTCGGCCCCAGCCTTGGCTTGGTCAGGGTTCCAGGTATAGGCTTTGTGTACACTGAGCTGGCAAGCGGCGTCCCACATATCTTCTCGCACTTCATCACCAACCTCCCCGCAATACACTCGGTGGTCGTCTTCGTCTGCGTGAAGTATCTCCCGGTGTACACCGTCCCGATCGATGAGCGGTTCCTTGTGAGGAGGATTGGGCCGAAGAACTTCCACATATTCCGCTGCGTCGCGAGGTACGGGTACAAGGACCTCCACAAGAAAGATGAAGACTTTGAGAAGATGCTCTTCAACTGCATCTTGTCCTTCCTGAGGCTTGAGAGCATGATGGAGGGCTACTCTGATTCTGATGAGTTCAGTGTGCCTGAGCAGAGGACAGAGGGGTCCATCAGCAATGCATTCCTGATTGAGAAAACCAACAACAACAACACGATGTGCTCCAATGGTGAGCTGAGCTACTCATCACAGGATTCCATTGTGCCAGTGCAGTCACCTCTGATCAGGGAGAGCAGCCTGCTGAGATACTCGAGCCAGGCCAGCCACACTGTCAGTGATGAACTGGAGTTCCTGAACCGGTGCAGGGACGCCGGCGTCGTCCACATCCTCGGGAACACCATCGTCCTCGCGAGGAGAGATTCAGGGATCATCAAGAAGGTGGCCGTGAACTACATGTATGCCTTCATGAGGAAGATCTGCAGGGAGAACAGCGTGATCTTCAATGTTCCCCATGAGAGCTTGCTCAATGTTGGCCAGATATATTACATATGAATCCAGTTCTCCATTTGATTTTGTGTAGGAGCCACGTTTCCAAATAGAGCAGCTCAGTCAGTTGTACTCTTCTCCATGGAAGAAGGGCGTGAGGTAGTTGTACATTGGTTTTTTTTTTGTTTGTTTGTTTTCAGATAGTGAGAGAGTAGCAACTGTAAATTATTATTAATAAACGGTTATTGTCGATGGGGGTAATTAGTGATAGCTTCTCATGTTTTTGTTTGGGAGTACGGATCAAAAAGTTCAGGTTATATTCTTTTTTTTCACACTGAGTTCAACTAGGCTTGGCCCAACAAGCAGCTGCAATGTGCAGCGTCACAGATGGCAAAGAAAACTTAACCAATTACATCAACATCAAACGCTGCTTTGGCCGTGGCCTGGGTTATATATATGTTTAGCCTCCCATCGTTTTGCCTTTTTGAATCATGTTTATGGATAAAATTTTTATATACATACCCCTAACGGTTTAAAAGCAAAAGCCGTAAAATAAACCATGACGAGAAAACTGCAAGCGGCAGGCAGAGTAGGCTGGGCCGCCATTTGCATGGGCCGTGGCCCACAGGCTTCTTCAACAAAGGCCTCGAGAAGAGAAAGGAAGGTAAGCAGCAGCACTGCCGCATCGGAAGTTCCAAAGAATGTGGATTGAATCAACTCATCAATGGGGAGCCGCCGTCGATCTTCCTTCCCAGTGCCTACCCATTCATATGATTACCAGGGAGTAGCTAAATAATTCACGTATAGTTAGATTTAGTATGCAACTTTTTTTAGTATATAATTAATTAAATACTAACTATGAAAACTTACAAAAACTAATTTATGTCTAAAGCAAATTATATATACATTAAAAAAAATAAGTGTGTCTATGAAAACAGGGATCTAAAATTAGAAAAAAAGAGAAGAAAAAATGACTCGCTTCCTTCTCGCTCTGCAAAATTGCAACTAGTTGGGGGTTTGGAGTTTGGCAGCAGCAAGTAGACTAGTAGAGTACCAACAAGCAACAACGTGCGGTCCATCGCTTTCCACGTCGAACACGTGGCACAGGAAGAAGAAGAACAGGGTCCAGCACTCATCACTCCAGTGCTCTACTCTATGTTGATGTTCACATCTGAAAAAAAAAAACTCACTGACGATGATCATCGAGTCATCAACCTTATCGCTGTGCACGGCTACACAGAACTGGATTCCCCTTGTTCATCTCAGTGTGATTGCTCTCCTTTTTGATTGTTAGGACTTGTTTAGTTACCAAATTTTTTTTTTCAAAAACATCATATCGAATTTTTGGACACCTAAATAAAGCATTAAACATAGATGAACTAAAAAAACTAATTGTACAGTTATGGAAGAAATCTTAAGATGAATTTTTTGAGCCTAATTAACTCATGATTAGCCATAAGTGCTTCAGTAACCAACATATGCTAATGATGAATTAATTAGGCTCAAAAGATTCGTCTCGCGGTTTTTCGGCTAGCCGTGAAATTCGTTTTTTCATTCGTGTCCGAAAACCACTTCCGACATTCGATCAAATATTTGAGGTGATACTTCTCCCAAAAATTTTCTCAATCTAAACATCACCTTATTCACGCCTTCTCAGTAATCAGATCAGAGCATCTCATTCGTCTGGATTAGAGCTGTGCTTTGTCGATGTTTGCTTTGATATGCCTGCTTGTTTATTCTGGTTGTCTGTGTCTCTGCTGCCCATGACCTGCCTGTGAAACCTGCTTTCTTGCTTGCTCATGAAAGAACGCAGCTGTGATCTTTGTGAGGATTCAGACACGCCAATAATTGATGCCAAGAAGAGGAGGAGGATTGTGGTCTGAATTTTCCTGCAGAATCAAAGGCTATCTCATCCCGTACGACAAAGATTGATTGCAGCTGACCTGGAATTGGCAGGAAATATGGCGCCGTTCAGGGCTGCCATCGTTTTGCTTCCTAGAGGAATAACCAAAAACACGTTTTTACAAATAAAAAATTATTTGCAGGTAAAACTTTTATATACGTATCGATAGCGACTGAAAAGCGAAATGCGTAAAACAAACCATAATGAAAAAATCATAAAATCAAGTCCAAAATTAAGTTCTAAAATTTATATTTTGGCTTATAAGCAGTTACATCTGCGAAACGATAGAGCCCTAGATAGCAAAATTTTTTTGGGAAGAGGTCACATCGACCCGTACGGTTATAAAACAAATTTTAGATTTCGTCTGGAAGTCGTGAGACGGATTTTTTGAGTCTAATTAATCCGTCATTAGCACATATTGGTTACTGTAGCACTTATGACTAATCATATACTGATTATGTTCAAAAGATTTGTCTCGTGATTTTCTCCATAATTACGTAATTAATTTCAATGTTTATATATATTTAATGCTTCATTTAAGATGGTGTTTAGATTGAGAAATTTTTTGGAAAAGAAACGCCAAATGTTTAACCGGATGTCGAAAGGGGTTTTCGGACACGAATGAAAAAATGAATTTCACGGCTAGCCTAGAAACCGCGAGACAATCTTTTGAGCCTAATTAATCCGTCATTAGCACATGTTGGTTACTGTAGCACTTATGGCTAATCATGCACTAATTATGCATAAAAGATTTGTCTCAAGATTTCTTCCATAACTGTACAATTAGTATTTTTTCATCTATTTTTAATGTTTTATTTAGGTGTCCAAAAATTATATGTAATGTTTTTTTTAAAAAAATTTTGAACTAAACAAGGCCTATCTATGAAAGATTGGACGTGATTTTTAAAAAAAGTTTTGGGAACTTAAACATGGCCATAAAAAGTGGAGTGTGAGAGTGAATGCTAGTCCTACTACAGTACCAGCAGTGATGCAACAAAGCTGCCACTAGCAGCAAGCACGTTGACTAAGGTGGTGTTTTGGCGAAAATATCACATCAAACGTTTGACCGAATGTCGGAAGGGGTTTTTGGACACAAATGAAAAAACAAATTTCACAGCTAGCCTGGAAACCGCGAGACGACTCTTTTGAGTCTAATTAATCCGTTATTAACACATGTTGGTTACTGTAGCACTTATGACTAATCATAGACTAATTAGGCTCAAAAGATTCGTCTCAAGATTTTTTCCATAACTGTGTAATTAGTTTTTTGGTTCATCTATGCTTAATGCTTTATTTAGATGGCTAAAATTTTGATACGATGTTTTTGGAAAAAAATTTTGGGACTAAACAAGGCCAAAAGAATCCCTTTGAAATCACCAAAAGAAAACAATAAAAGAGCCGCTTGATTTGACACTCAAAAAGACTTTTTATCTTGCACAAATATCGGATTATTTGCCGGGCAGTATTAAAAATTCACCACCAACTCAGCAACTCTGTACTAGTGTACTGTACTTAGGTGGTGTTTATATTGAAAAAAATTTTGGAAGAAATATCACGTCAAATGTTTTGTCGGATGTCGGAAGGGGTTTCGGACACGAACGAAAAAACGAATTTCACGGCTAGCCTAGAAACCGCGAGACGAATTTTTTGAGCCTAATTAATCCGTCATTAGCATATGTTGGTTACTGTAGCACTTATGACTAATCATGGGCTAATTAGGCTCAAAAGATTCGTTTCGAGATTTTTCCATAAATGTGTAATTAGTTTTTCGGTTCATCTATGTTTAATGTTTTATTTAGATATCCAAAAATTCGATGTGATGTTTTTAGAAAAATATTTTGGGAACTAAACAAGCCCTTACAAGTCTTGCAATCCGACGAGCTAAAAGCAAAAGGAGAAAGAAAAACAATCACAGATTCAGAGAGGGGGAGAGAGAAGCAGAATTGAGAGAAAAAAAAGCAGAAGGGGAGCCTCTGCAGTAGCTGCTGCGACTGTCGCGGCCATGGCGTCCACCATTCATCAAGGCTCTTGCCAATCGGAAGGGCGAGAGGAAAATTTATTACTCCTGCAAGGACACCGGTCACAGTCCACGCATGAGTAGAGAGGAGTGGCCGCATCACGTTCGCGGGAGGAGCAAACAGAGGAGGAGACGCAACGAGACAAGCAAAGAAAGAGATAGAGATGGGGAGAGAGAGAGAGAAAAGCTTTCTCTCTCTTTCCTTGCTCCCTCTCCCTAGTGCGTGGAGTAGTATAGTAGAGCAGTAGAGCCACTGAACCACCTCGCTGCCTTCTTGCTGCTGCTGCTGCTGCTGTTCTTCGCGAGCCTCCTCGATCTGCTTGTTCCTCCCTCCCGGTTCCATGGACGCAGCGGCCGGGCCTTAGCGCCGGCGGTGGTGAGTTCTTTGCCTCCTCCGATTCTTGATCCGGTTTTTACTTGCTCCTGAGCTGCAAGTCAGTTTGAGTTGATTAGTGGGAAGTAGTAGTTGTGTTAAGCTGAAAACTTCTACTGTTAGAAGGGAGGTTCTTTGGGTTTCGTGGAGGTTAGCGTCTGGGTTTGTTAGTAAGAGCATGGGATTGTTTGGGTGGTGAGGTTATATGGTGCTTGGCTGCTTGCTTTTGGATCTAGAGTGTGATGCTGTGCAAAGTTAGTATTTTTATGACTGCATATGCGGTTGGGTTTAGTGAAATTGAGCAAGTTATTAGCTGAGGAGTCAAGATTATAGTTTGCTTTGCTGCACGCACTCCACGCTTGATGCTTATGTGATGTTTCACTCTTAGAAGGTTGAACGGATGAGGAAATTACCAAAAAATTCCCTGTGAAAATTGAGGACTTAGATATTTCCAAAACAACTTTCTAGGTGGTGTTAAATGTGTTTTTTTTGAGCGATTAGCTCCTTCCATGATTTTTTTTTTCTAAAAAAGAACTGCTTCCATGAAACTCGCTAGCTCACCTCAACTCAAACATGGGATTTCCTTTTGTTTCCAGACTCAAAACATGGGAATAATTAATCAAGTCTAAGTTTTCGTTTGTTAAAAAACATTTTTTGCATCTTACTAGCTAAATTGAGGCTGGATAAGTTTCCCTGGATTATTTTGAGCCCACTTGTTTGTTTGAACCATGATGTAGATGTTCTTCTGTGATGATTTTTTTTAGGTAGTACACCAGCAACCTTGTGTCTCTGGGTTTCTTTGCAAAAGACTCGAGGTATTCCAATAAAAATATTACATAAAGATGCTTGGTTGCTTCCACTTTTCCTGCAATAAACTCCATCTTTTCTTATAGTGGAAGAAACTTCACAAAACCACATATTTATTGTCAGTTACAAACTCACAACAATATAAGTACTTTATACATAATACCTGCATGGCTAAGGAAGTTTCATGCAAACAGGATTTTGTGGATTTCATTATCAGAACGGGAAATAAACTATGGATTCCAACGAGGACTCCCATCGTGTAACACGAAGTGGGATTGTTAGGGCAACACCTGCTGTCTCGGTATGGAAGATTTTGACAATTTTGTTTAAATTTATTTGCTTTTAGTTCGTTTCTGTAATATTTATATTTGACAACTTCCTTTACTTCCTACTGCTTTCTTCTTAGATCGATGGTAAGGTTGAACCTGCTGGAGAGGGATTACCTCCTGGGTGGTTGAAAGCATACAGACCTCGGAAGAGCCAATCGGGGTCTAAAATCAAGGGTGATACAGTTAAGTGTAGTTCCTTTTGATTAAGTCATGCAAAATGCAAACTTGATACGTTTCCTCGACTTTATGTTTTCAAAATTAGTCGTGCACATTTATGGTGTCCTTCTGAACTCTGATGCCTCTTCCACAAACAGACCAAGGATGGTCCCTGAAAGAGCTAGTGGTTGCTAATGATTTGGTGCAAAGCAAACTCTTGGCTTCTCATTTTCATTAGAATTTGTGCAGTTCATTTAGTGGACTCTAGACCACCTACCTTCCTTTCCCCGAAAGAAATTTATCAAATATTCTTTCCAAGAAGCAATTTATCAAATAATCCAATGATATATAGATTACATTGCTGTTTGCCAGTTGTCAACATCGGCAATATGATGGAGCTTGGTTAAAGAACGGCTATTCTGCAATACAACTCTAATATCAGGACACGCTCTAGTGAATTCCTGTGAAACCAAAGACTTGTCTATAACCCTTTTCAGTGAATTAGACATAGCAGTATTTTCTGTGATTCCCCTTCTGCCTTATGTTTAGTTAACAACTGCCTTACAAAACAGTGTTATGGAGAAATTAATTGTTAATGCAAACGTTCTATAAACCAAAGATCATTTGCTAAATTTTTGCATAAACAAGGAGAAATTTTTGCATAAACGTTCCTCTTGTTTATGCAAAAATTTAGCAAACGCTCTAGTAGCATGGTGGTTAGGCATCCAGATCCTGTGTCACGCCAAAAAAAAAAGGTTGGCCTTGCTGAGTAAAAGTTTCAGAGAGTTACATGCGATTCCGTCCTGGGCAGAATTCGGCACCTTTCTCAACTTATGGTGGCAATGCTCTGGAGGTGTCTCTCCCCTTAGAGTCGATTTTTTAATGCCAATATTTAACGACCGGAACATGAAGAGTTTGTGCATGTTAATGGTCAATTTACAGTTTACCATGTTTCGTTGCAAAAAAAGAGCTCATTTTATCACGGGATGAATATGAACAATGAGGGCTACTAACTTCACACAGAAGTAGAATTGTTTTACATTGGTCTCTACTGTTACTCTGTTAGTAGAAATCAATCTAGACTGTTCATCTTTTCTAGTTCAATGCATATATATTTGTACTAGTACCACATCAACTACTGATAGTAGAATATTTTTTTTCTATAAAAGCTTTTATGTGTTCTTTTTTAAAAAATGAATTTTGTGTTTTAATTAGTTGTTAGTAAATGTATTCCGTTGACAAAAAAATATTATAGCTTTTGTTGACTTGTTTTCTTACTATATCTTTTAAGCTCTTGTTTTTTTTTTATCTCAATCATGAGATTTGGAGTGTATGCACTCATGTAACCTTTGGCTGTGTATATCCACAAGTGGATATAGATGCTGGATTTCTATCCATTATCTAAAAAAAAACTTTTAAGCTCTTGTTCTTATGCCATTACCTATATTTGCTTGACATCATTTTGTTTACTACTTTATTTTATGTTTAACTTTTTGTTCTGTAGTTTTAACTGATACATTCATCTGATCACTGCAGTTCTATATTGATCCAACAAATATGTATGAATTTCGTTCTTTAAAGGATGTTCACCGATATCTTGAATCTGGAGATGTTAGTAATTGTGTAATGATTCCAAATAAGAAGATCAAAGATCTGCACACTGCAAGAAACCAATCTCATCATGTATGCTCCTTTTCTATTCTATTGGTATTTCTAATCTGTGACATGCCTATATATTTCCACAAAATCTTGTGCTCTATACTTTTAAAGAGATACGGTTGGAAAGATGCAAAGTAGCAAGAAATTTCAGTAGTTCAAAGTTTCGTTTATGGATCTAAATACGAACAGTGCTGTTCTTCATAAATAATGTAAATAACTATATCTGACAAACTCTTCAGTCAAGTGCTCTTGAGTGAAAATTGATGTATCACATATACATAGAATAATGCTAAATCAATGCCCTCTGATCTCTGCCCTATTAGTGTATTTGTACATCAGTGAATTGGATGAGGGGTTTTCTTGTTACATTTGTTTTCCCCCTTTTTCCTTATTTGGCTGTCACTGTCCCATCTTATAACCATTGTTTCATTGAATTCAGACACAGAGACCATCTGATCAAAGCCAACTGGATGTTGGTAAGGGGTCTGCTCAATCTAATTTACCAATAACAGGAGATGAAAATACTCACAGTGATGCTCTGGTAAATGCAAATGGTTCAGATAATTCTGAAGATATGTCATCGTCAGAGCCCAGGGGTGTGTCCAAAGGGAAACTTACAGGGTTGAAGCTTCAGAAGGAAAGGGTTCCAAATCAACCCGTAGAGCATGAATCTTCTACGAGAGAAGAAGCAGATATGGAGCAGAAGCCCAAGGAAAAGAAACAAAAAACTAAACCTGTCAAACAGATTGCTACACCTCTTCGTGCGTCACCTCGTTTAGCTGCTTTGAAGATTAACCAAGAAGCAAATAATGTGCCCAAAGATGAACCTCCCAGCATGCATGCAGACACTGCTAATCAGCTACAACCAAAGTGCTCCGAAAGACAGAAAGCAAAGGCTAATTCCTCTGTACTTCCTGAGAAGAAAGATGCATCACATACTTCAAATGCTTCTGGAAATGTGAAAAACAAGTATCCTTCGGCTACCGAGCAAATACAAGGATCATCTGTTTATCCACAACAGGTTGGAACAGCTGATGCTATGCCTGGGTCTGCTATTTCATCATTGTTGAGGAGTATCTGGTCAGATCCATGCCTTAAGTTTGCATTCAAGACTCTTACAGGTGACATCCCTGTTCTAGACTTCATCCCATCACAGGACTTGAACAAAGGATCGACACCCAATTGTTCCTCGTCTGCTTATGATGTTAGTAGGAACCATGCGCAAGTCGATCATGTCGGCCGGCCAATGCCAAGGCCATCAGATAAGTTCTACAGCAGTGGCTGGTTTCCTCCCCAGTGAGTTCCTCAACTGCCAAAGCAAATCAGAAGAAAGGCAAAGACTCCAGTCACAGCCTCGTAGGCTTCTTAGCACTCCTCGTTAGGTACCTTGACAAGGATGCATTTTGCAGGAAAGACTGTATCTTGTTGCAACTGCTGTAGATGATTCGTCACTAATAAGTAATAACCTAATAACATACCCATCGTATGCTAAACTCGACAATATTTTCTGTCGTCTGAATTTGTGTAGTAACCTGACTAATAATTCCTTTGTATCATTAGTGCAGACTAGAGATGCTGACAGTACTCAGATAGCCGAGCCAATTGTCATGCCAGGTTTCTGCTCTGTCAACAAAAGCCCCTTTCTGCGTATTACTACCTGTAATAACTTAGACATTTGTTATGGCAATGTGCATTGGACTAAGTTCTACTACCTAAACTGTGTTTCTGGTTAACCTGCCCTGGATTTCTTGTTCTATGGAGTAGCAAATGCTGTTACCGGGCATCCACTGCATCGATTCTTGGGGCTCCTCTGCAACACATGAATTTTACAGTGTTTTCACATGAACTAGTTCAATTTCTGAAAAAATTCCATGTTTCAAGAAGGCCTTCAAGTGCTCAAAATGTGGCTGGCATATTTTTGTATGTTCTGTTTTTGGCTCTCCATGCTGTGGTTGGGCACTAATTGTTGATGCCAACACCAGTTGTTGGGAGATGCATTGGATGCCATGGAAGTACAGATCATTGGTCTTATCTATGCTTTCTGGAGTTGTGGTCCTTGACAACCATGCTCAGAACAATGATCAGACAGGAAAAGGATTTGCTGTTCTGAGAGGGTCCACTCCCTAAACTGTAAGACTGCAAGTCAAAATTTCCTTGCAAAAAAAAATGATGTACTTAGCACTTTGTTAGGCTTTATTAGTGGTTGAAACCTTTGGAGATCATCTTGTAATGACCCTTGTGGCCCTAGATTTTATCATATTTACAAGTAGTGCCTTTAACTACATGAAAGTTCATAGCTAATGCAAGCAGCTGACAAAGGCCTTACCTCCAAATGGAGCATATAGATAGAAATTACTCTATTATTGCTAGTCTACTCCCTGAAGTTGCAGCTTCCATAATAGGCTAAAGATTCTTCTTGATACTATATATGATCCCAATATCCCATACTATCTCATGATAAGATGCAACTTTTAACAGAATAATGCCCTAATCCACATCTTTAAGCTACCTAGTTCTCTTTCTTAAGCTCACCAGCAAGCATATTCTCTGGACAAGTCTAATATAAACTTTTTGCTACTAGCAACTAGGCATTATTTGTTACTCTCTAGTTCAGATGTCATTTTTTTTAATGGTACATTTCTTCTTTGTTCTCTTTGTACATAATGTAGTAGCTATACAGTGTTTCTACGGCTTTCTGGTACACCGACAACGAAGTTTTCTTGACTTCGTTAGAGTAGAAAATTTTCTTGCCTTGGGACACTGCTGTTCTACAGTGCAGAATAGGCCTCAATTCACAACAGGCAGCCAGACAAGACAATGTACTGATCAACAGTAGCAAAGATCCAAAAAAAGCGGATGTTGACTCCTGTGATCCTGTCCAAAGTGGCGAAAAAGTTGTGTAGCATTAAAATTAAACCTAAGATTTCAACAAAATTCTGCAAGTTTGACCAACATTTACCTGCAGCTTATTATCTTAAGGTTCAGACAAAAAAAATCGTTTTTCAAAATATAAAAGAGAGAGAGAGAGATAGAGAGAAAGTTCAGACAAAAATTCAGTCTTGAAAAGGCTCCAAACGATATTATTCATGCCCATCACTCCATCTGAACATTATTCTCCCAATTTGGTCCTAGAAATACCTAAGCTCCAAAGAATATTTGGTGCTAGTTAATTAAAAAATGTCATCTAGTTCAGAGGTCAGGTTTGTTGCAACCATATGTTTAGCTTGCATGACAGTGACTTCAGACCTATGAGTGCAGTGTGGATGAGTCACTACAGCACCACTAGCTTACACTACGATGCAAACCTAAGCCAAAAGCTGGCCATCCATCCATAACACCAAAAGAAAACAACACACCAATGCATTGCTCTTTAAATTAATTAGCTCTGATTATGCCGACTAATTCGGTGTTTTGTGGCTCATGATTAACGAGATGATAGAGGTTGGAGACCGACTGGAAAGCTTCTTTGGAATTGTTTTCTTTTTCTCAGAAAATAGTGATTTGGCGACAGACATGTGTTTAAACCTCACTAATGAAAAACAGTTGAGCTATATTAATGTACTTGAGAAGTTACCATTTTTTTATCAGAAAATAGTGATTTGGCGACAGACATGTGTTTAAACCTCACTAATGAAAAACAGTTGAGCTATATTAATGTACTTGAGAAGTTACCATTTTTTTATGTAAATTTTGATACCTCTCGATACCTTAGATACTAGAAGACACCAAATTTTACACTAAAATTTTAGTATATCTCAATATCTACTCAAGGACTTGACCGTAAAATTGCTCCAAACAGTTTAGTTTCCGCTAGCATAGAGAAAATTCCAGCGTTCCAAACAGGATATTTTTTTTCCCGCGTTGTCTCTTTTAAGATAATAATGAATAAACCGGTCACTGCATCTAAGATGCACAAAGCCAGAACCAATTATTACAATAGTTCCAAAGTGTTTTTAAAAAGATAAATCTAACGGCATTTATGATTTTGTAACTCATGGCCATTCGTCATGTGATCTCTGTAATGATTGGCTATAGCTTCTCCAAAGCAAATACCACATAAATTTCATCCACCTCCATCATTTCGTTTATACTTATAAGTCAAAAATTAAATTTTTAATCTTAAATTTAAAGTTAATTGTGAGGTTTTCACCTAAGTTTATTTCAGCCTTGGCTTTTATATCGCTAAGAATATGTTTATAAAAATTTTCTTCACATACTATTTTTCATTCGCAAATATCTCAATCACCATTGTCTTGGAGTGAAAAAAAAAGTATGATTGCAGAGTTGCAATGGATCAAGCTTTGCTTCCTTTTTTCTTCCAAGAGATTATTGTTCCAGAGACTTCTGTGCATGTATGCTTGCGTGCCTGCAGAGCAAACGTGTGAAAGCCCCAATTAGGAGTACAGCTTTTCCTTTTTCCAGCCTGACCAGTGTCGGCTGATCTGCCCCAATCTGCAGCTGCAAGAACTAGTTGCAGTAGTGTGTATAGCCAATTAGCCATGCAGATGCATGGATGGTTTGGTTGTTGGTGGTGGTGCCTTCTACTGCCGGTGTGAGGTTTGCATCTGCCATCCGGTGACAGAAAACTCCTTTCCATCAGCAAATTCAGCAATGTCCAGTCCAGTTTGATTCATCTTCTTCTGCTCAAGCGACATATCACCAAACTATTGGTTGATGATGGTGTGGTGGTTGGTGTGCACACCTGATCTTCACAAGCCTGTTTCTTGCAGCAATGCATCCAACTAACAACATAGACAGGCAGTGTGTCTGCATTCTTTATGTGCGTCTGTTCATGTTTTCACATCAAGAATTTCAGGATTGGTGGTTTTCGTCTTGAGTGAGAGGCAAGCAAGTCTGGATGGAATGCACAGCATTTGCAGTGACAAAAGCTGGAGGCTGTAAAAGCTTACTGCTTGGCTACTTGTATCAACCAGTAGGAAGAAAAAGATTAAAAGCAGCTTTCATTTGGGGGTAGAGGAAGAACCAGACTTGGAATGCAAGCCTTTCATCCAGCATATATGCAGTGTAGATTGGGTGTCGGTGATCGATCGGCTTGCTTCCTGCATGATCTGCCGACTGAGGCCTTGCTCAGGTCCTAATTTTTTTTCAAAAACATCACATCGAATTTTTGTACATCTAAATAAAGCATTAAATATGGATGAAATCTTAAGACGAGTCTTTTGAGCCTAATTAGTCCATGATTAGCAGTTCATGGGACCTGTGGTTAGATTTTAATTTCTCCGTTCCAAACTAAATTCATTTTCAGTTTTTGGATTGTCTTATTTAAAATTTTCTATGATTAATATTTTTATTATTATTAGATGATAAAACATGAATATTATTTTACAGATGATTCATTTTTAAAGTTTTTTTTAAAATATGACAGATGTACATACGAGTAACACAGAAACCAATAATAAAGTTTTTTAAGGATAAATATAGTACAGGAGATCATGAATGCCACATTGATTTGATCAGAAACTGGGAGAGGTAGGTCTAGCCATGAAGAGAGTGCACAGTACAGTGACATGCACACCTGTGATCGTACCATCCGTGCATTTGTGCTGCACTGCTGCTCGCTGCTCGCTTTCAAAGCTTGGACAATCTGTGTGTGTGTCACTGCCATGTGGGCCCGATGCCGGGTTCTGGTGGGCCCCACGTGTGAGCTCTGAGGCTATGTATTAATACATGTGTGCTTACGTGCCTAAACAAGGAGTGTTATTTAATAACGAAATGGATAAACAGATAATAATATGCTTTCCTCTTTGCCGTCGTTGCTGCAGGGGCTCACGAGGTGTGTGTTGTCACTGTTTCGATGCGTCGTGCCTCATGAACCCGTATGGCCGACACTGGTATTTAACCCCCTTTTGCTGTACTCCTGCCATCTGCATTAAGCCATTTTAATGAGCAGGCTACTGAATACTCCTCGCTCCGTCCCAAAATAAACCAATTTTTCACATTTTACCTATAATAATTAACTCAATGTTTTACTTAATTTTTTTTATGATTAATATTTTTGTTTTTATCAGATGATAAATTATGAATAGTATTTTACATGTGACTAATTTGTTTTAATTTCTTTTTTTTTCAAATAAGACAGATAATCAAACGCTAGACATGAAAACCAAAAATTTGCTTTTTCTGTTTCTGGTACAGAGGGAGTACCTTCCTATTTTAATAGGTGACATCATTAATTTTATAATATAATGTTTGACCATTTGTTTTACGTAGAAATCATACGTAATTATTATTTATTTTATTGTAATCGAATTTATTATCAAATGTATGTTAATTACTTAAATTTTAATATATCTGTACATATTTTATAAATAATATGAATAGTCAAATATATGATAAAAGCCAGTAATGTCATCTAATAAAATACAACGAGAGTAGCTAGATGCACACGACTACAACTCTACAAAAAATTAGACACATTGTTAATAAATGTCATAGGTCAATGTATATGAGAGAGAAGTATGATTAAAAATATATTAATACGATCTTTTACTTGTTTACTGTGTAAACCGTCAACTGCTTTCTGCTCATCTACGTAATTAGTTTTAGATAATGTGACATATAGTAATTGGTTATACTATTAAATTTGCTCTTAAAAAACCCATGCTTTGATGTCTTTCACGATGACCCTGCTTTCTTCCGATCATGAATTTTGGATTTTCGTGCACACTTTTAATTTCTAGCTTCTAAACAAGAGTGTTTTATAAAAAAAAATCGTGTTTGTCATTTTCCAAGCAAAACCTTAGGCTCCCTCCGTTACATAACAAGTGTATTTTTACACTGGTTATGTTTAACATGTCTTTTTTTAAAAAAAATATGATTAATATTTTTATCGTTATTAGATGATAAAATATAAACAATTAACTATTTTTATTTTTTTATAAAATTTTTAAATAAGACGGATGATCAAATATTGGATATGAAAATTCTATAAGTACGGTAGCAGTGAACAATTTATTCGTTTACATTCTTGCATAACTACCAATCCACGACGAAATCAGATAAGATAATCTAGAAAATCTCGTACGAAAACACCACCCCAACTGATAAAGAGACAGGAGCCAAAAGCCATTAGCTGGGGGCATTTGCACGCAAGAGAGAGCAATCAGGCGGCCGTGGTTATATAAAGCGCGCGCACACGCACACGCCGGCGGCGATCCAACGAGGGAAGAAGAAACAATCAATCCGCCCCGTCCGTGCCATTGGCGCAATCACAGATCTCTCCTGCTGCTGCTGCTGCGGCATCGTCTCGAAGAGCAGCCATTTTCTTGGGGATGAAGGAGATAGTGGTTGGGTCGGTGGCGCCGGCGCCGGCGGGCAGGTGGGGGTCGGCGCCGCCGCAGGCGTTGCTGGAGAGGATGAAGGACTACGGGCAGGAGGGCGCCTTCGCGCTCTGGGACGAGCTCTCGCCCGAGGACCGGGAGCTGCTCGTCCGTGACATCGAGGTGAGCCCCCCTCCCCAGTGCAATGCGCTGCGCCATCCGCAGGAAGAGATGCTTGAAATTTAGCGTCAAAAATGTTTGCTTTGTTGCGTTTGGAATTGTTTTTCGAGTAGTTGGAAGTTTCGCGTTGTGTTTTTGTTTGCCAAGGACGAACTCTGCATAAAGGTTTGTTCTTTTTTGTTTTTGTTTTTTGCTGTTGTCCTGACTGAATTCTTCGTGTGGTTTGGTCCAAGTTAAGATTCTGCAAAAGGAGTTTGTTTATCACCTGAGAAGTTTTGCTAAGATTTGTGGGGGAAAAGAATTTAACAGTTTACATCAGAGTTCTGTGGCCAGTGTTCAGTGTACACCAATGATTTGTCTGTTCTCCATGGCTCTTAATCTCTACTGTTTAGTGTTCACCATGTATTTTTGTCGTTGTTGTTTGAGCTTACCATTTCGAGAGTGACTCATGGAGCTTACATATCCTTCATTTTCTTCAGAGCCTGGATCTTTCAAGGATTGATCGGATCATCCGGCGCTCCCTGGGATCACAAGGTGAGAAAGAGGTCTCTTGTGTGAAGGAAAAGAACATTTATACTTCCAATGCAGAACATTACGCTATCTGTATTTTGTATCATCACACTTTGTTTTATGGTGTGATTGTGCTCCTTCACAAGTGCAGGCTTCACTCTGCCCGCCGTTGAGCCGGTGCCGGAGTCCAGTGTGTCCAAGGTGGAGGAGAGGTCTCAGGAGGACAAAGAACGGTGGTGGAAGAAGGGGCTGAAGGCCATCTCGGAGGGGAAGCTAGCCGTTGTTCTTTTAGCTGGTGGTCAGGTGCTCTGATCTGATTGGAAAGATTACCCTCAGTTTGCTGTCTGAATTTGTCATTTCTGTAGTGTGTGCTGCCTTCGGGAAGCAGCCTACTTATGGTTTGCTTTCATGTGTGTTCAGGGAACTCGTCTTGGTAGCTCTGATCCTAAAGGGTGCTTCAGTAAGTTGATTCGCCTAAATCATTGCATATCATTTTGACTGCTTATGTGTAGCTGTTGTTTTGTTATTTTTTTCAGCCAAATAAAAAAGTAAGGTGTCTTGAATTGTTTCTGTTTTACATAATCTTTATTATTCATAGTGCTATATAACAGATTATCTACTGTAAAGGGCCGTGCTAATAATTATAATGAAAAATCTATTTACATCATTTTTTATGTTACCCCATTTAATCAAAGTATAAAAGGTGTATTGTAGTTCTATATCTTTGTGCATCCATATTAGTGTGGACTTGCTCAGTTGTTCTTTTCGAATAATGCCTGGTCCATTTCAGTCTATATAGACATCATAGCTGTTTTTCACCCTCATTTCTTCCGTTCAGGTATTGGGCTTCCATCTGGAAAGTCGCTTTTCCAACTCCAAGCTGAACGGATTTTATGTGTTCAAAAACTTGCTGCTCAGTCCAGTGATAGTAATGTCCTTTAATCACAAGTATCACCTTTTTTTAGTTCTTTGATTCACATATTCACCCTGAAATTTGAAATAACTTGTAGGTCCAAATAACATTGTACCCATCCATTGGTATATAATGACTAGTCCCTTCACTGATGGCATCACTCGCAAATTCTTCGAAAGCCGTAAATATTTTGGCTTAGAGGCGGACCAAGTAAGATCAAGTACTTTTTCTTCATTTGTGTTAATTATTGGATGGAATTTCAACAAAATATCCAGGATCCACCCCCCAACCCCCCCAACAAAAAAAAATCTCTAGTAAGAGTTCTCTTTAATAGGTAGGCTTAAATGGTTGAACATTTTCTTTGTAGGTGACATTTTTCCAACAAGGCACCCTTCCATGTGTTTCTGCTGATGGCAGATTTATTATGGACACACCATACAAGGTACCATATTCTATTACTTTTATAATATAGTACTGTCATTTGTTAAAATTTGTTTTCGTTCTACGGTGTGAAATCTCATGGTTCCAGTGCAGATGTTATACCTACAAATATTGTTTTAATGCTGTGTGTCTTCAAACGTTGAATGATGGCATTCTTTTCTTACATGTTCTATTCAAAACCAGGTAGCGAAGGCTCCTGATGGCAATGGTGGAGTCTATGCTGGTAATCCCCATGAAGATGTAACTAATATTTGTATTTCTCATTCTAATGCTGCATAATCATTTCTGATGTCTAGTTTTTACTGCAACATCCCACAGCTCTGAAGTCCAAAAGGTTGCTGGAAGACATGTCTGCACGGGGTGTAAAGTATGTAGATTGCTATGGAGTTGACAATGCATTGGTGAGGCCATGCGTTTTCCCGTAGGATAATCCATGCAACATTCTGCATTTCTCCCCTCCTCGTCTGCTCATCAATGCCATGTATTCAGGTCCGCGTTGCGGATCCAACATTCGTAGGGTACTTCATAGACAAAGCTGTATATTCTGCTGCAAAGGTTGTCAGGAAGGTACAGTCAAATATTTCTCATGCTTCATTGATCGGTGATTTTACCATTAACCCAAACTCTACACCTATTGATTGTCAAATTATATGCTGAACAGGCTTACCCTCAAGAGAATGTTGGAGTATTTGTTCGACGAGGACGTGGTGGACCTCTCTCTGTGGTTGAGTACAGTGAAATGGATGCGGCTATGACAACTGAAATTAATCAGTCAACAGGACGCCTTCGTTATTGTTGGAGCAATGTATGTCCTATCCTTTTGTTTCTCAACCCCTCCTGGTTGCACTTTCTCTTGAAGCGGATAGCAACCGCATGTTCTTCTCTCACTGCAGATTTGCTTGCATATGTTCACTTTGGATTTTCTGAATCAAGTAGCAAACAGCCTTGAGAAGGACAGCATGTGAGTGTTTCTGTAACTGCTTTTAAGTCTGAAGTAGTACAAATTCATTATGTTTACCTTCTTTGCAAATTACCGTAGTTATCTCTATTCTGAGTATGTCCCTCTTACTCTTCCTAAGAAAATGAGAGCTATGTTTAAAACTACAAGCTCCATCATTCATTCTATTGTATTGTAGCACCTGAAATTTACAAAACTCTGTGCCCAGTTATCATCTTGCTGAGAAGAAGATCCCTTCCATCCATGGGTACACAATGGGCCTGAAGCTAGAACAGTTTATATTCGATGCATTCACTTACTCCCCATCCACAGCACTTTTTGAGGTTCAACTTCTCAGTCACTTGTGCCCTTATAACATTTTAGATATCATATTATGTCTTTCTATTACGATCCGGAGAAACTCATTGGTACATATCTGCACATTCAGGTTTTGCGGGAAGAGGAATTTGCACCCGTAAAGAATGCGAATGGTGCAAATTATGATACCCCTGATAGCGCAAAACTGATGCTGCTTCGTCTCCATAGTAGATGGGTAGTCGCTGCTGGTGGCTTCTTAACCCATTCTGTGCCCTTGTATATGACTGGTAATTTTCTCCTGCCCAAAACATTCAGAAACTTGTCAAGAACATAACATAATATGAAAAATGGACTATCTCTTATGCTAACTGTCCAAATTCCAATATTAATGTCCTCATTGTGGTTGTGCTTGTAGGTGTGGAAGTTTCTCCACTCAGCTCCTATGCTGGAGAAAACTTGGAAGCCATCTGCCGTGGGAGGACATTCCATGCACCAAGTGAGATTTCCTTCTAGCTGCAGTAAACTGTGGAACAAACAGCTTCAGCCTTCAGATGGATGGAGAAGTGCCAGACAAGGATGACAGGATTTCATCTCAAACGCACACACACACACACATAAAAAGGAAGAAGGATTGCAGGATTTTGATTTTCCCTATGGCATGAGATGAATGATGTACAGTTCAGTGAGCTCTTCAGATATCTCATCGGAGTTTCAGATATTGGCCAGATTGTTTTGTGCTCTGTAAGTACTGTAATGTAGCACCAAAATTCTAAAGCCATCTTGATTTTTCACCCCCCATCTGTGTGGCATTGCCATTTTGATTTCTCCTGTGTTGCTCCCCTGTAACTTAGATGCTTAAAATGTTTTTACAAAACAATAGATCTTTGGGAATGCACATGGCTTCAGAGAACATGCATCTGCAAAGCATTATGCTATTCTCTGATATTCTGAATTTTGCCAGTACCGTGACGCATCTCTGAAATTGTAAAACCATTGATCATGCCGTTCGTCGAGGAGATCTCCTTCCCCGGCCTTGGCATTTTTGAGACTTGTTCTTTTCCAAAAAATATATATATATATATTTGGAACGCTCGTCAGCGCGTTCGCAACCGCTAATATGAGCTGATTTTTTTTCTTTAAACGGTGTGTTTTTTTGTAAAAATAATATATCAAACTTGTTTTAAAAAATAGATTAATCTATTTTTAAAATTTAATAGTTTTTCTCATTTTGCATGCGCTAATTTGTCTAATGCTCTTGTGAACGTTCCCCATGACTTAAGAGAGCATGTACGTTTTACTTATTAGCTAAAATTAAAATTTTACCTTAAAATTAGAGTTAATTTGTGTTTTTTTATTATAGTTTATTTTTAGTCTTGGCTTTTAGATCACCCAGAAAACATATATAAAAATTTTATTTATAAATTATTTTTATATGTAAATATGTTATTTGACTTTTTTTTTCTAATCAACCTCCCTAATCTTTTGAGAACCAGCGGGCTACCATTGTGGACTTGTGGTGAAGCCTTTGATCAGGGCAGGCTTGGCATGTTTACGATGTGGTGAAGCCTTTAGTCAGGCCAGGCTTGGCATGTTTACAAAACTGGCAAATAATGGAGCTAGCCGTGTTTGTCAGGTCAGACGACCTGACAACATTCCTAAAATCTCTACTAAAATGCTATTTCTCTATGTTTCTCTATGCTACAAAATGAAGATCTCTACTAATGATTTTTTCTAAAGCTATCTACAATCTTCATAAATTTTCTATTAACTTTTTATAACTTAGTAGATGTACAACCTTTTTCAGAGTTTCAGTTTCAACGGATCCATCGCAAATTTTTTATTCACGAATTCATCGCGAAAACCATGATTTCGCTCGATAACCACGACGCACTGGGGCACGGTAACGATCGGCCCCAAGGCAAGGGGAATCAGTGATATAAATTTTGGCATGAGCCAGGAACACATCACCAGGATGCAAGCATTCAACAGGGACCAGCAACAGGGCATACTACAGCGTCAATCTGAAGATCATGGAATGGATGGGTCGTATCTGTTGATACATGGTAGCATGGGCATGGTACGTCAGGCAAAGCAGGCACCGTAAGAAAATTTTGCACGAGTAGATTCCATAAAAACATGTTCAGATGACTGAGACTTCATTTTGCTGGAAATAATTATCCAAATCGAAAGGGTCAAAACACCAGCCCTGCCGGGAGTTCAAGCAAAAAGGCACCTGTCTATATAACTACCCATAGAATGAGAGTACAAGCTCAGGCTGCAGTGAAGGCCTTCTTCCCACCGCTGCCGCCAGTAGATCCAGCCGGGATGACTTTCAGGACGTTGAACCTCACGGTTTTCGACAACGGCCTGTTTGAAAAGAATGAAAGAAATGTACTTCAGCAACCAGGTTTTTTACGTAATAACAAAGTGAACTAAAACCAGCGTACAACAAAAGAATAAAAGCACATCTTGTTAGTAAACATCCCAAGGCTAATGCCTGCTTATTTATTTTGATCCAAGGAATTCAATAAAGATGATTCTCACGAATCAAAACACAGCTATGGAAGTAAAGCTTTACCTGCACTGGCCAATGATGACGTGGTCGCCTTCCTTGACACGGAAGCATGGGGAAATGTGAGCAGGAATGTTGGAATGCCTCTTCTCATACCTGCAAGGTAGGCAGTTTGTCTTCCAGGTTAGAAATGCAGAAGGCAAGAGCAAATATGAGCTTATAATTCCTCACAGCATACTACTACTTGCCTCTGGTATTTCTTGACAAAGTGGAGGTAGTTCCTGCGAACAATGATAGTCCGGTTCATCTTGGCACTGTGGCATGTTCCAGCAATGATTCTGCCTCTGATAGAAACAGTTCCAGTGAATGGGCACTTCTTGTCAATGTATGTCCCTGGAATGAATAGTATCAATCAACTGCTCAGCAATTCCAATACATTGTATCAATCTCATGCATGCGTTATTCAGCCAAATTACATTATTAGTCAAACATAATGATGGAAGCAGTGTGCTAGTAAAACCCTAGACAGGACTATCAATTCACAACACACAACAATTGTTTCAGTAACAATTTAGTGTGATACAGAACAAGTTCCTCAGTGGCAACAGTACAGTTTAAACACACAATTGAGTATAACAATCAACTGTTCTCAAAGCAAGGGTTACTGATGCTATGTTTTAGTCACCCTACCACTATCAAGATTAAATATAAAAACCTGGAATTCTGAACCTCAAAAACAAGCAAGAAACTATTGTACCTTCAATCGCTTCCCTGGGGGTCTTGAAGCCAAGGCCAATGCTCTTCCAGAAGCGGTTGCCACCCTTGCCTGGCTTCTTACCCTTGCCAGACTTCTTTGAGCTAAAATTAAGCATATAAGAGTCAGTTGAGATATGCACATTGCTAATAGAATGAATAAAACAAAGGAGATATGTGCATTGCTAATAGAATGAAGAAAACAAATTAGGGAGAAGCAGAATCCTCACCTTAGGAAAACCTTGGGCTGCTTCAGGAAAGCCTTCTCGGTCTGCACGGTGGAGATGGACGTAAGACACTTGTATGCAAGAACAAACGGGAAACGAGACAAGTCCTAATCCCAATGGGTCATCTCTAAGCTCCACATTAACAATAGGGCTGCCAAAACATTATGAACACTTTACTGCATCTGAATTTAAGCAGACGCATCATATGTTACCATGAACATAACATGCTAAGGATCCTAAATATCAGTATCAAAAGTATCGCCATAACATCTTATCACACGGTGGACTTAAAAACAGATCAGATAAATGTTAGGTGTGCCACTAATACAAACCACACCTCAACTAGTCCGCATCTAACAAGAAAAAACTTGCTAAAATCTTGAGACAAGAACTAGCGACATAGATGCGGGAAGCTAAACCAAAAGTTTGCCCACGATCCAGCCCAAATCACGCATACACATACGACTAGAGGTAGCCTCTCCACCAACAAAAAGGATCGAGCCTCACATGGATTATAGAGCTACCCTCTCCACCAACAAAAAGGATCGAGCCTCACATGGATTATAGAGCTACCCCTAGATTCTAGAACCGGCGCTAGCAAGCGACGACGGAGCTCTACGGTTTACCGGGAGGAGCCTTACCTGCTCAGCCATGGCTGCGCGGCGGTGTGTCAACCGGCGAGAAGAGGCGGCGGCGGCGGCGCGCGGGGTTCCGGAGAGGAGCGGCTAAGGGAGGTGGCGGCGCTGGAGCGAACCCTAAGAGAGGGAGCGTTCTTATAGGCCAGCGACCTGGGCCTAAAGCATTCGGGCCCATGAAAGGCCAAAGTCTGGGCCGTCTAAATGGGCCTAGGCCCATACACGCAGTTCCGTTTCGTCGCGACGGCGTGCCGCGGGGCCGTCCGATCGCCGCGGTCGGTCGATCCTGTCCGTCCGCGTGGAGCCATAGGGCGGAGAGTGGGGGAGCTCGCCGTCGCGCGTGGCGTCCCCACCCCACTTCCTCCCCCCCGTCGCGGTGAGCCCGTGCCCCGGCGGTCGGCGCGGCGGCCGCTCGCTCGCTGCTGCGCCGCCGGAGTTGCGGCGGAGCGGTGGGTGAGTGAGTGACGAGCCCGCCCGGAGCTCGGGTGGTTTCCCGCTTTGTTGGTGAGGTGGTTCAAGCTTGGTCGGTTTAACCTCCTCCCATTTGCCCTAATTCGCCCACCGTGCTGTGAGGGAATCGAGCCCGTCTGCTAGGTTTCGTGGAGCTGTGTTCGTCGTTTGCCCGGATTGATCGATCTCTTTATGGATTTTTGGGGAGAAATGGTGATGGTGATGATGTTTCGTTGCTCTTGTGTAGTTGCTGCGGGATATGGCGAATCTGCAGCCTTCGATTGCAATACCCCCCTCCTACGCCGGGGCATCGCCGCCTTCGCCTTCTCCGATCGGCGGCGGCGGCGGCGGCGTGGGTGCCGGTGTGGGACAGCCATCCAAGGACAGGAAGATGGCGTCGGCGGAACAGCTTGTGCTCGACCTCTGCGACCCCGAGCTTCGCGAGAACGCCCTCCTCGAGCTCTCGAAGGTCCAGCGCGTGTTCTTCTAGGGCTCTACATCCTACTCTATCTGGGAACCTGGTGGTAATTTGTGGAATTCTCTCTGTTCCTGTGGGGGAGGTTTCGCCTTACACATGCGATGATTCGGTGTTTTAGGGTTAGTGATCTGGTGTTAGGGTTAGCGTATGGTGTGCCTTCGTCATGCGATGATGATGGTATCATCTTTTCGACATTATTGTGGTCGTAGATACTTCCTGCTTCCTGCCAGGTTGTCATTATTATTGGGTAGCATAGTAGTATTGAATTAGACTCAGTTAATTATGCATAGTATTTGAGAGTTCCATTAACTCTTTAAGGCGTTTTTCTTTGCAAAGTATTTATTTATTGTAGATTGAGGTTCCAGGATATTTATCAATACTCCAGAATATATGTCTTCATTGTCAGCTGCATTGTTTTGCTAGAGAGAATTTTATAATTCTGTAACTAAATAATTTGAGACTACATGTTCCAGTCATTAACATGGTTGGGTAGTTTGTTAGGATGAAAAAAAATTATAATTCAATCCACCCTTTTTGTCAGAAAAGAGATATATTTCAAGATCTGGCCCCGCTTCTTTGGCACTCTTTTGGAACAGTTGGCGCACTTCTTCAGGTTTGCATGATTCCCCTGTCTCTCGATATTTATAATTTCCATGCTTGAAGATTAGACTCGCAAAGAACTTACAGTTTTGAGCCTACTATCAAGTCATCAATCTGCTTTTGTGGACTTGCGGTCAAACTTGTTTACTGTTTGAATTATCAGTTGTTGCTTAGAATGCAAACTTGCTCAAATTTCAGCAATCTTATTCACTTGATGTATCGATATTTGGTAACACATACAGGAGATTGTGTCAATTTACCCTGCACTTTCACCCCCAACATTGTCACCAGTTGCGTCGAACCGAATCTGCAATGCACTTGCGCTTCTGCAGGTACAGACTCTAACGAGATAGGGGGTAATGATGAAAGAATTGGCTTTGGGTTGCTTACATTTCATCATGTATTTTACAGTAGAAATTTCCTTATAAGTTACCCGGGTTGGATTTATGTCATAGCTTTGCTGATTAACTCTTTCTTTTTTGCCTTTCAGTGTGTCGCATCTCACCCTGAGACGAGGATCCTTTTCTTAAATGGTAATGAGCATGGCCATTTGCATCTATCTCTCATGTCCACATACAATCTTGCTTTTGTAATCTATATTTGACATATCCTAATTCCTAAATGTGCAGTAGACTAATAGTATTAAAGAACCTTTTAGCTTATATTTCTGTCAGCAACTCCATTTTCCTTTGTCATTTTCTTTTGTTCTTTTCAGCTCACATTCCACTGTACCTGTACCCATTCTTGAATACTACCAGCAAGACAAGACCTTTTGAATACCTGCGACTCACTAGCTTGGGTGTCATCGGTGCACTTGTTAAGGTAATTCATCTATGAAGTTACATGAGTTAATCCTTTAGACAGTGATAGGAATGTGATATATATTACACATGACACGTTTCATTGATTCCATACTGCCATCTCGGTGAAGAATCATGTTTTAATTATTCCTCTAGTATTTAGGAGTGTCATTCTTGTATTTGGTGGAACAGAAAACATAAAATGTAAGCAAAACACTTCAAAGATCCTCGTGGTAACCAGTCAGTCATTTCCATTTAGTGGTTTTCCTGGTACCAGTAGAACTGTAATTACCAAGATACTTATGTTCATTATTATATGCTATTTGGAATAAAGAATTAAGTTTGGATGCAAACCACTTTTATGTACAAACAGCTACATAGCTGAGTTATTGGAAACTGAACTTCCGAGGGATTCTGAGGAAAAAGCACAAAATAGTTTTTGTAACCTTGGTAATCTGTTGTATTACTTTCAAACAGGCAGATATGCTCTCTTATGTTTTCTACCTTCTTTTTTGTGTTGAACACTTGAACTAGTTTTAATATTTTCATGCAAATAGAATCAGAGCTTCTTTGACGTGTAATACATGCAGGTTGATGATACTGAAGTTATCAGTTTTCTGTTGCAAACTGAAATAATTCCTCTGTGCTTGCGTACTATGGAGATGGGAAGCGAGCTGTCAAAAACTGTATGTAGCTAACCATGTGCCCATGTCATGTTTATCTAAATATCATCATGTTTTTGTTGATGTCTGAAGTTTGTGTGTAACACTTATTTTTCCGTTACCATGAATTGATTGCCTGGCCAGGGTAAAATATAAAAGTATGCCACCTGTCATCTTTAGAATCTTTTTACAGGCACTGCTCATGTTTAGAATTTTCAATACCACCTTTCGGTCTATAAGCCTAAAAGGTGGACTATGCAGTCTTCAGAGGAGGTTGACAATTTGGCAACTATATGGTGCTACACTTTCAGTTCCAGATTTTTATGAACCAAACCTAACTGTTTAAACTTGGTAGGTTGTTGGAACAAAAGTATTAAGTATTACCAACTATTTTTGGAAACCTCTTCCGTATTAGCTCGTGAGGAGCTTAAGCTTTATCTGAAAATGGGAGTTCAAAGTCTGGAACTAATGAAGCAAGAAATGAATCTCATTTGCCAATTTCTAAGCTAGGCCTAACGAGCCATTATCCAGATAAATCTATAATTTTCAATTTGACTTCACTAATTTAGTTTTCACTTTGACTTCACTAATTTAGTCAAATATATATGCAGGTGGCCACCTTCATTGTTCAGAAGATTCTGCTTGATGATGTTGGACTGCGCTACATTTGTGCCACTGCTGAGCGTTTCTTTGCTGTAGGCAGTGTTTTAGCTAACATGGTGGTTTCACTTGCTGAGCAGCCTTCAACAAGGCTGCTGAAGCACATTATCCGATGTTACCTTAGGCTGTCAGACAATCCCAGGTCCGTGCTACTGCTGACATTTGTGTGCTATCAAATTATTTCGCATCAATCTTCCAAGTGGACTAATTTTTTTTCTACGCGGGCTTCTATGCAGGGCATGTGCTGCCCTACAAAGTTGCCTCCCTGACATGCTGAAGGATGGGACATTCAATAACTGTCTTAGGGTGAGTGATATTAACCCATCAGCTGCCACCAATTTATATTTTCTCCACTACATAAATTAATACTAAATTGAAGGTTTGAAATACCAACTTTGACAACCACAGGATGATCCTACAACAAGGCGCTGGCTCCAGCAATTGCTGCTTAACGTGACAGGCGGAAGCATGGGAGGAGCTCCTCAGCCAGGTCTGGATCACATGATGGGGATATAGATCAATCTGATTGCTGCAATTCACAACAATAATACATATCTACCTGTGAGTTGCAAGTAGGGAATATCTCCTAGGTGTGTACGTAGGGTAGAAAATTGTAGCACGGTTAGTCCAACCTCGAAAACAATAGGATCTGTTGTGTTTGACTGTCATTAGCTGTTAAGGTTCTGTGCTTATTCTGTAATGTTGTGGAAACAAGGACAGCAAGCAGCTCCTTTTATGTCCTTGCACCAGAACTGCTTTTGCTTTGACAGTTCAACATTTAAGAAAAGAAGATGAAGAGCCCCATTCTGTGCAAGCTTTCTAAAATACTTAATGTTTGATAGCATAAGGAGCATGCTCGAAAGAAGAGTATGTTGTATACTGCGTTTGTGTGATGATGTTGAAATTGAACTGTGGTATGCCAGTCATGTTGTAAAGCCTAGCCTATGTGTCTTGTATACAACTCGGGTGTACAGCACTATCCTAGTATTCTCTCAAAAAAGAAGTGCACATATACTTTCTGTACTATCGAATTAGATGTAGGGTCAGATTGGGGAGCTTCGTGAGCTTAAAATTCTGAGAAACAATAGATGAGAAGACAGCTTCTCATAATTTGGAAAAGTCAAGTTTTTTCAGTTTCTAGCTTCTAGTTTATTTTCTAGATTTTACAACTTTATATTCTTAAAATCTAAGTGTTGTTTGAGAGAGCTTCGAACTTTTACTTTTAGGATGGTGTTTTAGAAGTTGGTTCTGACATAATCTCCCAGATAGGCTGGTAGAGTATGGCATACTTATTCATCATGGAATATCCAGTGTTGTTAGAAGCTCCTCAAACAGTACTTACATTCTAAAAAATTGTAGTGGTAGAATATAGAAAATTAACTATGAGCTAAAAATTATTTTTTATATTATCACTGTCTACTTCTTAAAATCATTAATATCGTTTAAACATGGCTTTTGTTTGGTGAGCCAGAGATTCTGTGGAACAACTGGTGGGAATCTGAAAGGCTGGAAACCTCAGTTTCTTCCTGTTGCTACTGCTAACTTATTTCTGGACTCTATTGTTACTATCTTAATACTATATTCTAGATTGGATGGGATGCTATTGAGTAGATTATACATTGATTGATAGTGAATCTAGTTATAACAAAAATGTCATACAATATGAATCCAAGGGAGTAATTCGGTGATATTTACCCTAAAATTGTTATAACAAAAATCAAATCATTCAAAGATCCAACATTTTCATGACTTTCATAGGACCTAAGAAAAAGGGTCTTCCAAACATGGCCATAGTCAACACCTAAATGTGAGTAGAGTGTGCTCACAATGGATAGCCTAACAATAACCTGATATTATATTTTTTTCCACTACTACATTCATTTTAAAATATAAAAAATTTTGATTATTTATCAGAGATTAAAATTAAGAAGAAAAACTATAATATTCCTCAGTAAACGAGGAATGGATGAGATGGAATGGTACGTGAGAATAAAAATGATAAACATTTTAAATAGAAAGTAATTGTTGTAACAAATAATATTATTAATAGTGCTAAAAGCCCTTATATTATGATACAAAGTTTAAATCTTAGAAGTGTTTTTATTTTAAAGAGACTTTTATAAATTTGTCACTAGTTTTTTTCTATTCACTGAAAAATGACAGTTCTAATGGTATTTTTATAATTTTTTAGTGACGGTTACGAACTTACCTTTGTCTCTATTTTAAAAGGAAGTAATTGTCTAAAGAGAGTAGTAAATAATATACTCAAAAAATGTAGCAAAAAAGGGGGGCCTTTTTCCTCGCAAAGGACAAGGAAAACGAAGGATGAAAACCCAGATCACCTCCACGGCTGGCTCCACGTCGGACCACATCTCTCTCCCACACACACGCGCACGCTTGCATCTCGCTGCTGCCATTGGAGCCACTCAAAATCTCCCTCCCCCTTCCCCTTCCCCTTCTCGTCACACAAGCAGCTGCTCAGGAGCGCCCAATTGGAAGCTTCTACATGGAGCAGGAGCACCGCTGCTCGTAGGAGGAGGCCGGAGACGACGACGACGACGCTGAAGAAGGCGAAGGAGAATCAGCCCAAGAAAGATAGCCATGGCTTTCCTCCTCCCCAAGCTCACCACGCCGACCTGCAAGTCGCCGCCGAGCCCGCTCAAGTCGCAACTCGGCCTGCCGGGCGGCGGCGGCGGAGGCGGGAAGCTCCACGGCGTCGGCTCGGCGCAGGCCATGGCCCCGAGCCACCTCAACCTCCTTCTCCTCCTCGGCGCGTCGCAGCAAGAAACCGCCCGCGCGGCGGCCGCCGCCGCCTCCTCCTCCGTCCCGACGTCCAAGGCGACGGACACCAAGAGCCGGAGCAAGAACGGCGGCCGGAACGGCGGGGACCCGCAAAGGTCGGATTTTTACCTCAACCTTGGGACGGCGGTGCGCACGCTGCGCGACGATCTGCCGGCCGTGTTCGTCCGGGAACCCAACTATGATATCTACCGGTAAAGGATTAATCCAGGATTATTACTTTGCGTATTATCGTTTTCTCTACAGTAAGAATTTAAGTTAGCTAGTTCGTCAGTGAATAGATATGGCCATGGGGAACTGAAGTTGAAGCTTCCACTAAAACTGTGCAGAAATTCAGTGTTTGTGATGTTGGCTAATCATGGAAAATGATGTATCAGTCAACGATAGAATGTATTCTACAAAAGTAGAAATGAAGGATAGGATTGGTACCAGAATGATAATTTATCATAGTCAAGATTTTTGTTAAAAGAAAGTGTCATATTCAAGATTGATAATTGGATGATTAAATGATTTGATACACTTTGAGACTGAGAATTGAATTAATTGATAGGGTTACAGCTTTAGAGAGCAGTGAGCCAGTGGCAGGTAGTAGTCCATATATCAGAAGCAATTATGCCAGTTTATGTAACTAAGCAATTCTGATATGTCTGAAAAAACTCTAGTTCTGCACAAAATTGTACTTCTTTAGTTGTATACTTACATTATTTGTAGACGTATTCTACTGACGCTCTTGTAAAATGGGCACTGAGAATCTTCTTTACATCACACTGCAGTGAAGATATCACATTTGTCGATCCACTGAACACTTTCCATGGAATCGACAACTACAAGACAATCTTCTGGGCTCTCAGATTCCATGGACGTCTACTATTCCGTGAGATTGGGCTGGACATAACGCGAATTTGGCAACTGACAGAGAACTCGATAGTTGTCCGGTGGGAGCTGTGGGGAACCCCGCGTGTCCCGTGGGAATCGTATGGCTGCTTCAGTGGCACCTCAAGATACAAGGTTGACAGGAATGGGAAGATATACGAGCACAAAGTCGATAATTTGGCACTGGACTTTCCCCGGCCAGTAGCCAAAGTGGGCAGCATTGCTGACATAGTAGTTGCCACATACCCACCGAGCCCCAATCTGACATTCTGGGATATGGTTGGGAGTACTGGCGATGGGTGCTCATGGACAAAGCTCTACCAAGCAGTGGTGGAAACCGTGGAGTGGGAAGGCGACAATCCTGCTGGCATTGCCATTGAAGGTCTGCTTACTTGTTCATAGGATGGAATGAGCTCCAGGGCTAATTGCTTGGTAGTGAGTTTTCTTAGGGAAGATGTATAGAAGGTGGATACATAAATCATAATACTATTAATCTTCATAAACTGTAGCTCTAGAATAACAACTTTATACAATACATAGTACTAGATAACTATTTATCAGCATCTTTGCCACATTTTGGAATGTTCGTACCAGTTTCTTATGTCTCAAAGTTAATGGATGTCCTTAGCAGGTTTTGCCACATCCTAAATTATGAAAAATGAAGGTTGCCGATTTGCCGTTTGCCAAGAGCATTTGGTGATATCTTAGCCCTCCTTTTGGTTGGCAATTTATGAACTGCTTGCTGAGAGAAAGAGCAGATTCAGACAATCAGGTGTGAAATACTGTTGGCATTCATGAATTATCAAGGGAGAGCGATGTGAGATGCCTTTGATCTTAGCGAATATTCATCCACGTTTTGCTTCAGAGTGTATACAGTATTGGAACTTCGAATATAGCAGAATAATATTCTGGGACCATCTAAGGATATTCTACAGCACAAAAATCATGCTGGCTTGCTGTTTTGTTAGGGTTGGTGTGCGTTTTCAGCTACAGGAAAATAATCATATATGTGAACCGATAAGAACCTTAGCAGAAATACTACTTACTGCATCTTAATACTAATCTCTGCTAAATGCCATCATTTGAAAAATCTCGTGCCTTTGTATTTGGTTTGTGAAAAGTGAGCAATTTATTGTGGGGTTCTGAATGCCTGCATCTTCACAGTAATGCGTCCACTGAATTCTGCTACTGAAAAGCAACATATCACCTTTCATGGAAAAGAGAGAGAGAGCCTAAAATTCTTTTATCCTGGCTCTACCAGAGTTATAGGTTGAAAGCAAGTTAACTTTCATACGAAGAATTCATGAGTGGTAATCAAATTTACGGAGTGTGCTTTCTTTGATTAAAATACTGCTTACACAAAAGTGTACTTTTACCGTGTGCATCTTTGCTATGTAGACGCTGGAAAATTATATCAGTGAAATTAAATCACATTGGTGTAATTGCTTGAGTTTAATAGCAACTTCCATTATCTAAGAAAAAACTTTTATGTGAAGGATACATAATAAGACATCTTCCGGTATGCTACAGAGAAAATGAAAAAAATGTTGTTTCCCAAAGTTCAGAATTTTGCTGTTTGCAAACATTATTCTTTCAAGTACCGTACTATGCATTACTTCCCTTAACAAAAAAAAGGTTATTTCCATGACGATATGTTCGTACTTGTCGTATCATTTGTTGACCTCAAATTATCACTAGGTGCTTCACTTCGTCAGATTAGCTCGCCAACAACGATCAGCACGGTTCAGAGAGTCAAGTAGGTCCTTAACAAGGTTAGTTCTAACCACCCTATCAGACTAATCCTCACGCAATCACGGGTGCCAAGATAGGACGGCAATGCAATACATTTGATGGGCAATCACCAGTCGGATAATCTGGAATTCTGAACTGAATTCCACAGGTCAGATAAATGTTGTCAAAATCTCGGTTCCATAGTACGATTTCACGACTTTAAGTCTAATTAAGGCCGCGTTCGGCTTGAGACGAGTTATGTGGCTCGGAATACGTAATAATAAATTAGTATATGATTAATTAATTATAAAAATATAAAATAGATTTATGTGAGTTTTTAAAGTAAATTTTCTATAAAAAATTTTCAAAAAACACATCGTTTAGTAGTTTGGGAAACATGCGCACGAAAAAATAGGGAATCTGGTTTAGCAGTACTGACGGCTGAACACGGTCTAAGTGATTGTTTAGATGGGGCTAAACTTTTTAGCCCCATGTCACATCGGATATTTAGACACTAATTTAAAATATTAAACATAGACTAATAAAAAAACTAATTTCATAAATGAGTGCTAATCCGTTAGACGAATTTTTTCAGCCTAATTAATCCATAATTAGAGTATGTTTACTGTAGCATTACATAGGCTAATCATGGATTAATTAGGCTCATTAGATTTGTCTCGCAAATTAGTCCAAGATTATGCATGAGTTTTATTTATAGACTACGTTTACTATTTATAATAAGCGTCTAAACATTCGATGGGCCAAGTGACTAAAAATAAGTCCCTTGTCCCAAACACCACCTAAGTGTCCTGACTTTATGATTCATTATATGATTTTATACGATTCTATGGTTGTGATCCAACTTAGAATTTTCGATTGTGATTCAGGGTCGCGATTTTAACGACCTTGGGTCAGACCTTGACTTCAGTTGATTTGTCTAACTGATTCATGACCTTTTGCTTGAGCTGCTACCATGTTTCCTCTCTCCCTACTTATCTGTTTGACATTTTCTTAATGCTAAATGTTTGACTTGTTAAAAAAAGAGCAAACTAATTCCCCTTTTTGTCGTGTTTTGACAGCGATCAGTGAAATTTAAAAGGCAAATCATCACACGTACAGGATTACAGGATTGACGAATCCTCAAGTAAGCTCTTGGTGACAGTGAAATTGTGCAAGTCTAACTAACTCTCTTGAGAGACTCTTAAATAGCTATATAATATTGGATTAGTGGATTCTAGAAAAATAATAATGTTGGACCAGTGGCCCAAGAATCGTGCTGATATCAAGATTTCGATATTCTACGATTCGCATGGTTTGGGACCAAAGCATGATAGAGTTCCCTATCAGTGCTAGAAGGCAGAAGGACAGAAATCGGCACATGTATTGGTTTAGCTTTTTGTAGCATTTGGAAGAACATTTTAGTCAGAAAAATGCCCAATGACTAACTCAGAAAGAAGTGTAAAATTTGAGAACGTTATAACTCGGCAAGAAAAAAAAATGCCCAATGAACAACTCAGTAGAAGTGAAAACCTTGGCAAAATCAGCTTCCAGAATTATTTAGAGCTTCAGTTTTCAATGGCAGCTTAGCCTTGGTTGGTCTACAACTCAGAAGTTCTTGGTGTGTAAACGCACAAGATTCTGCAAGAGAAACAGTTGAGCTACTTTAGTACTAAAAAATCAACTTAAGTACTCCATTTGGAAGATTTCTGAACGCAAAGAGATCAAGAAACAAGAGGCATACTGACGTCTTACAAGAGAGAGCTGGTAAACTAACCCCATGAATAACTGCAAAAACAAGATATTTCCTTGACATTTCAGAAGAACTGGGAATGAAGGGAATAGTCCAATTTGGTACGGTGAAAGTGATTAGCTGCCTTTCACCTAAAAAATTCAGCAGCTGCTGATCGTTTTCCTTTTGGATGTTCTGAAACTACTTACTACTAATGTTGAAATGTCAACCAATTAAAGATGACAGACAACAAGGAGGAAACAGTATTTGTTGGTCATTTATGGCTTGTTTTTATGCCTTAATTACCGACGCTTAAATGAGAGAAGATTAGTGGCAAGTAGGAGAAACATGGATAGTAGGAGAAGAGATAAAGCTACCTACATCTTTGCAGTTGAATCATGCAAGAAGAAATCAAGAAATGGCCAGTGCCGACCGACAGATTGAATTAATAGCCAGGAAAAACAGGTGAGCTACTCGTTAAAAGTTGTTTTGCCATACAAAGTTTTGGGAAAAGCTTGCTACTTTTGGTCCCTGGAGCTTGGGCCCCTTCTGAATCAAAAAAAGATGTTAAATGATTAAGCGTGTACATGAATGAATTATAATTGCCTTTCGTTAGTACACTGAGACTGACAGGTGACCAAACGGGCCAAAGTACTTGTAGATACAGTACTCCTAAAACGTAGCAGTCGCAGGAAATAGTTTTTAGCACACGGGTATATATACACCAGTTGTTTGCATGTCATCTAAATAATTATAAAAAATATAAAAAAATTTAACAAGATAGTTTAATACGAGTTATATCACTCCACCCACATGTAAGTTTAAATTCATCTTCTTGTAGCAAAAATAACAAAAACAATTATAAATATGCGTACAGTTAGTTTTAGTTTTATTTGTTTATTTTGCTACAACTTGTATAAGTTGAATTTAAACTTGCATGTTTGTAGAGTGATATAACTTATATTAATCTATCTTATCAATTTTTTCATATTTTTGATGACTATTTAGATAGCATGCAAGCACACGGGTACACCCGTGTGCTAAAAAGTGTTTCCCAGCAGTTGCATCATTATTTTCAGTGGATTCAGTTAACTGAATGTCCAACTGTTTCTCTGTATCATAATTCTGATCTTGAGGCCATTATTGAAAGAAAATAAAAATACTTTTTTTTGAATGAAGAAAAATGAAATCTTGGCTGAATCTTGAGGCATTATGTAAACTGGAAGCAAGATGAACTGAACCGATGAAGCGATCCATTCTGAATCAACTTCTGAAGCAATCAATACAGCTATAGCTTTCTCAATCCGAGACTCTGACGAAGAGACGAATTTGCCGGACAAGTCGCAAGAACAAACGAATCAAACGACGCCTTGCTCGCGTGCAATCGCGGCAGGCAGCAGCAGCAGCGAAAACGCATTGCATTTTGATTTTTTGTTTTGGTTTTGATCAGTTGCTGTTCTGGTCGACGAGCACGTGGACGGTGGCGGACACGGCGGCGTCGGTGGCGATGACCACCTGGTTGCCGGAGATGTTGCGGAGCGCGTGCCCCGGGAAGGCGTCGCCGGCGACCAGCGAGTACTGCACGTGGCCGATCCGGTCCGGGAACAGCAGCACCGGCGAGAAGTCCACCGTCCACGAGCTGCCGTTGCCCTCCGCCGTGCCGCGCGCCGACGTCGAGCGCACCGTCATCCCCGTCGCCGCGTTCTGCTGCACGTAGACCTGCTCCACCGTCGCGAACTTGCCGTCGAGTTGCACGATGTCGACGCCCTTGTCCCTCCCGTTGAACAGGTTGCCGACGATCTGGACCCCCCTCGCCACGCCGTTGACGGCCTTGAGCACGACGTTGGCGTCGCCGAGGAAGAAGGAGCTCGAGACGTGGAGCAGCACGGGGTCCTCGGCGACGATGCCGGTGAAGTCCATGTAGCAGTTGGTGATCCACGTCTGCGTCAGCCCGGGCACCTTGAGGTAGATGCCCGTGCCGCCGAAGCCGGCGGCCTTGTTGTAGCAGTGCACGCCGGAGATGGCGTTGGCGCCGCCGGTGACCATGATCCCGGTCCCGGCCGAGAACACCACCACGTCGGACACCGAGTTGTCGTTGCCGTCGAGCCGGATGCCCGTCCCCGTGAACTCCCTCTCGCCGGAGTCGCCGCCGGCGGTCATGTGCTGGCCCAGGAACGTGTTCCGGACGAACGTCTCGTGGCCGCCGCTCACCGCGACGCCGTCCGTCGCGAAGTGGACGACGTAGCAGTTGTCCACGCCGACCCGCAGCGAGTCCACCACCGACACGCCGCCGCCGCGGTAGCTGCAGTCCAGCATCAGGTCGCGCAGCGTCACGTACTCGTAGTAGTAGCTCAGCGACGGCGAGCCGCCGCCGGCCGCCTTCGCCGACAGCTCGATCAGGTACCGGTCGGTCGGGAAGTCATCCGCCGCCCGCAGCGACCCGCTGTGAATCTGCCACGTGTACACGATCAAGGGGGGGCCACATCGGCACGGCGTGACGTGGGGCAGTGACGTGCTGTACTGACCTTGACGTTGCCGCCGCCGGAGGCGGGGAGGGTGAGGGGGCCCTTGAGGAGGTAGGAGCCGCCGTCGAGGTGGATCTCGGCGCCGCCGAGGTCGGGGATGCCGCCGGTCAGCGTGGCGTTGGACGGCCGCCGGAACGCGTCGGCGATGGCCCTGTTGATCGCCGCCGTCGCGTCCGCGCCGCCGGTCGGATCGGCGCCGTAGTCCGTCACGCGGTACACCCGCGAGCTCGCCGTGGACTGCACCAATGCACGAACACACAAACGCGCGCCATGTCAGACGTGACAGCACCGGTAAAAAGTTAAAAGCTTTTAAAATAATCTTTTATATTTATAATTCAAAATTTAAATTCTTATCGGAAGTTAAATTTAGGATCATTTTCCCATCGTTAAGAAGGTATCCTAAGGTACCACTGTTTTCTATATAAAATTACGTAGATATCAATTTTTACATAAAAACACAATGATACCTTCTCTAAATTTAGGGTTCCTTGCTCTAAATTCATAAATTCATTTTCAGCGATTGTTTTTATAGATCATTAAGATATATATATATAATTTTATTTATAAATTATTTTTTATTTATAAATATGTTATTTTGCAAAAAAAAGACAGACAGTCAGCCAACCGGTCACCATTCGAGCAGTAGTAACCGCGAAGCTTTTTGACATTTTTGCGTGCACCAGCTACTGCTGCTACTACCGAACATGGTGGAAAATGAGCATGATTTTCCGAGGCGAAAACTTTAGTTTCTTCGCTGCCGCGTAAGCATTTTTCCATGGTAACTATGGTACAATACCTAACGTTCTTGACGAAATTGAGTGAGAAATTTGGAAGTTTTTTTTTTTTGGTTTTCCAAAGTTGATGGCAAATGCAGTCAAAATCTGACGCTGTTGAAGTTCAGGAGATGAAATGACTCTTGGGTCCTGCGCATGCGGCATACCAGAAGAGTAAAAAAAACGTATCTTTTTTTTTTACTGATGCATGCACCTGCCTGTTGGGCGTGTTTATTCAGATTACGAAAGAAAGGCGTTTCTTTGAGAGAGACTAATCTCTTTGAGAGCGTGGAGACAGAGACTTTCGGCAGAGAAATGACGCAGACTGAGCATACGTATGCTTGGAAAAGCTCCTTTTTTTTGGCTAACAAAACTGAACATTTTATTGCAAAAAGCAAATGAAAACCTCCCGTTAGTGCAAAGCAAACCGACACAATAATCTCCCTCTCTCTCTCTCTGCATATTGTCCTTCGAAAATGATGGTTTTACTAGCCCTGCTCCCGTTTAATGCAGTAATTAATTGCAACAGTTACGCAGCACAACAAGCGCTTCCCAACAAAATGCTCATTAAAAAAGCTTCTTTTTTGCAGCAAAGAGCTGCAAGCCTGGAAGCAGCAGCGGCAGAGATGAAGAAGCTTGCAATTAACAACAACTGAAAACGACGTGTTAATTAACTTTACTGACCGTTGCTAAATCCCTCCTCGCGCCGAAGGAAGATCTGACGCTCTCCATCCTCCTCATCGCGAGATCCACGTACCGCCGCTCGCCGGCGCCGGCGCCGGGGACCAAGCCGGCACCCACGCCGCCGTGGCCGTGGCCGTGGCCATGAGCCCACGCGCTCGCGCCGCTCGCCAATGCAAGTAGCAGCAGAGCGGCAAGAGCCACCAGCACACCACCTCCTCTTCCTCTTGCAGCAGCCTCCATGCTCTCTCCCTTTCTTGGACCTTGGCCCCTCCTCTGCTACAGCATCAATGGCGTCCAACAACTCTCTCTCTCTCTCTCTCTCTCTCTCTAGGCTGAAATGGCAAAGGAGAGAGGAAGGTAGAGACTAGCTAGAGAGAGAGAGAGGGAGGTGTAGAGATGTGTATGTGTGGAAGAAATATATAGGTGTAAGTAAGCTTCGTATGGCGATGCCGCGAGCGATGGTTACAAGGCAAAAAGTTGGTGGCGGAAGGAAGACGAAGGAAGAGGTCTGGTCTCTCTCGGTGTCGCTGTGTGTGCGTCGCCTTTGCAACCGGAAGGATATCATCAGGAGAGGAGAGTGAGTAATGGCAAAAGTGCAAGCCTTTCGATCGTTGACGAGTCCATTCAATGAACGGGTCTTGCATCATCTGCAAAATTGCACGCCGGATTATTGCCAGTGAATAGGGAAACAAAATGTTTTTGTTTTCTGGTACTAGCTGGCACACATAAGAGATATGTTCGGTTGATATAATACGGAAGGATTATCTGATTTTTTATAGTAGATATTTAATGACATAAACAAATAAATTAACTTGTATAAAAGTTAAATTTTGATGACAAACTTTTATATGTGAAATTTTTACACGAAATATCATAATTTGACAAGCATGCCTATAATAATTGAAAGCTTATCAGAGCGGGCACTATGAGCCTCCATGCGCTTGCCCAAGATAAGATAGCATATAAGCCCAAGGTAGTATATAGGCTCAAATAATAAGGTTCGGAAGAGAAGAGAAGAGAAGAAAGAGGATGATCACCTCTTATGAAGGGTAACCTCCTTACAAAACCAAGATAGACAAATGGAAAAATAGATCTTTGAATTAATAGCAGACAATAAAGTAAAATTTCTATGGTGTATTAGGGGATGTATACTAGATGCAATTTGCTATATGTTACCTTCTAATCAATGAGTAAAAGATATGAACAAAATTTGACGTGATTGTTAAACTTTCTATTAAATTTGCTCTCATGACATTGGAATGGTGCCATAAGTACTGAAACAACACGTGCTTTGAAGCTGAAAAATTAGTGAAAAACTTTAGTAGAATACTAGTGCATAACTGATTAAGATCCTCTGCTTTTAAAGTTACGACATCTTTGAACCACATGTCAGTAACAAAAGACACGTAACTTTAAAGTCCCATGTAACTAAAGTATTTGCATTTGTTCAAGTAAAAATTGTTTGCATTTCAGGGATAAACTGGCCACTAAAACCATGTGCAAATTCAGATAGATCCGCTTGCCAGCGACAAACTGCTGGGCTGTAAGGGAGTGTCAGAGCTAATCGTACAATCGATCAGATCACCGGTCAATGGAGTACACCAAATTTCAGAGCGCTTCTTTTACCACGGGTAACTCCGGGATGATGGTCATTGGTCGGTTAATAAATTAGTCAAGGCAGAAGCTGATTTGATCATAGCAGGCTAGCTAGTGTGCTGCGTGCATCTAGAAGTGAAAGAAGAAATTCAGAATGCCATTGCTGAGATGGGTGGGCTGGGGTGGGTGCATCTTGGTGTGTGCAGGTTGCAGCGTTATTTAATCGAATCGAAGAGAGGTAGTAGCTGCAAAGTTGCTTTGGTGTGTGGGTATTCTTTTCTCACTCTTAATCCTCTCCTCTACTCATGCCTGCCCTTTTCTTGCATTCATGCATGCTGCTTTTGGTAACCTTTCTTCCTTTCCTTTCCCTGGGTGCTCTCCTTCTGATCTTTTCCCTGCCTCTGTTCTTGCATCCCTGCAAAAGATGCTCCAAGATTATTAGTTTTTTTTTGTTTATGCTAACTTGCTCTGTGTGTGTGGTCACTTGATGAGAGATATAATTAAGTACTACTCTATTGGTGCAACAGCGTTTTGATATATTCTGATACTCTCTACCTTTCCACAAAAGAAAAGGAGATGGAGAGAAAAAGAAGGGAAGCATTTACCCCTTTTTCTCTGAACTTTTCCCAACTAACCTGAATTACTTGATCTTTACACTTGGAAGGTGCTGTGTACAATGATATATCTAAGAAGAATATCATGAGAACAAGAAGTAAAGCTCGCTAGCTTGCAGGCACACACCGCGCATTGAATACACAACATATTTAAAAAATAATTTATAAATAAAAAAATTATATACGCGTTCTTAGCAATCTAAAAGCAAAAGCAATAAATAAACTATAATAAAAAACCTCTAAAATCAACTTTAAATTTAAAGTTTGAATTTCTAATTTTGGCTTATAAGCATAATTCTAAACGAAAAGATGAGGGGGTGGAGTGAGACCTGCAGATAAATTGGGATTTTTTGGGTAATCCTTCATGCCCACATGGAAATATTTGATGGAAGGCGCTCCTAAAAGTTCAGGAGAGAGAAATTTACATGAGAATGGCGAAGTCTTTACAAGAAGCTTCCTGCATCAAATTGCAATGTAGGAATAATGCTAAGCACGTGCAAACATTACCGTTCCAAAAAAGAAAGCACGTGCAAAGATAGATCAATGCGCACGCAAGAATTCCAGTAATTAAAAGAAAAACAGCAAGCAGCGCCATGCATGAGTAGACAGTAAAACTGGGTTAGTTGACCAGCCACAGGGCCAAGAGAGGTCCTTGAAACCAAACAAGAACACAAAAAGGGGACTATTATCGTAAATCTATATATTTAAGTTATTTAACCCAGAACCATATATTTTAGGCGACTATCGCAAAATTAAAATTTTAAATATTGAGTTATCGCAAAACTATATATTTTAGAGTTTAAATCTCTACCACTATTGTTTTTCTTAAGTTCTAAACATCATCGTAATTACGTAGTTTTGTAATAAATTAATTATAAAATCAGTAGTTTTATGATACTTAATCTTAAACATGTACTTTTTATAATAAAATTAATGTTAAATCTGTAGTTTTATAGTACAACACATTAAATTTATATTTATCATTTGTGACAATACAATCAGAATCAAAATATATGTAGTTTTATGAAATTTGCTTTTAGAAAAAGTTTTGAAATGAAGCTTAAATCTGTAGTTTTATAATATAAATTTATACTTTTACGATAGTTCAAAAATAGTTGTATGATAATACATCAAAATATACATAGTTTTATAAAATTTGCTTTAAAAAGTTTTGGAATCAAAGTAGAAGCTTAAATCTGTAGTTTTATAATATAAATTTATAGTTTTATGATTATAAAGCTAAAAAATATACGTAGTTTGTAAAAATTTACGTTTAAAAGTTTTGGAATCGGGGTAGAACTAGAAGGTTACAGACAAGTCACAAGCGTAGCTGTCCCCGAAGCCACTGCGATTTGTCCCCGAGGAAGCCCGTGGAGAGACCGGCTCCACGCTGAAGCCACCTGACACGGGCTCGGTCTTTAACGCCGGCGATGTACGAGCACTCTCCATCTTCTGTTGCCTCAGGTGATAACAATAGCCTGCTACTAGTATCTACACAGGTTAAAAGCGCAATTAGTCTCTTAATTATCCATTCAGAACTAATCGAAGCAAGTACAGCTACTACTTGTAACTAGAAAACAATATGCTGTCAGTCTGACTGAAAGGCAAGCAATCCCAGATTAATTAGGCGAGCAACCATGCAGGTAAGAAGTTTCCTGGTTTCAGGGGGAGTCCTTTTGGCAGGTGGCCTGACTGATTATTCTCATGTATGCAACACTGATAAATGAGACAGTACCATGTCAGTGTAATTCTTGCACGTCTGCTTGTTAACTGTCCCTCACCTTGTGAAAGCTAAGCAAAGCCAAATTTGACAGCGACTCAGATGCACGCTGAACTCTTTGAGGAATGGACAATCCCATCAATGGCCAATGCTAGCAACAGTACTCCCTCTATCGTTTAGCTGAAACTGGTGGCAGCTTCTGTCTGGGGAATTCAGCAGTATGGCCCCCATATGGTTTGTCGATATGCCTGATAGTACCAATGCGCTAGTTTCAGGCTGGCAACGAACAACTTTGAGCCCAGGAAAGCCGGGAGCATCCAGCAATGTAAGATGGCCCAGAGATGGATGGGCCGGATAACGCTTACTCAATTGAAGAGATGGAATTAGACGAAAGAAGAATAAAGAGCCGGAGAACACTGTGCAGAGCTGCAAATTGCAAACAAACCCTGTCTGGTTGCAAACAGAATCAAAGGAGAATATGGGCTACCCACTAGCCAGCTTAGGCTCCAGGAGCACATGGCCTCCGAGCGGCCATGATGCAAGTGTAGAAACGAGACGACCACCTCGGCCATTGGTGGCCAGTGGGCTTCATCGCAAGCACATCGCATTGTTGCCTGACTTGCAGCTGAGTGGAAAGTGCGCACTGTGCCACTGTCCTGAAAATGAGATGAGTGTGCCGTGAAGATCATTACACTGTGTCGATGTCCTGCAAATGAATTAAAGCGCAGATCCACCGGTCCCTCCAACTCAGCTCGCTCCTACAGCAAATGCCAGATGCAGCAGCAAACCCAGACGATGGCAACCTGAGCCAATGATTCACTTCAGATCGCTCTGAGCTTTTAGCTGTCTCATTGAATCATGATGAATGTAAGTATCCTCGGCAAGTCACACTCACACAGATTGGCTGATCTATTGCTGCAGGCCTGCAGCATCATGCAAAGCTGCACCAGCAAAATGGGGCATGAATTATGAACTGGGCAAAGCAAACTTGATTGACAAGATATTTTCTGAAGATATTCCACGAGGCAAAGCAAAATGTGAACTGTTATGGGGTCAAGTCAAAGTGCACAATCATATATATCGTTGTATCATTTAAATCTTGCGAACTAGCATTAGTGGCTCACCTCCACTCCGCCACGGTTGGCCAGTCGGCTCAGTGGTGCTTCTGCTGTTCTTGTACAAGAACATAGCTGCTTAGTCCACCCACTATGCTGTGTCGTGTAACTCGTGTTGCCTTCACCCTCTCTTTTCCTCTTCTCCCTTTCTCTTTTCCTTTCAACCAATCCAGAGTTTAGTGAAGAACAAGGAAACCTGCTAAAAATTTGAAAACTTGGATATAAATGAATTAATCCTTTATGAGATCGGATTAAAAAAAACAAGTGGAAAAAGGAAAACGGTAGTTTTGCATAGATTATTGTGAAGGAAAAATGCAGAATCCTGCATAGGTGAAGATAAGTGCAATAGTGCATACAGTAGGCTCTTTTCAACAGTAGAACCCATGAGTGTACATCTCAAGGCCCACCAGTATGGCAACATGTAGTTTTCAAGTATCTCCTTGCACGTACACATCAATTCTCAAGACACCATTGATGAAGTACAATTGCGCCAAAAGCTAATTAAAGGGATCAAACAGGATGTACATACCAGTCCAACATGTACAAGGTAAGTTCACCATGAGTGAGCCGTCTAATAAAAGCAGATTGCACATTCAGGACCCAGTGGCATGCTGGCAGCTGATTTGCTTGATTCAATGCGAATATGTTCAAACCGTCAGATTTAGACCTGAACATATTCCGATCTAATAATAATGTTAATTAGAAGCCTTAGCATGAAGCAGGATGAAAATAAAAGGCAAAAAATCGATCTGAACTAATTACAAATTAAAATATCAAGGACAGTTCAGTGGTAGGAGCAGGGGTGCCCATGCCTCTACCCACCATGGATTGAATCCCTGATACTATATATATGCATTTTGGACCACCAAATTTCTTAGTAGTGCGCATGATCAGCTGAACTCTAAAAAAAGAACGTTATTTCAAAGTAATTTGCATCGCTCTAATAGATAATACCCCATAATATCCTGCTAGAGCACCAAAGCTATGACAGTTGTATGTTCATAGCTTATAGCTCCCAGGTTCCTGTAAAGCCGTCCTTCTTAATAACCGAAATACTTGGACATGTACCTAAGTCATGTATTGGTTTTAGAATCTATGTGATTTCATTTCTTAGGAATATTGAGCAAGACACTAGCTAGCTCCCTTGCAAGGACGATAACATTGTCGAATATCCTTGTTCATGGGTCAATATGAACTATGGCAGCAACACCGACTAGCAAGCATATCCGAAGAACCTGGGAAAATTGATGAGGCAGAAGTGTCCATGTTGGGTGAGGATCCCTGGCACATCAACTTTCTTTGCCATTGGATTGGCTCATGTCATTTTATGTACAAATATTCCTCGAACTTCAGTCATGGCCCAAGGTTAGTGGAACTACGACTACCTCTAGAAAAGTATTAGTGGAACCATCTAACTGCATAATGATGTGATTCGGACTAGCCAATTGGCAGTTAAAGTACCAAATCACCATGCATTGCACTGGCTCATTGAGTCACTCCACTACTAAGGAAGGCTCCCCACATCAAGTTCCTCCTGGTCCAGGATTGATCAGCTGGAATTCATATGGTTTTGCTCGTTCAACTCAGGTTCAGCATTTGGAATAGGAAGGACATTATCCTGATCGTGTAGGACTTGTTTGGATAAGTGGTTACTGCCTAAGTACCTTTGGATGGGCACAGGTTTTAGTTCAATTTCCTTAAAACTTAAAAGAATTGTGCATGAGTGCATTGCATTCAAAGGCCAAACAAAGCCCTTGGCTAGTTTTCAAATGTAGCATCTGCCAAACTAGGTCCTCTTGTAAGGGTCATTCACTTTAGTAACTTATTTGAGTGCATATGTTGGAATTGCTATTTGATATTCCACTATGTGTCTTAAGATTATCATGAATGACAGGCCGAGCGACAGACATGAACTTCAACAGATGTTGACTGAAAAGCATTGTGATGCCTACCTAAGTCATTCAAATCACTAAATATACTAGTTGTGTTCAATATTATATGAACTGCAGGAACCTTATCTGTTTGTGTGACTCCTATTTGACGATAGAAATGTTATGTAAAATCCAGCAATAATCAGCTCAGGTTCATTGGGGTGTTCTGTGCTGTAACATGTACCATGGAGCATAAGCTATCATCGAATTTTTTTTCCTTATTCAGACTGATACTGTTTTAGGATAGAGAATAGAATGAGGAATAGATGTTGAACATGATTTTTATCTGTAGCTTTTCATGTCAACTTTAATACACAAGTCAAGAAGGAATATGATTCCAACAAGTTTTTTTTGTGTATTTTCACATGGTCTCTCTACAAACATATATGTTGCCACTAGATTACTGATATCCCACCTTACTATATCAGAATCCCAGGCAGATAACCAAAATGAAGCAAATCACCTTCTCTCAAATAAAAAAGAAGCAAATTACCTTGAACTGGTCCAGGGTGCCTTGGGACTCTTGTGACAAAGAACAATTAATCTGACTGATGACTAAAGACCGAGTTGCTCACCAGCCCACCCCCTAAGTTCATGACACACATGAACCACAATTAGAATCATTAGACACAACTCAAGATTGTCAGACCTTTCAGACTTCCACTGGCACTGGGTCAATCAACCGACTCCTGCAAAATCACCTATAAATTGCAAATCATCACTCACTTTTTTAAGTGCGGACCAGAAAAATAACACCCATCCTTCATTCTACATCCCCCAAGTTTTTTCAAAGTGAATATCATCAGATGATATCTGCTTCCGTCCATCCATATTCATGGCTAACCAGTAGATGAACCAACGTGCTGTGTGGACGCTAACACTAAACATGCAGATTCCTACTTCACACCACTAAGACTGGTGACCATGGATGAAAACAAGTTTCACGTAGGCCTAGGCTTGATCTACCTTTACCATGCTCCATGATAACCGGTGATTAAATAACATAATACAGTGATAACCTTTCACATTTATAGTGGGATTAGTCCTTCCACATCTTTGGGACAAGTGCAGCAAATCCATTGAACCCAATATTGCATCCATCTTCTGGCCAAAGGATGTCATCTCTTCCCATAAATGCTATCCCCTCCTATATTATTAAAAAACCCAACAGTATCTCCACTTCTAGCCAGAGGATGACATCAATGCCTACCATCTCATCCCCTCCTATATAAAGAACCCAACATTACTTCTCCAACTCATACTGCAAGATACATGCATCGTATCACATACAAAAACAATCACATAATCAGCAACAATGGGAGCCAAGAAGCATACCTTGCAAATGCTTCCATGGCTCCTGTTTTTTGCGCAGCAGGTTGCAGCCAGTGCCTGTGACTGTGCCAACACCACAGATGGAACTGACAGACAGGGCACAATGAAGTTGAAGCTGATTGCCATTGCGTCCATCCTCACAGCTGGGGCAGCTGGCGTCTTGGTGCCGGTGCTTGGCCGCTCCATGGCGGTGTTGCGCCCTGATGGTGGCATCTTCTTTGCGGTCAAGGCATTTGCAGCTGGTGTCATCCTTGCCACTGGCATGGTGCACATTCTTCCAGCAGCATTTGATGCGCTCGCATCCCCATGCCTCAACAAGAGTGTTGGGGATAGTAATCGTTTTCCCTTTGCAGGTTTTGTTTCAATGTCTGCAGCAGTGGCCACGATGGTGGTAGACTCATTGGCTGCTGGATACTATCACCAGTCTCAATTCAGCAAGGCACGGCCAGTTGACAACATCGACATACACAAGCATGCTGGAGACGAGAAGGCTGAGCATGCTCAGCACATAAATGCGCACACACACACACACACAACACATGCGCATTCACATGGTGATATAGTGGTCCATGGATCACCAGAGGAGGGTTCAGTAGCTGAATCAATCCGACATAGGGTTGTATCTCAGGTAACACCAGTCACTTAAGCTCATAGGCCTTCCTGTCAACAGTAACGAGAACAAGTTAGTTTATTGTAACCTTGAAACTACAGTACCACAGGATGATGTTGATTATCTAATATCTCTATTTTTACTTATTCCCATAATGCACACAAAAAAACAGAAATGGGTATGAGAAGATACCTATCCGATGGGTGTCCAATAATCTGCACTTCTGCACTCTGGGGCAAACTTTTCCTCACTAGACTCGGAATTATCTAATTTGCATCATTTGCAGACATCAATTGCCAACTAAAAGGACATCTCACAAAACCAGATAGGCCCTCTTGAAATAATCACATGAATTTTTGGCCATGCAGGTTCTTGAACTAGGAATCTTGGTGCATTCAGTTATCATTGGAGTATCCTTAGGTGCATCTGTGCGGCCATCCACAATTAGGCCACTGGTCGGTGCCCTTAGCTTTCACCAGTTCTTTGAAGGTGTAGGCTTGGGTGGTTGCATTGTTCAGGTAAATCCAACTACTGTAACCTAGATATTAAATATCTCATGATAAATATATAGTTTGTCATTTGCTTCGACTTTTGACAAATATTTGCTTTTAATTTTTAACAAAAGAGAGAAAAATGCTTGCTAGAAAAGGCATCAGCGTTAATATGCCAGAAGATGTAGACCAGTGGAACGGCCCTTCCGCAGAAGACGGAGAACATAAATAAGGCAGAGACAATAAAGCTGGAATTGAAAGAAAGTGCCCTGATAGCAATATGGCGCATATCAATCATGAAAAGTTATTAGTCATTTTTCCCAAGAACAAAGTAACAAAATGCAAAAGAAAAATAAAATTTAACTATTTCATATAGAGAACACAAGTTCACTAATTAGGTCATATGAAGGATTGTTTCATCATAAGTTAAAACAATAATAGATTTATCAAGAAATCAAATAACTGAACACAAAGAAGAAGAATAACTCTACATATAGCACATTAGGTTTTGCAGGAACAAAAAACTAACATGTTGCATTCATACTTCTTACTACAGGCTAATTTCAAGGTAAAGGCAACCGTCATTATGGCAATATTTTTCTCCCTGACTGCGCCTGTGGGCATCGTGCTAGGAATTGCAATTTCATCAAGCTACAACGAGCATAGCTCAACTGCCTTCATTGTCGAAGGAGTCTTCAACTCAGCCTCAGCAGGGATTTTGATCTACATGTCCCTAGTTGACCTTCTAGCAACGGATTTCAATAACCCTAAGTTACAGACTAATACAAAGCTTCAGCTGATGGCATATCTTGCACTATTCCTAGGTGCAGGACTGATGTCAATGCTTGCCATATGGGCATAGAACTTCAGAACAATAGAGGACCTTACTACCCAGACAAAGCTGAAGGCTTGATTTGTATGAACTAAGGAATTTTCCATTTCCCCAAAATAACATACTCTTTGGTGGAGTATTCATATTCGTCCTAGATTGTCTAAAACTGAAGCCAGTCTGGGGTGTGCTCTTTGTACTTTATGATATGGCAGTAATACATGATGAGTCAGCTTATTCTTAGCTGCTAAACCATATGAGCGACTAGGGTAAAGTTTCTCCCATTTAAGACCAACTATGTCCCCTTAAAAGATGTGCATTAACAAGTTTTTCGATTAACCAGAAGAACAAAAACAGGCCTCGTTTGGTCAGATCAGGAGCATTCTAGCACCGAGTATCCATAAGAGTGAGTGGCATAGGCACTGATAAATTATTATCCCTCTAAAGAATAATGGGCTTACTGCATGAAACCATCTATGCCTAAATAAAACTAAGTTCCAAACTAACTGCAAGTGCATATGCATGGGCAAACATTAGCCTCAGTTTGAGATGTAAATTTCTCCACTCCAAGTTTCTTCTCCTAACAAAGAAAAACAGGACCACACTGCAAACCCATAATTAAATAGATAGAGCATTAAATGTATGCTAAACACTATTTGACCACATTTGAGAAAAACGAGATGGACTAAAATACAGCCAAAGTAGCTCTCTGCAGCTGAACAAAAATAAATCAAACACCATATCTTGATAACGGTACAAAACATAAAACTCATGTTGGCTTCATAGTACCCAAGATTTACAGTAGATAATATTGAATTCAAATGCTAGGTATTGACGACATAAAACAAATGTTTCTGGATAACATGTGAAACATGTGCATGCTGCGATATGACCTACTCCACCTTTCCCTTTCCCTGGGAATCATCATTCAATTGAGAAGAAGTTGGTTGATTAATGCTTGCTTTAGCATTAGCCAAGAAGGTTGGATCAGGTTGTGGCTCTTGCTGGGGAGTCTCCTTCATCGCCATGCATATGTAAAACCCGATTACCAGATTAACAGATATAACAGCAAGGAATCCACTTGCCAGAGTTTGTGTTGAGGATGACAGTTGACTCACACCTGATCAAGGGGCAAGTGTAGGCTCTCTATGATTATTGTGTACATCACTTATAAAAGTGGAAACATAAATCATGTACATTAGATAGAATAGCCAAACCTGGAAACATCTGGTAGTAAAACCCATACACGATTGCAACTGGGACCATCCACATCACCATAGACGCAACAGCGAACTTTGTGATCACCCCTGACATTACTTCTCCTAAGTCCTAACGGGAATGCTGAAACAGAGGCAAGACAAAAGAAGCACCATCAATTAGACACATTCACACAACCGTCTGCAGGAACGTCGTATGCAATTGGAATTTGAAAATTACACAGAACAACACCCAATCCAAACAACCAGCAAAGTTGCAAAATCATAGCATATACTGTACATCTTACTTAAGCAGTTAATAGTACAAGGCTACAAGCACCCACTAGGGTTGCGTTCGACAACGCACTCTTCACACGCGCATATACCAGGGACCAATCGATCGATGGGGCAGAAGCTAAAGCTACTACGGTGTCAAACTACATCATCAAACCAAGCATTAAACACTGCGTTAGAGTGAATCAACAGGGACGCGCACACAGCAAAGTCAGTAGTAGCGGATACTACCATCGGAACATCTCGAACAACATGGGTGGCACTCAGGGGCTCACCGCTATTTAGTAACCAAATAATTAGGAAAATTCAGCAGGGTGGAGCGCTATCGCCCTTACCGGAGAGAGGAATTCAGCCGAATCGCGCGTACCCGTCGTCGCCGGCGCGAAGAGCTTGAAAAGGCGAATCAAAAGCGGGGATCGATAGGCGGGGCCGAGAGTAGATCGAGAGGACGAGACCCCGGAGTTGGGGAGGGGAGGACCGTAGCCCAAGGCGAGGGGGAGCTCGGGGGGTGCGCCGGCGCGCGAGGGAGGCGGGCGGCGGCGACGGCGAGGTGGAGACGTGAGGGCTTCGGCTTCGCGAGCAGGAGGAGAAGAGGAGAGAGGAAGACGACGACTCCGAAACGGCGTGCGATGGGCCATTGGGCCTTGCACGACGAGTGGAATGGGCCAGATTAAGGGCCCAAGAAAAGATGAGATGGGCCATTGGGCCTTGCACGATGAATATAATGGGCCAAATTACGGCCCAAGAGAAGATGAGCCACCCTAGTTGGGATACTTGCGGAGAGAGCCGCGTCGCAGCCACCGCGACGGCGAGAGATGCTCCTCCGCGGCGGCGTCGCGCGCCACCCGGTCCTCCGCCGCCGCCTCCAGGAGGCGGCGGCGCTGCCCATCTCGCTCGCGCGGCTGGGGCGTAGGCGCCTCACGACGGAGCCGCCGCCACCGGTGCACGGCACCGAGTGGACCGACACGGTGGACTACCTGGACGAGTCGGGGGAGGTCCTCTCGTCGGCTCCGGGGGCGCGGCCCGCGGTGCCGGGCGCCGACCCGACCATCCTCTCCGGCGCCTCGGCGCACCCGCTCCCGCGGCCCGCCGCGGCCGCGCGGCTGGCGGCGCTCGCGCTCCGCCTCCGCTCGGGGCCCACCCTCTCCGCGGCGCTCTCCGCGCTGCCCTCCCCGCCCGATCCGGCTCTCCTCCTCCTCGCCGCCTCATCCCTCCCCGCCTCCGACCCCACCCCGCTCCTCTCCCTCGTCTCCTGGGCACGCGTCCAGCCATGGTTCGTCCCCTCCGACGGCCTGTCCTCCCTCCTTGCCTCCCGCCTCGCCCCGGCCTCCCACTCCTCCGAGCTCCTCTCCATCTTCGACGATGCCCTCGCCCACCCCGTCCCCGCGGCATTTCCCAATACCCTCAACGCCGTCGTCTCCGCGCTTGCCACCCACGGCCTCCTCGAGCCTGCATTCTTCTGCTTCAAGCGCCTCCGCGACGCTGGCTTCAGGGTCCTGGAGACGCACAGCTACAACGCCCTCCTCTCGCTGCTGCTCACTCGGGGCCTCGCGTTCAAGGCCTTTGAAGTGCTCGACGAAATGGCCGCGTCGGAGTGCGCGCTCGACGAGGCAACCTACGAGCTCGCTGTGCCAGCCCTTGCTCGTGCTGGGAGGATCGATGCTGCACGCAAGATGTTCGATGAAATGAGGAAGAGGGAGGGGATTGGGCGGGCGTCGGCTGGGGTGTACGGCGTGCTGGTGGACGTGATGGCAAAGGCCGGGAGGCTCGACGCTGCTATGGGGATGTACAGAGAGATGGTGGCGGTGGGGCACCGTGCGAGCCCCGCGGTGAGCACGGCCTTGGTGGAGGGGCTGGTGAGGGCTGGGAAGCTGGATGCTGGGATGGAGCTTTGGGATGAGATGAGGAGGGGAGGACTCCGTCCGAGCTTTGGGCTGTACACCATGGTGGTTGAGGCAAATGCACGGTCCGGGAGGCTGGATGTCGCCACACAATTGTTTGGTGATATGGAGAAGTCTGGCTTCTTCCCTACACCGGCCACATACGCTTGCCTGGTGGAAATGCATGCTTCAGCAGGGCAGGTGGATGCTGCTATGCGGTTGTACCACTCAATGGCGAATGCCGGAACAAGGCCAGGGCTGAGCACATTTACAGCATTGCTGATGATGTTGGCGAACAAGAGGATGCTCGATTTGGCCGCGAAGGTATTGCTGGAGATGAAGGCATCAGGGTTCCCTATCGAGGTGACTGCAAGCGACCTCCTGATGATTTACATCAAGGATGGGTCGACGGAGCTTGCACTCCGGTGGCTACGGTTCATGGGCTCAGCTGGCATACGGACCAACAATTTCATTATAAGGCAGCTATTTGAGTCCTGTATGAAGACAGGGATGTATGACTCAGCACGGCCATTGCTTGAAACATATGTTGCTGGGTTAGCAAAGGTAGACTTGATACTCTATACTTCGATCCTCGCACATTTGGTGCGCTGCCAGGATGAAGGCAGTGAGCGGGCGATCATGGACATCCTGAGTGCAAGTAAGCACAAGGCACACGACTTCATGTGCGGGCTGTTCACCGGGCCTGAGCAGCGCAAGAAGCCAGTGCTCTCGTTTGTCCGAGAGTTCTTCCAGGGCATTGACTATGAGAATGAGGAGAGCGCGGCCAGGTACTTCGTGAATGTGCTCCTCAACTATCTGGTTCTCATGGGGCAGATGAACCGTGCCCGCTGTATCTGGAAGGTCGCCTACGAAAACAAGCTGTTTGCCAAGGCCATCGTCTTCGATCAGCACATCGCCTGGTCACTGGACGTCCGGAACCTGTCCGTGGGCGCGGCACTGGTGGCGACGGTGCACACGATGCACAGGTTCAGGAAGCGGATGCTCTACTACGGGGTGGTGCCACGGCGCATCAAGCTAGTGACTGGACCGACGCTCAAGATGGTGGTGGCGCAGGTGCTGGCGTCGCTGGAGTCGCCGTTCGAGGTGAGCAAGGTCGTGCTGCGGGCACCGGGCGACTCTGTGCTGGAGTGGTTCAAGAAACCAATCGTGCAGCAGTTCCTGCTCAATGAGATACCGTCCAAAGCTGATGTCCTGATGCACAGGCTCAACGTGATGTTCCCGAGCTCCGCCCCCGAGGTCCGGTCACTCTCTATCCCCAGGTCCCTTGGCATGTCAAGGTGATGCTGCTTATCTTTGTAGTAGTTTTCGCACAAGCTTCACCAAAAGCAGAATCCATATTGACATCTTTGTATACTAGTACAACTTTTTGTCAAAACCATCAGAGTGTACAAGTACAGTAGTGCTTTGCTGCAAAATGAAAATGGTTCATTATTGTCTTCGTTGCTTGGATAAGAGTCATTGATCCATTCCATTACACAATATACATGTGTGTCGCAACGCTATATTAAGGACAAATTAGTACAATAATATACCACTCTTGCTACAATATTTATTGGCACAAGTAGAGATGGGGTGTGTTGTAGCAAGATTTTTGCACCGTGGAGCTTTGCAGGATTTGCAGGTTCAGTGTGCTACAGGGCTGAGAGCAGCGACAGTGAGGCCCCTAGTCAGTCCGACCTGAGGGTGTTGCCGATGTCGATGACGAAGCGGTACCTGACGTCGCCCCTGGCGAGGCGCTCCATGGCCGTGTTCACCTCGTCGGCGCCGATCAGCTCGATGTCGGCAGCCACCCCGTGCTCGGCGGCGAAGTCGATCATCTCCTGCGTGTCACTGATGCTCCCCATGCAACTGCCGGCCAGTGTCTTCCCCCCTGTAAGTTTGATCAGATTGGCACAAACAAAACTGTCAAAATCTGCCATGAAATGGAAGGGATCAAACATGTGGAACTCTATATTATGCAGCGTCAGAAATGTGCAACTTACCGGCAACCAAAGCGAAGGGAGGGATCTGGAGAGGCTTCTCAGGCAGGCCAACCAAGATCATCTTGCCCTTGGGCTTCAGTAGCGCCAGGTAAGGGTTCATGGATGTGCTTGCGCAGGCCGTGTTTATGATGCCATGCATGGTGCCCATCACAGACTGCAAAAACACACAAGTCCAAAATGCAGATTCAGACACTCCAGCAAACAATCTTCAGACGCTCTCTAGGCAATGAATTGTGCTCAGAGATTAATTTCTGCTTGCATTGCCTTGCACTGTTGCACATCACCTTGCACTCAATGAACTGGTACTGTAGTAATAGTAACTGTATCAAGAGAACTTGTACTAGTATGTAATTAGTAATTTGTTAGTAACTGTATCAAGAGAACTTGTACTAGTATGTAATTAGTAATTTGTTCATTTAATCCATCTAATAAACAGAGGGGTGATTGTAGCCAAACGGTATATTTGTAAAGAGAGTTGCTATGCATACGATTTTCTTGTACGAAAATCGTACGACAATTAACGGCCTCAGCTTTGCGTCTGGCGAGCCCCTCTCACGCCGTCTGATTATCGAGCTGAAATCGACGTGAGGCGCCGTGTATCGTACGGCAATCATACGATACACCTCGTGCGCATAGCAGTTTTGTATTTATAAATAAAAAATAATTTATGAATAAAGAACTCTTATAGTGTTCTAAAAGCAAATGTTGGTAAATAAACTATGACAAAAAAATCAATTTTAAATTTTAAATTGAAATTTTAAATTTTGTCATATAAACAAAGCAGAGCAAAAAGGCGAGGGTGACGGCCTACTGCCTACGTGAGCTTGCCTCAAAAAAAATGCCTACGTGAGCTTGCTCATACCTTCATCTCACTAGCATTGGTGCTGACAACGAAGGCGTCGGCGCCGAGACCCTCCAGGGCCTCCTGCCTCTTCGCCGGCGACGTGCTGACCACCGTCACCTTCATCCCGAACGCCTTGGCGAACTTGACGGCGAGGTGGCCGAGGCCGCCGAGGCCAACCACGCCGACGTGCCTCCCGGGCTCGCACAGCCCGTGCTGCCGCATGGGCGCGTACACGGTCACGCCGGCGCACAGCAGCGGCGCGCCGCGGTCGGGCGGCAGCGCGGCGGGGAGCCGCACGACGAAGCGCTCGCCGACGACGACCATGCCGGAGTAGCCGCCGTGGGTGCGCGTGCCGTCCCGGTCGACGGAGTTGTAGGTGAAGACGACCCGGGAGCAGTAGTTCTCGCACCCGTCCCGGCAGCTCTCGCAGGAGCGGCAGGTGTTCACCATGCACCCGACGCCGACGCTGTCGCCGGCCTTGAACCTCTCCACGTTCTTGCCGACCTCGGTGACCACCCCGGCGATCTCGTGCCTGCATCGACCATACAGTTTCTTTTTCATGGAAGCTCAGGAGTGTTTCAGATGCTTTGTGTTTGTCAGATTTTACAGAGTTGTACGGACTCATCTTTTCACTTATATTCTTATACTTATAAGCTAAAATTTAAAATTTTAACCTTAAATTTGGAGTTAGTTTTTGAGGCGTTGGAGTTTATTTTTTAGACTTGGCTTTTAGATCGCCACATTTATAAAAGTTTTATTCGCAAACTTTTTTTTTCAATATGTTGTTTCACTTATTCATAGAGTAAGGTAAGAGATAGGCACCTTACAACGTGGCACGACAGTTCAGCTCTGGTAAGATAAATATTTTGACAAATTTTACAGTGGGCATTTCATCTTTTATCATAATTCGATGGACCATCTCCATTTATTCTGTCACTTCAACAATTGGAAGTATAAATAATTGGTGATGTTATAAGAAGAGGGATGTACCCTGCAACAACTGGGTAGACAGCGTTTCTCCACTCGTTCTTGATGGTGTGCAGGTCAGAGTGACATATCCCACAGTACAGTACCTTTATGGCGACGTCGTCGTCTCCAGTGTTCCTGAACAACGGCAAGATAGAAAATACAGGTCAGAAAAGAATATTAATATCTGTATACTGAAAACTGAACCCATTACCTTGGTGCAGGATTGCAATGGTTATCAATTCAGCATTGAGAGATCAGACTTCAGAACACAAGAAGAGATAGCTAAACAATGCAGGTCAGCACGTGGATTAAATTTAACTAGTCATTAATTGATATAGCTGATCAATTTTTTTTCTTTTCGCTTTTACTTTATCTGAAGCATTCGAGGGAATTAATTTGGTCTATCAAACCAACAACCTTGACATAAGCTTTTATGTGCTTATGGATTATGGCTATCGCAGCCGTACTTTTTAAGCTCCTAAATGATAGGATTCCTCTGAAAATTTTCTTCAATGCTGTTCCTTAAAAAATTTTAAAATCAACTATTCTGCTTTTCTAATATTTAATTCATTTGTTTGTGCTCTCAAATAATTGTCATTAACTTATTTTTGCCCATCAACACTTTCATGAAGTAACTAAATCTATTTATCATCACACAGATGGGCGTAAAACTTGTGAAAAATTACGAAGGCATGACAAAAACGGTAATAAAAACTGGCAATGTGCCAGCAAGCCGGCCGGGGCCTACTAATTGAAAGCCAAGACTGGCGGCTGGCGCTTGAATCGACAATTTTTACTGCTGACACTAGCCAGGAGGAGATCAGAGTCCAGAAGGATTAGTGGATTACGGATATAGGGGGTGATGATTGAATGATATATTTACAAAGTAGAAATAATTTATGAATATAATTTTTATACGCGTGTTCTTATGATCTAAAAGCCAACGCTGAAAATAAATAGCAATGAAAAAAAACGTTAAAATTAACTCCAAAATTAAGATTAAAAATTTAATTTTTGGCTTATAAATATAAATAAACACAAACGAGAAGATATGAGTGAAAGGTTAAAGTAAAAACTCCTCTTGCTACCTGTACAGCAACAACCAACCAGGCACATGAAGAGAAGATGGACGACGGGTAACAGCAAATGCAAGCTGGTGGCGAGCACAATAAATTCTTGCAGCAGAGGCATATGGCCAGCATGGCCACTGTTGTGTTAATTCACCACCAAAGCAATTTGAAGAAAGGTCGCCTTGCAGTTGAGATCTGACAGATCCCGTATTCTGGTACACAGAATACATGCTGCAAATGCTCATGGTTTTAAAGCTGGGAGTTGGCTGTAGGCCAGTGTCCCAGCGACACAAGGCTGGATTGTCAGGTTTTTTACTGTAGACGTCTGAGGAAATATTTTGCTCTCAATTGTTGATTTGGAACGGAAGGGCTGGATGCAAATTGGAGATACTCCATTGATCAAGATTCAAGAACAGTTTCAGATAGTAGCAGGTTTTTGGTCCATTTCCACATGGATTACCAAAAGTTCGATATGGAAACACTGAGCAGTGAGCACTGTTGCTCGCTGTCAAATGCAAAACTACAATTCCATGGCTGGAAGTGAAAATAAATAGGACTTCAAGTGAGGCTGATCAGAGCTTCAGATTCCGAGAACTATTGCTAGCAATCGAATTCAAATCCGCTCAGATTCCAGAGAGGAGGAGAAGACGACGACGCTAGCTGCGGTCGTTCATATATTTGTTTACCTTCGCGAGATGCGGATAGGCGTGAGGTGGCCGGAGGCGTCATGCGCCGCGAGCCCCAGCACCTTCCTCGTCGTATGCTGTTGCTGCTCCGCCGCCGCAGCCGCCGCCGCCGCCGTGGTCGTCGTCGGCGCCATTGCTGCTGCCGCTTCCGCCTTAATTCTGTGTCCCCCCGGAAGCTCACAGCTCGTGCTAATGGAGCGGTGGACCGCGCGCAGACGAGCCGGGTTTTTATAGGCGCGGCGCGCTTGCTGACCCGCGTGCGCGCGCCGCCCGTTTTTTATAAGCGCGACGCATATCTGCAAAGCGGCGGAAGCCGGCACGAGGATGGAGTGAGTAAGCGCTGACGGTGGCGGCGGAGGAGTGATTTGATTTTTTTTGACGCTCACTGAGGTTTCATTATTTGATATTCTGGTCTACTATCATCATTGATACATATGGTTTCATATATCTTACTTACGGGTTGGCATAAACAATCAGCTAACGAAAAAAGTATCAAATCATCAAATTCATCGGCGGAGGATGGAAAAAAAAGTTAAGGTGTGTGGCCGAGGCTCAATTTGAGAGTGAATGGTAATTGACAGTAAAGTAAAAACAAAGGGCTATTTGGGGAGCTTCTCTTAGTTGCAGCTTTTTCCAGAAGCTGTCTCAAACGGTCCATAGATTCTAAGAATCTGTAGTTACAGATTCTGAAAAATAAACTAAGAATCTAGAATTTAGAGAAGCTAGTTTTATGAGCTTTTCTAGATTTTCAGAAGCTGACTACCAAGCAGCTGCTTCTTAGAATCTAAAGCTCCCCAAACAAGCCCAAAGTTTATCTAACCACGGCAAGAACGAGGGGCCACTAAATAGACCACCAACTATGGTACATATGCAAACATGGAGTTAAAAGAAATTGCTCCATTCGAATTTTAAAGTTAAATATTAGTTTGAGCACTTATCTTATTTGAAAAAAATTAGTTTCTATCACTTAAAAGAAAGAAAGAGAGAAAAAAAAATATAACATATAGGCCCACTGCATGCCATGTCAATAAAACCGACTTCCCAGCAAAAAAAACAACAAAACCGGATAAAAAATGAGTCGATATTTATGAGGTTTTTTAATGGTTTATACGAGTTTAGAGGTATATATCCCTAATTTTAGTTTAAGGTATCTTAGACAAAATTGACATGAAATTAAGGGACTTGCGGTAAACTAATTCCTTCCATCACCAACATGGAAATGCAAATTTTCAATGGGCCCCATCGAAGCGGCCCACAAAATCTGGCCCAACTCGAGCCCAGTGATAAGTACGCCTCATTTCTCCACCCACTAAACTAAAGCTCCAAACCCATAGTAGAGCGACCTCTCCGCGAGATCTCTCTCCCACTCCTCGCCGCCGTCGAACCGCCGCCTCGCCGTCGCCGTCGCCGGCGCCGAGCACCACCACCCATATGGCGTCCCCCGACCTCCTCTTCAACTTGCGCAACCTCTTCTACCTCGGCGCCTACCAGGCCGCCATCAACAACAGCGACGTCCCGGGGCTCGACGCCGACGCGGCCGCCGAGCGCGACGCCATCGTCTTCCGCTCCTACGTCGCGCTCGGCTCCTACCAGGTGCGGCTCCCCCCCCCCTCCCACTTGTAGCTCCCGTCTTCTTCGTCGTCGGCGCGGCTCTGATCGGTGCGCGTCCCCCTTTTTGCTGCGCAGTTGGTGATCAGCGAGATCGACTCGTCCGCGGCGACGTCGCTGCAGGCAGTGAAGCTGCTCGCGCTGTACCTCTCCGGAGACAAGGTTAGCATGCTGGATCTGATCCCATCGCATCTGTAGCGTGATGTCTGAGTTTGGATCTGGGCTTGTCGAGGCGCCCTTTGATGCGCTAGATCTATAATGAGTCATGTGATCTGGAGTTAGATCCGGTGCACCGTTTGCATTGCCATAGGCTCAGGACTGATGAGTTCATTAGTATTTGACCATTGATTTCATTACAATTGGCTGAATATACTGTAATGGTGTTTAGATTAGAGGCTGAAGCTATCAGGTGCATCAGCTCAATTCAACATTGGTCAGTGGATGTTAGGACCTTCTGTTTGAAACTTTTAACTGTGCCCAGAGTTTAATTCACAGTCACTCTAAAGCGCAAAACATAGACTCACTTGCATATGTATAGAGAGAGATGCTATTAGCCCATTAGAGGTACTTTTTTTTAACTGCTGCTTCATAAAACTTAGCGGAAAACTTATATCCTGTCAACGATGCATCTAGGGGAGTAGGAGTACTGGCATTCAATGATATATTGGGTTGGTAGTCTGCTGGAGAATGTATTGTCAACATGGAAAACATAGACAATTCATTAGGACTACTATTGGGATGCATGTTTTTGCCAAATTCATCTGAGACCCCATGAAATAAACCTAATGGTATATACAGTTTCCCTTTCTTCATTTGGTTTTTAGTAGTGAGAAAGCTGTTACATGTGTTGGCATGATGTGTATGCATGTAATTGTCTTTGTTTTGCATATCAAAATGGGCCGAGATTTCAACTCTAATGCATATATTATGTTCCAATATACTATGGTTTGTTTTCCATATCAAAATAGGCCGTGATCTCACCTCTAATGCATGTATTAGGTTTCAATATATCATGGCTTGGTTTCTGGTGCATTTCAGATTCTATGTGCTTGTATTTTGGTACATGTTATGCATTATGTGAATACTTTACCAGTATAGCTAAGCCTTTTAAAAATGGCTGTTTCTTTGTTTTTCCAGAAGATTGTCTTGTTTTCTCTTCCCTCAGTTTTCTCCATTCACTGAAATGCTATGTCTTGTTCTTTCCTACAACTTTGAAGGAAGGTCCGATTTCCAGTCTGAAGGAATGGTTGAGTGATTCTGCAATTGCAAGCAATCCTGTTTTGCGATTGATTGCTGGAATTATATTTATGCATGAGCAAGACTACACTGAGGCTCTCAAGCACACACACTCTGGTGGAACCCTGGACCTGTGAGTTTCATTTTCTCCTCTTAACTTTAGATGGCTCATCCTTGCAGGAGTATATGTGTAGAACAACATTTTATTTGTGAATTTTGATCACCTTACAATAAAGTTCAAGCTTATTGGCATTCAAAGATAAGTTGCAACCTTGTTTCTAAAAAAAAGTTTCTGTACACATTGATTATCACTTGCATAACCTAATTAGACTCACTTTTCTTTCTTATGCTGCCAACCACATGCACTTAATGTTTATCCTGTTAAGAGTGTTGGAGAAAATGCATCATTATATCTTAAATATGTTTTCTGTTTTCAAGATCATTAGTGATGGTAATATTTTTAGTATGTTGTTCAACTCTGGTACAGATTGTTTCACTTCCTGTATTTGGATTTGACATTTTTGATCAATTAACTGCAAACCTTGGCGGTTGGAATCTTCTGCATTTGTTTGTCCTTCATTTATGGATTACTCATTGTTGATGATCCCGTCTACATGTGTTGCCTTTGGTTATAGGCATGCTTTGAATGTCCAGATCTTCATTAAGATGCACCGTTCAGACTATGCTGAGAAGCAACTGAAGATCATGCAACAAATTGATGAGGACCATACACTGACACAACTTGCAAACGCATGGCTGGACATTGCTGTTGTAAGTACTTTGATCCAACTTGGAGTACTGAAGATTCAACATTCCGGTGGTTATTGCTGGAAAAATGTGCTTATCAACTTTTAATCTATGTTGCTCATTAGCATTTCATCCATGATGCAGGGTGGTTCTAAGATCCGTGAAGCTTATCTTATATTCCAAGACTTTGCTGAAAAATACCCAATGACAGGAACGGTTCTAAATGGAAAGGCAGTTTGCTGTATGCACATGGGGAGCTTTGATGAGGCTGAGACTCTATTACTTGAAGCATTAAACAAGGTTAGCATTGATGCCACCTTGCTATTAAATTAAAGTTAGAAAAACTTGTGAAATTTTTTATTCTGTTTGACTTGCATAAAGATGCCATGTTCAACACAAGGTACTCATACCTTGTTTCTACTTATGTAGGATGCAAAAGATCCCGAAACTCTTGCCAATCTTATTGTATGTAATCTCCACCTTGGCAAACCATCATCACGGTACCTCAGGTATGAAGTGTAACATAATTTTACAGTTTCTACTTTCTGCTGCATTTAGCTGTTTAGTGTTCACATAGGAAGACAGCATGATCATGCTGGGCCAAGCAGGATTTCATTATATTATTCTAGCTTATTTCAAAGATGCATGCCAAAGTAAATAATACATGTTAATGAATCATGTGGTGTGCATATACATAATCTTAAATGTATGTGCAGAGGAACAACTGCCAAGCAAGCAATAAAAGCGAGACTCTTGAAATTTGTCTACACCTAATTGTTTTATGCTATAGAGGCCTTCAGGATCAGAAGTTAAACAGATAACATGAAAATGCAATAAGGTACCAGAAATTACCAGACTGGTGCAAATATCTTGTGCCTTTGTGCAAACTGTTACCTCAGAAATATTTATATTTGCTTCTCACCGTTCAGTCTACTTAAAACAGTAGCCACTCAATAATTCTAGTCAAGTCTCAGCAATTGTAGGACTGGGTCCCCACAGCTATTAAAGAAATATGGACTATAGCATTGGTTGATCTGGATGTTGAAGGATGTGTCACTAGTAGGACCACCAGCAAAATGTCATGGGATACTTTTCCTCTTTGAACTAGCGAATCATTCTCTTATTTCATTGAATGAATTTGTGTGTTCAAGCTTTGCGAAACACGTCCGTTTATTTTTAGCTATGATTTTGATTTTGTGTATCTGAGTTAACTTGTTATAGCCACTAGTTCCTGATCTGAAATATCATGACAAGGTCCCCAGCAACTTGAAGCTGACATATATTTGGCTGTGTTCAATATTCCAACTGTTCCACCCAGATTCCACAGAACTTCTCTACTTGTCTTAGATATTACTCGTCTAGTATGAAAAGAAGCAGCAGGGTATCGGCTTATCATACTATATGCATTTCTGTGTTCAAAAAAATGTTTGTGAGTTAGGACATTCAAAACTTTACTAACTGAGTTTATAAAACAAATGTAAATGGGGTGATATCTGAAGTATAGAGAGTGAAAATCAATGGCTTAACATATGAGCTTTTTAATTATTACTGGTAAAATGGACCAACAAAATTTATTCACAACTGAACTTTTTGATAATTACCTTTAGAATGGATCAATGGAATTTGCCATCTGTGTGTGTTGGGGGCGGTAGGGTTTCAACAATAAACCGTAGAACAATTTACGAGCTTTGCAAGTTCAGAAACTACTTGATTTATACAATGTTTGCTTTTAATGAGCAAAACAAATACTTAACTTATTTTTTTTCATCTGCAGCCAGCTGAAACTATCGCATCCCGATCATGTGCTAGTTAAGCGTGCCGCATCGGCGGAAGACACCTTCGAGAGAGCGCTCCAAGCCATTGCTTGAACTCGTCCGCGGAAACGCCCCTGCCAGATTGCAGATAACACATATTGATCCCTTGTTCCCTCCATTTTGAGTGTCTTAACAACGTGAAATTATGTTGCATTTGCTCAGTCCGTTTTACTCGAATGGTGATACCACCGGGGCCAATCTTGTACTCGGAACCCAAACCCTACTGTATAAACGAGTTATATATGTAGAATCTTGAATGGTGACATTGACATTTTGTTACATTCTGCTTGATGGATTGTTCCAATCGTCGATTCGTTGTATGCATTTGTGCATGTGCCTGTGACTGTGGTACACTGGAGCCCGACGTTTTTGCTGCGGCAGCTTTGCTTGTGCATGAGTGTACGCTCAAGCATGTCTGATGCACATGGGTGTGGCACGAAACACAAGGTGACTGTTTGATACTGACCATTTCTAGGTCCAAATAGTTACAAATAGGTTCTAGAAAAAATTGATAATATAGACGACAGTCGTGTTGCTCTACAAAATATGCAGGTTTAAATTTGACCACACTTGAAAACAATCGATTAAACCATGAGAAGTGCATACATATTGTTTTTTTTTCTTTGTCTGAGTATATATTTAATCTGGTCTCACATACTCCCTCCATCCCTAAATATTGCCCTCCATCCCTAAATATTTGACGCTGTTGACTTTTTTATACACGTTTGATGACTTGTCTTATTTAAAAAATTTACATAATTATTAATTATTTTTACATCATTTCATTTATTGTTAAATATACTTTAATGTATATATATAGTTTTACATATTTGATAAAAAAATTGAATAAGACGAATAGTCAAACGTATATAAAAAAGTCAACGACGTCAAACATTTAGGGACGAAGGTAGGATTAGTGAAGACATAAAACACAATAATATGTTCTTTCCCCCCCTAAATTTATTCATAACTAATTGAACATGCGTAAAGTCCAACAACCTTTGGCCATTTCGGAACATAAATATTTCTAATGAGCCTGCTGGCTGCTGCTACAACTCTTTCCAAGTGCTCCTTAGGCCATTTGGCAAGCAATGAGCAGAGTATCCCTGAAGATCAAGGCATGTGTTGCATGCAGTTCTTTGCTCTTAATACACTGTCTGAACTTCAAACATATTGCTATGTTAATTTCTGCTTTACAGTAATCCTCTCTCCCTCAAGGAAAAAAACTGTGCGCCAACAACCTGCCATCTTTTGACATGTTAATTGCTGATTTACAGTAACTTTTTCCTCAGGGAAAAAATTGCTTGCGCCAAAATTCAAAGCAACCCTTTTTCTACCAAGAGTGAAATTCTGAGTTTCTGACCAAAGGAACGAGTCAACGTAAGATGCCCTCTGACCAAGATTGAAATTTCCACTTGCACACAGAAATTGTAGCGCAGGAATTTACAGGAAAATCACATGAATCAGTTTAATTAGATCACATGGAATTCTGGCAAAATTTTCCATTCCAAAAGAGGCGTTGAAGAACTTGAAAGAAACCACAACTGCTTTTAATTATGCATGCATTTTGAACAATGGGTGAAACAAGAACATCAAAAATAGCAAAAAAAAACATTCATTTAAACACAGTAGAACACGCTTGATTCATATAGGAATTAAGAGTTGACAGGCTTCATCAACCTTACATGCATGGTACATACACATCAAACTTTGTAATTCCATAGTGTACATATTACACTCTTTATTTTATAAATACTCCAAATCAACTACGAAACAAAGACCACAACCCACATGTATGCATGGCACAATATATATATTCTACACAAATATTATTATACAACAATGCACAATCCAAGGGCTCATGTATATATATTTGTAAGGTGATATACTATAGTTATGCAGGTATATATACGATAGTTTGATAGTAGCTTAATTAATCGTTGCATGCAGAGACGCATTAGATGGTGTGATTAATTAGTTGGTTAATTAATTAAGAAGGGCACTGGAAGCTGGAGGGGACGTGCTTGCCGCACTCGTTGACGAGCACGGAAATGGCGACGGGCAGGACGAGGGAGACGCCGAGCGCCTTGGCCTTGATGGCGGTGCAGAGGCAGAGCGCGGCGTCGAGGTCGGCGACGCCGGACAGCAGCGGGCAGCAGGTGTCGCCGGCGTTGGCGCCGACCACCGCGTGTACCAGCCCGTTGAGCGCGTCCACGCACGCGAGCAGCTTCAGCGTGTTGATCGGGCACTTCCCCGTCGACGGCGAGGGCGTCGGCGGCGTCGGCGTCGGGGTGTAGGGCGGCGGCGGGCACGGCACGGACGACGGAGGGGGCTTCACCTTCGGCGGCGGCGGCGGCGGGGGCGGCTTGGGCGTCGGGCAGTAGGAGCACGCCGCGGCCGGCGCGAGCTGCGCCGACAGCGCCAGCGCGGCGAGCAGGAGGGCCACGGCAATGCGGCGGTTCCCGGCGACGGCCATGGCGTCCTACCTAGCTAGAGCTTTTCTTGGTGTCTTAGCTCTAGCTCTAGCCACGTAGCCAGCCGCTGGTGCGTGGGAAGAAGACGAGCTGGGGGAGCGTGGATTTATAGGCAGGCCGCGGCCATTGATGGAGTAGGCGAGGTAGCTAGCTAGAGGCCGTGACTGAAGCTTAGTGATGGTGTCACGTCTCGATGGCCAAGATTGTGGCTGCCGTCGACTCAGGTTTTGCTGCAGTTCAGTTCAATTCAACTCAATTCAATTCAACCAAGTGATGAAGTGATCTATCTCGCGCGTGTGAGCACGCGGGGCCTGCATGTCGCGGTTAAACAAAATCGATCGGCTACGGCTAGCTAGCCTGCCATGCCAACACCAAGCTTTTTTCATTTTTCTTTTTCTTTTTACCTGTCGTACGTAGTATCCGCGCTCTTACTGTCTTACTGATCCGTTGCTGTTTGTCAGCGACTCGCGTACCTTAAAACGGGCAGCGGTTAATTTACACCTCACTTTTCAATAGAGCATTTTCCCCGTCCCATGAGATATCACTATTTATTTTTTATGTAATATTTGGTACTCCCTTTATATTTTTTTATATGACGTCGTTGACTTTTAGGTCTACGTTTGACCATTAGTCTTATTCAAAAAAATTATATAATTATTAATTATTTTCTTATTATATGATTTATTATTATAGAAACTTTAATTATGCATTATAATTTTGCATATTTGGATATAAATTTTGAATAAGACGAATGGTCAAACATGATTATAAAAGTCGATGGTGTCACCTTCTAAATTTTATATAAAAATCAATGATATCCTGCTACCTTCTCAAGGATGGTAAAATTGCTCTATAAGGTACCAAATTTTATATAAAAAACAGTGATACCTCATGATACCTCAAAGATAGAAAAAAAATGCTCTTTTCAATATATAGTCTATCTGTATTTTAGCACTCATTCTTTTTTTTTTATTTGATATCGTTGTTTGACTATTCGTCTTATTCAAAAATCTACATAATTATTAATTATTTTATTATAATTTAAGTTATTTAAGATAGTCTAAGAACGGGCCTGACTTATATTAAGAACGGGTCTAAGCACCTTTTATTTTGTTGCGCTTAGTTTTATTACTAAAGATTTCAAGTCTGACTTACATGTTTTTACATGTTTTATGATTATCCTATGTTTTAAAATGGACGTGGTATATATATACCTGCAAAAGATATTCAGCATGGTCGGTCCGTATGCAAATAAGACCCTGTTTGGATCCAAAAAAAAGTCTCTGGGACTTTTTTCCCTTTCCTCACCCTACCCCTCTCTCTCTCCGTAGTAGCACGCCCGCCCGAAAAAAAATCCCCTCTCGGCGCTCGCCCGCCCGAAAAAAATCCCCTCTCGGTGCTCGCCCGCCCGCCGCTGAGCAGATCCGGCGCCGCTGGTCCCGCCGGCCCGCCGACGCCGGTCACCTCCTCCTCGCTCCAGCCTCTTCTCCCCACACTCGGCCTCCCCGTCGGCTGGTCCTCTTCGCTCGGCCGGCCAATCTGTCTGCTAGGCGGCCCGCCGGCGCCGCCCCCACTTTCTACCCGCCCGCCGGCGCCTCCCCCGCCCTTGTCATTCACCGCCCAGAGCACGCAGCAAGCAGCAGCAGCAAGCAGCGGCGGCAAGCCCAGGGTACCAACCCAGGGGTTAATTGTTACTTCTATCATTTGTTGACACCCTTTAAGTATCTCTTTTCAAACAAGAGGGACTTAAAAAAAAGTCCTAAGAACTATTACGGAAAAAGAAAAAAGTTCAGAGACTATTAAGATTCGCTAAATCCAAACAGACCCTAATTCACTACTATTATTGTTCGAATTAATCGAGAACTGTCTAGCTAGCTAGCTAATCAACGTGTCACAGAGTACTGACAGCATGCAGGTTAGCTGTTAAATCATTTTGCCATGCATGAAGGCAAATGAACCATCATTACTCGGTATGTACGCTGAATGCATGCATGGGCCCTCGCTCCCTTGGCACTGTCTCCAGATATTTAGAGGCCTAGGATAGGTGGCCAACGAGCTATCCTTCCTTTTAATTTCCTATTATACATTTCATTGTTTGAGCCATTTATATCTTGTTGTTTTGAAAAAAACATGAACACCAACAAATAACTTTGACTGCTCTTTCTATGGTAATATATATAGAAATATCAACAAATATGTGGTTTTATTGAAATATCTTTTAATTTTAATTTATACATATAGCCCACATGCTTCTAAGATAAATATTTCAAAAGTTAATTTAAGCCAAAGTTATAAGAAGTTTAACTTCAGAACTATCCAAAATAATAAATATTATTCTCACTTATTTTAGCTTTTGCACGGAGCTTTCCAAACTATTAAACAATCTAATTTTTTAAAAAAGTTTTTATATAAAATCTCATCATCTTACTTTTATAAAATAGATTTTAACTTTTACAAAATAGATTTTTAACTAGGTAGTAGCTAATTTTATCGTTTTGCATTATCCTAAAAATTAAATAATCTTTTATCTTTTATTTTCGGCTGGAAAAGAACACAGCTATATCTAATAGGAAATCTAGAGGCTGAGATCCAATCTTGTTCTTCCTCCTTCAGACGACAAAAAATGATCGAGAGAGAGACAGAGAGCGAGCTGTAGCGTGTGACCAGGGTTGAATTGTGCACATCTACACAACTGGATCCTAGCTAGCTAGCTGTTTGGACTTGCAATTCAGCTGCAAGTGGCCGGGCAGAGAGAGAGAGAGAGAGAGAGAGAGAGAGAGAGAGAGAGATGATCATCGGATCCATCGTGTTAATCCGAATCCGTACGAGCGAGCGAGCAGAAGATCGAACGCGTACGTAGACTTATTTTTCGCTGCTAATGACGATTACACTGACGGATCAGCTAGGAGACATTGAAGCGATGGCGAGACGAAGCTTTGGAAGCGCATGGCGCCCCCCCTCCCCCTCCCCTCCTCACAGCTTCACCTTTGGCGCCTTCCCGTGCCGACATCCAAGCCTCCATCCATCCATCCATATCCCAGCTCAATCTTCTTCCTCTCCATCTTCTTCTTCTTCTTCTTCTCTTCGATCGATCTACTTCTCTAGCTGCTCGCTCATACCGTTCACTGTCACCGTTGATCAAGATCTGTCTCTGTCTGTCGTCTCTCGGTTGTTTCTTACCTGGCCTAGCAGCTTGCAAACTTGGCCTGGTTTTCTTCTCCTTCCTCCGTGGCTGCGTTGGATGCCACAGGATCGGACCGGGCTACTCCTGTTTGCGTTTGATTCATCGCTGGCCTCATGCCACACATGCCATGGTTGGCTTTTTCGGCGAAAAAAATCAAACGGTATATTTATAAACGGAAGATAATTTGCAAATAAAACATTTATATATGTTCTCAGTGATCGAAAAGCCAAGAAAAAAAATAAATTAACATAAATACCCTAAAATCAACTTTAAATTTAAAGTTTACAATATTTAAACTTAGTTTATAAGAATAAGTAGAAATGAAAATAAGAGAATGCCTCTTTTTCCCTTTTTTTACTGTCACTTCTGTGGGTCGTTGCAGTTACGTTCTTTAGCTGTAGTTTGTTGCTTTCACAGCAGAAAGCAACGTTGGCCTATACATATGGTTGGTTTTTTACTGCTAGGAGAAATTAAACAGGTGTAGTGTGTGTCATGTCTGAATGGGATGGTCTTGCCCTAGCTAGCTAGTCCATCTAGAACTGCTAGAAGTTAATTTAGACTCACATTAATGAAAGAGGAAGGGGTCAAGAAAGCTCAGTTGTTTGGATCAATTAATAATATTGTTCTGTTACTATAAATTTTTGCAAAGATACACATATATACTTCAAAGAAACCACAAACTTATTAGTCATATAATAACATTTAGTATCGACTTAACTTCCAATTTAAGGATAATATCCTGAACTATTTGTCTCTAAATTAAAGTTGGCCTTATTGTCTCAATACGACATGTAGGTTTAGAATCCATGTGTAAGGAACTCGAGGGAAAAATAAAGGATTACACAATTTTTATAAAGGAAACCTATAGGAATCTTCCCAGTTTTTCTTTTACATCTAATACAAACCACATGTTTAGCTCATTATTTTTTTCAACACGGTTTATTTTTTGCTAGTGATAATGTCCGAGAGTTATCTCACCACACATATAATCACCACATGTATAAGATAGAGATGGCTACTATTAACTAATTACTACTTCCGTCCAAAAAAAAAATGTCTTCTATCCTACACATGCCAATATATATAACCAAAAGACTAAAAAATACCCTTCACATTTTCAATTTCCAATACATTTATTTCTATTTTCTCACTCTGATGGAATTCTTACTCTATAAATAAAATCTTTATGGGACAATTTTTTTAAGTAATGATGAAATATTTATAGGATGTGGAGGAAGTATTTTCTTGTGCTTCCATGATTGGTCAAACAAATCATGCAAACAACTGGTGAAACACCGAAATTGGCAGGGAACATGCGTGTTTTCAAAATCATAGATACGGTCGAATCTAGCTCTGTCCGAGTTAGTGGCTACAACAGTTTTGGAGCTCAGACACATGCGAGCCCCTTGGCTATCAACAGAGACTTTCGAACCGTAGGTTAACCACTTAGCCCACCCCTATCATTTTCGGTCTTTCAGACCTTGACCTGAAATTCTAGAAGATAAGCTTGCATCCATGGTCATGTCTAGTACCAATTGGTAACAGATCTAGCCAATAAAGTTAGAAGGGTCTGAATAAATTAGATAGAATTTTAGCTCCTATTTATATTGATCTTTGCCACAAAATTTTAGGAGATGTCTTTGTTGGGGCTCTAATAGTTTTAACGGGAGCTCCAGCCCCCATTATCCCCATGGTAGATCCGCCCTAGTACCAATTGTACATAGACAATGTTCTTTTTATTAATAAAAGATAAAAGATCATCTAATTTTTTGATAGTTATTTATTATAAATGATAAGATTAACTATTATAAAATTCAAAATTTACTTTATAAAGCTAAAATGACAAACTTCTATATAGAAACTTTTGTAAAAAGTACTCTGTTTAGTAGTTTGAAAGTATGTGTGCAACAACTGAGTAATAATATAGCCAAAAGAACACAGTCATAGTTGCGTGAAAGACATGCCCAGGATTGTACGTATGAAAAAAAAAACTATATACTTGGAAATGGTATGTAGCACGGTACACAACACATATCCGTGCAGTTATAAATGATATTTTGTATTTTAGATAAGGAAGATCAACATTCTTGGCCTTTTAATTTGTGCATAAGATGTACATAACCAGAGAGTTTGAGTTAAAAATAGGTCTCAATAGGGGGTGACCCCTAGAAGAAGAAATAAGCAAAGTAAAGCTCGATAAGGTTAACCTTATGAGATAAATAAGCAAAGCATATATCTTAGGAATGAAGCCTATTAATCAGTAACCCACCATCTAAAATAGGTAAAAAGAAGTTCTCCATGATCGACTCAAGAATTTGGTTCCCAAATGCATAATATCTTAATTAGGTCCTCCTGATAGTGCATAATTGTGATGCATCATACACCAGAAATGGAGCAATTAAAGTCAACTGATACACATAAACTATATATACATCATATTTTTATTATGTGCTAAGCTATTTTATACCATCCTTGTTTCACGATGTACGGCATTCTAATATTAGCTAGACTAGCATATTGCACTTGCGCTGTAACGATATTCTATTAAAAAATATTATAACATGATATTAAAGTAGAACTAATAAAACCGGTTTGATATTAGTATTAGTTATATTTCTTTTTAAAAAAATACGAGAGAGTTGGTGGTGACGTAGGTGTTAGATTCAACACCATTTACCACATCAGTGATTTTCTTTTTAAGAGTATAGGTTGATATATATATATATATAGACGAATCTATTAAATGTATTAAAGAATGAAGGGAGTAAGTTTTAATATATCGACACAAAAGTCTTTTACGTGTACGCGGAATAGAAAAAGAGCCACATTAGCCGTTCATTCCAGAATTAATGTGTGGACCCTTAATTAGCTGGGAGGGGTTACACTACTGTACGTATGTGCTAGCTGTGTTACTGTCCAATTGGCCATAAGTAGTACACGAGTACCCTACATGAAACGTTTCATGCATATATGCCCCTTTTTTTTTGTCAGACTTTGCCCTGCATCATTAGTTTCTGCTTATATTTATAAGCTAAATTTTAAAATATAATTTTTAAAATTGACTTTATGGTTTTTTAATTCATAGTTCATTTTATTATTCTATATCATCTGCTTTTGAATCATCATAGACATGCATATAAAACTTTCACCCATAAATTACTATTTTGGGGTTATAATAAGCCATATGGCGTATTATTTAACGATAGGAAACTACATCTTGTGGGAACATTTGATAATTTTTATTTTACTAAATCTATAAATTTGGCTAAAATTTGTTTTAAATTTGTTGCTAAATCTATAAAGTATATGCGGTTTCGTAAAATGTATGCTTACAAAAATATCATAACGTACCTCTGCATCTTTTTATTTCTGAAAGATCGATGATGACCTCTGGCGCCATCCCATCCGATCGACTTACTACATATCTATAATACTTTAAAAAAAGGCAATGGTGATGACAGTAAATCTGCCACCCCACCACTTATCTTGTTTTTTACTAACTATTTTATGTGTTAAAAAATAGTCTTTATACATCTTATTAATATCTCATTTCATCTATAAAATACAAGTTTACCCCTCTCAAAGAATCTAATATTTAATGTACAGTTGCAAGTACATATAATGAAAGCTCGATAACTTTGCGACCCTGCTGCCCTGGTTCGTTATTTAAACCACTAATTAATCAACTTGCATCCGATCGATCAGTACATGCACGATCACTATCAATGGAACTGCATGTATGATATGTACGCATCCCCTGGTAATCAGGGACTCTAACGTACGTACGTACGTACTTAGGCACGGATGAACGTAACCCCTATGGTCCAACATATCGCCTCCCATAATTTTGGGTTGCTGACAAAACCGGCCGATCGATCGAGACATATTACTGCCTTATTTTACCAGATTTTTCATGTATTTTTTATCGGTTTTTACATATACTTTGAACTATTAAATGGTATGTTTCTAAAAAATGTTTCTATGAATTCAATGCCTTACATTTCTATAGGGTGGTTGTTAAACTAAAAATAATTTATAAATAAAACTTTATATATATGTGCTTAGCGATCTAAAAAATAAGATTAGAAAAAAACTTTCATGAAGAAAAAATAACTTTAAATTTAAAGTTAAAATTTTATATTTTGGTTTATAAGTATAAACAGAAAGATTGACGTGCTAGTTATGTATAGGCCGCGTTCGGCGGAGCCAGTTAGATATCTTAGCCCCTTTATTTTCCACGCACACGTTTCCCGAACTACTAAATAGTGTATTTTTATAAAAAATTTATATGGAAAAATTATTTTAAAAAATCATATTAATTTATTTTATATTTTTTAACAATTAATTATTCATGTACTAATCTATTACTGCGTTTTCGCGCCGAATAACTATCCCACTCAACCTTCCAGCAGAACGCGGCCGTAGTATAGTGTGTACCGAGGTGTGGCCAGCTACCGCGTATATATAGTCAACAATTAAGCTAGACTAGCGAATGGATAGGACCAAACGTTAATCTCTCCGTTCCACCATAAGTATATTTATTAACCCAACACAAGTACATTTCCATCGCTCTAGAGGCAAATTAGTTGAAATAAACAAAATTAATTTAAATAACTCTATATTAAATAAGAAAATTATATAATGTGAGAGGTAAGTAACAGTAAATAGACCGAGATTTAAATATGAGATAATTGATAGACAAATAATACTCTATAATTAATACACTTTCCGTGGGATAAATTTGAATTCAGAAATGCAAGGATATGCATGATCCATGGATGTCGAACTGGTAGCTACATACAGCTCGTTTTTAGATGCACTGGTTGGTGGATTGCTGCAAAATGTCGCATGCGTGTTGACCGCTGATGTTGGCGTATGGCTACGATCGAACTTACGATAGATCGATGCGATATGATGGATTTGGACTGGCGATGCCCCCGTCCCAGGGGCATCTACAGTAGTCAGGCAAGCCAAGCCTCCCTCCCTCCGTGCACTGCATGCAGTTGCTCTTCCTCTTCACTTTTCGTTTCTCCGTTGATGTAACAGCGGCAGCAAAATTTACCGTAAAACAATCAAGCATGGGAAACACCGGTGCGAAGTTTTTTTTAAAAAAAAAAACGAAAGAAAACAAATCGGTTTATCTGTAAACGAAAAATAATTTATAAGTAAAACATATATATATATATATATACATAACGAAATAAAAGAAAATGCTATGAAATAGACTACGATGTAAAAAAACCTAAAAATTAACTGTAAAATTAAAATTTAATTTATAAACAGCTGCAACTGCGAAATGATAAGAGCCTATTACCCACATGCAATTGTGTTTTCGGCATAATCGTAGTGACAAAAAAGGAGACGCGGCACTAGTCTTGTCTATGTTAGCGTGTGTTAAAGCGATGTGCTTATGGTAAGTGTGTGTGGTTGCATTTGGTGCAGTGGTGTGTCATGTGCGTGTTATTAACCGCGCAAAAAGAAAAGCAGCCAAGCACGCTTTTTGCACGGGAGAACTGAAGCATACGGCCCATTTCACCGAAGCGGGACGCCGGCCAGCCCAGTTAACCCACCGGCCCATGTAGTTGGGAGTTGGACTTCGATGGGTCATGGGCTTCCCTACCTGGGCCAACGGCACGGCGAGTCTGCTGTGATTTCTAGGAGAGCCGCCTCTTTGTTCACGGCACCGTTTAAACGGACTTACCAGTCTTTGACTAATATTTATATGGATACTAGAAAATTCAGATAAATATGTAAACTATATATATTAATTATTGAATGAATCTAGCCAATATCACATGTGAGAGAAAAGAATGTGTCACATTAAAATGCACATATATCAAAGAAAAGACGTGGCCAAAGTGCCAAACCGTCCAACTTTGGTCAACCTAAGCTCAGGTGATCAAGGAACAATAAAAAGGATGAACCTACGTCTCTGATAAGCCAATCAGTAAACAAGAAAAACCACCCTGCCATGATCACGCACGTTGCCATCACTAGCTTTTCTTCCCAGTGTTCTAGCTTTCCACTGCCCTGCTAGCTAATACTCCATGGGTACCAAAATGTGAGGATTCCTAAGATTTAAATCTTTTATTAAAATATAAGTATTTAACTACTGTTTATGATACTATTTATACCATCAATTATTTTCTATTTAAATTTTTTTGTGTTTTACCCCATCTACCCTCTCATCCCATTCTTTTCTTATTTATTAAGAGTCAACATAATCATTTTTTCTTAACCATAATCCCTACTGAACAAATTTAAAATACTTATATCGTTTACACTTATATCATAATATACACGGATCATCTGCAGTACTGCCGATGCAGTCATAGGCACTAACATACGAATCCTTAGTTCCTTACCCGTATATCAGCACCTGCTGTTGCACTAGCAGTGACGCAGACAATCTTCTATCGATCGATCGATCAAGTTCAGTTCACTCCCAGACGATGCTACCAGCAGATGCTACGACAAAGCATCACTCAGCAGCGCTTTCCTTGAGCCGAAAGCAAGCTCATCAACTGAGGCCTTTCTAAAATTTTTTCTCAAAAACATTATATTGAATTTTTGAACATCTAAATAAAGCATTACATATATATAAACATTAAAACTAATTATACAGTTACGAAGGAAATAATTTAACGAATCTTTTGAGCCTAATTAGGACGTGATTAGCCATAAGTGCTACAGTAACCAACATATGTTAATGACGGGTTATTTAGACTCAAAAGATTCGTCCCGTGGTTTCTAGAAATTTGTTTTATAATTAGACTACGTTTAATACTTCAAATATGTGTTTAAAGTTTTGATGTGATGTTTTTGTAAATTTTTTTTTAACTAAACCAGGCCTAAATCCAAAGCCCAAACACGCCGTCGCCCACACATTCTCCTCCAGCCTCGATCGGTCTCTCGTTTTGCTCTAGTGGCAAGCAAGCATAGATACCAAGATTAAACAACAAGAAACTAAAGGCGATGTCCAAACCAACATCCCAAAAAAGAATCAAGAAAGAAAGAAAGAACAACACCGATAGCACAGCAGCACACTCAAGCTCGCTCTCCGAGTGAAGTGAAGTGGAGTGGAGTGAAGTAGTGAGATGAGAGTGATGGAGATAACCGAAAAGCTAGAAATTGCGCGACGTTTTTCTACGCAAAGCGATCGGTCGCCGAGAGGAACAAGATCATCATCACCTCCACTCCACTCCACTCCACTGCCACTTCGCCGATGCCGCGAGCTTCCCGCCTTTTTTCTCTTTCTGCTGCCGCCGACCTTTTCTCCTGGTATCTCCATTGCCTTTGAGATCATGGCCAATCCAGACACTTGTTTGTTCTTTCTTTCATGCCGTCGCGTCCTCTGCTATAACAACCTCCTCGTCCTGCCGCAGCTGGTGGTGGACAGAGTGGCAGTACAGGCGCAGCCGCCATGGCGACCAAGAACAGAGGTGATAGGGTGGTAGGGATGATGCTGCTCCTCCAGATGATGATGTTCTTGCTGCTTGCCTGCACATCTCAGTGTGGTAAGGTCTTAGCTATAGCACAATGTTAATTGGTTGCGCGAAATTTGGAGCTCAGAGTGTCAGTGATCAGTTTGCTTCTAATGTGCATTTTGATTGTATGGTTGGGGGATTGATGGATTGATTGATTGATGTGTTGTTCATGGAGCAGAGGCGAGAGCTCTGAGGCGGAGCAGGAAGAACTCGCTGCTGAACGCGCTGTACAAGCTCAATTTCATCAGGACGGTGGAGCCGATGCAGCTGCCGTCTGCTCCGCCTTCCAAGGCGCCGAGCAGAGACGGCGACGCGGCGAGCCTCGCCGCCGCCGATGGCTCGAGCTCGCCGTACTGCGTCAACCCTCCGAACGCGCCGTCAGCCTCCTCGACACCGCCCTTCACCTCGACGCCGTCCACGCCGCTCCTCCCCCCGGACGACCAGCCCCCGCCGCTGCCCCCGATCGGCGGCTCCGCGCCGCCGTCGTTCGAGCCGAGCCCACCGGCGGGGCCGTCCGCCCCCGGCTTCAGCCCGACCACGCCTGGGTCGGCCCCGCCGAGCCCGATCTTCGTCGTTCCCAGCCCGCCCGAGGCCGGACCGGGGGGAGGCGGCAGCGGCGGCGAGGGTGGTATCGGTGGCGGGAGCAGCGGCGGCGGCGGGGGCGGTGGAGGTGGCAGTGGTGGAGGCGGAGGTAGCACCGGTGGTGGTGGTGGCGGGAGCAGCAGTGGTGGCGCAGGTGGCATCGGCGGCGGCGGTGGCGGGAGCAGCGGAGGAGGCGGCGGCGGCGGAGGGGGTGGGTTCTTGCCGCCGATAGTGTACCCGCCGCCGCTGGCGCCGCCGACGGCGCCGGGGGCGGGGGCGGCGCTGTGGTGCGTGGCGAAGCCGACGGTGCCGGACCCGATCATCCAGGAGGCGATGGACTACGCGTGCGGCTCCGGCGCGGAGTGCGGGTCGATCCAGCCGAGCGGCGCGTGCTACCAGCCGGACACGGTGCTCGCCCACGCCTCCTTCGCCTTCAACAGCTACTGGCAGATGACCAAGGCCGCCGGCGGCACCTGCGACTTCGGCGGCACCGCCACCATCGTCACCCGAGACCCAAGTAAACCTTCTCCTCCTCCTCCTCCTCCTCCTCTTCTCATCATCTTCCCAATAATCAACTTTGGTAAAAAAAAAACTACAAAATCAATTCTAAATCTAAATTTGAAAATTTAAATTTTGATAAGCATGAACGTAAGCATAAGCAAAAAGAGGAGTGTCTCTTCCTGTTCTCACTTTTCATAATCTTCTCGTAATCACAAAAAAATCTTCTTTTTTTCTGATTAGAATTAGAAAACATCGTTTACAGGTCTGTTGTTTTAGTTAGTGCAATATGCTTTGCTAGAACTGAGTAGCTGAACATGAAAAAGACACTTGGCTTTGACAGGTTGCAGTGTTGCCCTGCATGTACCATGTGTTCTGAATTCGGATGAATTTTGGCCAACTTTGGATTTCTGAAAAATACTAGCTAGATGAATTCTTGTTGCAGCCATCTATAGCCAATGCTGAACCAAAATCCTTCTTGTTTGCAGAGATGAGTCACTGCACATCTGAAGTTTCTCCTAACTTCGTTTTTCTAATGAACTTTTTTTTTGAACTCTGCAGGTTATGAGAAGTGTCAATTTGACCTACTGTGAAGCGGTTGCAGAGATGCAGCAGAACAGGCTGCATGTGCAAGCTTCAGATCGATCGATGTGCAAAATTCTTTGCAAGTTTGTCGGGCAGTTATTCCAGTTGCCTCTACTAGGCCATAGCACTGCAGATTTTGTAACTAGCTGTTTAGCATGATTTTGATCATTATTTACAAGACTAATACTGTGCAAAAGGTGATTCCTTCGCATGTGTATTATACTAGCACTAGGATATGCCTTTTTTCCTCTTTAACTTTCTTCAGCTCTCTTTGCCCAATTATTTGAGACATAATATGCTAACTTGATATTCACGCCAACCCAAGGAATCTTTCTATTGTAGTAAGTTGCATGATAAGAACATAGTCAAACCAAAAGCATTTTACAGAAGATAAATAATGTGAATATGAGAAAAACAAACCTAGTTTGAGACTCCGTTCCATATTATAAGACTTTTCAGTTTTATCTAAATTTATTTCTGTGCTAATAAATCTACACATATATACGTTGGTATATAGATAAATTTAGACAAATTCAGAAAGTGTTATAGTATGTAACTGAAGGAGTAACATTTTACGTAAGACATATGATAGAAACAACATAAGCCCCATTTGAAACATATGAATTTTTACACGTTTTGCGATGAAATTAAACTGTTTCTTGAGAAATGAAATCTCCATGAAATTATTTTTTCTATACCAATATTACTTTTTTTCCGAATAACTGAAATGGATAATGGATTGCTCCCATTTCTGACCAACGAGCAAGACAAATTAATGGGGGCATCACACCACACTAGCACGTTGCTGCTTCGAGTCGCAGCGGCTCGTGGATCACGGCGTCCACCGCGCCGGCCTTCGCCGTCGGCGAGCTGAAGCCGTCGCCATGGGAGTAGAAGAAGTAGCAGACCTTGCACATCTTCCAGAACAGCTCCCTGCATGGCCTAGGAAGAGCGCCTCCTCTGCTGACAACCAGCCGCAGCAGCTCTCTCCTGCATCTCTCGATGGGTTTCTGAGTGTCCCTCGCAGCCTCTTCCAGGGAGACGGAGCCGCCGCTGTGAACGGCGAGCAGCGACACGCTGTTCATCTTGCCCTGGGCACCCTCTCTCTGCAACAAAAGAACATTCTGAAAATTCATCACTCAAACTTCAGAAAGACAGGTTTAGAAGTTCTAGTTCAGGCTTCAGAAACTGCAGAACTCTGAAACTTGACATAATAAACAGCTAAGGCCCTGTTTAGTTCCCAAAAAACTTTTTCTAAAAACATCAATCGAATTTTTGGACACCTAAATAAAACATTAAATATATATGAACATTAAAACTAATTACACAGTTATGGAGAAATCGCGAGACGAAGCTTTTGAGTCTAATTAATACATAATTAGTCATAAGTGCTACAGTAACCAATATATTTTAATAACGGATTAATTAGATTCAAAAGATTCGGCTCACGGTTTCCAAGCGAAAACTGAAATTTTTTCTGTAATTAAACTAAATTTAATACTTTAAATATATGTGAGCGTACACGTCGATGTGACATCTATCCCAAAAAATTTAAAGAATTTTAAGAACTGAACACAACCTAAGTAGCTCGTACTGTACCTCGTAGGATTGGACATCGTTCAGGAGACGACCACATTTGCTCATTAGCCTGAATAGCTCACTGCATTCTTGGCTTCTGACGACAGAGTCAGGGAGCTTTGGGCCAACAAGATACAATGCTGGGAGCACAATGGGCCCCAATGCAAATGTCACAACTGCATTCTCCATGTATTCCTCTGCTGTTGGCACATACTGGCTCTGCCTCCACTCTACCTCTGTCATCATGGACCTCAGCAGCTCTTGCCACTATATACAGAAACCATTATATTTAGCTTGTCAGTGCTCAATTCATACTGAAAAATCTCCAAAGAAAAAAAGATGTCAAGAATGGTGCTTACTATTTCTACAAGGTGTTTGGTGACGTCACGGCCTTGTACTGCAGAAGCCTTTGATCCAAGCTGGTTAGTTGAAGTATAAATTGCAGAGAACACAATCTCTACTTGTTCACAGTAGTACTCAGTTTTCTCATTCTTGTCCCACCTGGATATGAATATCACAAGCGTTAGCAGATCAAGCTGAAATTTTTGTTGGCTCAAAGCATTTGTGTGAATGATTTTTTTTTTACCTCTCAACTAATGCGACGAGGTTTTCCAATTCTTCCTTTGATCCCCCAACATCGAAGAAGTCATCGACGACAGTTGTGAGCACACCATTTTTGGCCCACAAAATGCGAACATCTGACAGTTCTGGAGGTAAAATGGTGGCAGCAGCAGAGAAATAGAAGTAGTCCAGCTTCTGCCGTGCAAATTGTAGTTGGTCCAACCTGTTTTCTTTCACCCAACTGCAGCAAATTTGTAGTTCACCGAAATTAGCTGAAAGTTTGTTCGTTTGCATAAGATAAAAAAAGAGAGAGAATGACTGTAAGATATACCTGTTGAGTTGCTGCAGCTCTTCTTGGTAAATAGATTGAGAGCAACTAAAATCTCTGACACCCAAGGCCATGATTTCTTCATTGGAATTACAAGGCCTGATTAAATTCAAAAGTACATTATGATACTTGCCATTAATTTCTAGTATTAACATATGTAAGATTTGATGGAATTGATCTATTTCATCAAAGAGAACTTACAAGTATGCTGATTCTAGCATCTGACAGCTTGTAATGTCAAAATGTTCGATATTTCTTTTATGATCTAGACGATCCAACATGGTATAGAAGGGAAAATCAAGAACATATTCAACCTGAAAATGCTAAATAATTATTAAAAAATATCACAAAAACAAACGATGGAGATGGCAATTTCATAATTAACAGCTTGCCTCTTCAAACAGTGGATTTCCTTTCGCCTCACTGGATAACAACTGTTCCTTCAGTAAGCAACCTGTCCAGGAGCCTATATTGTCCAGGGTTACCTCTTTTTCCAAGATAGTGACCTTTGAAGCCTTATGCAATTCTAGTAAAGATCTTGTATCATTCAGACATCCTTGAGGTGAATTGTGGAAACTTGAAGGTTCAGCAAAATGGGATAGCTCATCTACATCACATTTTTCAGGCAAACGGCATTAGCTTTGCTAAAATTCGAAATTAAAGATCATATATCTCTCTGTACCTTCTGAAGACCAATGAAATCTCTAGTAAACTAACATCTGCTTTTTACGGTTCTTCATAAGGTAGAGAAAGTACCAAGGTTTTTTTTATAGTTTTCAGTAGTATGAAATACCTGAAGAAACGTCATATCCGTTCAATCGCAGCATACGAAATGCCATCCCACATGTTTCCATGTCAAGCATAATTTCGTTGTCTCTCTGTAGCCAGCAACTGCAGCCAGAACTTCTGTCAGTTACATCAGCTTCTAACTTCAGACAACTGATCTTAAGGTTGGTTATTACCTGTAGGTCATGTCCAGTATGTTCCTTATCTCATCAACAAAATACCTAGATATTCCCATCTTTTCAAGCACATCCACCATGTGAAGCTGGCACTGAATATTTACAGGATAGGTTACTGGTACTGCAAAAATTTAACTGACACTAATTAGGCATTCAGCAAATGTTTGTATCTTTGATATTCTATCCAAGCCAGTGGCAAAGTGCAGTGTTACCTGCACTGCCAAATTTGTCCAGAAGCATGTCTAAGTACTGGAGAGCTTTAGCATCATAGTTGTGGATTAATGCAGCAGCAGTGGTGGAAGGGGAGTTGAACAATGATCCATTCTTCCTTTGGAATTTCATCACCTCATCCCAGTCAAGATTTCCTAGTCCTTCTGAGATATTTGCCGTATATGTTTTTCTTCCCCCGGAGCAAATCAGCCCAGCATCTCTTAATTAAATTGCACAGCAAGATTAGTCAAGTTGATATTTCTAGTTTACATTTGGCAATTGTTTTAACTTGATAGTAATAAACAATATAAATAGTACTCTCTCCTCCCCAAAATAACTTTAGAAAAGAAAATACAAACTATGAGCAGAGAAAAATTACCAAAATACTCATTACTACACGAGAGATTAATATGGGTGAGAGGGTGGTTGGGGTAAGTTAGGGTGAACTAAAAGTTATTTTACAACGCCCTTTACTGGCAATATATAGAATCAATTTAGATCATTCTTTTTAATTCAATGGATTATATCTATTTATATTATAATATCAACTATTGACATTGAATACATTTTTACGTTAGCTACAATACCATTAATACAAGTATACATTTTTATCTTAATGATCTAAAAGGCCATCTTCCGGAAGGATTAGACCGGAAACTCCTTTTGGCATTAGGGTGGATATCCATCCATTTGGTGCCTATTGTCTAAATAGTCACTAAAATTATAAAAAATTCAAGATAGATTATTATAAGGTATATCGCTCCATAAACATATAAGTTTAAATTTAACTTTATTAGTTATTAGAAATAATAAATATAACTGTGATTGTGCCTTACTAGTTTCAATTTAATGTGTTTTTATGCAACTTATGAAAATCGAATTTGAGTATATATATTTGTAAAGTGATAAATCTCATATTAATTTGTCTAGTTAGTTTTTACTGTATTTAATAACTATTTAAATTACATAAGAAACGGGCAGGTGTCACCCACGTGCTAAATATCCATCTCCAGGATTAGTAGACTCCATCTGTGGTAGTAGTAGGTAGCTAGCATTGTGTTTCTCCAGATCCGTACACCATCGTACCCAGAAAATATAAGAAACGGAACACGCTAATAAAATGTTCTCTCATCACGTCCAAATCTGTCGGTATCCTTGTCATGTAGCTGAAGGGAGATTAATAATAATAAAAAAAAGCAGCCTAATGCATCCTCTTGTGTTTCCAAACTAGAGGAACATGCAGGATCTATAGCAGTGAGAGTGTACTAGTCAACCACACTATTCTTCATAATTTTTCACGTGGAATTTAAAGGGTAAAACTTGCAAGAGGACATCCTCTCGAATAAAAGCATTAGAATATAGGTAACACTAGCTAATTAATTCCTTAATCAACTAAAGCTTGTGTTCCCGTTGTATCGATCGATCCCAAATTTTGTACCTCGTTGCCCATGCTTCCTGAGCTACAAGCATCTTCGTATTTTCGTTTATAAGTTAAGGTTTAAATTTTTAAACTTAAATTTAAAGTTGATTTTAAAGTTTTTTTTTCTGTAGTTTACTTTTAGCCTTTGCTTTTAGATAGTTTAGAACATGTATATAAAATTTTATTCATAAATTATTTCTTATTTGTAAATATGTTATTTGCTTTTTCATGGAAAAAGTCAAAAGATAAGGGCTCTGCTTTAAAAATTCATATTAATCTATTTTATTTTTTTATAGAAAATAATTAATTAATCACGCGCTAACATTTTTTGTGCACAGAGAACAAACACAGCCTAGCTAAGTTGTTTCTCGAGCTCAATCTGTACGTATTACGTACTCTCTTCGTCCCAAAATAATTATTATTAATTTTATGATTCATAATATACTAAAAACTCTTAAAGTAGTACTTAATTTTTTTTCTCCATCCGACCTCTAACTACCCTCGCACTCACTAATATTCAGCATTTAATATAGTACACGGATATTTTTTTTCCTTAAACATTAATCTCTGCTAAACAACCAATAACTAGTCTTTCATGTGCATGCAATGCAAACCTGGTGAGATCCTGCAGCCGAAGGATGGCGCGTAAGTCGGCTTGCCTGACCGGAACCTCCAAAGCCATGTCGATGGCCAGCCGGAGCATCGCCGGGAAACTAACGATGAAGCCTGCCGCCGCCGTCTGCTGCTCGTCCATGGCGACCCAGATGTTCCTCCCAATGAATTCCAGCCCTGCATACATTAATTCATCTTACCGCCATCATAATCGCATCGATCCATCGACTAATGCATGCATATGTATATACGATCCCAGCAGCTAGCAGCTCAGTCATTCACGACTGATCGATCATATGCAGCGCAATTTGTCATCTATATATCTGATCGAGAAGCTAGTACATACTCTAGTTGCGGCTGCTACCTCCGTTTCCGTTTTTATATTGTATCATTGTTGAATAAATATAATATATATATATATAGATTTATTAGTATTTATATGAATTTAGACAAGACTAGAAAGTCTTATATTCTGAAACGAAGAGTAGCTAGCTAGGGAGGAGGGTGATTGGAAAAGCCAAATGTCATATTTATAAATAAAAAATAATTTTAAAACAAAACTTGATCTAAAAGTAAAGATTGAAAATAAACTTTGATAAAAAAATCTAAAACTAATCAACTTTGAATTTATATAAATTTTAGCGTATAAGCAGAAAACTAAAAAGATATACCTCTCCGGACGTTCTCCCTGCCGGTGTCCCACCGTGCAAGCGCGATGACGCAGGCGAGCGTGGAGGAGAGGGCGGCGCGCGTGCTGCCGGTCGCCGGCGGGGAGCCGGGCTTGGCCGCCGCCGGCGCCGGCGGCGCTACCGAAGTGCGCCACGACCCGTCGCCGCGCTGGTTCTGCAGTATCCACGCGACGCACTGCGGGAAGCGAGGAGACGGCGGAGCGCCGCCGCCGTGCTGCTGCTGCTGCTGCTGGGGCACCATGGCCACCCACGCCGTGTCGTACGGCGACGCCGGCAGATCCACGGCCTCCTCTCGGGCTCGGAGGAGCTCCCGTAGCACCTCGCTGCTTCTCCCCCGCTGCATGGCGTGATCGATCGCCGTGTGTGCTAAATATTTTTGTGTAAATATGTAAAATTAAAAATCATATTTAGAGTGTCTCTCGAGTAATAAATCATATCATAACAAAATAGTTAATAATTATATAAAATTTTGAAATAAGATAAATTATTAAATATATACAAACTTAAAAGTTAATGGTGTCAAATACAGGAGAAGTGGAGAAAGTAGTATCTACGGTGCATGAAAACGTCCATACAAGTTTGAAGAAACACATAGTTTTCTCCTCGTCGCATATTCTAAGCTTTATTCTAAGTTATTTTTTAAAACTTTGATCAAGTTTATATATATACTAATATTAACATTTCACTACCAAATAAATAAACATGTTTCGTGGTCAAATTAACATTTTAGAAAAATCGTGGTAGATTTTACCGAAGCTACTGTGATGTTAGATATGCTAGTCCATTTTTAAAAAAAACTTGTCAAAGTAACAATGAAATTTGTTATAGACCAAGTTAGTTAAAAAATTTACAATATACAATATATAACATATGGATTATATATTTCATGATAAAAATTAAATATCCCAAGCTCTACCTAATTGCTCATTGCTCTTGTTTCTTGAAGATATTGCTCTGGAGAATGTTGTCGCATAATTCTTTTTAAGAGCAATATTACCATCATTGAGAAGATAGCAGGAGGTAACATTATTTTCTATGTAAAATTTGGTATCTAGACGGTATCCAATTTGACGTAGAAAGCAGTCGTACCTTATGGTACCTACTCAAGAATGGGAAAATGCTCTTCTTTTAAGGCTATGTTAGAGCAATATGTCGCAGGACGGGACGGTATATCCATGTCTGGTTCACGGCCACGGTTTTAATTGTCTGTTTTTTTTCCTCAATTTCTTTTGTTGGCTATGTAGTACGTGCATAGTTCAGATGTCGTACGGTTTGATTGATCAATAAATCCTACATTGTCTTAAAAAAAGGGATATATGCATGCATTTGTGTATAATTAACATAAAATGATGATCGAGAGAACCGACGTACCCAAGATGGCAGAATATATACAGACAACACAGTACATACCTTTACTGACCATAAGACGACGCCAGGTGATGCTGCTGGTTCGCATGGGCTGTGGCATCAACCTAAAACGAAGCCGATTAATCAGGGAAGAAGGTTTGCAGGCCACATTACCAGTGCCATATACTGTGAAGGAGCTTGAAAGCATTGTCACTCTGGACACTACTTAAATTTTTGATGAAATTAATCAAGGGGCTTTAGACGAAAAGGGTGATTAAACGAGTGATTGATGAGAGAAAAGTATAGTGTCAAACCGATAGGAATAGCTAGCTAGCTAGGACGGAATTGCATTGTGAAGGGGAGGATAGCATCATTAGAGAAATTTATAGTACTTCAAGAGTAGTATTCCTTAGCAATCAATATGCAGTGCTTAGTTGGTAGTACTATCTACTACTAATAATATATATAATGACGATGTGATTGGTACTTAAATATAATAATTGTTGGATCTAGATCCTATGGAATTTCTCTCCTTGTTGATGCCAAACCCTAGATGCCAGTCCATTGTGCTCATTTTGCTCGATTGCCACACCACCGTTACCTCATGTTGCCACCATTTGATAATAGTATATATGTGTTATAAGTTAAACAAGGGTACATTTGGAGTTTATAATAATATTAAAAATATTTTAATAATATAATGATTTAGCTTCAATCCAAAATTGGGAAATTGGTCCACAACAGTGTGACATCCAGCAGCATGATTACTCTGTGCCCTTGATGCTCTCGCCTCCTACCTAGACAGCCAATAATGCTAAAAGACTAATTTATCAGATTGCACCCACGAGATAAAATGAAAATATTAAGCTATTCATTTTATTTTATACGACGATATATTTCAGTGGATAAGCAAATAAATCTGCATTAGCCGATGATTTGTACTAGCTATACTATTGATTTATTGTGACATAAAAATTATCTAATATAAATTGCATTGTCAGTTGCTTCTCCTGGACCACACCATTGTCATCATAACACCATGGATGTTAGCTACTTTCTCCGATAATAAATACTCCCTTAGTTTCACAATATAAGATTTTCTAGCTTTGGCTAGATTCATATAGATGCTAATAAATCTAAACGTATATATGTATTATATACATTCATTAATTGATATATTTAGACAAGGTTAGAAAGTCTTACCATATGAAATATGAAACAGAGGTAGTATATGTTTGGTTTTCTTCGGACTTCTAAAATTAACTTTGAGCACCATCAATAAATCTCCAAATATTTATGGAAACATAAGAATGGTATGAGAAGATATTTTTCTTGCTTATTACTACCTCTATCTCATATTAAGTTTATTTTTCAGTTTTTAGATACGATGTTTTGACTCTTCGTCCTATTTGAAGTTTTTTTGTGATTAATATTTTTATTGTTACTGGATGGTAAAACATGAATAATACTTTATGCATGACTAATTTTTTAAAGTTTTTTTACAAATTTTTCAAATAAGACGAATGGTCAAACTTTGAACATAGAAATCGAAAAATGAAGTTATTATGAGACGGAAGTGGTATATTCTAACAAAAATTATGGTCATGGTCATACCCCAAAAGATTAAAAAATATGCAATTATTTCCACAAAAAAAGGTGTGTTTGGCTAATGGGATTGGGAAAAATACATCCCACCTTTCAAGGAATCTCATTTGACTCACATGATAGGGAGGTCACAGAAATAGAAAATTACAGACTAATTAAGTGATATGCTTTTGGGAATGGATTTTAATACATCAAGAAGATGTTGATCCCCTCGTATACATTTTTATCTTAAACTAAATGCAAATGGTAATGGGGAATCTTTTTTCTTTTTTGGCAACGTAGAATTACATTGACATCTGTCACTCCAGCAAAAAAGTCCACCAAAAAACACATTCAAAGCCAACCTATAAAGGGAGAAAGAGCAAATTCAATATCTTGTTTTATATCTTGACTCATGAGTTGTGTTTGGACTTGAAGATTATTTCCAGAGTGATGTATGTATGTCGCCAATTTTACTGAGAAAATTCCATAGTTGTTTGCACGATTGTTTGAACAAATGAGGCGTCCTCCCAAGGGATATTCTCTATATGGTTCTGTGATCCTAGGATATAAACATATAGAAAGAAAAGGGGCAACCAGAACGACGGTGCAATAGAGAAAACAAAGAAAGTTTACGATGAGGTCATAGTTTTTGATACTTTTTTTTTATGAAAATGAAGCATATTGGAATATAATTGTAGCCCTGACAATCTAACGCTGACCCCACTGCCGCTGTAGCAATACAGTATTTCTTTAATGTGGTATAATACCGTTTTCACACGCCCTAACTGTAAAATATTAAGAGCCGTCTAATATATTGTCTCTGTTCTCAAATATAAGGTAGTCTAATAAGTTGTTTTGGAGAAAATAAAGATAGAGTAAACGACTATAGTGTCATCATTAATACAAATAGCAGAGGGTGGTTCAGGTAGAATATAAAATAGATATAAATTTAAATGAGAGGTGTTTGTTGTGACAAGTAGGAGTGAATAATGATTCTTTATATTTAGAAACAAAATTCAAATATTTAATACAAGTATCGATGAAGTTTATATACGATACGTGCATATATGTATATGCAACATGTGTATTAGTATATACACACCCTCGGATCTAATTATCCATAATCTTTGTCATGGAGTACCAGCGTAGTAACCTAGTACGTACAGAGTACCAAACACATGCAAGCCCAATCGAATCTAGCATTATGACAAGTGATTAATCTACTTTCCACAGGTGTACTCTTTCGTGGTGCGTATTGGTCTACACATGTCGAACTCATGTTGCTTGGGTCTCGTTTGCTAGCTACTCCTGCCTCTCTCTTTGCTTGGGTCTCTGCATACTGTATGAGTATGCTGAGAGAATGCTATAAGAATTACCACATATATATATTAGTTAGCTGTTTATAATTAATATAAGATCTACTTGTCTCTTTTACAGACTTTCTTGCTTCTTATGTCAGCGCTGGCTATAAGTTTATAGCTCGCTTCTTCTCTTTCTTCTTCTACCTCTACTCCACATTAGCATTTAGCCGGTTTATAGCATACTATTATACTTGCTCAAATACCTCTCCTTAAACCTACTTGATAGTTTACTTCAGAATCTTTAGCTTATTGACCATTAATAATCAAGGTTCTTACCATGTTCTAAGAATTTATAGATCTAAATAAATTGATAAATAAACTAGAAGTTAGAATCTATAGATGTAAATAAATTCAAATAAATTAAAAACTAGAGACGGGGTTTTCCCCGGTTGCTCATCAAATCTTAAGAATATGAAATAGAACCTTTGTCAAATTCACACTATTTCTATAAATATTGGTTTTTAAAAAGGGTGATTGTTTAGTTTTTTCATAAAAAAAATCAAACCACATATTTGCAAATAAAAAATAATTTGTGAATAAAACTTTTATGTGCAATCTAAAAACTAAGACTGGAAAATAAAAGCTAAGGCTGGAAAATAAATTTCTGTGAAAAAGTCTCAAAATCATCTCTAAATTTAAGGTTAAAAATTCAAATTTTAGTTTATAAGCATAAACTGAAGTGAAAAGATGTATGAAAATAATTGCTACTTTCATGATTTCTGCTTCTGAGATCGATCATTTGCAAGTGTGCTCTTTTAGACTCTAGCACATGCTTAAGGCCGGAAGACAAGACTGGTAAATTTCAAAGTTCACTAAATTACCATGGAAAACATGTTAGAATAGGGTGTGCTTCTTTATGCGCACAATTAAAAACGAGGATAGTACCCGCTTGTGAAAAGCGATTTGCTTAGGCACATGGAAAGATGGAGCGAGGCGATTTTTACAGACACTTGGAGCGACGCGATTGGATTAGCCGATTGCAAAAATATGTTCTAGTCCTATGAAAAGATGGTTTGGGGAGCAGTGGTGGTAAATCTCTATTTTGAAAATTCTTATTGAAATTATGCCAATGATAAATTCTTGAATTTACTAAATTTCTATTAAAAATACACTTGCGCGTGCATAACTATAAATCGTTTTAGCTTTGTTTAAAGTCAAACTACTATAAATTGAACTAAGTTCATTAAAAAATATTTTCAACACAGGCAAATGTTCTATTAAAACTATATTCAATTATGAGTGTTATGGGACTAATTGGGTGTTATGGATGTTGATATATTTCTCTATAGATTTGGTTAAATTTAAATTAGTTTTATTTTGCAAACTCAAAATGACTTATGATCTGAATCTGACGGAGTATATTCCTAAACCGCTGCATCTATAATTGCTTCTACGCTAAATGGTTTTTTAGGTTAATTATTCCTTGTGTTTTGCTCGCATACTTCTCAAATTGTCCAGCGATGTATTTTTTGTAAAAAGTGTAGACATAGAATTTGATTATTATATATTTTTAAAGTAGATTTTTAACTTTTTAAAGTAGATTTTTAATTTTATACCAGGTAATTTTATTGTTTATACAAGTGGTAAAGCCAGCTAAGCCTTGAACGAAAGTCGGTATCATCGCTCGGGATGTTGGTGTGTGAGCACACTTCTATTAGCGGTTATAATAAAACCAATTAAGAAACATAGTACTCGCTAATCAAACCAAACCATATCTTATTCTACTAGTGTCTCAGTGTCAAGTCTTTTTCCTCTAGCAAGTAGTCTGACACATGACATGGGCTTGTTAATTTGATCGTCAGCCAGAGATAGTCATGCCGCCTCCAACAATGAGATAACATACTATCTTTAAGATAACTTTTCAATAATCTAACTCTTAGCAAATAACTCATAATACAAATGACCCTACAATTCATTCTCACTAGACATTAAAATATGTACAAGAGACTATCTTTTAATTAAGAGATAACTTTATCTCTTTTCTATTAAATTATATAGATATCTTATAGATAGCTTTTATATATATATATATATATATATATATATTCCATTGGAGGTGGCCTAGACTCATACTAAACGTTAGACGTGCTACAGATTATTACACTTGTTGCTGACCTATTGGTTCATACATCACACCTTTACTTTTAGCTAAATTTTGTTGCAGTTGTTAGCAACAATCTACTAGCCATGATTTATGTGGTTCGCCACAGCTTTGATAGAGATAAAATTATGTTAAAGCTAATCATGAACCAGCAGACGCTCATGTGTTAGGGCTGTTCAGGCCTTCAAGGCACTGTTCGGCTATGGCTGTATTATACACGGACCACCATTAATTAGTTTGAAACTTTGAACCGTGACCAGCATGTAGATCGGACAGACAGCTGCTGTCTTTATGCATGCATGCAAGCAGTCTATGCTGATGTGGATATAGTGTTTAACGAAGAGGGAGAAGAGAGCCTTCGTCTCGTGAGACGACAACGAAGGCCCATGCTCCGAGAAAAGTAGCAGATGGCCATCTCGTTGTACTTATCTTCTCCGGCTAACGAATACACATTTTATCCCCAACTATATGATAAATTGAATAGCTTACAGACAGTTAAATAGATGATTTATTGTACACATTGTCTTTTTACCTATCTACATCTAACATGTTATATCAAATAGACAGCAGTTGTCTAAAACTGTTGTATATGCCTGGTTTGAATCGTGATCACACTAAACTAGTATATTAAAAGAAACATCGTTGCAAAATAGCTACTATCTCCTACAAGACTTTAAATTCATCAATTAATGAATATATATAATTTATATATATATATATAGAATATGTCTAGATTCATTAGCATCCATATGAATCTATGTAAGTCTAAAAAGCCTTACATTCTGAGATGGAAGGAATACTAAAAATAGCATGTTCCTCATGCGACACATGACGTTGTGGTTCAGCAAATCACGCTGCCTGCCGTTTGTTTTAATATAAAACAAAAAAAAAACGTGGAGTGCGTTCGTTTTAACTGACAAGGACCTTTTGATTTTATTCGGTTACGATTTTCTTTTTGGTTTTTAAAAGTACAGAGGGTTTGTTCTGAACTTTGCATGTGCCAGCTAGTGCATGCATTAGAAAACATAATTTGTGATTAGAATGTTGAAACGACTACCCCCAAATTAATCAATCTCATTTTCAATCCTTTTTCTGAACAACTATAGTTGTTTAACCAACCATTATATATATATGCATCACATGCATGCTTATCTCATGTAGGGCTGGAATTAGGCTATAGAGGAAGGTATATTTAGCAAGCCAAAATCTTTCAAGCTTACTCAGACAACTTAGCAGGAAACTTGTCAAATGCTACCTACCTTACAAATATAAGAAATACCGAGTTTATCGTAAATCAAATTATCATAGGTCTAGTAAAGCACATTTTGTCATATTAAGCACACTATGTTAGGGGGTGTATTTGCGTGTGTGTGCTGAGTTTGTAGAGAAAAGCAATCCTACATCTGATTTTTTTTATATGGTTAACTGTACATTTTTGCCATATTTTATAACTTAAGTTATGGTTTGGACAAGGTAAATTTGCATTGTTACGGTTTTGACAAAGTATAATTCTTTAATACACATCAACGACTTCAAACCCATCGACGTACTCATATTTATATTTATATGTAATCCATATATTTGTTAAAAGAGAGTCCATATATTTGCTAAAAGAGAAACAAGATATGGCCACAAAAGGTATCAGGGGCGGTTTAAATCGTAGCAATGGAAAATTTGTCTAGTCCAAAGTGAAAGGATGGACTTAAGTGTAGTTAAAAGTTAAATTTGATAATAGAAGGTAGCCAAAGTAAAATTTACTCTTTTACATTTGATATCATTGCCATTTGGGTCCTTCCAGAATCACATTGATGCTGGCAATGCACGCCCGCAGGTGCCGATGCTGGTGTGGTGGCCTCTCGCTACTGGCTCGGTGGCGTTCCCATAGTGCTAGCAAGGAAAAAGTATGTCTTGACTCTCTCGACAATGGCTTGAGTTTGATTTGTATTTTCCAAGCACAAAAACTGGGTATAGTGTCTTCCTCAAATATTAATATCGGTGTAAATCAGACTCCCTAAACGGTTTCGATTGCTGTTTTGTCTACGTGGCGCATACGTGGACATTGAGTTGGTATTTATTCGACTCTTATGTTTACACGTCGATTACATGGCAGTATACTCAACCAAATAGATAAATTAAATAAATTTTAAAAGTGGGACCAACATGTGGCCCCTACCTGTCCCTCTAACTTCATGTCACCTCTTCCCTCGTATGCATGCTAGAGCAGGGTCTGCTTGGAGAAGTTTCTCCCGGCTATAGTTTTTTCCAAAAATTATTTCTGTCTAAAGCTGTCTCAAACGATCCACAGCTTAATTTCCCGTATAAAGCTCGTTTCTGATATCTCTGATACAACAACTGAACGGAGGTAGCACTTAATTTCCCGACAAAATAGATGCATATGGATCGGTAACTTTGATCTTAAGTGGCTCCTTGACGACTGCATTCACTGCGCTAACCATTTCCTTCGGCGAGCTGAATCCATCGGTCCGAAAGTAGAACATGTGAACAATTTTGCACATCTTCCAGAACAGCTGCTTGCATGGCCCAGGAACATCACCCTGTTCCCCAAGAACCAATCTTAACAAGCTCCTCCTAGAAGTGTCTATGGATTGCTGGGCTGTCCTTTTGGCCTCCTCTATGGACATAGAACCATCACTGTGATGAACAAGCAGTGAAATACTGTTCAGTTTTCCCTCCATGTCCTCCCTCTGTGCAGCAATAGAGCAATGATTTGTCAGAATATGTAGTCTATTACAAGCTTTGGATTCAACCATAGGTAGCCATGTTCGTTGTCACAATAATTAGTCCTCCAGATTTAGTATGATACCTCCTAGTTTCAATCTCACCAGTTTTTTTACATTTATATAGATTATTCAACAAATTGATGCGCAGAGATATGTTAAATCATAAAACATCCGACATACATGAAAATTTTGTTTATATTAAATCAGAATTTTATTTACGGCCAATTACCTCAAAGCCTTGACTGTCATTCAGGAGACGCCCGCATGTGCTCATCAGTCTAAATAATTCGTTGTACTCATGACTCTTGACAATATCCTCATGAAGCTTTGATCCTACAAAATACAGTGTGGGGAGCACAATAGGTCCCAGTGCAAATGAGACGACAGCATTTCCCATGTATTCTTCCATCGTTGGCACATATTTGATCCTCTGCCATTCAGCCTCGGTCATCATAGACCGCAACAGACAGAGCCACTGCAGATGATTTTAAAATTGTCAGGACTAAAGATTCTGCAACAGAGAATCAGATCACGCGTGCAATATGCACCACCAGAATCAGTAGGTCAGCCACGAGACTCACTATTTCTACTAGGTGTTTCGTGACATCACGGCCTTGTAATGCAGAAGCCTTTGCTCCAAGCTGGTTCACTGTAGTATAAAGAGCACAAAAGACTATTTTTACCTGTTCTGAGTAGAACTCCCCTTGATGATGTCCATCCCACCTAGGACAGTCATTTGCAAATCAGAGAGTATTAATTAGCTGTGCATAACCAGCTCCACTTAAAGAAGACTACCAGACAAATACCACATTTGATAAAAGGAATTAGGAGTGTACTTCTCAACTAAATCAACGAGGTTTTCTAATTCTTCTTTTGATCCCCCAAGATCAAAGAAGTCATCGACAACAGTTGTCAGTACACCATTTTTAGCCCATGCAATGCGAGCATCAGACAATTCAGGGGGGAATATGGTAGCAGCAGCAGAAAGATAGCAATATGTCAACTTCTGACGTGCAAATGGTAACTGATCAAGTTTTTCGTCTTTCACCCAACTGTAGCAAACAAAATTTAGCAATTAATCCAAAATAGTACAATAACGAAACATAACATGACAGATTGACAGCTGGCTGGATAACCTACCTATCAAGATAATTAAGTTCATCCTGGTATATAGATTGAGAGGTACTGAAATCTTTAATAGCGAAAGTTAGAATATCTTGATTGCCATGAGGAAGCCTGAGTAAGGAACATAGTGAAATTAGTGTCTAACATACATATTACTCAGATCAGCAGGCTTTTTTCAATGAAACCTTACAGGTATTCTGTCTTTAACATCTGGGAGTCCTTTGAATCAAAATGTTCAATGTTCCTCTTGTGATATAGACGGTCCAATATGGTGTAGAAGGGAAACTTAAGAGCGTACTCCATCTGAAATTAAAAAAGACATGTACTTAAACACAAAATGAGCTTCCAAACAGAACAGGAAATTCCAATTTTCAGGCAAGCACCTCTTCAAAGGTTGGAGTTTTTTGCACCCCATTAGAGCACAGCATTTCCTTCAATAAGCTACCTGACCAAGAGCCTATGCTATCTAAGATCAAATCATTTTCTGATAAACTGACTTTTGAAGCCTTGTATAATTCTAGTACTGATTTTCTATCATTTATATATCCTTGAAGTGATTCATGGAAACTGGAAGATTCAGCAATATGAAACAACTCGGCTGCACCACGTTTAAGTCAGCGTGTTAAATAAAAAGTAAATTGGCATGTTAAATAAAATTGAAAGCTAGATTATAGTTTAAAACCAACAAAAATGGATATTCCCTTCGAGCCTTAAAACATACCTGAGGAAACATGACACCCATTCATCCTTAAAATACGAAAAGACATTGCACATGTTGTTATGTCCAGCATTATTTCCTCATCTCTTTCTAACCATGAACTGCAAGGTAGTTAAATTAAGTTTGAGATATTAAATACAGATAAAATACTTACTGAGTCATTACCTGTATGTTGTGTCTAAGATGCTCTTTATCTCAGTGGCAAAATACTCTGAAATTCCCATCTTGTCAAGTGCATCCACCCATGAAAGTTGACAATATATATTTAGTGGATACACTGGTGGTACTGCAAAGGTCCAATGGTATTATGTATTTAGGACCCAGCCAAAAAAAAGTATTATGTATTTAGGAGCAGTCTACACCGTAGAGAAAAGAAAATGCATGAAGACTCACCTGCACTTCCAAATTTACTGACCAGCAAATTTAAGTATTCAAGGGCTTTATTGTCATAATGGTTGATTAATGTAGCAGCGGTTGTGGAAGGACAGTTGAAAAATGATCCATTCTTCCTCTGGAACATCATAATTTCATCCCAATCCAACAGGTTTCCTAATCCTTCTGAGACATAAGCCATATATGCCTTTCTTCCATAACATTGATCTCCAGACTCTCTGTATTAAATCAACTACAGGATTTTTAGTGTGTTATTCAGAGGCACTAGTTAAAATTGAGAATGATAATTTCTTCCAAATATAGGAACTTGGACTTTTTTTTTCTTGGAAAAGGTCATTTTATTCCGTCCTTCAAAAAGAATGCTGGGGGAACTGGGAATAAAATTAACGTGGCAGTAACTATTTTTTTCTTGGAAAAGGTCATTTTATTCCGTCCTTCAAAAAGAATGCTGGGGGAACTGGGAATAAAATTAACGTGGCAGTAACTATTAGATCGAATGGCAGTAAAAGTTCATTCACACAACAAACGCATGCATGCTAACTTTACAGACTAGCAGTCCTAGGCTGTGTTCGTTTTGAGGGAGGGTAAGTTAACTTACCCTGGCACGAAAAACATAGTAATGAATTAGTATATGATTAATTAATTAATAATTATTAAAAAAATAAAATGGATAAATATGATTTTTAAAACAACTTTTCTATAGAAATTTTTTTAAAAAAATATACCGTTTAGCAGTTTGGGAAGCGTGCGTGCGGAAAATGAGAAGATAAGTTATCTTATAGGGGAAAACGAACGCAGCCCTAGTAATACTAATACTACTGATATACAACATAGATGTTCGTGTAGGATTGACAAACCTTTTGAGTTCTGTCTCCCGGAGGCGAAGAAGTCTATCCATATCTGTCTGTCTGACAGGAATTTCCAAATCCATCTCCATGGCAAGGCTAAGCATACCAGGAAAAGTGATGTTGAAACCTACAGTAGCATCAAATTGCTCATCCATGGCAATCGAGAAATTCCTTCCAATGAAATTTAGTCCTGTCAATACCATTTTCATTGTTAAGACATTTCAGATCTTCAATGTGCAGATACAGAGAATTAAAACTAACATCGACAGGTAAATGTGAACTTGTTTTTATTTGTACCTCTCCTAATGTGATCCTCTCCAAGATTCCATCTCTTGAGTGCAAGAACACATGCCAATGTAGACGATAGAACATCTCTGGTGACCGCCGAGCCAAATCTGTTTGTACACCAAGATCCATTGTCCTGCTGGTTTTGTAATATCCACTCCACACATTGTGGGAAACACGGGTGCTGACGGGAACCCCGCAGTGGCACCATGGCCACCCATGCCGTGTCGTACGAAGACGTTGATAACTCTACTGTCTGGAGCTTTTCCCTTATCCTATCCTGGAGCTCCTTCCTGTGCTGCAATCCATCACAACAAGAATTAACTCAATCAAAGATTCAAAGACACTGTCTTGCAATATCACATTGTTGATGTTGGTTTTTTTTTCTTTTGAGAGGCACTGTTGATGCATCAACAATCACATTGGCTCATACTACCATGTCTTGCAGGATCGATGCATTGCCCCCTACTCCCAATCTCTTCTCAGCGTACACTGCTTAGGAAAGAAAAGGAAATTAGTGAGAGAGATCTGTTACATACAGATCAATCAATATGATAAGGAGACTAGAGAGACTGAATGTCTGAAATCTGAATAGCATTGACCATGACTGCAAGTCTGCAATTTGATGTCCCCTGATAACAAAAGACGACTGTACCTCTGGTGAGTAAAGGACGAGGCCCTCTCGTCGACCGATTTGCCGCCATCGCGCCGGATGAAGCTCCGTGGAACTGTCCGCCGCGGCAGCAGGAGGAGGAGGAGGAACTCGGCATCATTGTTGATGACGCGGCCCCAAGCGCGCGACGAGGAGGAGGGATTACACGGGACGATCTACGCACGATTGGCCGGCAGAATGGGGAAAAAAAGAAAAGAAAACCGCACCTTGACCTTGGGGGGCCGCCTGAGCAATCAAGCGCGGCGGCGACAGCGCCGAGGGAGTCAGAGTCACCCAATTGGCCGGCGGCAACGCCGACGCGAGATGCTCCCCCCCCCCCCCCCAATCTCGGCGCGCTTTAGACGGGCGGCGGTGATCGCCGGAGAGATGGCCCCCGCCGCGCCTCCCCTTTGGCCCTTCCCTGACGAGCGAGACCTCGCCACCGCGCTCGACGGACGGAGCGCGAGGCTGCCTCGCCGCCGTCCAAGGCCGCACGGTCCTCCGAACACGTGCCGCTGGAGCCTGGAGCAGAGACGTGCTCCCGGCGAGAGCCCGGGCGGGGCGGCGTGTCTCGCGCGCCGGGGACGGAGACGGAGACGAGGCAGTGCGTGCCGAGTGACGTGGTGTGAACGAGGAGGAAAGTGGCAGGCAGCGCGGCATGGCGAGGAGATGGCGGGCCCCGCGACCGGCGATGTGGATGGAACATTCGACGGGTGTCGGTTCGTTCAGAATCTTGAGATCCTTCGCGTCCGGCATTTGTCCTGCTCACAAGACGAACCAACCGGAAGACCTCCTCCCCTTGTCGCCATGAACCCCGGCGAGGAGGCGTCGCCGCCGGCGTCGTGAAGAACATACCGTGGTTGTTTGGTCCTTCGGTCATATTTTTACCACGGTGTGCCAATCAAAATCATTGAATTGAGATCAGGTGCATACACCACTGTGACGGTAACTGCACGCAGTTTTTGTCGTCTATTTTGATGATCATTGTTTCACGTATAACGTTACAGTGACACCATCAACAACAAAATACGCTAGTGCTTACTTCCCCTTTATTCCATTGTTATAAGATTTTCTATTCTTAACTAGATTCATATATGTGTTGATAAATCTTAACATGTATATTTATAAGATACAAGATAAATCTAAAAAAATCTAGAAAATCTTATAACATGTAATTGAGTAAGTATCTCTGTTTTGAGATGACGACAACAACTGTATATAACCTGTAATTACTATTGTGATTGCAGCTGATTTGGATTCAAAATTATCACATTTGACTAAGTTAAGATTAGTAAATCCTTAGTCTTTTAGAAAATGTTAGTCATATTTTTTAAGTCACTACCATGCGAGTCTTATTTCAATTTGTTATAGTTGTGACTGCAACTAGATAACTTTTAAAGTTATATAACCTTAAATGTGATAAAATATAGCTGATAACTAAAAGGTCTCTAAAAGATGTCTAAAATTGATCTCTAATATCAAATTTTAGAAATTGGACTAAAAAATATATTTTCAACAGGTTATCAAATATATTCCTAATATTTACTCATGCCTAAAATTACCTCAATTATATCCTAAATTTAGGACAAAAATATGGGTTCCTAATACAAATTATTTATTTTTATATTTATGTTGAAGGAGTGTGTAATTTTTATGCCCAATATTTTTTAGATAAACTCAATACAAGTTAGTAAAATATTAGCATTCTCTTGAAGATGCTCTAAATACCTCCATAAAAGAGGAGGTATTTGGTAAGGGTGTGACCGTGGTCTAACAAATAAACACTCTGTTCGTATTGGAATATAATTACTTTTAAATCTTGGTATGGTTTTTGATATTTTACTTTGATAAATCATATTTATAACAATAGATTATTTCTAATAAAACTATAAAAGTATGTTTAATGATAAATTTAGTAGTGGTATTCTTATCTCGTTTTTTTATGAACAAGTTGAAGTTATAAATGTTTGACTTAATAGTATTTTCAAATAGTAGTATTTCAAAAATAGTAGTATTTCGAATCGGAGATAGTAGTATCATTTTTTACTGGTGTACGTCGTGGTCACGCATCATTGGGGATAATCGTGTTTGTATAACAAGTTTTTATTCCAGTGTTCGTTTTTTTACGGGGGATTTAAGCATTCGTTATAAATCTCCTGACGTGAATAGTTAATCGGAAAATTCCTAATAAATCCTCGAATTACTGTATGTCAATTGAAGGATATGGCTACTTGTCGATCGATGGATTTCGTCACTGGAGATATGTACAACATCTCCGCTATCTTATTTCTTATTTTAACAAAATACTAGAGTTTCAAAAAAAATTCTGAATTTTTATTTATTTTATCTAAAATTTACGACCGTGACATTATAATTTTATAAAGTTAAAGGTATATAACAGAATGGCATATCTACCACAAAATTATAGTTACTGCTTTTTTTTTTTGCACCGCGGCCGGAGAGTCGTGGCGTCCGTCCTCCGATCAGCTGGCGAGGTCGAGCGGCTCGTGTACGACGGCGTTCACGGCCGCGACCTTCGACGTCGGCGAGCTGAACCCGTCGCCGCGGGAGTAGAAGAAGTAGCAGACCTTGCACATCTTCCAGAACAGCTCCCTGCATGGCGCGGCGATGGCGCTCCCTCTCCTGAGCACCATGCGCAGCAGCTCCCTCCTGCATCGCTCGATGGGCTTCCGGATCTCTCCTCGAGCCTCCTCGATGGACACAGAGCCGCCGCTCTCAAGTACGAGCAGCGAGACGCTGTTCACCTTGCCCTGGCCCTCCTCTCTCTGCAGCGACAACAGCAAAGAAGAGACAACTCACTGTCAATTAACCGAAATTTTACGCTAGAAAATATGTTATTGGACGGTATTGTAAAAGGTCTCATCAATTACACTCTAGCACTAGATCATCACATGCCATGTTCTTTGCTTATTATCGATCATGGATTATCATGTGTGTACTTTAGAAGCTCACGAACGATGTGTTTCTTGTAAAAGATTCTATATGAAAAATTCTCATATGATTTTTCTGAGACAATTTTCAAATTTATAATAGTTCAGTTAGTCGTTTATATAGGTATTATGAAATTACATAAAATCTAAAAATCTCGTGAGAAATAACAAGGGCTAATTATGTTGTTCATCTTCTTTCATTTGGAGCTAGCCAGATGGAAATATATGCTTACCTCGTATGTCTGAACATCATTCAGGAGACGACCACATGTGCTCATTAGTCTGAACAATTCGTTGTACTCTGAATCTCTGACAACAGATTCAGGGATCTTTGGTCCGACAAGATACAGTGCCGGGAGCACAATTGGACCAAGTGCAAATGTCACGGCCGCATTTGTCATGTACTCCTCTGATGTAGGGATGTAGTTGCTAATCCGCCATTCTACCTCGGTCATCATGGACCTGAGCAAATCTACCCACTGCAGAAGAAATTTGCATTGCTCCAATAGTCAAAAACTGAAAATTTGGTCAAAAACTGAATATTTGCGTAATACTTATTGTTTGTATCAAGTGTTTGGTGATCATTTAACTTGTCAATACTAGAAACTGGAAAATTGGCAAAAGAGATTGTAGGCAAAACTTACTATTTCCACTAGTGCTTGGTGAGCATTTACTTTGTCAAAAAATACTAGAATCTGAAATTTTAGCAAAAGAGATTGCAGGCAAAACTCACTGTTTCTATTAGGTGTCTGGTGATCGTTTTTGTTATCAATACAAGAAGTTGAAAATTTAGCTACAGAGATTGCAGGTAAAACTTACTATTTCTATTAGGTGTTTGGTCACTTCACGGCCTTGTACAGCAGAAGCTTTTGCTCCCAGCTGTTTAACTGAATTGTAGATTGCAAAAAATACAATCTCTACTTGTTCAGAGTAGAACTTCATTTTCTGATGCTCATCCCACCTGTGACAATCACTCGAAAAATGGGCAAAGTTAAATTAAGCCTTAGAAAATTGTATTTTTTTTAAAAAAAATAAAAAAACAGTAGGCTAAAATCATGGATGTGAAGGATTTTACATCTCTACTAATGATATGAGGTTTTCCAATTCTTCTCTTGATCCTCCAACATCGAAGAAGTCATCGACCACAGTTGTAAGCACACCGTTTATAGCCCACCAAATGCGAGGATCAGACATTTCTGGATCAAAAATTGTGCCAGCAGCAGAGAGGTAGAAATAAGCCGATTTCTGCCGTGCAAATTTCAGCTTATGAAGTCTGTTCTCTTTCACCCAACTGTTGCATCAAAATTTGAAATTTACTGAAATAAGCTGACTGTTATTGGCTTGTAAAATACAATCTTGATAAATCATAAATGTCAGAAATACCTGTCTATATGCTTGAGTTCGTCCTGGTAAATAGATTGAGTGGTACTGAAATTTCTGACACCCAAAGCTACAAGATCTCGAGCCGTTTGACAAGGCCTATTTCAGCAATATATTTTAGAATGATGTATAGAGTATCCTTTACCATTTTTTTTTGAAACAGGAAACTTACAGGTATGTTGTTTTGAGCATATGATAGCTCATCGTAACAAAATTTTCGATGTTCCTTTTGTGAACTAGACGATCCAATGTTGCGTAGAAAGGACAGTCAAGAGCATGTTCCACCTTGAAATTAAAAAAAAATCATAGTAGCAACATGTAAGAAGATGACCCTAGCAGAGACATTATCAGAGTATATTACAAAATGTTCATGAAACTACCTCTGCAAATATTGATTGAGTTCTTTCCAACGCACCAGAGCTAAGCTGTTCCTTCAGTAAGTGACCTGACCAAGCGCCTATTCTATCTAGGATAAACTCATTGTCTTCTACACTGATTTCTGAAGCCTTGTATAGTTCTAGTAATGTTCTTGTGTCACCCAAGTATCCTTGAGGTGAATTATGGAAATAAGAGGCTTCAGCAATATGACACAGATCATCTGCACCAAAATTTTCATATGGATCATTGTGTCGAAAGTGATCAAACATATACCAAGATTAGATAGGGATTACGGGATAAAATTTCTCAAAAAAAAATATCCAGGAAAAATACCAGAAGAAACATCATATCCATTCATCCGAAGAATACGAAATGCCATTGCACATGTTGTAATGTCCAGCATAATTTCCTCATCTCTCTGTAACCAACAACTGTAAACTGGCTGGCTGCTGTCAGTTGCATGATCCAAGCAAAACTGGCTGCTGTCAATTGCATCCTTACTCAAGTTTACATAGGTTGGTACCTGTATGTCATGTCCAGTATACTCTTAATCTCACCATCAAAATGCCGAGATATTCCAATATTTTCAAGCGCATCCACCATGGAAAGTTGGCAATGTATATTTTTCGGATACTCTGCTCTCATTTTCAGAAATATATAAGAAATTAAAAATTAGCATTAGCTTACTAATATATAGTATATATACTCTATGAAGAAATTATTAGAAAGTTGGAATGGAGAAGTGTTAAAACCTACCTGCCGTGCCGAATTTGTTCAGCAAATATAAGTATCGGTGAGCTTTAGCTTCGTAATTGTGGACTAATGCCGCAGCAGTTGTGGAAGGGGGGTTGAACAATGATCCATTTTTCCTCTGGAAATCCATAATCTCATTCCAGTCATGTGTATCCCCTAATCCTTCTGCCATATATGCCTTTCTCCCGCAAGAGTTCATCCCATATTCTCTTTAAATCAAATCAGGATTTTAAGTCAGTTACTCAGAGATGCTATTGAAAAATTTCAAAGTTTAATATTTTTAAACTAGTTTGGTGAAATAAGGTGGGCCACTCTACTGCTCACTCCATTATATATCCTAAGATTTTCTAGCATTGGATTCTTCCATTAATCAATGTGTATATTTGAACATATATGTCTAGATGCATTAACATATATGTGAATCTAAACAATGCTAGAAATTGTGAAACGGAGTGAGCAACAATTATGGTCTTGAAGAAAAAATGTCAATCTCCTCGCAAAAAATGTCAATCTCGTTTTAAATAAAGGAAAAATAAAACATAAATGCGTGTGGCCTTTATTTCCTGGTAATGCAGTATCATGTGGATGTCATTTTTGCCATATATTGGAACTTCCAAACCCATCACAATCACAAATAGAAAATCAAAGCAATTTAGCCCACTTTCCTGAATATTATGGCTCATGGGATATGACAACCTACGACAAGGAGACTACAAGAGCAATTTTATCATCCTTAAAAAATACCGGGAGATAATATATTTTCTAATGTAAAATTTTATATCTTTAGTTACTTTGTACCTCGAAGTACCAAATTAAATTTTAGTATCTATAGTTACTTTCTTAATAATGGTAAAATTGATCAAACTACAAACATTTGTACGCAAAAATCCAAAATGACAAAAACAAAGTATACTTTTCTGGACCTTTTCAATTCCATTTCCTGGAGATGAAGTATTCTTTCGACGTCGGTCTGTCTAATAGGAACCTCCAGGCCCATCTCAATTAGAGAGTTAAGCATATCAGGAGAAGTGATGTTGAAACCAACAGGAGCAGCCAGCTGTTCATCCATAAAAATGGAGAAATTCCTTCCAATAAAATGCAATCCTGTTATCATCACCAACTTTTGTCAAACATTTTCAGAAACTCATACAAAAACAAATTAAAATGCTAAACCAACACTGTCAACTTCCCTCTCTCACTCATTCACTCACTGAAACACACACACACACAGAATTTGTCGACAAATGCGTAAAAAATGCATCTAATTAAGTTTGTTACCTCTCCTGATGTGCTCCCAGACGATATTCCATCTTGGAAGCTGAGATGATCCTGGTTGAGATGGCCTCACTGCAGCCTCTCTTGCTTTCCTCTGATGCGTGCTGCTCACTAATTCCGGCTGAAACATTAGCTTGATCACATCAGCTTCAGAGTTTCAAACATTACCACCAAAAAAAAAAAGATCAACAGATAATTAACCAGGTAAGTTCATAGTTCCATACCATGTTGTCTGTCAAGCTTACTGCGTTTTCTCCTACCTCTAAACTCTTCTCGACATATGCTGTTGGAAGAAAGGAAACAAGAACAGAATTTAGAAAGAAGAAAAAGAACTGCAGATGGAACAAGAAGATGGCATTGTACGTACGAACTACGAACCTCCAGTGATGCTACGCTGGGGAGCTCTGGCCAACTGCGTCGCCGGTGCAATTCTGTGGGAGCGTTGCCCGGATGAGAAGAAGCGAGCATTTGGTGGGGGAGACGAGGCGAACACCTGCACTGCCCTGCCCATCGTGCCGGCATCCCACGCCATGAATGGTCTTGTTAGAGATTCAGCTGATCAGGCTGTGGTTTTGCAGTCTATTTGTAGAAGCAAGCAACTGAGGAGATAGGCCTAGCTGCCTAGGATTCGATAGTCTGTGTCTCTTGTTGGAACGTTGTTTGGGACACAACCACGAGATGGTTTTCGCCCTTATCTGCTTGCTTAGCCAAAATTTAATATTTTAAACTTAAATTTAGAATTAATTTTAGGTTTTTTTATCATAGTTTATTTTGTAGCCTTTACTTTTTTTCACTCGAGGCGATATCTCTTCATTACTTACGTGTTAATCAAATAGTTGTGAAAAATTAAAAATATAGATTAAAACTATATCTGTTCTAAGATATAAGTAAATCTATTATTTGCAGTTTGTAAGACAATATAATCATTTCTATGTTGATACCTATGACTCTTATGATTGAAAATTTGTGATTATTGCACAACCAGTCAACTGTTTGAAATGGAAATCTAAACAATCTAAAATTGACCATTCAACTGACTAGAAGTAATCATTTGCCTAAATCTTAGTATTTACTAAATAACCTAAAAATATTTATATTATGCAGAGATTTAAGTTATGTTAAAAGTATCTTTAATAATAAACTAAGTCACAATAAAACAAATAATAATCACGTACTACCTCCGGTCACTATTACATACTAATGTTCTGGCCAATCAAATAAGTTATGATTGCAATTTTTTATTGATTCATGTGACTCCAATGATTATCATTGTAAATCTTTGTTGACTCACGTGGCTCCTATGATTGCAAATTTGCTTTGAATTCAGCCAATCCGGTGTTTGAAACAGGAATGTAAACAATTTAAAAATTGTCTGTTTAAGTGATTAGCAGAAATCTTCTAACAAAATATTAGTATTTGCTAAACAACATAAAAATACTTATATTTTGCATAATTTTAAGTTACATTGAAAGCATCATTAATACTAAAATAAGTCATAACAAAACAAATAATAATCGAGTAGTTACATCCGGTCACTAATAAACAGTATTGTTTTGGACAATCAAGTGAGTCATCTTTTACATAAAATTGTTTGCCCTAACAACAAATATTAAAAACCAGAAGCAATAATTTTTAATAAAAAAACGAGTGGTCAGACGTATGTCAAAAAATCAACAACATTATAACACATAGGTGTGGCATACCGTTTGCAGTAGAAGAACGTGGCTCAAGCAGGATCGATGTACGTACCAGTCGTCAGCCATGGACCATCCATCAAGATCCAGCGTGGGTGGATCCTGTCTCTTCGACGACGACGACAACGCGTCTGGGTCTGGCATCGCAGAGCGAGATTCGGAGGCAGTCACCCTGTTCGTCTCCACGTTTCTCTCCTTTTTTTTTTCTGATCGCCTTCAGACGCAGGAGTTTGGCGTGCCGGCGGCGCGCGAGACGACGCCATGGCCACTTGTGTGGTCTTCAGCTAGCCGCCGGTCGTCGCCTCCCGCTGTGGCGCTGTCGCCGGGCGGTGCTGTCTGCTTGCCGGGCAGCGGCATTTTCGATCGGGGGCACCGGACGCACGCACCTCGCGTGCTCGCCGCCGGCCGCTGTCGGCGAGGGAGACGACCGGACGAGACAAAAACCGGAGGACGTGAATCGACGTTTTCTAGAACCATGGCATCTCGGTGAGCAGCAGCACATACATAGAAGATGACGGCCGCAGGACCAGAGGTCAGCCTTCATCGGCAAGCACCTCGAGACAAAATAGTCACGTAACATATAAAAATATGAGAAAACACTTTTAAAATACAAGAAATAGTAAAAATAGCAAACCGGCAGAGTGACGTCAATCGATGATAACACTGTGACAAAACACAAATCCAAAATGCCAAAACACCCAAAACCCATCGGAGAATATCAAATTTGTCTCTCGCACCGCGGCGTGCGTGCGTGCGTCCGTCCGTCTCTCCCTCCTCTCGCGGGCCGTGCGGGCCGCGGCGAGCAGTGAGGCCCAATGGTTCGGCCCATATAAGGCCCGGCCCATATATGCGCCGGAGCCCAGTATCCGCCGCCTCAACCCTTGCGGCGGATTTGGAAGCGGCTTCGGGCGCCGCCGCCATTGCGCTGAACTACTCCTCTCACCCGCCGCCGCCGCCGCCGCCGCCGCAGCCGCAGCCGGGGGGGACTTCGCCGGAGTCACCATGTAAGGGTTCCCCGCTGTGGAAGGAATCTTGATTGGCTTGCCAGTTGTTCCTCTCGGTGGCTGATTTTGGCGGTGGTGTGCAGGTCGTCGCGGCTGTGCGTGAAGAACCTGCCCAAGGGCGCCGACGAGAGGCGGCTGCGGGAGGTGTTCTCGCGGAAGGGGGAGGTCACCGACGCCAAGGTCATACGCACCAAGTAAGTAATCGAGAAGGAGCTGCTCGTTAGGGGTTGAGCCGTCGAGGTCGTTGCTGCCGCTTCCATGGCGGTTTGGCTGTGCGATGTGTTCGTGTAGATAACCGGCAAAAATACGTTCTTTTGTTCTTTTTTTTGCTTGATGCATATATTCGTACACAAAGATATCATGATCACTTGCTACAATAGGCTGTGTATTTGATGGGCAAGAGAATCAAGAGAGCTACACAAAGTTCCTGCATTGTTCAGCTGTGGTTTGGATGTTAAAATTGGACCTTGATCCTGAAAAGGGTTTACCCTTTAGTTCATGAGTCTTGGGTGTAATTCTCACCTCTGATTCTTAGGATTTTGAAGATAAGATGTGCCTGAATTACATCGTTCACACATGTAACATGTGCTATTGCTTGAATAAACTAGATGCAGTGCAAACGATGCATAAAATCCAATGGTTTTATTTTTGATAGGGATGGAAAGAGCAGGCAGTTTGCATTTGTAGGTTTCAGAACCAACGAGGAGGCAGAGGAAGCCCTCGAGTATTTCAACAACACATACATTGAAACTTGTAAGATCACCTGCGAGGTACTTTACTTCCTGTATTCATCAGATATTTTCAGCATTTTTCTCATCACGATGCTATCCATTTGATGAATATCCTATGGGAGAAAGGAGACTGAATATGACTATGGCGGGTTAAAGTATTCCAACTTACCATTCTTCTGGTGTGTGTTAGGTTGCTCGTAAGATTGGCGATCCTGATGCTCCTCGCCCTTGGAGCAGGCATTCTTTAAAGAAGCCTGAATATAATAGCAAAGACAAGACTAAGAGTGGAGATGTTATTGCACCGCTCAAAAGTTCCAAGGGACAAAAAATATCTGTTGATGTGGGAGGTTCTAAAGGCAGTGCATCTAGTGATCCCAAGTTCCAAGAGTTTCTTGAAGTTATGCAGCCCCGCTCAAAAGCGAAGATGTGGACAAATGATACAGTGGGTGCCCTTGATAATGCTGCCAAGGATAGCATGGTAGTTAGTGCCGAGTCTAAGAAATCTCAAAAGAATGTTGCAGTTTCTGATAATGATTCATCTTCTGGAGATTCTTCTGATGATGAAATGACAAATGATCCATCAGAATCTGATGATTCGTCCTCAGAAGATGCTCCGGAGGAGCTAAAAAAAGAAAGTAAACAAGGCGAGGATATGACAGATATGGACTTCTTTAAGAGTAAAATCAAGAAAAACTGGTCAGATTCAGAATCTGGTAGCGACGATTCTGGTGATCAATCAGACAACAGCACTAATGCTGAAGACTCATCTGATGAATCACATGATGCAGATGAAATAGCTCATCAGAAGGATAATGTGAGCTTGAAAAATAATATAGATAAGGAAACAACTCTGGAAGGTTCTACCATGCAAGAGGTGGGAAGCCCTGATAATGAAGAGGTTGAAGATCTTGACAGCCAACTGAAAGATGACAATCAAGAAAAGGAAGATGAAGTTGTTTTAATTACCGATGAGAAGAAGTTGGCACTGGAGACTGGTCGTTTATTTTTCTGCAATCTTCCATATGCAACTACGTATGTTATTGCTTGTCCTTGTTGAGATCATGATTTGTGTGTTATATGCAATAATCCAAGTTATGGCCATTTTTGTGTAAGATTTCAGTGAAGGTGATTTAGTGGAGCTCTGTAGCCAATATGGTGATGTTGATCAAGCACATATTGTTGTTGACAAAGTCACCAAGTTATCAACTGGAAGAGGCTATGTGCTCTTTAGCCTTCCAGACTCAGCTGTCAGGTAAATTTGGTCAGCGAGTTTATCATTTCAAATGTAGACGAACTTACTGGTGGAGGTTTAGCTTATTGCTGATGGTACCATCACTGTTGGCCACTCTTATACATCAGCCCATTAGCCCATATTGTTTGGTAGCACTTTGTTTCACAGTCTGTATTCTGCTACCCTCTATATACTTGTCTGTACAGAATTATTAGGAAGAAATCAAAATAGAATGAAAAAAAAAATGGGTAAACAATATCTCATATGTGTCGCCAACTGATGGCATTTATAATCCAATGCTTGATTGTGATGGACTAAATCTGGAACCTTGTGACACTGACTAGCTCACCAAAATTTACACTTCTGCAAGTTTCAGGAATCAGAACATAATTTAAATGATTGAATAGAAAAAAAAAACATCACAAACAATTGAGAATATCCTTGATCCTTATGTGTTTTGCCTGGTTAATACAATTTCTGTCTTGTAGGGCACTTGAATTGGATAACTCAAGTTTTCAGGGACGACTATTACGTGTTAAGGCTGCTAAACCAATAAATAATAAGAAGTTTGAGTAAGAAAAAGAAGTTCCCCTTGTGCCCTTTTCGTTCTTGAATTAATTATGCAATAATCAAATTTATTCGTACATTTTCCAGATCTAATCATGTTGAGGAGAAAATGAGTCTCAAGCAACAAAAATTGGATCAGAGGAAGGCTTCTGAAGTCAGTGGGGATACAAGAGCTTGGAACAGCTTTTATATGCGCCAAGATACTGTATGTTTATGTTTGAGCGTTCATGTGGATTTACTGCATGTTGTTTGTGTTGAACATTTATTCCACTGACATGATTATTAGTTAGGTACTAATTTTTCCCAATATTACTACCAAATATTTCCTTGGTGTCCTTAGATAGTTGTGCTGAATTTGGAAAAAATCATGTATCATTCTGACTGATTAAACTTATTGCTTACCTATTTAGGTTGTCGAAAACATTGCAAGGAAGAATGGAATTAGTAAGGGTGAATTACTTGATAGAGAAGCAGATGACCTTGCTGTTCGTATTGCTCTTGGTGAGACACATGTCATTGCGGAGACCAAGAAATATTTATCAAGGTCTGGAGTTAATGTTGCTGCATTGGAAGAACTTGCTTCCAAAAGAAATGAGAAGTTCAAAAGAAGCAATCATGTGATATTGGTGAAGAACTTGCCGTATAGTTCTTGTGAGGAAGATCTTGCCACAATGTTTCGCAAACATGGAAGTTTAGATAAAATCATTCTCCCTCCAACCAGAGTGTTTGCCTTGGTATGTAGCTATTATTCTACTTATTTGTTTGTTTCTTGGTCGTGCTAGTTATCATGACACTGTTGAGTTCTGTGTTAGGTGTCCTAGTAATCTGTTTGGAATGTTTCACTTTTGTACTTCGTTTGCTCTACAAATTACCAAATGAGATTTATTACCTGCATTGCGGATAATGTCACACCTTGAATTCATATCATACTTTTAATCTTTTTGGTATGTCAGGTGGTTTTTGTTGAAGCAACAGAAGCTCGGCACGCTTTCAAAAAGTTATTGTACACACGATACAAGTAAGTATCTGCAGTTGTGCTAGTCCATCCATCAATAGATATTACATGTAACAGATTTTTTGCTTTTGGAATCTTGATTCTTTAATCCTCTATGAAAGTGTACCACATCTCTCTTAGTGATTGTTTAAATAGAGTTAGTTATTTAATTGAGCTTTTAGGATAAATCGAGTTTAATTATAGGTAACTTCTCTGTTTGAGACAGAATAATGCATGGTAGTTAACATATTTTAGGCAGGCATCAATATTTACTTCTAAACTGGGTAGTTTTATTAATTTCTTTTATCCATTCTTAATCGGCCTTTCTTGTGTCTGTGCCTGGTAATTTTAGTTAAAGTTTGTCTAGATTTGGAAAAAATCCCTGATTCTGCCGGAAAACAGGGTCATCCATGTAGAATCAGAGATGCATATCTATACCTGATACTTGTATTTTAGTCCATTTGTTCTAAGGATGTTGTAGTGCTTTCTGGATATAAATCGACAAGCTCTACTGAATTATACCATCAATTTCTTTTTTTAACGTCTTCTTATCCTGGCACTCTTGTGTTTCATAAGTTGGTCTTACTATTTACTGCAGGGATACTCCACTGTATTTGGAGTGGGCACCTGAAGATATTTTATCTCCCACCTCAACACCTGTGGAAGATGATGAAAAGAATGTTGTTGGTGAGAGGATTGTTACTAAAGCAATTGTAGAGCAAACTGTGGAAGGAGTGAGTGCTGAGGAAATTGATCCTGACAGGGTGGAGGTTTGGAACTTAACTTATATCTGTTATACTGATGGCACTCTTTACTCTCCCATGTGGCCATGTCAAAGGTGGATTTTGGCTTCTGTGTTCATGTCCCGAATAACGCTTGATGTTTTCTTATGTACTTGGACCTTTCACCGTATTATGTTGGAGGCTATTTCGTGTTTTCTTGTGGTTGCACCTGCCTTTGAATTTGTGACTGCATGTGCAAACTCTTAAATATCATCTATTTGCTTTATGTTGGGAATGACTACAAATCTTAGTAATACATTGTTCATTGCAGTCACGATCTGTATTTGTGAAAAATTTGAATTTCAAGACATTGGATGAATCCTTGAAGCAGCATTTCAGAACAAAACTGAAAAGTGGAAGTCTTAAAAGTGCAATGGTATGGTTGTATCCTTATGGGCATTGAACAGACTCTTCCATATCTCGCTCTCATACATCTTCGTTGGATATCTCTATAGGTTAAGAAGCACATTAAGAATGGCAAGAATGTTTCGATGGGATTTGGCTTTGTTGAGTTTGACTCAGTTGAAACTGCAACCAATGTCTGCAAGGATCTGCAGGTATCCCTCCTGCCCTTCTTTTTCCTATATTCTCTTTTTCCCCACCTCGATCTTTATTGAAATTCAGCGTGCTGTATTGTTTCTGTTAATAGGGAACGGTTTTGGATGGACATGCTTTGATCTTGCAACTGTGTCATGGGAGAAAAGATGGTCAGGCTAAGAAGAAAAGTGAGAAGGATAAAAGTTCAACAAAACTCCTCGTGCGAAATGTAGCGTTTGAAGCAACTGAAAAGGACTTGCGTCAATTATTTAGTCCATTTGGTCAGGTGAGTGCCCTTCATTTTGTGTCAAGGACAGTATTCTATGGATTCAAATTCAATATCATGAAAATAGTAACGCTCTTATCATGTTCATATTCTCTGGTCTCTTCCAGAAAATACTGTTGCTTGATTTCAGGTTAGCTTGATGCTTATATTTTGTCATACTTACGTTATACATTGATGGAAAATAATTTCAGATCAAAAGCCTCAGATTGCCTATGAAGTTTGGGACTCACAGGGGTTTTGCCTTTGTTGAGTTTGTCACAAAGCAAGAGGCGCAAAACGCTCTGCAAGCACTTGCAAGCACACATCTTTATGGCCGACATTTGGTAATGGATCAACATTTCGCCCTTACACTAACACCAATATACTGCTGCACAATGCGATGAAGTTTGTATTGACTTTCCTGCTTTGTCTTCAGGTGATTGAGCGAGCCAAGGAGGGAGAGACTCTTGAAGAGTTGCGAGCAAGGACGGCCGCACAGTTTGTGGATGAACAGAGTGGTTTCCAGAGGCTATCCAAGAAAAGAAAGCAGGCCAGCCTTGTGGACGAAGGCTCTGTTAAATTTTCAAGGATTGTAGAATAGTGTTCTGTATGGAACGCGAAGTAACAAAATTTTGATCGTGTTTTATAATGATATCATTCGTTATAAGTCAATGCAAATGCGTCCATTCCACTTACAAGTTGAAATGGTTCATCTTATGACATGATGATGCCACAAATCGGGGATTGAAGATTCGAAGTTAGAAAGGTTGCTGATCTGTTATTCACATTATATATTCTAACAAATGTGTATTTACCAGCAGCTTATACTTGTCCAATCTGCACTTTGCAGTGCACAGCTTCACATGGACTTATCATGCTTCTAATCTGTATTTTCATGCTTGGTGTCAGAATTTCAGAACCCATATGGTTCGATTCTCTACAAAGCACCAAGCAGAAAATGCAAGAGCTCCTGTCAGGTATGATATCTGAACTTTCGCAATGTAGATCGTAGCAATTCGTCGCTGTCAAGTATTGGGGGTTTCAAAACGAGTCGACTGACAAAATGTTCAACCTCTCCAAGCATGGAAGATCACAAAAGAATCTGCAAGCATGGAACGTCACGAAAGAAGAATCACGCTTTGATTGTTTGGGTTTTTTATATAAAAAGTGAAACGATATATTTATAAATAAAAAATAATATATGAATAAAATTTTTATATATGTATTCTAGTGATCTAAAAACTAATGCTGAAAAATAAACTCCAGTAAAAAAATCTCAAAATAAACTCTAAATTTAAGTCTAAAAATTCAAATTTTGGTTTATAAGCATAGATATAAGTGAAAAGATGGGTGACTGACGAATGCAGTAAGAAAATCTATATAGTCAGTATAGATTATAATTTATAAACAATGAGACTAATAATATGATGCTGAATTAATTTGACTTCAGTAAAGAAGAATATTCAGAGTTTAGACAGTAAGGTGTTGGTACCTACCTAGCTATGGTTGCTCCTCCTGGGCCTCCTGCCTTAGTGGCATCCTCTCGCCGTTCTGGCCATCGAGAGGCATGTACTGCGACATGATCGCCATCACCTCCGAATCCATGTACCTCTGCAGATGGACGAACAAGTCAAGAACAACACTGAGCCATGTACATGTTTTGGAAGAAACACATTTTCTGACATAGTTGCAGATGAGACTGTCTGATCATCCATCCAGCATACCCTGAGCCTGTACTTGTAGAACACGTATCCCGCGACACCGGCGCCGACGAGGCACGACAGCACCAGCGTCGTCACCAGCCACCCAATAGCCGACATGTTCTTTGCTACAATTCAACCAAAAAAAAAATGCATTTTCAATCTCAATTTAGAGGCTGGATTGATCTCCGTTATCGGAAAAGGGAGGTCGAAAAATTATCAAAGCAATTGTCTAAAAGTCAACGACGTCATACGTTTAAAAACGTAGAAGGCTGGATTGATTTCTGTTATCGAAAATATTATTTTGTTGGAAAGAAGGAAAGAATTACCAATGCAGGTGTCTTCAGCCTTGATGTACATCAGGTTGCCACTGCAGCTGCAGTCGAACGCACCCCAAGTGTTCTTGCAGGAGCAGTGAGGGCAGGAGCACGCCAGCTTCTCGCTGCACTCGTCGACATCTGCAATGGCAAGAGCAGATCAAGAAGAAGATCGATGGCGACAATCCGATGCAAATCTCACCAAGAAAACTGCAGGAGAGTGAGTGATCAGTGATCAGTGATCACCTTCGCAGTGGATCCCGTCGCCCTTGAACCCAGGTGGGCACTTGCACCCACTCAAGTCTGAATCCTGCATAGCCAAGCAGCTCAAAACTTTCAGATGAATCTGCAGCTAGCAGGTGACAGGCATGGTCACACCCAATCTGGTGCAGGAGAAGCAGAGAAATGCCCATGTTTTGATCGAATTACCGAGCAGGCAGAGAATGTCTTGCCGTCTCTCGTCGCCGTCCAGCACCCGCCGTTGTTCATGGCGCACCGCCCGGGCCCGACGGCTGAAGATTGCAGTGGAGCAGAACAAAATCTTAAAATTCAGTCATGTTCAGGTAATCAGGTGCAACTGTGCAAGTTGGATTGAAATGATCATGGGGTGATTGTTTGATGACATATTTGCAAATAAAAAATAATTTGTTAATAAAACTGTTATATACGTATTTTTAGTGATTTAAAGCCAAGGCTGGAAAATAAACTTCGGTAAAAACCCCAAAAATTAACTTCAAATTTAGGGTTAAAAATTTAAATTTTAGTTTATAAGCATAAACATAAGCGAAAGATGAGATGCATCTACACAGCACTGACAGTAGTACGAGTACCTTTGCAGTGGGTGTAGCCATCTCCTTGGTACTGAACACCATCCACTACAGGGCATTGGCAAATTCTTCCCCTGTAAGTGTCCTGCCAATAATCAAGTGAATCAGTACAAGTGTCATGTGCTTAGATTGATTGGTATCACAGTAATTGTTGTGATCTTGAACGAGCTTTGGGAATAGGATACCTTGCAGGCAGTGATGTTCGTCTTCTCGTCTCGCCAGCAACCTCCATTGTTGTTCAGGCACTCGTCAGTCTCCATATCTGTCATAATTTGTGTGGATATATTGATCAGTGATTAGCAGTTAAACTCGGTTGATTGATCAGGTGTGACTTCAGCTGGTGAGGCTGCGAACCTGGTGTCAGGCACACATGAGGCTCAGTGGACTCCTTGAAGCCAGCACAGATCGCCTTAAGAACAGACTTCCTCTCCAATTTGCCTGTGAATCAGACAGAAAAACAATGTGTTTCAGAGAAAAAAAAAAACAACAGCAACTCTTTGATCGAACAGATGATCTCAGCCACAATGCAGAGTGGTTTTGATCTGAATTTGGATTTGTTCTTACCCCTGTACTGCACATTGTTGATCACCAGCGTCGGCAGGATCGTCACATCCCCTCGGGCGCCATGTCCAACCTGCAGCAAGAACAACAATGGCGAAGGTGTTCGATCGTCAGTCAGACACAAAAAAGAGCTTGCGATTTTGAAGTATCGATATGGTCATCGTCTTCAAAGAACCTGAACAATCTGCTCTGTCTTGAGCACGTCGTTCTCGGCGTTGGCGTCGGGATCCCCCATGCACTTGTCGATCAAATCCATCGGCAAACCTGACGCCACCATGAGCTCCACTATCGTCAGCGGCGGCGGCGGCGAGAAGACGGTGTTGGAATGGAAGGGGAGAAGGGTGAGCCGGCGACGGCGACGGCGGCGCACTCACCGAGCGAGTTGGCGACGTCCTCGGCGCAGCGGCGGGTGTAGTGGCTGCCCTTCATGGAGCAGCGGAGGTGGTAGTCGGCGACGTAGTCCCACCAGAGCCAGGAGGCGTTGCGCGCGTTGGCGACGCGGTGGACGCAGAGCTGCCTGAGGTTCTCGAGCACGACGTCGCGGCCGTCGTAGCCGGCGTCGAGGTCGCCCTCCGGGTCCGGCGCGCAGTAGCGGCCGCGGTTGATGCACTGCGCCTTGCACTGCTTCGTCTCCAGGAAGGCTTCGGGGCAGAACCAGGTGATGTAGTGCGGCGTGAAGAGCGCGTAGCCGGCCTTCTCCAGCAGCTGCGCGTGGCCGCGGAACGCGCCGACGAACGCCGCCTGCTCGTCGCACCGCGGCCCGCACTCGTCGTTGCTGTTCGTCCACAGCTCGTACTCCACCCGCTCGTCCGGGTGCGGCATCGACTCACGCCAGTCCAGCCGCACCACCACCTCGTCGTCGGCGCCGGATTTGGACGCGGCGGCGCGGAGGGCGTCGCCGAACGGCTTGCGCACGAGCGCCGACGGGATGGTGATGTTGGCGAGGAACGCCATGTCGGGGGTCTCCTCCTCGGGGCTGTCCATCGTCAGCAGCGGCTCGTCGGCGCTGTCCGCCACCAGCACGGCCGCCGCGCCGGCCAGCTGCGCGTGCCAAGTCTTGAGCGCGAAGTAGCACCCCCCGCGGTCGACGAGGAGGACGACGGGGCGGCGCGACCGCGACCTGAACGACGTCTTGCCTAACGGCTTGCACCCGTCGGCAAGCTTCGCGTCCGGCGGGTACACCACCACGCCGGTGAGCGTCCCGCCGTAGTCCGGCACGCCGTAGTTGGCGATCGCGGCCGCGTGCCGCCCCCGCAGCGACCGCGGCGACAGCACCTTGACGCTGTTCTTCTCCACCACGAACCTCGCCGTCGCCACGCTCGCCGCGGCCACCACGACCCACAGGGTGGCGAGGAGCCTCCTCCCCGCCATTGCCATGCTTCTTGCTGCTGCTCTCTCCTCCCCTGCAACCTCTGTGCTCTCACCCTCGTGATCTTTCTCGGTTAGTTAGAGCGGGAGACGTAGTGGAGAAGACATGGAAGGTAGAGAGGCCGGAGAGGAGGAGACTTAACGAAATTTTCAGGTCCACGAAAACGAAGACAAATTAATCTTTGTATAAATTTCCATTTAACCATCCCATCCTAATGGATTAAAAAAACAATCTTTTTGACAAATTGAGGGCATAGACTTGAAATCGAAGTCCCCCAATAAACAAAACTTCAAGTTTGAATCGTTCCACGCGATATGTCGCTGTTACATTATGCCCATCACTGATTTGTCCTGACCGATCTCCAAGTCTTATTTAGAAAATGTCCATCCGAATTGAAGGAACCAACAAGATTGTGCATTTGTGCATCGCTTCCTTTGCACAACCATGATATGATAATTATACCCCCTGAAGAACATCAACAAAAGGGAAAAAAAAGATTGTATGGCTGGCTTGCTGATGCAGCTTCAATTTTTTTCCCTGAACATTTCTTCAGTGATCTGAACCAACATGCAGGCTTGGGTCAGTCAGCGGTTGGGGATAATGATGGCAGCTGAGCGTGTGGGTTGGGGCCAATTCAACGCGAAAGTTCTTCGTGAATGACCATACAAGTCGTGCAATAGTTTACGGCTACTAAACTCGTAATAATAACGACCAAATGGCATTTTAGCGATCAAGGCAGATTTATTCATGCCGGTTAGTATTGCTCAAGAATCATCCATATTCCAGGTGCTAGTGTGCTACCAGACTTGATACATTAAACTTTGCTCTTGGAATGTGTTATACAAAAAATAAATACTATCAGCTAACGTTCTTCAGTTTGGAGAATTTTCTGAATTTCTGAATCGCGTTGGATGTTCGAGACCACGAGGTCAACTACTGTTATTGGTGTGCAGTGTGCACATGAGTGCATGACATTGGCAGGTTACTATGTGTTGACCTGATCATGTTGCAAACCTCATATGCACAGCAGCATCTGACAGTTCATATGCTACCTAACGGCTCAACATCCCACTGTCAAAGAACGGAACATGGGTTCTTGGAAAACTTGGAGTTCTTTAAAGATCTCATAGGAATGCTGCCACCGAAGTGCTGGATCAAGAAATTCTTAAGAACAGGTAGGAACAGATAGGTGCAAGTCCTGTAATACATATATATGAGATGCAAACCAGGCAACATCACCAGCTCCAGTGCATCAGATGCAAACCAGGCAACATCACCAGCTCCAGTGCATCAGAAACAGGTAGGTACATTAACGTTTGTACCGTCAAAATTATGCATCAGAAACAGGTAGGTACACTAACGTTTGTACCGTCAAAATTATCCTTTGTTATTACTCTCTCCCTTCCTTCCACCCTTCCTTCCATATTATAAGATGTTTAGCCGTATTCATCCATAGATCAAAGAATATGTTTTATATATGTGTCCAGATTCAACAGCATAGAACATAGCATATCCATAGCATATTATAACGTGAAACAGTTGTAATACTAGTTTGGAAAGACCGGCTTTCTCAGGCACACCTTATAACATAGCATATCCATAGCCAATATGCGAAGACTAAGAGATCGCCACAAATGAATGAAAAGAATTACTAGTAATATATGGATGAAACTGCTCAATGGGGACGTCACTGCTTTCGCTGGTTTCAATACGTATACATCCAGAGTGGATGATTAGCACTTAGGTGCACAACAACACACGAGATTGTCCATTACATGCATTGTTCAAACTAACCAAAATTGCATGGTTCATAACATAGAAGCTGTGGCACCTACTTTTTACTGAATCTCCCCTTCTTCCTAGCTTTTCTCTTGTCTTTCTTGATCTTCAAGTGGAGTTGTACTTTCTTCTTGCTAATGCTGCCAATCGGCTTCAACAAGGACTTGGATCTGTTATTTCCTTCGTCCGCCATCTCCACATCTGTTTGTTGATACAAAGAATGCAGGCCATCAGTTAAGAAACAAGGTGGAACTGAAACTATGCGAATATGAATCTCTTTAAACCTGGTCTGTTGATGACAAAAGAAAAATCACAATGCAGCATTCTAACAATCAAACTTATTTAGCAAGTAGATTATCATTGCTTAATGGTTACACATTCCAACAGGAAAACAGTAGAAATACTTGCCATTAAATGAATCAATGGGGATGTCTTATTTTATTATGCATATGGGTGAATGAGTCCAACTTGCATTTACAACTTAGGATTTGTGTCCATTGGCAGCGCAAATTTTATGCGAGGTAAAACCATGTTAGTTTGTTTATGTTTCCCTATTCCTCATTGAGATAATTAATGTTTATATCCTTTCACTACCATGTATTAACATAAAATTATGCCGTGAACCTAAATGGCAATATTGGATACTTCCCAGATACAAGTACCCAAGTTACATCAAATGCAAAACAAACCAAGAGGAAGCAACTACAAACAGACCTACATAAGCAAGTGAAAATTAAAAAAAACACATAGGTAGGAAGCAAAAGAAGCTTTCATTTACAAACAAACGGTTTGCCATTTTGACATAAGAATTTTCAAACATACACGACAGTTATCTATATCTACTCAAATTGGTACCCAGGCCGCCAAGCATGATTTGATCCAGGTTTCCAGACACGATACATCCCACGGACTCAATAAACAAACCAGTTGTTAATCAGAGCAGTAAATTTATATCGCTGCTGCTCCAACCTAGCCAGGATCATCGCGCGAGCAAGTCCACCACAATTTCTATCATACGAATTGACATTCTAACACTAATAGCAGACAAGGCTACGAAGTGATTTTTGTCGGCCTCCTACATGAAACCAGGCCCAGTTACCCCCCACGATGAACCCAGGATGACGAGAGGGCATACCCATGGCGACCGCCGAGCTCGCGGCGGCGCGGGAGCTGCCGGAATCCTGGGACGGAGGCGGCGCGCGGACCGGGACCTTGGGCGCCTCGAGCGCGGCGGCCTGCGCGGCGAGCTTGGCCGCCTCCTTCTTGTCGTAGAAGGGCTGCGAGATCTCCCGCCGCAGCGTGCGCAGCCGCTTCTCCCGCTTCGACCGCAGCGACTTCGCCATCGCGCTCACGCCACCCGCCGCCGCCGCCGCCGAGAAGGGGAGCGCTCGAGCTAGGGTTTGGGGGGTCCGCGAAGCGAAAGAGAAGAGGCCGAGCCAGCCAGCCTCGCGTTTGGCTTTGTAGCGGTCGCCGCCGTGTTTGCTTGGGCTGGGCCCAACTTGGGCCCTAGCCCAATAGAGGAAGACAATTGTTCAGGCCTTGCATTAGATGGGCTGGATTGAGGCCCATCCAAATAAGGCCTTCTACCAAATAATGGATGGGGAGGTATAATATTTTTTCTTAAGAATCTTGTAGTTCCTCTTTTCCAAAATTTGTAGTTTCTAGCGTTTGAAAGTTGTTTCAAAATAAAAGAAATAATAGTGTTACTTGTCACATCGATCAATAAGTATTTCTGTAGAATTGTAAAAGGTCTTTCTCACCTCAAAAGCTAGCCATTGAGGTGAGGGACTCCCCCACTTATATCCTAGATTCTTTGCTCATTCACAACAAATGTGGGACTATTCAACAATATTCCCCTTTACACGTTGGTGTCCCTCAGCCCTTCACCGTCCCTTCACCATATCCGGGCTACCACCAGCCCACGGTCCATCAGGTATACAGGACAGCCCCTTCACCATATCCGGGCTACCACCAGCCCGCCCACGGTCCATCAGGTATATAGGCCCCGCATCCCCACAGGTACCCTACGGTCCATCAGACCTTCACACACTATATCCATCGGGCCAGAGATGTTAAACTAGTCAGGCTCTGATACCAATTGTATGATCATAAAGAGTCTTTCTCATCTCAAAAACTAGCCATTGAGGTGAGGGGCTCCCCCACTTACATCCTAAATTCTTTGCCCCTCCACAACCAATGTGAGACTATTCAACATTCTTAACTAATCAATCATATAGAAATAATTATATTTTTGCAATAGAGTATCTGCTAGACATTCTACTCCTTAGAGCAACTCCAACAGTAGTTTTATCCAATTAGCTAAATTTAGTGTTTGTACTCCTTTCAAAAAAATAAAACCTCCTAAAAGTATGGGCCAAACCAACAGAATAGATAAATCTACACCCTCTATATTTTAAACTTCCTTCACGTCATTATTTCCTTTTCTTTTTTTTTAGCAATCAGTAAATAAAATTCGGCTTGGTGAGAGATAGCAGTCGCCGCCACCGCATACAAATTGCTCGATCACCTAGTTGATTGCTCGTTACCGAGATAGTGATCGTTGCATACAAAAGCTGCACGCCGGCGATCACCTTGCACTGCATTAACTCTGCCCGCCGGTGCTCGTCTTGCAGTGTATTCATGCCATATTGCCTGTCTGCCGGTGTGAGCGCGGGAACGAGGAAAAGCGGCGCCTGAACTGGCAAGGGAGGAGCGCAAGGTCGCGGGAATCAGTCGAAAAACCAGCGTAGGAGAGGGATGACAAACTCGCGCGGAATCGCCAAACTTGGCTAGCGCTGGGAGAAGAATAGCGACTGAGTTTTCCGGAGGAGGAAGATAACGATGCTGTTGGTTGCAATTTTATCTTTAACTCTTCCATATTTAACAAATTGATCAATTTAAAAGCACTGTTGGAGTGCTCTTAGAAGTTGGAACTGTCCAAATAGAATTCTTGCGTTACGGAGGAGCCGGTGTAGCAACGGATGGTTGCAGATGTTCACGACGGCAACACTGGCACGGGCGTCCTGGTCCGACCATCTGGCATGCATTGCATGGTTGCATGGCCATCTATGTCAGGTCAGTTACACTAGTACATGTTTCCTGCAGGCAATATTAATCACGTTGTACTCGACATTGATTTCGGTTCACCGACCCACAGCCGTGATTGAATCCTCGATCAGGACTAGCCATCAGAAATTCAGACAGATGGCCTGCATGATCAAACACTCTTTCTTGTTCTGCCAGATAAAAACTGTTTCTGTGCAGCAAATGCTTGATCTCTGAATGTGAATTCTGAAATCTGAATCACATGATAATGTTATTAATTCTGACAAGTGTAGCGCTGCATTTTCTTGCAATCTCGATACATTCTTGGACGAGGCTATTCGAGTATTCGACCAACTTAATTATTACGGCAAATCATACAATACAGGCTTCGTAGTGAAAATTTCAGTGAAAAACACGCGCCAAGATTGTTCTACTACTAGGTAGCGTACGCTCGTTCAGCTGTTCCATTTGAAATCACCAGAACGAATCGCCGGGTCGCCGGCGCCGTGGAAGACGCGCGGCGCAGGCGGCGCTGATCTTGGTTCAAGCGTCTTGCAGGAGCGTGCTCCCGAGCACGGCGCGGAGGCTCTCGACCTCGTCCTTGGGGAGCACCGCCGTGACGACGCGACCGCGACCGCCGGCATCAGGCTGCACCAGCACGGCGCCCTCCTCGCCGACGCCGTCCATGCCGTACTCCACGTGGACGGGCCTCTGCCCCTTCAGCTCCAGCTCGTAGGGCGCCACCTGCTCCATGTCGACGAACGTCAGGTTGGCGCCGTAGATGACGACGTCCCCCGGGAACGCGGCGACCGCGTCGGTCTCGTCGACCTGGCTCTTGGCCAGCATCGCCGCCAGCTCGGCGACGTCGGTCTTCGCCGGCGACGAGCCGGCATCCACGTACCCGACCCTCTGCTCGTTGGCCAGCGACTTGCCGCTCCTGGCGGACATGTCCGTCCTCACCACGGTCACCGTGGTCACCTCTTTGGAGACCCTGATCTTCGACACCGTCTGCCATAGGAGCGCGGAGATGAGCTCGAAGGTGCCCGCATGGCGTCCCTCCTCCTGCTGCTGCAGCCTCTTGAGCGCCGGTTCGGCGACGTGGAAGGAGTAGCACGCCATGGCGCAGCCGGCTGGGACGAGCCAGTTGTCCTCGATGGGCCCGACCGGCTTGACGCAGCGCGGCGGGGCGGCGCCGGCCGGGGCGCGTTCGTCCGGCCTGTTCGCCGGCTCGAGGGTGCTGCCCTCCGGCTTCTTGCCGCTCAGTATCTGCGCCCACGCGTTGAAGCAGCTCGTCGCCGACGCCACGTCGCCGATGAGGTGCGCCCAGCTGAAACCGAGCGACATGCCACCGCATTTGAAGCTCGTGACCTGCATTGGAGCCAATCCGATAAAAAAAAAGCATTTTTACCACTATTTTGCATCAATACTCCACGATTACAAGGTATTACATGAACATTTTGGTTGTTTTTTTCCTCAAAACATTTCAATCATCTTTCGAAAATGGTGTCTTTGTTCAGAGAAGGAAATTGGGGTTGCTGCTATTTGAGATCAAAACGAGACGATCGATCAGTTCAGAACTGTGAGCTGTGACGCAGCTCGACAGTGGTCCAGGAGAAATGGACATCGTAAAGCCGATAATAATACAGCAACGGCCTCTGGTGGATTGGTGATCCATATTCCATAATAAAACCTAATTCTGCTTGTAAACCCAACACTTTAAATGATCATTGTTTTTAGATCAACTCTTCAATTATCATTCCATTTTTCTGTTGCGTGATCTTCCATGCCGAAAACTGCTACCTATCTCAATAATTTCATTGAAACTCCGATGGGAGTGATTGCTCATAAACAAGACATCGCACCAAACATAGCTGGTCAACACATAAAACAGGAATAGAATTAATTCTTCTTAATAGAATCAATTCAGCTGCCTGCTTTCTTCTTTCTACTATTATTTATTTGATAATGTACTGTATGATGCTAGTACTACTACTGCGATGGTGGAATCTTGGAAATAATGGTGGTGGGGTTATAGTATTTACTTCAGAAAAGGGCTGGGTCTGTGAAGCTACTTTAATCCAGCAGAGAAGCCATGGTACGAGAACAGTGTTATTAATACGGTAGAGACATGTTGGCAGATTCACAGAGCACATTTCCATCTCAGGATTCGGAGAACTGGTGAAGGTGTGGAGCAATGAATGATTTTACCAAGCTGTATAATCTCTCTACAGCGGGGTAGGAGAAGAGGAGTAATTGTTTCTTACTTTTGTTTACAAGCCAATTAATTTATCCATGTTATAGCACCGGTTAATTAGTATCACTATCAGTAGTGTGTACTGTTAATCCACTCATTTCATAAGATTGTTTTGATACTAATTAACGATCATGTTCATGTGAACCCTCAGTTATCAATTGTGGTCATTTCCCAGGATATCTGAATAAACACTGCCCCATCTTCATATGAACAGTCCCCTATCCCCCCCTTTCTAAAACAGCAACGCTTGCTTTGTGTGAACCAGCATCTCTAAGAATTCAAGATTTCAAGAACAGCATCACGGGTTGACAGCACCATAACCGGTCACCCCCAAGAAAGAACTTCTAAAAATTTATGACTATTGATTACATACAAAGCAACATAAAGTGTGCTAGTACACATGAACTCGCATCCATGCCCAGCTGTGCGTACTGAACTGATGTGTGTTTTACTGCAAGATTGATTGCCTAACCACTAACTGTCACAATAATAGTACTAGGTGCCATGCATCTTGTGATTCATGGCTTCTCAAATCAACTGTTTACACTACTGCTGCTAGTAATGTCTAACATGAGTTTGCAGCTTGCTGGCAATGTCTGCCAAGTTGGTCAGCTACTGATGAGGTTGCCAGTTCAGCTAGTATAAATACTACTAGTAGTAAATGATGATTGATGGTTAACTGCTGCAACAGCAGCTGCGAACCATACGGAAAGCTACTGCAACCATGGTCAAACCAAGAATCAAATCATACCCACCTTACACCAATCCAAGACAGTGACCACAGTATCACACTAGCTACTCAGATTTGCACTAAGGTTTTTAGCAATAAATTCAAGAATCCCCGTAGAACCAGCAACTGATCCGATCGAGATGATGTGAAGCGTCTGATGGATGCGTGCGTGGTGGTTACCTGGACGTAGAGGAGCGGCGAGAAGAAGAGCTCCGGGCCGAGCACCTTGTCGTAGCAGAGCTGGCGGAGGCGGTCGGGGGCGTCGTCGCGGAGCCAGTCGTCGAGGTCGCGGTCGCACCTGACCTCGACGATGCGGACGCCGCAGTCGTTGCACTTGATGTAGGGGCGGCGGTCGTCGGCGTCCGCGCGGCGGATGCGGCCGGCGACGGGGAAGTAGGCGTCGAGCCAGGGGAACATGGGGTCCTTGAGCGCCTTGATGGTGAGCCCCCGGACGGCGTCGCCGGCGGGGTAGTAGTACACGCCGCGGAGGTAGTGCAGCTTGAAGGCGAGGTCGGCGTCGGCCAGGTCGTAGTTGGTCTCCCCCGTCACCGAGCTCGGCACCACCGTCGACAGCCGGTGGCCGTGCACCGCCGCCGCCGGCGTCTGCTCCCCCTCGAGCACCATGCCGCGCGCCGGTGATCTGCTCGCGTGCTTGGAACGACGAGCGCTTCTCTGTGTGTGTGGGTGTGTGTGTGGCAGCACGGTCTCGGGGGACGCGTGGAGAGGCGGGATATATAGCGAGGGAGGGAGGGAGTGAGGACAGCGAGAGCTAGCGAGTACAGGTTTGGGGGGGCTTAAATACGGAGGGAGTTGAGTTGGTTGGGAGGTAGAAACGCCGAAAACCGCTGGACGGGTCAGCTCCCGCCCAGCTGGGCCATGGATATAAAGTGGTGTTTCGACAAAGACTTCTGATATAAAATAATTATAAGATAGATTAATATAAAATATATTAATGTAAGTTTAAATTTGAATTTGTACCTATAACAAAAAAAATTGTGAATGGACTTATACTAGTTTCAATTTAATTTGTCTTTTTATGGCTGGTAGAAGTTGAATTAAAACTTGTATGTTCGTGGAGTGTAGAACTCATATTAATCTATCTTGTCAAAATTTTCATATTTTATAATAATTGTTTATATGAAATACAAGAAACAGGTGGATATTTATCTATGTGCTAAAAAGAGTCTCATATAGATGTGTGTCTAGCGTTTGCTTGTATTAGCAGTATTCTGTCGCATACTATGTCTGCACTGGCTTCTCTAGATAATGTATTTTTTTTAAAAAGATTTTATATCGAATTTTTATTATCTAATCTTTCAAAAGTATAATTTTAACTTTATAATATTTAACTTCACAATTTATAACATTAAGTATTTATCACCAAAATCAGATTATCTTTTTATCCTTTGTCCACAAAAGAACTTGCATATGTTTAAAGCATTTTTATTTCACACGGTTAACTTTTGGATACTTTTTGCCTCATTCAAAAACTTTGTGCAGACATATAAAATTAAAGTTATTCTTAAAATCCATTATTCAAAAACTTTGTGCAAATATATAAAATTAAAGTTAGACTTAAAATTTCTTTAGTAAAAAAATCAAATATAACAAAATAATTAGTAATCATATTATTTTTGAATAAGGCAAATGATCAAAGAAGACCTAAAATCTAAAAGTCAATAGTGTCAAGTAAAAAAAACCGATATCTATATTTTATTATCATATTATATATACATATACAATAGTTAGTTGTGTATACAACACCATTAATATATTGTTTACATTATTCTCTCACAAGTTTTTTTTAAGCATATGCTACCATTAGTATAAATTTATAGAATGCTTCTTCCCTCTTCTAACTCGTCATAAATATATATCATGCGGCTAACCTACTTAAACAACCTTTTTGTACTTGATGGCAACTTTAGATGTTATATTATACCATGTTTTTATTTTTGCTTATGCTTACAAGCCAAAGTTTTAATTTTCAACTTTAAATTTAGAGTGAATTTTGATAGGTTTTCACTAAAGTTTATTTTTTAGCTTTAACTTTTATATCACCAAAATACACATATAAAAGTTTTATTTACAAATATGTCATTTGATTTTTTTCCATGAAAAAACAAACAATCACCCCATATAGTTGTTGAATCAAATACCAGTGGTTTAGATGGGACTACCTATCCATCAGACGACAGTTTTTCTCTGAAGTTCACATGAATATTACTGGACTAGCATACGACTACAGTGCGATTTACATGTAATTGGCATATAATTTACAAGTAAATGAAGCCTCCCAGTGGGTTATGCATGTGAGGCATGATCCAGAGGTCGGGAGAGTGAATCTCCTCGCCTGCGTGTGTGGTTTGATTGATTTTGTTTTCATCCTTAGATTCCTTTCATGTACAAAACATAGAGCTAATATATAACGTTCCAAAATCTGATGGTTTTAATTAAGTATTTCACTGCATGAATTTCGGAGTAGGTCTAAATAGGATCGTTTTTCAGTTCTCGTACAAATCTTGGAGCGACGTAGAAAACCGAATTCGTGTTGGCCACAGCAACTTTGTAGCGTGATCGAACGAAAGTGTTGCCGGCCTGCAACGCGCATGCAGACAAAGCTAATTAAGCTATGAGCTGTACCGATCAGGTCAGAATATTTTGTTCATCACCCAGCTCGATCAAGCTATAGATTCAGGAAATCCCGACGCTGCATCATTCTTCGATCGAGGTCGCCCGCCGCGGTGTCGCGCGCCGAAATTGCGGTTGGATCGCGCGGTGGCGCCGTGCGCGCGTACGTGGCCGCGCCCACCGACGGAGAGGAAACGCCGCACCATGTAGTAGTACCAGTTTCAAGAATTCTTCCTTCTGGTCGGTCCCTCTCGTGCTGCATGCGCCGCGCCTGTGTGCGTGCAGGATGAGAAATTTAAGGTTCGTCCGAATGCATGAGGATGTCATATACAATAAATATAATGTCACATCAATAAAATTGTTGATTTGGTAGGGCATTAAATGATAGAGTTTTATGAGATGAGAGAGAAGTTTCATCCGCATAAAACTTATCTGGCTCAGTTATCTAGTTTAAGATTTTGATAACCATGTCATAAAACTATATATTAAGACTGGCGTAACTATCTCCATCTGCATAATCGGCGGCCCGCCGGCGTGTCCCCCCCCCCCCCCCCCCCCATCGATGCGTACGTACACGCGCTCCGTATACGTGACATTTACACAGTTAATCCCTTCGTCAACAGCGCAAATGAAGGCACGCATATGCAGCACACAAAAACAACTGGCGACGGATCGGGATCGGGCGGTTTTTAATGGCGGCAGTGTCAATGCGTGCCACTTGCCTGCCACAGCGCATACATTGAGGATATGATGGATTTGATCAGCCACACTACCCCTCCTGTTTCTTCACTCCATGGCGGCATGCACGTACCACTAATGACAATTCCTTCATGTAATTACGATCAATCAATCATATCTCGAGGCATTGCAGAATGCAACAAGTCCTAAAAAGGATTAGTGGTAGCTCAGATCTGTACCGATCCAGCCAGCTACTGCGTCGACGGCCGGCGAGGCATGCAGGCAAGAGACTTATGACCTGGCCCTACACGAGTGGGCCGGCGACGACCATGGCCAGGCAGGCAGGCTGGCGTCGCCGGCCGCGGCTTGTACATGCGCGACGGACGGAAATCCCACACCATTTGCTCTTCAGATAGATAGACAGAACGGAGCTAGCTGCGCTGCGATGCTATGCTACAGTGTGCGTGCGTACGATCCCGGATTCGATGGTCCAATCTGGGGGAGAATTTTGATCTACCGTGGTCCAGACCGAAATGCGCCAGCAATCGAGGATCATCTCGCGTACGTGAGGAATAAGGGGCGCCGGATCGATCGATCCAGGGCTACTGTATCTTAAATTGGGGCGAAAATATGGGTGCCTGTGTAAGATCTTATTGCGCTGGTCTTCGGGTTCGGTGCAATGGACGGTTAGGGATATTCTCATTTCATAGTCGGAACTCGGAAGTGTTTATCCCCCATGCCCTCACTCCGTAACGATCAATGGAGGCCTATGTGAAAAATGAAAAAAAAAAAAAGAAGCAGACCGCCAGTCCGTTGAAATTGATCCTACAATTAGACCCCGTTTAAGATTAGCTAAGGTGGTGTTTAGATTGAGAAAATTTTTGGGAGAAGTGTCACGTCAAATGTTTGACAGGATGTCGGAAGGGGTTTTCGGACACGAATGAAAAAACGAATTTTATGGCTAGCCTAAAAACCGCGAGACGAATCTTTTGAGCCTAATTAATCCGTCATTAGCACATGTTGGTTACTGTAGCACTTATGGCTAATCATGGGCTAATTAGGCTCAAAAGATTCATCTTAAGATTTCTTTCATAACTGTGCAATTAGTTTTTGGTTCATCTATGTTTAATATTTTATTTAGGTATCCAAAAATTCGATGTGATGTTTTTGGAAAAAAATTTGGGAACTAAACAAGGCCTAAGACTAATATTAAAGAATTAATTGATTTTATAATAGATGTTTGTAGTATAAATAAAATATTTCATTATAGATTTAAAATTTATGATTGACTTGCATAGTTGCATATATATTTTTTAGATAATGATATATTTTACCCGGTTTCTATATCCAACCAAATGTATACAGTCTAGCTTCTCAAATATCACAATACGAAGTAAATTTGATCTCGTGACTTTGTGGTGCTTCTCATTTCACTGTAATCAATAGTTGGGTCCACTTATTGATCAAATGTTTGAAAATTTTAATTCCATCATTCAAATCCGGTCATTGTATGATAATCTAAAGGCACACATACAAGTCAAAAAGTCCATGCACACCCTCCCCTATGCATTGCGCGCGTGTTTGACAAGAAAAATAAAAAATCAAACGTTTAATCAATTGTAAAAGTGCCAGTAGTTTATACGCTCACAGTATCTTGTATATGAGTTTTTTTAAACGAAATACACCGGTTACGTCCTTCCATCGCAGTCGCAGCAAGAAACAGAGAAGGATCTTAGAACACCAATCCGTCCAGCATGCACACACTTCACACTCGAGCGACAGAGCAGATCGATACACCAACTCCAACGACTGCAGAGAAACCAACACTCCAATGTGCACCGGCACCGGTCACCGTCTCCGCAGTTGCACGACGATGCAGCCACGTCTCATCGTCGATCGATCGAGACGGCTGGAGGCTGGCTGGTTCGACCATCTGTCTATCTATCTATCTATCTATCTTGCCTGCCGGGGAGTTAGGAGTTGGGAAATGGAGGCCAGCAGGCCAGCGAACCATCGCTGTTGCTAATTAATGCTACCTCCATATTTATTTATACGACGCTATTGGCTTTTAAGTCCATTTTTAACCATTCGTCTTATAAAAAAACTATATAATTATTAATTATTTTGTTATAATATGATTTATTATTATAGAAACTTTAAGTATGCATTATAATTTTATATATTTGAATATAAATTTTGAATAAGACGAATAGTCAAACATAATCCTAAAAGTTAACGGTGTCATACATATTTAATATGGAGGGAGTACTTGTATATCTCGACAAAGACACCATTAACGGTTAACCGGCCGGCTTTAAATCTGCACTAACATCGGTCAAGCGGTCGATCGCTCGATAATCGTACATGCGACGTGTGTCACGTCAGGCTAGTTGGGACAGATTAAAGTTAATTACGCATGCAAGTACTCCTGTGGCTTAGCTTTTCTATTGATATGATCGGCGAAAGTGTTTTTTTCCTCGCCAGCTTGATTATCCAGTTTTTTATGTCACACAAATAGTTAACAAAATATTGATAAAAAATTAATAAGATAAACTAATATAAAATTTATCACTCTATCGACATGCATGTTCAAGTTCATACAACTTTCACTATGTATTAATATGAGATATATCACTCAATGAAATAATGAATGCATATTCATAATTAAATTTGTTTTTTACAATCCACAGAAGTTAAACTTAATCTTGCATGTTTGTGAAACGATATATCTCATATTAAATTATCTTAATTTTTTTAGTAATTACTCTCTCCGTTTCATGATATAAGACTTTCTAGCTTTGTCTAGATTTATATGGATACTAATGAATCTAGACATATATAAATTATACGAGTTTTACCTTCATCCTTCCTTTTGTACCTTGAGGTAGCGGTACCTCAAGGTACTAAATCGTTTCTCACCATGAGACCTAACTAAGTAGGATGTGTACTGTTGGATCCAACGATGAGAAACGACTTGGTACCGTGAGGTACCGGTACCTCGAGGTAAAAAAGAAGGATGGAAGTAAAACTCAAATTATATACATTCATTAATTGATAAATTTATGCTAAGTTAGAAAGTCTTACTGTATGAAATGGATAATATGAAACGGAGGTTGTAACATGTACGAAAAAAAAACAGATGTTCTGCCAAAGGATAAAAATGCACCTCTATATGATCGCTCCAATACAAAGCATGACATGTGTACGTTACTACAAGTACATGTGATGTGTTCACTGTGCACGCATCTTTTTCATGCGCTGTGATGCTGGATATGCAGAGATCGATTGCAAATCAGGTGAGGTCGAAGTTGCAGTGATCAAGTCGTTGCCCTGTTCATGGTCTTAAGATGACGGTAGTACTTTGCGTGCATGTTATAGTACATCACCCTACCAGAGCGTACGTCTGAGAAGAGTACATCTACTTAAATCCACGCGTCTTTTTTTGGTGAAAAATTTAGCTGGCAGTACATTTTTTTTGGAAAAAAAAATAGTTGGATGCATGACAGTAAACACCCTGTACTTTGCATGCATGTTCTAGTGGATAACATAAAGGGCGTGCATATATATAACGCTGCTTTTCTGATGTGTACGTATTTCCATTTAATTAAATCTCGCCCAACTGTTTTAAGTCTTTAAGCCAACTGCCCAACTACCGAACGTGTACCAAGATTGAAAAAAAACACAGATTGGCCCGGCGAAAAAGAACAATATAATCAACCTCATAGTTAACCTATCGTACTTAATAGTTTCAGTATAAATAAATTAATAACTACTGCGTAATAGTTAGCTATACCACTATATTTTTATAGTGTGGTTGGCAGGGGGCGGGACTGTTATATGAGAATATTTACATTTTTAAGCAATGATGTGTTATCATGTAATCGTGGGGGGTGTAGCTCATATGGTAGAGCGCTCGCTTCGCATGCGAGAGGCACGGGGTTCGATTCCCCGCACCTCCACCAATAAAAATCCCTTTTTGCTCGCCATCTCATCGACTTTGAGCCTGAAAGCGCCATTAGCAAATCCGCCTTTAAACTCTGAAAACGTAATTCAATCACTCCCTGAAACATTTACCCATTAAGACTACGAAAAACGTATTTGTATTTTCACGAAACTCCCGTCACTCCATCTGAGCCGTCGATTCCCCATCCGGCGGCTGGGAGTACTCCGCAGCGACTCCCGTGCGGTAAGAAAAAAGCGAGGGCAGCAAGGAAGAGAGAGAGAGGGGGGGGGGGGGGGGGCCACTGCCATTGCCGGAGGCGGGAGGTGAGCAGCAAGCTGGCGGGGCTCGACTTCGCGTGCGCGAGGGGGGATCTCCACTCCTGCGCCGCCCTCCTCGCGGAGCTCAAGGTACACCGCACAGGCACCGCCTCATGTCCTTTTGCGGGGAATGGAAACCAGTAGGGTGGTCCGGAGACGCGATCTGGCTGCAATGGCAGGAGGGCCGGTGCTGTTTTCGTTGTTTTTTTTTTTCTTTTTATAGCGCTCGTTTTGGGGTTTTTTTTGTGCTTGGTTGGTGGACTGTAGCGCGAGTGATTGATGATGGCTGTGAGTTTGGTGCTTTTCGATCTCAGTCTGATCAGGATTACGGGGTTGACGGATTTTGATGAGCATTCTGTATATCTATGATTGCGCGGATGTTTTAGGTTTTATGGAAGTTAGGGTTGAGGGTTTATTGTGATTGCTCCCAAATTGTTCGTATGATCATTCTACATCATGTCGTCATCCAGATTGATTTATATGATGCCCATTGCTTCTATACTGTAGGCTTATCATGTGATCCTGTCTGATATCAAAATGATTTCCTTTTCTCCTGTGGGATAATTTCAAAAAGGACATTTTGTAGCAGATCGAGCCAATCATGACCATCTGAATTATGCACAACAATTTCAATTTGAATGCACTGTACAAGATGCACTCCAGAGAAACAGAGGAGCATTCCTCCGTGCAAGGCTTTTGCGCTTTCGAGAAAAAAAAACAGAGGAGCAGAAAAAACACAATTATTTTTATTGGATTCTCATGCGGAAAACGAAGAAAGAAAATGGTGACCTAACGAACTCGGTGCAGCATTGAGCTTGTGCTGCTTCAGCTAGCCTCTCCTTTCTGTTAGAGCACTCAGATGCCTGAAGGCAAACAGATGAACTGATTGTTTGCTGTAGACTAACACACAGAGCCAAAAAGCCAAAAAGGTGACCAACAATCTTCAGAAACATTCGTCATGAACCACCGAGCATCGATTTGAGCAACTTCTTCAGCGTGTCCACGATGCTCGAAAACGACGGCCGTTGCCTTGGATCACTGAGAAAAAGGAAAGCAAAATCACTCTCTAACAAAGGTGTTGATCTGAACATAGCATGAAATCAAGAGAGAGAAAAATTGTCTTGGAAAGAATTTCTTCAAAGCGACAGTGCTTACTCATCCCAACAGGATTCAACAAGAGCAGCCAGCTCAGGGACTGTATCTTGTGGAATTGGGAGCTTTCTGTTCTGGAATGCAACTGCTCCTACAACCTGCAAAGGTTGCTCTGCTGCATCACAAACCACACCCGCTGTACACAATGCAGGACCAGAGTAAAAGAGAAGGTTGAGGCAGCTACTTGTGCAGGGCTTAGGCCACTCCATGGTTGCTGCATTGTCATGAGCTCCCATAAGATCACTCCAAAGCTGTACACATCGCACTTCTCGTTTGATGGCTCGCCACGAAGAAATTCTGGTGCCATCCATTCTGGCTGCAGTTTAAGGAATATCAGATGATCAAAGCCAATAATTACAATGGCCGATTGCTATTTTAAAAGCTTGGGGATTCATATGAGAACTTACAGTTCCAGCGACTGATTTGGATGATATGAAGGTATTCGCCTTAAATCTGGACAAGCCAAAGTCACCTACCTGAAGTCCGTATACAATGACAGTAAAGAGACAAAAAGGTAGAATTTTTGTTTTCGATCTCGCTGTACTATATGGGAGTTGAATTTAGAACCAACCTTCACAGACCAGTTCTTATCCACCAGCATGTTTGGTGTCTTCAAATCCCAATGTACAATCGGAGGATTTAGGCAGTGGAGATAGTTGATGCCTTTCGCCTGCATTCCAAACAAAGCATGGTGAACATTATTGAGAGAAACCAGTAACATTTCAGGAGCATCCAATGTGTAGAAGAGAAGGAAAATTATTGTGATACATACGACGTCTAACGCCATGCGCAAACGACGCCTCAAATCGAGCATTTCTCCCGTAGATGCCTTGTTGATGAGACGGAAGAGGCTCCCTCTGTTTTGAGAGTTTATTTAATGGAGAGAAAGCTATCATAGGTGTGATAACTGAAATTTAGGGAGGTTTACCTGGGCAAGTACTCTGTTACTATCGACAAATGTGGGCATTTTGTCACTGCACCCATGAACAACACCACATTTGGATGGCGAACGCGCTTCATGATTGCAATCTGTAGTGGTAAGAAACAATTCCTGAGTTGAAGGGATGGAACTGACTGTGATTGATTCAAAGGAACAACCAATTCAAGTTTGAAAGAACCAAAAAAAAAAAACAGTGCAGTGACCTCTCTAAGGAATTCCTTCAGCTGTGCTTCGCCGACATCCTGATCTGTAAGCACCTTCACCGCAACATCCTACAGAAGTGCAGATTCAAATCTACCACCTCAAATTTATGATGTCCAAAGGTAACCGAGCTTACACAAATGAACCAAAAGTATAATGTACTTACCGAGCCATGCCAATCAGCACGATACACAGTCCCAAATGAACCTGCATTGCATTCAGCAGTGATCAGATTTCATCCCATCATGCAGCAAGTCAGTAAGAAACCCTGGAGGTAAAAGAAGTACCGGCGCCTACGCGTTCCTTGAGCTCGAGCTCGTCCCATGATATCTCGAGCCAATCCACGGCGAAAGACGGCTCAATGCTCAGCCGTTTCAGAGGCGTGGCACCGGTGATGTTCTCCTTATCTCCATTCTTGGAGCCCATCTCCATCGCCTTCAGCTGCTTCGACACATCGAATACTTCCATGTTGTTGCAGTTGCCGTTCAGCGTGATCTGACTGCGTTTTGGCAGCATGGCTTCCTTGCTGGTTACCTGAGCAGAGCTCTTCTCCTCGGCAACACAGTGCTTAGCAACTGTATGCAGCACACAGGATTAAATAAATGGCTAATCAGAATGTGCCAAGAACATATTTATTGGGGAGGAAGAATGATCTGCACCTGTATACTGAGGATTTGACAGTATCGAGCTGTGACTATCTTCAGCTATGGTGTGATTCCGTGAAGCAACCGGTGTTGCGTAGTTTGCAGAACCCATTGTACAGGAGGTCTTGAAAGGTGAAGGCACGTAGGAGAGCAACTGGCCGTTGATCGATGAGTCTGGACTGCTGAGCCTTCCTGGCTCAACGACGAGGTCGACGACGTACTCCCTGCAATCAGCCAGCGAGGTTCAATTATCTGCTACAACGATACATTTTTAATATTTGACATTCGTTGACTTCCGAATTTAACGTTCGTTGACTTTCGAATTTTTGTTTGACCATTTATCATATTAAAAATACATTTATTAATTATATTTGTTTCTGATGTGTGCTATTATTAAATGTAGTTTTAGCACGACAAACTCTTTAAACCCTCAACATCCCTTTATCTCTTGCATGTTATATATACGACTATAAAAATTAAAAACAAATTAATAGGATAAATTAATATATGATATAACTATACAAACATGCAGGGCCAAATTGACTTCTACAAATTGCAACAAATAAACAAATATAACTCTGAATATATGCATAGCAATCATAATTAAATTTGTCTTTTTTTGTTACAAGTTATAGAGATTGAATTAGGACACGTATGTTTGTAAAGGGTTATATCACATATTAATAAATATTGTCATTTTTTTCACAAGCAGTTGAATGACATGCAAAAAGAGGGATATCCGATTAGAATCATTTATGTTTTATTATAATATATTTTTATTTGCATAAATTTTTAAATAAGACAAATGATCAAATATAAATTCAAAATTCAATGATATTAAACATTAAAAATGGGAGGCAGTACATCGGAGGATGAACGTGAGAAAAAAAGAAGAATGTGGTTGCATTCTTTTGTTAGATGAAGATGAAATATTGTCTGATTTTGTGATTATTATTTCATAGTATAAACGATTGAATTAATTACTATAAAATTAATTTTAAAAAAGCACTATAAAATTAAAAATCTACTTTAGAAACATGAGATGATCAACTTCTATATAAATTTTTTTTAGTGTTTATTAGTTTAGAAAGTGAGCACGCAAAAGCTAGTAAATAATCTAATGAAAAAAGAACGCAACCTATATACGTGTGCGGATCGACCGACCTTACAAACCTTCTCTCGTTTTCGATCTTGACGAGGCAGGACGACCGGTGAGGCGCGGAGCAGAACTTGCAGCCCTGCGCGATCCGGCATGGCAGGCCGACGGAATCGGCGAGCAGCTTGAAGAGGATGGCGCGGTGGCGGCAGAAGCCGATGGAGAGGCTGCCGATGGGGACGACGACGCACCTGTTCCGCTTCCTCAGCTGCTTGCTCACCGCCTTCCACCGCATGAACAGGTCCCCGTCCTCCGACCGCAATGCTCCCCTGCACAATTGATATAATTAACACAATAAAAGTTTTTGAGGAAACATAATTTTTAGAGACGGGTGGATATAATCCACGATGATAACTTGGTAAAGTAATCGAGAAGAACGGGGATGTCAGGCGTGCCATTGTCGATGAACTAGAAGTGTTTGAATCTTTGTCGAACAAAACGCAAACTTAATTTCTATGTAAATAGATATTTTTTTTAGAAACATACCTTTAGAGCGCGGTGCAAATAATCCACGATAATATAATCTGATAAAATAACCGAAAAGAGTGGAGATGTCAAGCAAGCCATTATCCGAAGAATTTGAAGCTTTGTCGAACAAAACACAAACTTTATACTAAGTAACTACCCAGGCTCTAGATCCTCCGAGCAGTATTTCTCACTGACACGTGAGACTAGATATTAATGAGCAATATCACATAGGATCCTATTTGCGCTCCCCGACCAAGAGTCGCTAGATCAGTTGGTGCATGCTTATATTTTATGACGTAGGACCTATCATCATATATATTTATATAGATGCTAATAAATCTGAACTATTTACATATAACATACATTAATCAATATTTATTGTACGGATGAAATAGTAACTAATGATTTGAGCATTTGAGCATATGGTTCTTGACTTCCTTGTGTGTGCCTAGAGTGTAGATGCATGGTGAGACACTGTGCATTCCAGTACCAACTAAGAAGCAGATGCAACCAATTAAGTCGCGGCGTACTGCGTTTCATACGGGCCGTAGCGTACTATACCTAGGCCGCGTTCGCTAGTCATGATAAATTATCTTATCTCTCTCGTTTTCCGCGTACACGTTTCCCGAACTATTAAACGGTGTATTTTTTATAAAAAATTTCTATATAAAAGTTGTTTTAAAAAATCATATTAGTCTATTTCCGTGCCGAATAAGTTAACTTACCCCTCTCCCTAACGAACGCAGCCCTAGATTAATTAACTCACTCACTTTATTACTGAAAATGAAGCGGTGTTCACGTGTTCGTCGGTGCCAATGTTTTCACGGGGACGATCGATCGAGCTTGTTGACTTGCTGAGTTCTGTAAAATTAATCACATTCACGGTTGCATCCACAGCACTTCTCAGGGCTTGCAATTTCGTGCCGCATATTTACTCTCCAAACACCGAAAATTTAGAATTTTTTTTTCGAAAAGAACAAAATTTGACTGAAACTGACTAAATTCAAAAAAAAATATAGAGAGAAATAGTTTCATGTCAAGGGGCTCTGAAATATCGGACCAAAATTGCAAACACCGCGGCTTGATTTTTATTTGTTTTTGGATAAGGGAAGTGACGAACTCCTGACCCGTTCATGCTTATCATGATCACGTCAACCTTTTTCTAAAACAAATAAGTAAGCAGCATGCAAGGAATTAATTAATAGCAATAAGCGCGATTAATTAATTATTAATTACCCCATGTGGTCGGAGACGAGGACGGCGAGGCGGCGGACGAGGTCGAGCGACAGGCCGGCGTCGCGGCAGAGGTCGAGCGCCCGGCGCTCGAGGTCGGCGAGCGCCGCGTCGGCGCACTGGTCGACGAGCACCACCTCCAGCAGCGACGACTCGCCGCTGTCCACCGCCCGCAGCGCCGCCAGCGTCGGCAGCCGCCGGCCGTCCTCCGCCGCCGCGTTGCACATCGCCCACACGTGCGGGTCCACCCCGAGTATGTTGTAGAACCCGTGCCCGATCCTATCGCCCCACGATAAGCACCCATTCACCTGATCAATCCATCATCGAAGATCATTGATAACATCATTTCGTTATTGCTAAGTAATTAGTAATTACTCTCAATCAAACTCAGAAACAGTTATAAGCTACCAGTGCTGTTCTATTGATCACTACTTAGCTAGTTGTAGTTGTTGCTATCCTAAAGGATGGATTGATTAATTAAACAGTATTTTTCAGTGTGGTTAGAGGCATGATTAGGGAGGTGCTAGAAGGTTTACACGCCTCAATATGCTACCTGCAACTTGCAATATACAAACCCTAATTAAACTGTATAATATGATATATACAATGTGCAGTGAGCATCAGCATGAAGACTTCGTTGGAGAACAGATTGGAGTCAACAGACTGCACCGTTTGCGATTAGTACAGAACTTTTAGTTAATTAACATCGATCTAGAGGTTGCAAAACTGCACAGCTGAATTGGTGATTAAAACGAAAATTTCCAGAAAATTATGAATGCCCCGAATCAGTAAAACGAGCTGAAAAAAGAACTTTTTTCTTGCAGGGAGAATTTAAGAAGTAAGAAGTTTGAAATTTGCACAGAAGAGAAGGTTCAAAATGATTTTGTGCTTCTCTTTCTTGAGCTGCTAGGATGCGTGTCGTGTCATGGTGGTAAGACCAAAGGTTAGCTGTGTAGTACCCACCCAAAGCCGGTAGGAGACGGCGGCGGCATCGGCGGAGACGTCAGCGACGGCGCGGTGGTCGGCGTCGCCGGCGCCGCAGCGGAGGAGGAGCTCGGGCGGGACGCCGGCGAGGAAGGCCTCGGAGGTGAGGCGGATGGCGAGGGAGAGCTGGAGGTAATAGCTCTCCCTCGCGCGGCGGACCCACGTGTCCCTGCCTCCCCCCGCGGCGGCGTTCGACGAAGGCGCCCCGAGGGTCGACGTCGGCGCCGTGGCGGTGGAGGCCGTGGTGGTGGTGGCGGTGGCCGGGTCGTCGGTGCCGGTGAAGCCGCTCCCGGCGCTCCACTCCGCGGAGGCCGGCGGGGCAGCCGATGCTACTGCTACCGCCGCGGCGTCGACGGCCTGCAGCAGCGCGTAGTCGGTGAGCAGCGGCAGCCGCGTGTCGTCGGCGGCGAGGTGGTGGTGTACCGCAGGCGACGGCCCCGGGTTAGGCAAGCGGCGTCGGTGAGGCATGGCCGGAGGAGCTAGCGCCGATACATAGAGAGCCAAGCACCACTGCTCTTCCGAATTAGGGTTACTCGTGGAGCCAATCACACGCAAGAGGAAGACGCCGACGAGGTGGTGGTGGTGCTAGCTTGTCGACGATGCAAATGGAGGCGCCATGGCCATGAGACCATGAGAGGGAGAAGCAGAGATGAGTGGTTGTTTAATTCAACTTGCAAGGTGGGCCCATGCATGGGTGTAGTTTTGTTTATTTTATTGGGCTGCTCCAAACTTATTTGATCTTGTGCGTGCATTGTCTCGTCTAAGGGTGTTTCGTTGGAGAAATAAAAATTTATTGTACGTTACATTAAATCAGATGTTAGAAAGAGTTTTTCGATATGAATAAAAAAATAAATTTTACGGTTGAACTATAAACCGCAAGACGAATCTTTTGAGCTTAATTAATTCGTTATTAGCGCATGCGAGGTACTGTCGCACTTATGACTAATCACGTACTAATTAGGCTCAAAAGATTTGTCTCACGATTTCTCACGGTACAATTAGTTTTCTATTTTATCTACGTTTAATACTCTATTTAGATGTTCAAACATTTAATATGATATTTTTGGATGAAAATTTTAGGAACTGAACAACCCCTTATTTACTACTCATGAGTTTTATATGTTGCTGGTGGGCCATGTGTGTATTGTATAACTTGTATATGCCTGCGTGGAACCTTAGTACTCTTGTGTTTGTTTCTCTTTGGGCGGGGGATATTGTTGTTTAAGTATATACTTAGACGTTTTCTTCGAACTTTTTTCATATCACATCAAATATTTTTGAACACTAATTAGAAATATTAAATATAGACTATTAATAAAACCCACCACATACTCTGAACTATTTCGTGAGACGAATCTATTGAGCCTAATTAATCCATGATTAACGAATATGATGTTACAATAAACATTTAATAATTGTAGATTAATTAGGCTTAAAAATTTTGTCTAATAAAATAGCTTTTATTTATGTAATTAATTTTATTATCAATCTATATTTAATACTTCTAATTAACGACTAAACATCTGATGTGATAAGATCCACACACACAGCCACTGGCTATAATACGTAGTGCAGGTCAATATTATGTGTTTTGTGTTATGGTCTTTGTGGAGATGATGCTGTGATCGACCAAACATGTTCATTTGAAAGTTCTCGGTTGTGTAACGTATAACCATGTGGTAAAAAAAAATAAACTACGTAAAAAAAACTCAAAATTAATTTTAAATTTATATTTAAGAATTCAAACGTTACTTCTTCGTTGTTGACCGAACTGACGTCTCCGGGACCGGATCGGCAGCTCGACGAGGGGGAGGGGACGGGAGCGAAAAGCCACGGCGCCGGAAAGTCGCGGGCGGGAGGGAGGGCGCGTGTCGCGGAGGGCGGGACACCCGTCGCGCGCACGCGGGGGCGTCAGCTCGCCTCGTCCCCTCTTCCTTCAGCGATCGCAGATAGGATAGGCTCCCCGCGTGCGATCGCAGCGGCTTGCGCGCAAAGACGCTGCTCCACCCGCAAACGGGGCCCGAGGCCACGCACGCCTGCAGCAGCCACGGCAGCGTGCGCCGCCGACATGCCACCCAGGTAAATACTGATCCGTCAAAAAAAATAATTTCTGAAATTTCTGGGTTTTATAGGTTTAGCGTTTAACCATCCGTTTTTTTAAAAAAATTTATTAAAAATAAAAAATAATCATATGTAAATTACTATTTATACTTTATCATATAGTAACAATAAAAATATTAATTATAAAAATTTTTCAATAAGACGAAGAGTTAAAAATTCTATTCAAAAAATTCTTTTATTTTGGAACGGAGTTTATACGGTGCACACACACTCCCGGTCGTTTTATGGGTACTCGGCGCGTTTCAAAATATAAATATTTTTAATCTAAATTTTACATCAAATACAAAAATATGAATTTTATAATTTTAATCATTTTATAGTATTAGAACCAATCAGTTATTTAGAAAGATGGTTTAATTAATTTAATCGCTTAACGTGAATAAATAACGAGAATGGTTTGAGGTGCTAAAGTTATAAGATGATAGGTATTTGAAACGGGTGGAGACAGTGGTTATTTTTCGATATATACATCTAAACACACGACAAAACTAGCCAAAAATATTGCCTAGGTCAACTCTATTATACAATATGGGATCGAAACAATGTTTTACTTGAGTAATTCGGAATTTGTCAAAGTTGACCAACCTTAATGAACATGACCAGCTCCGTCCATTAAACATAAAAGCAATTCTAAAGTAACTGAGTAGATAAAAAAGGTACTTAAAATTTTAGTGTAAAATAAAACTAAGATCAGTTTACGTCCTTGAGTAGGTATGTATTAAACTTTATACTAAAATTTTAATATCTCCTGATATATTCTCAAAGACCGTAAAAAAACTTGTAAACATAAATAGCAACCGCCATAAAAATACAGTAACATATAATATATTCTAAAAACAAAGCAACCCTTAGTGTTTACAATACTATAGTAATTTCTTAACCTGTTGTTTTTATTGTCTCAACTAATTACAAGTTTACAGCCATAGCTCATTTAATCTCACCAATCTTTAATACCCAAAAGGCTCCGGGAATTCTTACGTCACGGGATAAAGGCGGTAGATTTCAGGACAAAAATGGTCTTGTCAGATCAACAACAAAAAAAAATAGTTTTGTCATAAATGTGCAAGGTTAAAACAACATTCAATTAATATTTTCTGGAACTTTGACAGTTTAATTCGTATTAGAATAAGTTTATGGCATTACTACTACAGTACGTCTTTGTCAACCACGCTGTGCCTACCGGACCTAATATACTAACTGAATAATCGACGAAAACCTGACAAATATTTATGAGAGTCGAATGAGGTTTACGTACTGCAGTGTACACACTGTCTACTTCTTCTAGTTCTCTTTGGAAACACAAAATATTCCCTTTTTTGCGCAGTCATCATTTTTTGTTTGTGTGTGTCTTCCAAAAGAGGGCTTATGATTCCAAAATGATGCTATTAGTCAAGTGCTAGATCATTCAAGTACAGCCTCACTCTTAAAAGCTCTGTGTAAAATATATTATCTTGCACCATCAGCTTCTGATTTAAGCAAAGCTAAATCCCACTTTAGAGCATTTCAGCATAATAAACTCAGGCCGTACAATAGTCTCTCCTTTTTTAGGCATAAGCACGCCTTACTGCTTGTGACCATGTACAGTAATTGTTAGGATCAGCACTGTGCAAAACTGCAAATTAAGAGTAAGTTCAATAGTATAGCCAACTATTAGCTCCAATTTATCTATAGTTAATCTAATAGCCAATTCATACAATAGTTACCTACAAAACATTAGTACATGGTCCCACATATCATACATACACTGTCTTGGAGTCAGTGTGCAGCTGATTACAAATTAGTAACTCATCTCTCTTCTTCTCTCCTCTTATCTCATTAAAATATGCTTATCACATGCTATTGTACCTGCTCTAGAAGGCTAATAGCCCAGGGACCATCGGTCTCACTAGATTTTGCTGTATGTGCACCGAGAAATGTGCCAATCTACTATTGCTCCAACGGAAAGGAATCCATTTTTTTTCTAGTTTTACTATTGATCAAACGTTTGATTTTTTATTTTTCTGTCAAACACGCACGTAATGCATGTGGGGTCGAGAGAATGGCGTGCATAAGATTTTTGACTTGCATGTATGTCTTCAAATTATCATCTAATAGAAGTGATCGGATTTGATCGATAAAATTAAAATTTTCAAACATTTGATCAATAGGTGGACTATTTTTTTCTCCTATCCAAAAACAGTTTCTGCAAATAAATAAAAAAAGAGAAGAAAAATCGCCGTTTAATAATGCGAAAAATGTTTGGTCTGTTAGGAGAGTCTCGTGATGACCCTTCTTTTTAGCAGAAGCAAGGCAAGATTCCTGCAAAGATGCCTAAATGGTTGTGTTGTAAACTTCAGACACCTTTTTGCAAAGTTTTTCTTTTTTCAGTTTCGGTTTTCCCGTGATAGTTTGATCCTAAATCTTTATTTATTTGGTTATCTGTAAAAGAGATGGCATTCACATGGATGGCGTGTTAAGAAAATACGCTATTCATCAAGTGCTAACAACATAGTTTATGGGGTCAAGAATGAGATTTTTCATCTGGGACTTGCTTGAGAAGGACGTGCATAATTTTTGGAAGCAACAAACTTGCCATGACCTAAGTGATGTTAACAACCATTCTCAAAAAAAAAAAAAAGGAAAAAAAGCCAGTGATCTCATCTGTACATGTTCTCACCAATCAAGAGACATCGAGGTTTTGTTTTAGTGACACGAGAAAGCACGCATTTTTAATACTATCACAACGATGGCTGCCATTGGCCGGAATTATCCCCTCCTAACTCCTGTAATTGTTCATGCTAATGAAAGCCATTAGGAATAGAACTTCAGACATGTGAAAGGTGGTTGGAGTTGGCGACTGGACACAAAAATATCAAGTCAGGAATGAGAGTGAATTTTAAACCTTCGAGAGCACATGTATGACCAGGTTTAGTTATGAAAAATTTTGAAAAAAATATATAGATAACTATTTCTGGCCTCTCTTTTAAACTTTAGGCATTGTACTTTTTTTATCATCCTTGAAAAGTATCACGAGATACCAAGAGTTTTAGTACAATTTTTTGGGTACCTCAAGGTACCAGTATCCTGAGGTATTTTTTTCAAGAATGATAAAAAAACTCTTAGGCAGGTATGACATCTATATCATCACCAAATGAATGAAACTGTTTGATCACTTTCTGGAGAACATTTTAGCTTGGTATAGCATGGCTTGCTTTGCTTGGAAGCCAAAAACCAGGATACATGCTTGATGGAGTTCATCTAGTTCTAGTTGGGAAGACAAGCAAAGGCTGCATATGGGGACTTCAAACCTTTTCACTTTTCTTGAGAAATTATATCTAAGCAATCATTATAAAGATAGGATGTTTGTGTATTGTCAGTAATGATTTTATCCCATCATTTTGCAATGCTGCAAGTTGCATTAAGTTTGTGAAGATCTATATCTCCTTTCTGTTTAGTATTCTGGTTTGATGACATGTACACTTCTAACAAATTTTCTGATTGCTTCCAGGAGATACCATCCATGACCACGACTCCATGCATTGAGTTCATTTTCAAATTTTCTTTCAGGTGAACCGGTAATAGGCGTATCTAGAAATATAAGTCAAATTTTAGCTGATATAAATTTATAGATTCCAGGGAATCTCCCACAAATGTGTATGAATTCTTTATATTATAAGTTCAGCGAAAGTGCTTTGTATCCTCCTTTCAGCTAACTAGTTATCCATAGGGCTAGAGCAATTTTAATATTGGGAGTGGCATAAAATTTCTTGCAAGCTGGAAGCACCATTGTTTGTTAATCCAACTAATACTGATTTGTATATTTCTGTTCACCCACTTTCTTGCTTAGTAGTATGGTAATTAAAACACAATATTCTGGACCAGCAAAAGTACCTCTAGCTTTGTTCCAAGAACTGTACTTTCTGCCAAGTTTTACTTCTATTTGATTTGCGTTATGTTGATATTCATATATATGAATCTAGTTCTTGCAGTTCAAAACAACATAATAAAATATACCTTACAAATATTAATAACAATATGTAAGCTTTAGAGTCAGATTATCTAAAACCAAGTGGATTTGTTCATTCCCAGCTCATATTATTGGCTAGCATGTCATACCTGACGTCAAGCAGCAACATTGCTCCAATTCAAATCTGAACAAAATCAATTTACAACGGTCTGGTTTGACAAAGAGAAAAAAAAAACTGAAAACTAGCCTTGATTCAGTCAAGGATCCCCATGCTTCAACGCCTCATCCCCCCATACATCAGTTCAATTTGTCTCCATTTCAACCTGCAACGGATGAAGTTTCAGATTCAATTTTTTTTTAAAAAAGAAGGGCCTATTTGGAGGAGCTTTACATTATAAGAAGTAGCTGTTTGGTAGGCAGCTTCTGAGAATTTAGAAAAGCTCCTAAACCCAGCTTCAGACTTCTTAGTTCATTTTTTAAAATATGTAACTACAAATTCTAAGAAGCCGTGAACCGTTTGGGGCAGCTTCTGACAGAAACAATTTTTAGGAAAAGCTACAGGTAAGAGAAGCTTCCCAAATAGGCCTGAAGTGTCAGCTAAGCAAACACATCGCATTGTGCGAGACTCGAAAGTTCAGACTTGTGCGAAGAAAACGGGCAGCTGCAAGCATGATCGTTGTACAGCCATGTCGGCCATGGTCAGTGAGCTCTTTCTTGGTCGTCAGAGAGGAAGAAGATGGCAGCGGCACATAGGCCTGAATATTTTCTCTTTTCTTTTCAGTAAGATGGAAAACCTGTTCTCTTTGGCTTCCCGGGTGTGAATTGGACAGGAGAATATCATGAAGTGCAGTTGGGAGAATTGCAAGCCTGCCTGCTTGATCATGCCATGCCTCCCCATGATTGCAACCTGCCCATGGCACGCAACTCGCCAAGGGTTAGGTCCTTTTCAGTAGGAGGCTCACAGAAACATACACTGGGATCCAGCTCTGCAGAAGGAAAGGCAAGATAAGAGTCTTCTCAATATGGTAACAGGCAGTCGTCTCTAAGTAGGAACTGGAAAGGTTTCTTTTTTCCAGGGCATGCCTGGATCTGGATGGCCTTGCAAACTCATTCACTTAAGATTTCATTGTCTGTTTTTCTTTAAGATAATGGAACTATTTTACATCATCGGCCTCTGTCATAAGCACACAAGGAATAATGAGTTTTAGCCAAAATTTGAATCTTGATACTGAATTTTGTAGTTGGATTTTGGGGTTTTCTCACCGTACTCTGTTTTCTAGCCTTGATTTTTAGAACACTAATAACATGATATAAGCATTTTACTCAAATCATCGCTTTGATCATTTTTTTTCCTACGGCACAACAGAAAACAGTTGAGACAGAGAGAGGGATGATGTGATATGAGCTCTGGGTATTTTGATCCACCTATGTTCACTATCATATAAGAAAATGGTCAGCTAGCCTAGCACTTGATATGAAAAGGCAAAATGAGCAATCTTTCCAATGATGCCACTCATGCATGCACCCATGCAGGCCCCAATCAGATCGTTTCCTTTTGCATCACCTTTGGCTCTGAACAACCATCCTTGCTATTCCTTCATGTGCAGAGGAGTTGTTTAATTAGGCTTGAACAGTTGCTAAACACAGGATTCGGTCTGTCTCTTCACTTTCTGCTCTAAACCGAAATGGTCTCACCAAATCCTTGTGCTCTTGGCGAATCACAGAAGAGAGGAGCAATTAGGTTAAGCAGCCCTATGCTATTAAAGAATTAGTCCTACTAATGAGCAAGATTTGGAAAGATCTAGCATGTCATTGGCCTAATGTGCTCTATGCCTCTTGTCCACTTAGGCATTAGTGAGCTCAAACCTTGAGGCCCAAATATCTTAAGAGGGGTAGGGCCATATGCAATTACTGAAATTGGATATTTGTCTCCAACCAGTGAGACATTGTGATGAGAGGATAAGTGTCTGATCAGAAATAAACAATCAAGTGGTAAGCATATGGTATAATGATAATAATAGCCATTCGGCTGGGTAGTGCTTGTGCCTTTTTTTCCCAGCACAAAACTGATTGTACTTATTGCAATGCTGCATGATAATTATGTAGAAAAATGGTGGTGTCCACTACCATCTCTCCCTCTCCTTTTAGGTCATTGAAATGTCAATTGAAGAGGGAAGTAAGCATATGAATTTGCTAGTTTTTTTTTTACCTTTCTTGGCATCCCTTGCCAGTTTTGGGAGTGGTCAGCAAACCGGTTCTGTATACGGACATGATTGCGACTCATTTCTCGTACTGTAAATGTACTCATGCTGGACACAACGTTTTCTTCCCTATTCATTCTTTTTAAGACTAGCACTCCCTCCATTTATCTAAATTTATATAGATACTAATGAATCTATATATATATATATATATATAAAAATTATATATATTTATCAATTAATGAATTTATATAAAGCTAAAAAGTCCTACCATATAAAACGGTTCTTTCATATTCCTTTTAAAACTAGTAACATGATCTACATTGCAACGAAACTATAGCGTGGATCGAGCATAAAGCACCTAGTCCTAACCAATCTTTCGATTTTTCTTTTTCAGCTTTTTCGGGGTAGGCGGTGGTTGCCTGTTCTGGACAATATAAAGAGCAATGAATGGATGACTCCGATTTTAAATAGCAGAAAATTTTCTTCCCTACTCTTTTTAGGGGGGAAAACAAGGCAGCTGCAATACTAATCAGCCCGGCCCATCCATCAGGCCATCACCTCCAAGCTTGTAGCCGGTGAGTGGGCCACTGTTTTCAGGCCAACCATAAGTTGCAGAAATAATACTATCTTCGTTCCGAAATAAGATTTTTTTTCCGTATCCGACCATTCGTCTTATTTAAAAAAAATTTACGATTAATATTTTTTTCTTACTAGATGATAAAACATGAATAGCACTTTATGCGTGACTAATTTTTTTAAGTTTTTATACAAATTTTTCAAATAAGACAAATGGTCAAACGTTGGATACGAAAAACGAAAAATGATCTTATTTTGGGATTTGGGACGGAGGTAGTATTTTATAAGGTCCGAAGCTAAGTTTTTTTTAAAAAAATGGATTTGAACCAATGACATGTATGGAGTATGAACATGAAGATAGTTTGGAGAAAATCTACCATTGACTTTGATCTAATTCTATAATTTGTCATTGATTCCGTTAAGTTCTATAATATGTCATTTACTTTTACTTAACTTTTATGATTTATCAATGCCGATGCCGTACTTTTAACCTCCATTAATACTATATAACTCTGCTCTAATGACTAAAACATCCCTATAATGAAAGCTTTAAAATTTTAGTCAAAAAATTCCAAAGTATTATAATCAATGCCGATGCCGTACTTTTAACCTCCATTAGTACTATATAACTCTGCTCTAATGACTAAAACATCCCTATAATGAAAGCTTTAAAATTTTAGTCAAAAAATTCCAAAGTATTATATTGTAAAAATCCACAAAAACTTATAATATCACTCCCTTCATATTTCAATAGATGGCATCATTAACTTTTTCAAACACGTTTGATAATTCATCATATTTAAAAAATTATACAAATATGCTAAAATGTATGTTATATAATTAAAAAGAATTTAGTAATAGATCCCATTACAATAAAGTAAATGATAATTATATATTTTTTAAATAAAATGAATGATCAAATGTATGCAAAAACAGTCAACGATGTTGTCTGTTAAAATACGGATACGGAGAGAGGGAGTATTTGTCCAAATTTGAAGAGTTATTATCTCAGGGGTGTTTTGATCATTAGGGCATAATTATACAGTACTAACAGAAACCTGTCCAAATTTGGGGAGTTATTATCTCAGGGTGTTTTGATCATTAGGGCATAATATATATAGTACTAACAGAAACCAATCGGACGCTGATGGTAAATCATAAAAGTTAGATAAAAGTCGATGGTGTATTATAGAACTGAACACATTAGACTATCTCGATAAATAAACAGGAAATTGTTGCCTCTAAGAAAAGGCTCACCGGCTACCTTTCATTCACTCACAAAAAGAAACAGATGCCACAGTTACAAAGCTCAATAACCTCGACCGATGAAATAAAGCACCCGCATTACATCATACAGTTATTCAGGACTCTACACGTGAAATAACTAGACATGTTTGGAGATCGTAAGACTACAGAGAGCGGGGAAAACTAACAAATGATTTGAACGCACGAAACTCAACTATTGAGATATTCAGAGCCACTCTTTGGGATTTATGCACGCGTCGAGAAGTTTCCATTCTTCAGTTCCCTCTTCAGGTGCCTGCAAGCAAATGGCACATCAGGAAACCTGCCTGACCCCGATTAAAGTGTGACATGCAACATGATCATTAACGAGTCAACGATAATTTATCAGATTCAATAGTCTGTGCTCACTATTTATACCAAACTTTGTCAATGTTTTAACGCTGGAGGCGTGAAATATTTTGTGATGTTTATCGAGCTGGCTAGGCAAGAGAGCATTTCAGCTTACATGATCGTATTGCCATCTTGCAGTCAGTGGAAGAGAAACCAGAATACTCTCGATCCTTCCCCCAGTCTTGAGGCCAAATGTGGTACCACGATCATATACCTTCAAAAGAAGCAGAACTTAAGTCAGAAAAAATAGGTACTACAGCAAGACTCTAGCTGTGCTCATCTAAGATCACTTACAAGATTGAACTCCACATAGCGACCTCTCCTCAATTGTTGCCATGCCTTGTGCTCCTCAGTAAATGGAGTGTCCTTCCGGCGTTCAATAATTGGTATGTATGCAGGAACTACAGAATCTGCACATTCTGTAGATAGACGAACTGATTGTCAACATAAAATAAAAGTACAAATAGTGTGTATTGAATAAAAAAACAAAACACTGGGTTTCACTAGGTCCATTTTGACCAGTGTTGTTCAAGTCATCCAACATGAAAACAGCAGTCACTTGGGTTCAAAAGGAATTAGTATAGTGCAGTCAGTGAGATAATAAAAGCACATTTAAAGAGCTCCGCATTCTGAACTAATTCCTGAAAACAAACTGATCGAATTATCGGTCATATATATTGACTAGTTCATCATTCACAAACAAAACAAGCTACTATACAGGACTAAGTTTGTGTGCTCATTCTAGTGAGTTTTACCAGTAGCAAAGCCAAGAAGCATTTCTTGATCATAGTCATTGAGATCATCAAAAAATATTCCACCAAGCCCCCGACGTTCATTACGGTGCTGCATTGAAGGACAAACCATGAGCATTTAACACAGGGTGAAAATGTAGGGAAAATGCTTTCTTCAGAATTAAACCAATTTACACTCAAAACCACAATGGCACAGGATCAGTAATCAATTACCAAAGGAATGAACATAAGATATAGGTAGAATTGCAGATATCTGAACCAAGGCAACATATATTCAGGCATAGAAAGTTCTCTTGACTGTACAATTCATTCATTTCCTAATTTTTATAGCCCTAAATAAGAAACTGAACATACCTTAATATAGAAATAATCATCACACCACTTTTTGAATCTTGGGTAAAAACTTGGATCAAACTTATCACAAGCTTGCTTCTGAACCTGAAACAACATGAATATTAAATGAGTTTCCATGTATTTGAAGTAGCAAATGACAGTCTACTGGATTTGTAAGGCATACGAATTGTTAACATACTGAATGGAAATGCTTCACATCCTCTTCAATGATATATGAAGGAGTCAAATCAGTACCACCCCCAAACCACCACTGCCTTGGTGCACCAGGAGCATCTGCAAACAGAACATTATGAATTTATAATCTACAAGACGAGATTCACTGTTCAAGATAATGAAGCCTGTTTAAGTGGCTGACTAAATGCAAAATAATTATAAACATTATGAAAGTGTCAAGAAGTTTATATTTGCTCATTAGAGTAAATAAGATTACTTCATTTCTCTTACATATATCAAGATTTCTTTTAATCTAGCTTCAATAATGTCTTTCTAGGGAAAAAAATTAAGTGGCTGGTATATAGCAAACAAATCAATGCAGGAGAAAATTCCAGCAATCATAAAACTGCTGAGATTGGCCAGCACTTGATGAAACTAAATTGTGCAGTACAGATCTGCTTGTAGAAATACCTTTAGGTGCATCTGTCTCAAAATAGCGGTAGTTAAAATGCAATGTTGGAGCAAATGGGTTCTTGGGATGAAGAACCTGAAAACAAAAACAATAATCCCATTAATGGAAAAGTGTGATGTCTCCGAACAAGAGCAAACTAGTTAAACGGGTTTTTAGCAGATTATTCTCAGCTTTCTCCTCGACTTTTGCGAGCACGCTTCTATATATAAGTTCATCACCTCACAGCTGTAAAGTAGATTTTTAACTCTATAGTAGTTAACTCCATTGTTTATACTATTAAATATCCATCACAAAAATCAGATAATTTTTCATCTTTCATCAACAAAAGAACACATCTTAGCTAAAGATCTAGCTACTTTATAGCTCTACTGGTCCAAATAGTGATTGAACCAATATGACAGGCATAAAAAAGCATGGCCACCTTTTCTTAAAATGATAAGTAAAACATCTAACGATTTGCAGCATGTTTCAAATTTCTGAAAAAAAAAACAGAATTTTATTATAAGCAAATACAGGAAGAGGAAAAAGAAGCAGGTTCATATAAATTTTATCATCTAAATGCTTAACTGAATACTCAAATGCAAAGTTATGCTATCACAATAAAAAAGAAATCACATTAGTAGATTCCAACAACTGCAGACTTTTGTCTAGCAGCATATGGCATTTAAAAAAATGTAAATTATGAACACAAAATGGTAATAATTCAGAGAGCTGCAATGTGAGGACTCCCCAACAATACATGACCAGCCAACAGTTTGCTCCAATTCTGATGCCAAAAAAGCTGAAGCATGGAATTGTGGTTTACCACCTCTGATGCTAAAAATTCCAGGTTTCCTGACGGGAATGCAATGGCTAGAGCTAAGATAGTAGCATGTCCGAATGCAAAAACACCTAGACTTTTCATGGCAATGCGTCTTACCGAGCTAATGCCAGCGGCGAAGAAGGGCACAGGCCCAGCCTTCTGGACATCCGGCGCCACCCCGTTCTTCTCAGCCTCCCCCTTGGCGGCGCGGTACGCGTCGGGGGGCATGACCCCGTACACGACGGAGACGTTGACCCCGGCCTTCTCGAACACGCGCCCGTCCTGGAGAACCCGGCTGATGCCCCCGCCCCCTCCAGGCCGCGACCACACGTCCTCCACGAACCGCGCCCCGCTGCCGTCGGCCTCCTCCAGCGCCGCGCACACCTCCCCCTGCACCCGGCGGATCATGGCCTCGAACCGCTCCCGCACCGACCCGGACCCGGCCCCGGAGCCGTCCTCCCGCAGGAACGTCGGCGGCGGCTCGCTCTCGGGCGTCTCCTTCTCGATCGCCACCGACGCGCGCACCCGCAGCCGGCGCTGGAGCTGGACGGGTGCCGACGGGAAGCACACCCGCGTCGAGCCGCCGCGGCGGCGGGCGGCGGGGGCCACCAGGGCCTGGGACGGGGTGGTGAGGAGGGAGGACGCCATTGGACGGGGGAGAGCGCTGACTTGTGCGGGTTGCTCGGGGCTCCGTCTGGGTGGGGGGGGGGGTCTATATAGCTGTCGCTCGCGCGGCGGTGGCTGCCGCCGGTGGGCGGCGCGGCGCGGCGCCGGGTTGCGGCCCGCGGTTTTGAGGAGGTCGGGAGGAGTCAAAGGCACGACGCGAGGTGGGTGAGGTGGGAGGGGATAAGGAAACGGATCATGCGCTTTGAGCTCCTGGGGCTTTTCAGATTTGCAGCGGTTAAGCCTCTGAATTCAAACAAATTTTGAAAATTATTTGAACTTTTGACAAATTTTATATGATTTCTCACGATTTAACTGTGGTTACCGTCAGAGGCAGATCTAGCCTAGGGACATTGGGGGCTCGAGCTTCTACTATCCTCGTTAAAGCTATGGAAGTCTCATAAATATCTCATAAATTTAATGTTAAAATCAATTAAAAAACAAAATCCTATATAATATGTTTAGAGCCCTCTGACATCATTGGCTAGATCCGTCACTGGTTAAAGTTAGAGGTGGGAAACCATGTCTTGATTGGATGGAAAAAACTGATGATCTTCGATTCGGATTTGGTAACGTTGCTCGTGACATTCTCGATGATATTAAGTCACTAACGTATAGGACTCATATGTGCTTGGACCCACGTGAGTTTCACATGTCAATGACTCAATGTCACTGAAAATGTCACGGACAATGTCACCGAATCTGCGTCCGATGATCCCATAGTTAGAACTTTTATATTGATATTATTCGTGGTTTATGAATAACTTACGATCAACCGTAAAAATATGATTCAAAGTTTAAACTTTGGCTGTTGCTAATAAACCTGCAAGCAAATGATGATATTGAGAGGTTGGTTTGCAATTTGTTGGCACTATTTATTGAAATGGATTGAATTGTATATAATTTTATTACTCTATTTGAGCAAAATGGCTAAGAAATTGTTGTGCAGTATGAACTGGACAGCATAGGATCCTGTACTATTGTTTGTTTGCATATTCTTCCTTGTCAGGGTACTATGTTTTACCTGATGCAACACTGTCATAATTCGATCCAAATAGATATTAATCATTCGGTGATGCTTTGTGCTTTTCAGAATTTATTTTGAAATATATTTTCAGAATCCATGGTGACTAGCAACACTCACTGGGCCTGTACCTGCAAGCAGTTCTTCAGAAGTTTCAGAACGAACTTAGTCAACTCATTCTCTCCTAAATTCTAATCACCAGGTCATTGGTTTTGGGTAATGGAATGAAACAGTGGTCGATGTCAAAGCTATGCTAGGCACGTTTGAGATGCTAAATTAATCAGAACATCTTGCTCCACTCTGCAATTGTATAATAACTGCATCAAGCTGGAACTGAAGACTTTTAAGCTAGTACTAGGATTTACTAAAAGATGGTCAATCTCCGTGTGCACATTTAAACGGCACACAGTTTCAGAGTTTCAGAGCTGCAGCTCCAGAAAAAAAAACACTCACACTTGTGTAACTATATCCAGCAGGCAAAAGCTCTCTCTTTTGCAACTGTTCTTGCTAGTTGCGAGGTTAAGACGAGGGCACGTACAAAAGTTGCTTATTAGTCGACTCTCTCACTCGTCACATAAGTAAATTTGGTGGCGTGGAGGAAAGAGAGAAGGAGAGAGAAAAGTTGTTGTCATGCATGGCAACGGGTTAGAGTTGACTGAAAGCATTTATTAAAAGAAATTTCCTTGTACGAGGGTGTATAAAAAGAAAACTAGAGTAATAAAAAATATTTTATTGCATTAATGAAGAAACCACACCCGACTCTATCTTTATACGTATCATTATAAGATAGACTCCTATTACTGATATGGCTTGAGATAGAGCCCATTGAACATGCCCTGATGATTTCTGATTCATAAACAAAAGGGGGACTACGGTGTTAATCATTTGGTTTTCTGGTAAGTTCATGGAACTTAAAAGAAGCCTTTTGAAAGTGAAAGGAAGGGGATCGTCTTTCACTTTTGTTTGCCTTTTTGACCATGTTTGCATGTCTCTCTCAAGTATCAATTCCAAAACAGATGAGATCATGAAAAACACTGAAGAAAATTTATTGGAGTCCAGGGATGTCTGGATTTCCAACCGTAGTGGGAGTTGACAGTGACTGAAACTTATCTGAAGCTAACAGGCTACCCTGTCTGATTTTAAACAGGAACTTGTATGAAAGGCCCTGTTTGGAAGTCATAAAGATTTTGATTTTTGAATTATTTGACTTTTACGATAGTAATTTGATGGTATAAACGATTGAATTAATTATTAAAAAAGTTAAAATTTTGTTTTAAAAAGGTTAGATGAAAACTTTATATATAAAAAATCCAAAATCCACGGAGATAAAAAGAACATGGCCTAAATCTTCAAATGAAATTCAGGTGCTAAATTTGTATCCATTTGGATAAAATTCATAAAAACTTCTAAATTCCAAATCTGGATAAAATTTTTTAAATGAGAAAAAAAAAAAGGGGGAACATGTCTGACTCACGTGGCCAGCACGCGTGCCACCTCAGCAGCGTCCCCGCGAACGAAACCGCTCGCGCTCTCCCACTTGGCCTCAACCCACTCGTCTCCCTCTCTTCTCCGGCTCGCGGTTTTGTCGCGCCCTCTCTCTCCTCTCTCCCTCTCCCGATCTCTCCTCCATCCTCGCCTCCACACGCAACACAGAAAAAAAATTCCCCCTCTTGCCTCCTCGATCCGATCGAGAGCGCGCGATGGCCGCGGAGTCGTCGGCGAGCGGCGGGATGCGGAAGGCGTCGTCGGTGGAGTGGGGAGCGAGCGGCGGGATGCGGAGGCCGCCATCGGTGGAGTGGGGGGCGAGCGGCGGGATGCGGAAGGCGCCATCGGTGGAGTGGGCGGGCGGCGGGATGCGGAAGGCGCCATCGGTGGAGTGGCGGTGGGTGTCCACGGAGACGGAGGGGGAGGAGGAGGAGGAGGACGTCGGGGGCGCTGCGGGTGTCGGGGCCGTGGGCAGGGGCGGGAGCTTCGAGTCGGAGGAGGAGGAGGCGGAGGAGGACGAGGAGGAGGGGGAGGAGGAGGGGAGGAAGCAGAAGCTGATCCGGACCGTGCCGTCCGTGGACTGGTTCGACGTCGAGGGTTACGAGGTCTCCGTCGCGCACCCGGTCGAGGACACCGAGGTGAGGGCCGTGGCTCGGTTGATTACTTCGTTTTTTTTTTTTTGCTTGTGCGTGTCATTTGGTGTGAGAGATTAGGAAATGATTTTTCTGTGATTAGACGATACGATTACAGCGGACTTGGTAGGCGCTTAGAATGTTGAGGAAATTGCAACGATTAGGTCCATACTAGTACCTTTTAGTCTGGGTGTAACTGTGTTGGACGAGTGGACGACAATGTTTGTTTGTAATTGATCAGATGCTAGAGAGAAGTTACATTACTGTTTGATACAATGAAATATTATACAATTTTATGTTTATGCTGAGATTAGTTCCTTGTTGCAAATTTGTGGACCTCTGATAAATATTAAGTGCTATCAAAATTAAGGACTAATGTGGGGGGAATTATGATAGGAGTTAATAATAATTTTATATGTGATTTCTTTTTTCTCTTGTGCATAGACGGGAGGTGACATCATTTGAAGATTGAATTTCAACTGATCAGCATGTTTTCTCGTTTAGAGAATTTTCTTGTATCACCCATTTGAGAGTAGAAGTGGATGGGGTTAACTAGCAAGACTTATGTATAGGCTGATGTGGTGTTGTAAATTTCAGCGTCACGTGTCTTATGCAATCAACAACACTGGTTGTTTGGCAAATCTCCTGCCTTTTCTTTCAAAAAGGAAAACACTGGTTTGAGCACAATATTCTATAAGCAAACGGTTTGAAGATTCATCCAGGTAATGACAAATTTTCAATAAAGGAAACATGTAGATCTGAAAATGTCACCAGAGTAATATTTTCAGATTTCCTTCCAAAATTGAAATATTTGAAAACACCTGACCAGTGGGATATTCTTATTGGCAAGTTCAGTAAAATTTACCTATAGCCTAGTACTAGTAAAACCCATTGTTTTTCTTTTTTAAAAAATAGTAACAGGACCCATGCATTGCAACGGCCCCCTATGATTAAGGATGGGCTATATGTGTGCTCTCTAGGGGATTCTTTAATCAGAGGATTATTTTCTTTTTCTGTTTTCTTTTTGAGTCGGTGGTTGTGCGTTGCGTGAGCTGAGAGGATGAGGTGGATGGACGATTGCACTTTTTAAGTAGTAGAGAAATGGCTGGCATTATTGATAATGTTTCCTTAATTATCTTCCATATGGTTTATTTACATGTGCAGGAGTTTGATTTTGGCAGGACAATGTTTCTTGCCCTTCAGACTCTTGCTGTGGTGTTTGGAGATATTGGAATAAGTCCACTATATACATTCGATGTCATGTTCAACAAGTATCCTGTTCTTGGAGAAGAGGATGTTCTTGGAGCACTGTCACTCGTCCTTTATACTCTAATTTTGGTGCCATTAGTGAAGTATGTCTTAGTTGTCCTTTGGGCCAATGATGATGGTGAAGGTATACCCGAGGTTGTGAATTGAGTTGGTCATATTCAGTCTTGTATATATGACTAAGTTAGAGGATTAACATCTTTGAATGATTGCATGACTCTACAGGTGGTATATTTGCCTTGTACTCTTTAATTTGCAGAAATGCGAAAGTGAGTCTCATTCCAAACCAAGCACACTCTGAGAAGAGGATGTCAAGTTTTCGACTCAAACTTCCTACGCCAGAGCTTGAGAGATCCATAAAAGTAAAGGAGAAGCTTGAATCTTCATTGTTATTGAAGAAGTTGCTTGTAGGCTTAGTGCTATTTGGGACTTCAATGTTCATATCAAATGGAGTTATCACACCAACAATGTCAGGTTATCCCATTTTCCTTTTCTGTATACTTCATGTTCAAGTAGCTATTACTGGGTACATCATGAAGAATGTACAATGTACAAGGGATCAAATGGGTACTTAATATTTTTGTACATAGGCAAACCTGTTCCTTTCCTGGGAATTATTTGTTAGTTAACATTTAGCCTTTTATCCTTGAACTCAGTGCTATCTGCTGTCAGTGGCTTGAAAGTTGGGATACCAAATGCCTCGCAAGGTGATACGTTAAACCCCTGTATGTGTTAGCACCTAAGCAAACTATCTATTTAACCCCATGAAATTTTATTTGCAGATATAGTGGTGATGATTTCAGTTGCGCTTCTTGTAATCTTGTATAGTGTACAGAAGTACGCCACTAGCAAAATGGGGTTTGCAATTGGCCCTTCTTTACTTATATGGTTTTGCTGTCTCGGAGGAATTGGTATATACAATCTCAGTACATATGGCCCAGCAGCTTTCAAAGCATTTAATCCTCTCTACATCATTTATTATTTTGGGAGGAATCCCTTTCAGGCTTGGGTGTCCCTTGCTGGTTGTCTTTTATGTGCAACAGGTAAAACCATCACTTCTTGAACTATAATCAATTACAATTGATTTCCATTAGTAGTATTCTGTTTTTAAGTAGGAATATTCGACTCTTTTGTTTGATTCTCTTGTTTACTTTCTAACACCCGTTAATTCTAGAAAGTAGTGTGTTGGTTACGAAGTTTTTTCTTAAATGTCTACTTGAAACCATACTGTTTCTCACTAAAAGAAACCTGGTTGATCTTATTCAAAACATATTGCAGGATCCGAGGCAATCTTTGCAAATCTTTGCTACTTCCCTGTAAGATATGTTCAGGTATCATCTGCTAGCATTTCTTCAGATACTCAATGTAACCTCTCTGTAGTTTTATCTAATTCCATCTTATTTCTCCTCTACAGTCAATGTTTGTGCTTCTTGTTCTTCCTTGCCTTGTCTTGGCCTATTTAGGACAAGCTGCTTTTCTCATTGCAAACCAAAATTCATCTGAGCAGATCTTCTTCTCATCCATCCCAAGTAAGTCAGATGTTGACATTTAGCTCAGTCTTGTTTAATGGATAAGCTCGATCCATTCTTTGCATTTTGAATTATTTTAATTCTTTATTTTTAGATCATGCTACATATCCCACAGTACTTACATACTTTGGGTTACTGTTTTCATTGCAGGGGGAGTTTTCTGGCCTGTTTTCTTAATAGCCAACTTAGCTGCATTGATTGCCAGCAGGACAATGACGACAGCTATATTCCAATGCCTAAAGCAGTCAATAGCTCTTGGTTGCTTTCCTCGGCTCAAAATCATCCATACTTCTCGGAAATTTATGGCTAAGATATACATTCCTGTTGTGAACTGGTTTTTATTGGCTTCCTGCTTGGGCTTTATTCTGTTGTTCAGAAGCATATATGACGTTGGCAATGCATATGGTAATAATAGCTTAATAATCTAGTTATACGTTTTAATGCCAACTGTTTACTTATCTGCTTATTCCTTTAATAAGGTGTAATGACTCAGTATTTTACCCTTCCTTTGTGCCATTTTGAACAGCCATAGCTGAGCTTGGGGTGATGATAATGGCCACGGTCTATGTTGCAATCATAATGCTTCTAATCTGGGAAACCAATATCGTCAAAGTTCTCTCTTTTGTTATCATGTTCCTCTCCTTAGAGTTGGTTTTCTTCTCATCAGCTCTGTGTAGTGTTGGAGATGGAGGTTGGGCTCTGATAATTTTTGCATCGGTCCTTCTCTTGATTATGTTCATCTGGAATTATGGAAGCAAATTGAAGTATGACAGTGAAGTTAAAAAGAAGCTTTCAAAGGATCTGATGAGAAAATTGGGGCCCAACCTTGGTACTATTAGAGCTCCTGGATTAGGCTTGGTCTACAGTGACATAGTGAAAGGAGTTCCGGCAATTTTCGGTCATTTTCTGACTGCGCTTCCAGCAATCCACTCGATAATCGTTTTTGTATGCATCAGGAATGTACCAGTGCCTGTGGTTCCCCAAAGTGAAAGGTTTCTTTTCCAACGAGTCTGCTCAAGGGGCTATCACATGTTCCGCTGTATTGCAAGGTATGTTGTATCGTACATGAACACTTCAGTTTAGCTGTTGTCGTCATAAGCATTTTGCAGTTAATTGTCATGCGAAATAGATACTGTGGTGCAGTTTCTCCTGAAGTTATTCGGCTCCAAGGATGTAATCATCACAAAAAGCTTATGATGGTATTGACTTGGATTTGTGTAGGTATGGGTACAAAGACAAGAAACAGGAGCACCATGGCATATTTGAGCGCCTTCTGATTGAAGGCCTCGAAAAGTTTATACAGCGGGAGGCAGTAGAGCTCTCCCTACAAAGTGAAGATGACATCGACTCTGATGAGGAGCCTCCAACCCCTGTGAGGACAATCGTAGCACCAAATGGTAGCCTCTACTCGCTTGACGTCCCTCTCCTGGTAGACTTTGTGCCTTCGGTAGAAGTTATTCCTGAGGCCAGTTGCTCAACGCCTCGGCTCGACCCCGTAGTGGATTACACACAGAACTTTGAGCTGGAGCTCGCATTCATCAGGCAGGCCAAAGAATCTGGAGCCGTCTATCTCATTGACAACCCCATCGTCAAAGCCAGGAAGAATTCTTGGTTCTTCAAGAAGCTGATCATAAACTACTTTTTCGCATTCTTGAGGAACAATTGCAGCAGGGCGATCATGTCGATGAGCATTCCGCATTCAAATGTGATGCAGGTGCGCTTGACCTCTTATGTTTGATTGTCGAAAGGTACCATTTCGACACCCGCTCGTTTTGTTCATGGCTTACCAAGTAGAGATAACACTAACCAGAGAGGAATGGCAGCGGCGAAAAGGATAGTTGCAGTCCTGGCATTATTCATAAAGGGATAACTTATCTTGTAGGAATCTACGTCTCCTGTAATTTTGTACAATTGCGAAATATAGCTGCAAATATTGTGTAGCAAGCACATCACAGTGTGGTGAGTTTTAACATATGTATTCCTGTGAAGAGGAGATTTTTTTGCCATATGTACTGGACAAGTACTCGTTCGAGTTTTTTGAGTAAAAAGTTTTGATACCTGCAAAGTGCTAACAGGGAAAAAAATGGATCATTTCTACATATTTTTAGCGTATTCCGATGAGGGAGTAGTTCAGTGTGGTCAAGGTTTCAGTCCATTTCCTGATAACTGGAGTTAAGAGAGTGATTCTTCCAGTAAAGGTTCCAGACAGCTATCAATCAGATTTTTCAGGTTAGAAAATCCTCTGTTTCTCCACTAATATATTCAGCTGAATCTACATAAATAGTGCTGTTTAGTACAGAAGTACCTAAAGCATGTAGTGCACATTAGAACAATAACAAGTGTGTACATTATTAGTACATTTGCATAGCTTCAATATGTTCCTTCCAATTACAGATATTAGATCTTCAAAGTTTGCCAACATTATTCAACCAAAAGAACTTAAACTGACTAAAATTCAGCTAAAAAGATGGCTCAGTACATGCATGCAACAGCAAAGTATGCAGCAGTTCATTCTTCGTTAGCATTTTCAGTTTAAGGCAAGCCTGCGCCTTTCTCCCTGGCCTGCCTCTTCTTCTCCTCCTGAGCTATCCTGTCCCGCTCCTTGGTGGCGGCGTCGACGTCGTCCCACGTCGAGTGCTCCTCCACCTTCGTCTCGCCGGCGACCGTGTCCTTGACGCCCTTCGCCGCCTCCTTGGTGGCACCCCACGCGTCCTGCGCCGTCTGCTTCGCCTTGTCGCCGATGGCCTGCGCCGTCTCCACCACCTTCCTCGCGCCTTCCTTGGTCATCTCCGCCACCTTCTCGCCGGTGTGCTTGGTCCCCTCCATGGTCCTGTCCTTGGCCTCGCCGGCGCTTTCCATGGCCCCCTCCGCCGCCTCTGCCGTCTCGTCCTTCGCCGCCCTCGCCGTGTCCTTCGCCTTGTCCGCCGCCTGCGCGGCCGCGTCCTCGGCACGGTCCTTCAAGTCCGCCGCCTTGTCGGCGGCCTCGCGCGCCATCTCCCGCGTCTCGTCCTTCGCCCGGTCCGTCACGTTCGCCGCCTTGTCGGCGGCGCGCGACGCCGTGTCCTTGGCCTCGTGCTTGGCACTGTCGGCCACCTCCGCCGCCCGGTCTGCCACGCGGCCGCCCTTCTCCAGCGCCGTGTCCTTGGCCTCCCCGGCCATCCCCTTGGCGCGCTCCTTGGCGTCGCCGGTGGCCTCCTTCGCCTCCTCAGCCGCGTCCCGGTACCTCTCCCCGACGTCCCTCCGGTCGTCCGCCGGCGCGTTTCCGTACGCCTGCTCGAACAAAGCGTCGACGACCATGCATGTCACTATGTCAGCCAAGAACGGGGACGGGACGTCGCCTAGCGAGTACGACGGCGAGTCGACGACGAACCGTACGTACCTGTGATGACCTCGGGGCGGCCTGCAGGCACAGGCGGCTCCACCCCGCCGGCCGCGGCCTGGGAGGGGCAAAGTACGACGGCCTCGGACGAAGCGCCACCGCGGCGGCGTTACCGGCCTGCACCGCGGCGGCGCCGGCGCGCGCGCCACCGAGCAGCACGGCGGCCATCAGCCTGGACATGGATCGACCGACCGACCGACGAAGAAGAGAGAGAAGCAAACGAAGCTAGCTAGACGAGCGTTCGTGCGTACGTGCGGTCGTATGGCTTTTGCTTTTGCGCGGTGAAGAAGCGGGGGTCTTTGTAAGGAGGGCTGGAGGAGGCAGTGGCGCGGGATGACACGTCGGGGAGGGAGACACGTCGCGGCGGGGAGGCCGAGGAAGTGACGCGTGGGGAGCCGGCGCGGCTCGCTGGTGTGCTGCTGGTGTGCCGTGTCGTTTGGGCGGGAGCTTGCCATGGCCATGGCGAATGCCGAATTGGCGAGTCGGGGCCGTTGGATCGAGCTCATGTTTGGGATCGGCATGCATGAACATTCTGGACAAGCGCCTCGTCGCGCTGACGTGTCCTCCCCTGCCAACCGTGTTTCTTTTCTCCCGAAATTATATAGAGTAAGTGGGAGTGGCTACGTGTAATCCGCGTGCAATATCTTCAATAATATCTCCTTTTCGCTTCTCTTTTTTATATATTTGACCACCTACTTTAAAATTGATAATTGGAAGCAGTTTGACCAATCGGATGACTTAACCATCTAATTGGCAAATTTGTTGAAGCTTAATTTTGTATTAAATTGCTAAAATTTATCTGAGAGACATGTGGTAAATCTGTTGAAGATGCTCTAACAGCGTACAAATTAATAATACCTATTGATTAGCTAGAGATATATTTAAGTTAGAACTTATGTTTTGATTATATAATAATTAAATTATAATTACACTTCATATTCAGATAATTTTAAGAAAAAATCACTTGATAATTCATCGCAAAAGCTATACAAGTAACCCCTTATGCGAGTACTGTATTTTGGTGCAGTGTCGCAACATAAAAGTGCGGTCAAAAGATTGATCGTCCATAAAAGCGTTCATTTGGGTATCATGATAACTTAACTACGACTCAACCATTCAACGATTACCGTGTCACTCATTTTATCTTCTTTTCTAATTAATTATTACAGTGTTTTAGTGTTTTAGTCGTGCGCATCTAATATAATTAGGTCGTAATTATAGCGGGTGTATTTTTTAACACATCCTTGCCCTCACCTAGGTTTACGATATTTCACGGTCCGACAAGAGGAGGCAAGAACGGTGTGTTCTGTAATTTTTTAGAAATGTTTCAATCAAATTAATTCAATGCTTCATGAGTTACATTAAAAATATTGCAGCCGGGATTATGGTGTTTTTCTTTTCTGGTTGGCGAAGATAATTGGGAACTATTGTTGCATTTGTGTCCGGCGGGCCGTGGGCCGCGGGCAGGTCTAATACGCGATCAGTCGCGGTCGGGCACAGCGAGCGAACGTTTTTTTGACTGCCCCGGGTGAAAACCAGCCCACCACATCCTCTCTATATACACACCACATACTCTAGAAATATAAGATTATACCTAGAAACTCTAGACATGTAAATTTATACATGTAAACTTTATACATATATGTATATATACATGTATTTATACACGTAAATTTTATACACATAAACTTTATACGTGCAAACTTTATATATATATATACACACACACGTAAACTTGATACACATACTTTATACATGCAAACTTTATATCCATAAAGTAAAAAAAACATATACACAGCAAATGGGCCGGCCCATATACCGTATATTAAAAAATGGGTCGTTTTCTCCATTGTGGACCGAAACTGGGCCAAATCATGGGCTAGAAACAGCATTTTCAGGGGTGTTCGCGCGCGCGCGAAATAGCCTTTTCGGTGGGCGGCGGCGGCGAGTAGTCGATTCGGGCGATGGAGAGAGAACTCGTACGCGCAATCATATAACGGGCCTGCCTGTACGGGCCGGGCCGCACGTGGGCGGGAATCCATTTCCGGCCCATACATAACGGGCCTCACGTGAGCGGCAATCCCGTTCCGGCCCAAGTGGTTAATTCCTAGAGAGAGAGAGAGAAAAAAAAAAATCTTCTGCCTTCCCGTGTTATCCTCTTCAACCTCCGGCTCTCTGCCCCCATTTCCCGCGGCTGCTCCGCCGCGAGAAGGCCTCGTCGCTCCCCCTCCTCGCCGCGCCGCCGCCGTTGCTTTGGCGAGATAGCTGCTCCGATGGCGGCGGTCAAGGTCCCCTCAATGGAGCTGCACCGCCCCCCGCCGTTCCGCTCCGGTGGCCGAGGTATCTATCATTCGTTTATCCCCGTTATTGTATTCGGATTTTGGCTCCGGCAAGGGGTGTGGGGGTGAGTTCCTGAAGCTTCTAGAAGCTTTATCTCCCCTTCATCTGATCTGAGTCCGCTGTTGCTGTCGGTCGGTTGTGATTTGGCCATTTGAGAGCCCGCTGTTGCTGCGTGTGAGCATCTCGCTGTGGCAAGCGGCAACGATTGGTTTAAACAGCAAGTGGTGTTGCTGAAACAAGCTATGAATGATGGAGAAGGAGAAGGGTGTTTACTTACGTGCGAGAAAGCCTGAAACGATGTTAGGAACTGGGATGGGTAGATAACGCTGTTTTTTTCCCTGCTGAAGTCTGAATAATAACTACGGCAGGTTGGATGTGTTGACGGAATGGGTATAGGAAATTGAATTTTGATGAGGAAGGGATAATTTAATGTGCTTAAACAACGATATAGCAAAGCTAAATTTGCATTTGAGCTGAAAAAAAAAACATCTGGTAACTCAGAATCAACGATTCTCTTCTTGCATAAAAGATTAAAAAAAATCAGTGATTCTCTTTATTAGTGGCATTTGCATAACTGCACGTCTGCAATGATACTATGGAAATATGTTCAGTAATATATTATTTCTTTCTGTTACTCAAACCAATTTATGTTTAATGTATTCTAATTTTTAAGGAAGAAGTTGCTTTCAGAAGCCTTTCCTTGTCCAAGCAAAGAGATTACAGGGATTGGAGAAGGCAAACACAAGGTATAAATCCACCTATACACATTAACCTTTTACTTTCTATAAGAAATGTGGCTCAGTGGCTGATCACCTAGGAATATGAATGCCACTGCATCTTGATGGTCATCTTCATACCATTCTAACGCTTACAAAAACTCAAGGCAAGGAAAGCAAAGTCCGGAACAACTAAAGAAAAGAGCGCCGCTGACCCCTGGGACAGTGAGTCCACCTCTACCAGTACCAGGGCACATACTTCGACCTCCTTACGTTGGTAAAAAAGATGCCCCAGAGATAGCAAGTGAGATACAAATGCATGACAAAGAGAGCATCGTTCACATGAAAGCTGCATGTGAGCTTGCTGCCCGCGTTCTTGAATACGCAGGAACATTAGTGAAAGTAAGTTTGCATTTAGACAGCATACATTTCTCTTGAAGTTGATTGTTCCATAATAAATTATAGCTTCAGTAAGAAATCTATTGCATCCTTTCTATCAGCCCTCTGTAACAACAGACGAAATTGATAAATCAGTGCACAAGATGATCATTGATGCTGGAGCCTATCCATCCCCGCTTGGATATGGGGGGTTTCCAAAAAGTGTGTGCACATCTGTGAACGAATGCATCTGCCATGGAATTCCTGATTCTCGCAAACTGCAGGTTCAGGGAGAAAGCCTACCTAGTCAATTGTTTGTTATCACTCCCATTGCTCCACTAACGATGTTGTTATTGTTTTATTATTTTGCTGTTTTGCAGGATGGAGACATAATTAATATCGATGTTACTGTCTACCTGAATGTATGTCGACTCTATTTTTGTGTAGTTCTCACTTCATACCGTTGTTGTATTTCACACAAGAATTTGTATACCACCATCTGAAGCAATATCCCTTTCCATTTCAGGGCTATCATGGGGACACCTCAAAGACTTTCCTATGTGGAGAAGTAGATGAAGGCAGTAAACGACTTGTGAAGGTACTTATATCTTTATCTGTGCAACACATGTAAATCGTATTATTAGAATTCATGATTTTACGGTCATTAGTACTGGCAGAGAACCAAACTGGCTAAACTGGGCTATGGTGCACCATGGTAGGCCCACCAAAATGAGGAATCCATTGATCATGTATTATTTCTATGAGGAGGTCTTTTGTGTTCATTTTTGCTTGTCATATTGCTTACATGTTGGTTTGCATTTACTTATCTAATCAGATCTAGTATCTAGCTTTGATGGCGACTCTTCCGTCAAAACCATCTCTTTACTAATGTAAATCAGGAACCATAATGGCACTATTATCAGGTTACTGAAGAGTGCATGCTCAGGGCTATATCAGCTTGCAAACATGGTACCAGCTTTAAGAAAATTGGCAGAAGAATAAGGTATAAATATCTCATTCCATATTTATGTCTTGGCCAGCAAGGCAAGGAATTTCACATCTATAATCCAATGGAAAACAGCCTTTTACCATATGTATTATTGTAGACAGAAGGCTTTTTTAGGAGAAACCTTTCAAACTTATACTCTATTACTAGTTAAGTTGCACCAAAATGATCACTCTCAGTTATTTGAACCCAAAGTCGCAAACATTCAATAAGTGTTTTTGTCAAATACAAACAGAACCGCCATTGCCCCTTTCTTGAGAACCCACTGGTTATTAGGTCTTCATTAAAAAATAACACTTTGAACTACAAAACATTGTCAATTCTGTTATTGCCATCTCATACGTTGTGTTTTAAGTCCCCTGCGTTTATACTTTATAACCTTTCACAGCTGTATCAATGTTGCAAAATGGCAAAATAGTTTATGAATTGATATCAATTGATGTGTTTTCATATTACCCATTGGTTAATTGCTAGGATCTATGATGCAACTTTTTCAAACTTTGGTTGATTTCAAGTACATCTCAAATAGTTCTTGCTCATTGGTTTGCTTTCACACTTCAGCGAGCACGCTGGGAGGCACGGATTTGGTGTCGTGGAGCAGTTTGTTGGGCACGGAGTTGGGAGAATATTTCATTCAGAACCAATCATATACCACCAGCGTAAGTCATTGTTACCAATCAAAGAGCTAGTGCATTTCCACATACCCATGTTACTAATGCATCTTTCTCAGAACCAACCTGTTAGTAATAGATTACCCGGGTCAGACAAATCACAATGCCAGTAGATTAGGGTATCTCTTGAAATGAAGAACAGTTTCTCACATCTTCGGAATAACTCCAAAATTGTAACATTAGACGGCCTTTTCTTTTGCAACAGGTAACAATATGCCAGGTCAGATGGTTGAAGGCCAGACATTCACAATAGGTACGCAAAACCCCCATGGTTTTCTTTCTGACCTGACCCAGCCGGCTTCGGTTCTTCTCTCAACACAACACCCCTGATCCTGATCTTGTCCAGAACCGGCCCTAACCATGGGAAGCATCGAATGCAACATGTGGGACGATGGCTGGACGGCCGTCACGACGGACGGCAGCCTAGCCGCGCAGTTCGAGCACACAATACTGATTACCAAGACCGGGGCAGAGATCCTCACGAAATGCTAGCAAGATGGCCGCATTCTCTTCAGCTGATGGTTTTAGCTAATTACTAAGTCGTAGGCAAAACAAGAAATATAATTAGCTTATGATTAATTAAATATCATTCATTGAAAACTTGTAAATTAAATTATTTGATTCTTTAAAGCACCTAATTTATATTAAAAAAATATACCGCTTAGCAGTTTAAAAGTGTGCTAATGAAAATCGAAGGGTGCCGCGACCTTACCATCCGGTTCGTTCGAGCTTATCTAACGGCTATTGTTTGGCTGGGTCAGACAATCACAAATGCCAGTAGGCGCGCAACATCCTGATGTAACCCCTGATCATGACTGAAATCAACGACTAACGTATGTCGTTCAAAACCGTTACTATAAGTGGGGAGCACGAAGAAATGATCGAATGCGACATGTGGGATGACGGGTCTGGCCGGGCAGCTCACCCCCGCAGTTCGAGCATACGACACTGATTAACGAGGAGGACCGCTGCCTACCAAGGCAATCAGGATTTGATCCGGTTGCTAGTGTTACCATGACTTAAATAGTTGCACTAGCACGATATAATAAGGAACTAATGGTGTAGATCGATAAACTACTGTAGCACTATTGTCCTGTAGCAAAGAATGTATTCGTGATAATTTATGTGGACCGTTGAATGACTCTATATTGCTTTCAATTCTAGTTTCAGCTACACCTGATCTCAATTCCTATCAAGGTAGGTGCCCCACAATGGACGCGGTTCCTCTAAATATTTTTCACTGTGACGTGGTAACCGACCTGTAAACCCCACGTTTTCTGGGACCATGTTAGAGAAAAGTAAGACCAGATGATCTCAATTGACCCCACCATTCCCCATTGGAGTACTACGAAGCGTGATCTACTAATCTCGGAGTTTGTTTAAGCACCTCTCTATGGTGGGTGGATTGAATGATTTATTGTCTGCTGTATATATAATATAGTGTTACATTTCTCTATCCTAAAATATAAGTATTTCTGAGATTTTTAATATTATAGTAAAGTGTTAGCATTTACGTTACTATTGCTTATCTCATTATCACTTCTCTTTCAATTTGTTTTCATTTTATCTCATTTTACCTTCTAACCATATTCATCCTTATTTATTAAATTATATTATTTTAATCCTAATCAATCTAAAATATTTATAGTTAGAAACGACGTTGCACATGAAACTGCATCGCGGTAATCGCCGGCCCATGGCGCTGCTAGTTCGCCACCACCATGGTTCATGGGCCGTATAGATCGATCTATCGATCGCCTTTCGTGGCTTCCGTGGTTCGACGCGTCCACGCTCTTCTCGTTCCGTCCAGCTCGCGGCGGTGCCAGTGCGCGTGAGCGCGGCACGTCGGCACGTCTTCGTGGGTGTGCGTGGGGGCGACGCGTGTAGGCCGGCGCGCGTTCTCAGCGCTCTGCGTGATCGCCAGTGGGTGGGACGGCGCCGGTAACCAACCCTAGCCAATGGTGGCTTCCGCGTGCGCTGCACCGCACCTTCGGTACCGTCCCGGGCCGGCTGGCTGGCTGTCTACGGCGCCGTGCGCGCGATCGAGGGAATCTCGGCGCGGCGCCGTGGCAGCAAGGATTTCATGGGCTCGTCTTGGTGCCACGGGAGGCCGAGCAGCTGGCCCGGACGTACGTGTCGCTCTTGCGCAGGGCAAGAGAGTGAGATCGATCGTTAAACCGGTTGCTTAGGCCTTGATCAGTTCCTAATTTTTTTTAAAAACATCACATCGAATTTTTAGACATCTAAATAAAGCATTAAATATAGATGAACCAAAAAACTAATTACACAGTTACGGAAGAAATCTTGAGACGAATCTTTTGAGCCTAATTAGTCCATGATTAGCCATAAGTGCTACAGTAACCAATATATGCTAATGACGGAATAATTAGGCTCAAAAGATTCGTCTCGCGGTTTCTAGGCTACCCGTAAAATTTATTTTTTTCATTCGTGTCCAAAAACCTCTTCTAACATCCGATTAAACATTAAATATGACACTCCTCCTAAAAATTTTAATAATATAAACACCACACCTTATGTAGCCGCGTCCGCGTGACGATCTGAGGGCCATCGACTTGCCTGGCGTACAACGTTAGCTTGCTGCCTCCGCCGGCAAAACAAATCAACTTTTCTAATCAACTTTTTTTAGTTTTTAGATGTAATGTTTAACTATTCGTTTTATTAAAAAAATATAATTAATAATTTTATTTTTGTTCGATAATAAACTATGAATAATATTATGTGTGACTAATTTTTTAAATTTTTTTAAATTTTTTTAATAAGATGGATGGTCAAATACTCGATATAAAAATCAAAAAGTTGATTTATTCGGGACCGGGAGTACTTGCGTGCATCGTTTCATAGCCGGCGCGCGCGGGAGAGCAGTACAGTACAGTACGTACTCTATTCGTCTCAAAAAAATCAACTTTTGTGTGTCAAATATTTAACCATTAGTTTTATTTGAAGAACTTTTAATAAATTTTTTTAAAAAAATTAGTCACATATAAAGTGTTTATCATTTAATAAAAATAAAATTATTAATCGTAAAAAAATTTAAATAAGACGAAGAGTTAAATATTATATTAAAAAACTGACATGTTAATTTCTCGACGGAGAGAATACGCACGCACGATGGTGGGCGGCCGAGGGGACACGGATCACACGACACGACACGACGGGATGCCTCGTTTTCTCGCGGTGGCCATCGAAAGCGTGGGGGCCGGGCTACGGTAGCTACTAGCAGGCGGGGCGCACGGCGCGCGGCGTGTCCACCCGTTTCGATCGGGTGGCTCGCGATCCGCGGCGCGCGCCGGCTATTTTTTCTTTATTCTGATCTGCCCGCCGGGGCGTGGCGTGGCGCCGCCAAAGATCCAAAGCAAGCCGCCGACGGCGCCTCCATCTCCAGGATGCGGGTCTCGTGCGTGCGTACACGTGACGCCTCCTGTGTGGATGGCCGGCTCGAGGCCGGAACAGAAAGGCGGGCTTCTGATCTGGAGATCTCTCTGATCTGCCGCCATCTTCGTCTTAGGGATGTTTAGTCGGTAAAATAAAAATTTTTACATATTACATAATACATTTAATCGGATATCGAAAAGGATTTTTGAACAAGAATGCAAAATTAAATTTCACGGCTGGCATGAAAACTACAAGACGAATCTTTGGAGGCTAATTAATCCGTCATTAGTGCATGTAGGTTACTGTAGCACCTATGGCTAATCATGTACTAATTAGGCTTAAAAGATTCGTCTCACGATTTCTCACATGACTATGTAATTAGTTTTTCAATTTATCTATGATTAATACTCTATTTAGGTGTTCAAAAATTTGATTTGATGTTTTCAGATGAAAATTTTTGAGAACTAAACGGGGCCTTAATTTATTACTCTTGCCAGGTGCCACTACCGCAAGTGGAGTTGATGACTTGACGGTGGAGACCTGATATGCGAGACTACTCTTGTTTTCCTCCTCTCCCTTCCAGCTCTTCGCATCCACGATAAACTTTTCGTTTTCTGGGTTACATATGGTTATTAGTTAACGATATGGATACGCAGAGATTATTAAAAAGAAGCATAGTCAAGTTCAGATAAGCATAGCCTTGCCACATCGGCATGTATATGAGATGGAGACGACAGGGAAAAGGGGACGGCATTATGGTAATTGGATTAACACAGGATGAAAGGTGGCCGGTTTTATCGAGTAACTCGATCAAACTAGTTTTGTCGGAAAAACAATTAGAGCGTTCTCATCTTTTCGCAAGCTCCTTATAATTATAAAGTTAAAATTTAAAGTTGATTTAGATATTTTTTGTCATAGTTTATTTTCTAGTATTGTTATTTAGATCACTAATAGAATGTATATAAATAATTTTATTCACAAATCATTTTTCATTTGTAAATATGCAGAACAATCACCGTCTCCCCCAACTCAAACTTATCGGCCCTTGTTGTAAATAGTGACGGTAATCTCACAACCAATATGCCTCTTAATACTAACCATTCTAAAATATAAGTATTTTTTAGTTTGTTTAGTATAGATTAGATAAAATATTAAACTATTCTCTTTTAGTCATTCTATAGGTTAATTTTTGAAATTTTAAATTAATTATATTCTTTTTAGAAGCATCTGTTATTAAAATAATTTAAATCATGAGAATCAGTAAAAATATATTATATTATATATAGAATTTGAATTATATAAAAACTTACATTTTAGAACCGAAACTAAAGTTTCTAACATACTCCCTTTGTCAAAAAAACCAATTTTGTGGTTTTTGTGTTCAGCGTTTGATCATCTGTTTTAATTTGAAAAAATTTTAAAAATTAGTATTATTCGTGATTTATCATATAATAAAAATAAAAATATTAATCATAATTTTTTAAATAAGATAAAGAGGCAAACATTATAGGTAAAAAGTAGAAAATTAATTTATTTTGGGATGGAGGGCGTAAGACACTACGCCAACCGCTACAGTGCAGCAGAATTCCCAGAAAGCTGAGATGGTTGCTTGTGGGAGCTTCCAACGCCACCACCTACGCGAAAACTATCGGCGGCGCGGCGGCGGGCTCGGCGCGGGTGGGCAGACCGACGGGCGCGGATCAACTAGCGCGCGCACTCGCACTCGCAGTCGCAGATCCAGACAAAAAACGATCCTTGCGCGAAACAAAAGGCGTGCGCTGACAACTACTGTAGCGGTGCAGCCAGCGGTGCCGGCCACCACATGACAACACGATCCGAGCCACACGGCTGGTCACGGGGCCCACCCAAAAAGCCTTTCCCCTCTCTCCAGGCAGGTCGCTGGCTCAGAGAGAGAGAGAGAGAGAGAGACAGGATTCGATCGTGCGTGCGTGACAGCGTGAGTCTGAGCTCAGGGAAGCGCAGCGAGCTTTGCCGCGGTCCGAAGCGAAGTGGTAGAGGCGAGAGAGAAGACAGGAAGGCGTCAAAGGCGCGTGGGGGCCCTTGCTAACGCTAGCTGCTATTCTACGTGGTTGTCGCGCCGTGGGAGCAAGTGTAAACTGTGTGTGTGAGCGTGACCACGACTTCCCCTCCCCTCGCCCTGGACGACGCCGACGCGGTGCGGTGCGGGTGCTCGTGGTACGCACCGCTCCGCTGCGCACGCCGCGTGCGCGGGGTGCACCACGGGTGGACTCGTTCTCCTCGGGCGCGCGCGTCGCGTCGCGTCGTCGTGGACGGTCGTTGTTGCCGCGGTTTTCTGCCCCGGGTCGTACGTACTCTGCTCTGCCCGCTCTCTCCGGCCTTTTCCCCCCGCGTGGGATCCCGACCGCGGGGGGTGCGGCCGCCTGTCGGTCGCCGGGGAGGAGGAGCGGCGTAGCGGCGGCGCTTTGTGTACTTGTTAATTTCTCGTTTCTTCGTCACACGCCCAGTAGATACTCTTACGTGGTTTTCTTTGAGCTGATTTGCACGTACATATTCACCTGTTTGATGTGAAAATCGAACAGGATCGGTTGAATGGAGTTAGAATTTAGTTTGGTTAATTTTTTGCCTCCATTTCATGATCCACGATCGGGAGACATCTAGTAGTAGTCATTTTTCCCAGAAAACAACAGATCTGGCTATGTAGCTGAAAACAAAGTTGGCTGTGTTGCTAGTACCTTGCAGGGATGAAGACAGATGGTTTTGAGAACAAAAATAACGTAAATTTCTCATTAATCAGAGATTGATGATCAATATGTTACATTGAACAACAAAATGTTTTCGTTTCTTTTTTTTCCTTCGTTTTTTTAAACGAACTGTAACACCGGGAGGAGTAGCTTTTCCTCGTGCCTATCTCCCCGTGCAAAAAGGACACAATCTATGTACACCTAGTTGATCAATCCTGGCAATTAAACGGACGATTAACCTCTTACTATTACACGTCGCTCTAGGCTTTTCTACGAGGGATTTGTGGGGTCGTGTCGTCGTCATCGGGTGCGTAACCTACGCCTCCTCGGCCGGCGGCGGCAGGTTCAGGTCGAACCCCACGCCGACGGCCGGTGAGCCGTCCACCACGGATGACGACGAGCCGGTGTCGCTCTGCTCGTCGAGACGAGCTACCTCTTTCTTGACGCTGACGACGGCTTGCCGGCGAGGCACCGGCGCCGCGACGGCCACGGTCACCGCGACCCTGGGGTCGAGGAACAGGAACGGCTGGGCGACCACCATGGCAGACATCCCGAGGCTCAAGTCGAGCGAAGGCTTCGCGGCGGACACCTGGGCCTCGGGCGCCACCGGCGCGGCGGCCGGCGTGTCACGGGAGGACGACTCGACCGTGCTGCTGGTCGGGCTGACGACGGGCGCCGCCGCAAGCAGCGCCTTGGGCGGCGGCGGCGGCGGCGGCAGCGCGTGGGCGGCAGCGAAGGCGACGGGGAAGTTGGTCTTGGCCTTGGGCCCGCGGAAGTGGAGCGCGGCGCTGTCGTAGGCCCGCGCGGCGGCCTCGGCGGTGTCAAAGGTGCCGAGCCACACCCGCGCCTTCCTGGCCGGGTCGCGGATCTCCGCCGCGTACCTGCCCCACGGGCGCTTCCTCACGCCGCGGAACCTGGGCTCCATGCCGCCGCCGTCCGCCGCCACGCCAACCACCTCAGCGGCGTTCCTGGGAGCCATATCCGAAGACCACGAGAGCCGAGCCGAGCGAGCTAGGGCGGGCGGCCGGAAGCGCCAAGTGTTCGACGGTGGTGGTGGTGGCGGTTGCTCGCCGCCGCGTTGGTGAGCAGGAGGAGGAGGCTGGTGGGTTGGATGGGTTGGGGGGAGGAAAGGGGAGGAGGTGGTGGTATTAATAGGGGAGGCGGGAGGTGCGGAGGGGCCAGCGGGAGGGGAGGTTTGACCACCCACAGAGGAGGCGGAGAGAGAGGCGCCGCCCCCGCCGTTTGTCCCGTCGTTAATCCACCTCTCTCTCTTTTTTTTCCTTTTCGTTTCTCCTCCTCCTCTTTGCGGCTTTGCCGGTGCGTTGGTAATGCTGATTTGGTAGCGTGTGTGTGGTTGCTTTGCTCCGCTTGCTTTGTATGAGTACACGAGTAGTCGAGTACTCTGGCCCTGTTTTAATCCAATCACGATGTGGGATGTGGGATTAACGTGGGCTTTTAAAATTTTAAATGGTACTCGCTCTAACTTTTTTAATTGACACTGTTAATTTGTGTGTTTAGCGTTTAATTGTTCGTCTTGTTCAAAAAATTTATCCAGATATTATACTTAAAATTATTTTAATAATAAATTAAATCATAACAAAACAAATAATTATATAAACTTTTTGAATTTCACAAAAACAAAAAAGTCAAACTTAAATCCAAAAGTCGATGACGTCAATTAAAAAACGGAGGTAGTATGTTTTGTACAGATCTATATAGAAAAGTTTTCTATCTGATTTTAATAAAACTAGAATTTTATTTTATATTCAGTAATTTAACTACTTACGTTTTTAAATAACTATCACAATAAAAAAAATAAACGGCTGATCTTAAAATATCATATATCTTGAGACAGTGCCTCAGCTGCCCCCGTCCTATTGTCCCTGTTCCGTTTGGACGCACGATGCAGGCAGGGTGAACTGGTGAAGCACCCCTCCAAACTTTTTCTTTCCTCCATCCGTATTCGGTTATTTGCAATCATGCATGCGTTAATATGTTTGCTCCTATTTTTTTATGTTTGCTTTTGCTAGTAGTAGAAGAATCGAACCGTGGCGCCTTTCCCATCCGTGGAATCAAGCGAGTTGAGGCCGGGTATTTTTTTTCGCGTCAGGCCCTGCAAAAAAATTTCTCTTAAAAGATTGCATCGAATCTTTATATACTTAAATAGAGTATTAAAGATAGATGAAACGATAAATTAATTACATAGTTATATGAGAAATCGCAAGAAAAATCTTTTGAACATAATTAGTTTATGGTTAAGCATAAGTGCTATGGTAACTCACATGCGCTAATGACAAATTAATTAGGCTCAAAAAATTCGTCTCGTGGTTTTAGGTGAGCAGTGTCATTCTTTTCTTATTCGTGTTAAAAGAAACTCATTTTAACGTTCGATCAAACGTATGCTGTAACATTTAAAAATTTTCATTTGCACCGGCTAAACATCCCCTCATGTACAGAGAGAGATCAAGCTTGTGGCGCCGAAGCGACAGGTGGTGTCGGGTGCGGCGCGGCGCTTAACGCGTGCCCGATTTTACGGTTAGCAGCGGGGGCAGTTGTGGGCCTCTTGGCCGTCGCGTCGCGCACTCGGCTGCCGCTGGTTGCCGATTGCTTCCCACGATTCCGTCCACCCAACGACGGCGCGCGCCGAAGGGGCACGCAAAGCCGTCGCAATTTCCAGCCACCGGGACCCGCCTGCTACTGCCCCCCGCACCTACGCAAAAAACCGAAACGCGACGCGACGCGAGCGAGAGCGAAGGCGCGCGCGCGGGGAGGGGGCGGGGGGGCCCCCTCGGGTCACGGCGCGAGCCGCGTGGCCCGCGGTGCGGTGCGCAGGCGCATGGTCAGGCGACGACGCGGCGCGTGATGTGACGGGGAGGAAGGCGACGCGAGCGAGCAGGGAGAGGGGAGGGTGGAGAAAAAACAAGTGTTTTCTCCGAGCTGCAGCGCGCCTTCCTTGGTTGGCACGGCGGCGGGCAAGAGGCGGCGGGCAGATTCGCGGGGGGGGATTTCGATGGATTATTGTATTGTTGCGCGTGCACGCTGCGCCCGAGCTGGACCTCAGACAAGTCACGCACGGCCGGCGCCTGGTTTGGACGGTGGAACGGGAAACCGCTAACCATTTTATAAGCTAGCTATTAAGCATATTTTAAAGAGAAAAAAAGATAAGAGAAAAGAGAAGTGAATTACTAATTTGTAGCCAGCTGCACACATGCTCCAAAATAAAATATATGTATGACATGTGGGACCATGTATTGATGTTCTATAGGTAACTATTGTATATTATATGAGTTGGCTATTAGATCGACTATAGATGAATTGGAGCTAGTAGTTAGCTATACTATTGAATTTGCTCTCACGTACTGTAATCATAGTATAATCTCACACGTATCCGCATGATTTCTACGTAGTACATGGTTTCCAAACGGTTAAAATATGTTTTTTCAAAAAAAATATCATTAGGAAAGTTATAATCTACTTTTAAAGTTTTTAGACAATAATAATTTAATCATATGTAATCCACTCGTATAGTTTACTAACCTCTGCCCCAAACGCAGTCCACCTCCATCCAAAAAAAGTTTTTTTTTTCAACTCATATTTATCTCGCAGATATTCTCTCTGTCCTAGAATAACTTTATTTTTCACCAAGCACAACCCTACCAAATACATAAGCTAAAATGTGAAAAATATACTTCCCTTTATCAAATCTCATAGGGTCATCTTTTGGGATTTTAAAAGAAAAGACCAAACGACATATTTACAAATAAAAAATAATCTGCAAACGTGTTTATAGCGATCTAAAAGTCATATGGAAAAAAACTACGATGAAAAATATTAAAATTAACTTTAAATTTAAGGTTAAAAATTCAAATTTTGGTTTATAAGAAAAATGCAAAAGATAAGGGTTAATACAATTATCTCTTACTTTATCTAATTGTTAATGCAGTATTCATTGCTTTTTACAAACTTCAGTGCAACTATTACTAAAAAGTTGGCTTATTTTATGATAAACTAGAATGACTAAAAATGATATTAGTTTGGTATGAAGGGAGAACTTTGTTTCTTAACAATTACTATATTGGAGTTTGGCAAATAAGTGAACAAATATAGTGCGATTTGATAAAGTATGATACAATGCATCGATGTTTGGAAAAAAAAAACAAAGGACATTTTAGTTAGTGTAGGTTTGCATGGATACATGTGTGATGGGTTACAAATGAAGTCTTTCTGTCCTACCTTTAATTATGCTTATAAGCCATAATTTGAGTTTAAATTTAGAGTTATTTTTGAGATTTTTTGTCATACTTTATTTTTGTTCCTTTTCATTTGTAAATAACACTTATGTAAAACTTTTAGGAACACATTATTTTTTTATCATTAATAACTGGTTTCGCTTATGCTTATAAAAATGATCGGTGGTATGAAAAATCACGTACTGAGCCCTCTGCTTCACAGATAGACTTTTCATTTCAAAATATAGTCATTTTTGCATTTTATATTATGACGCAATTTAAGATATAAACATATTCACATTTTGATATGGAGGGAGTACAATGGTCTCTGCTTTTTATACTCGCTTTTATGAATGCTGTGTTGTGCTGCATTATGCTTATTTTTACAAATCAAAATATGATTTGATAGAAATATGTTATTTACTCACTCTATCCTAACACTTTCACCTTTTCACTTATGCATATGTCTATACGCCAAAATTTGATTTTTTAACATTAAATGTGGAGTTAATTTTAGAAATTTTTAAGCAAAGTTTTTTTTCAACCTTAACTTTTGGACCACTAAGAATACGTATATAAAAATTTTATTAAAAAATATTTTTCTGTTTACGAATATCTAGTTTGGATTTTCCATGAATCACCCCCTAAAACAACTTCATTTTCACTAATCCCACGTATGCCAATACAAAAGAAAGAAAAAGACTGGAATAACAAATCCCCAAGCAATTCTTGCTTGAAGATAAACTTATTTTAAGATAAATAAGGGAGGTCTATGTAACAGGAGTGTTGTAGAAGAAAGTTTTTCACTAGAACTTACTATTCGCAAAGTGGTACAAATAAATCATGTTAATAATCAAATAAATAGGCTTAAAAGAACATGATCGCAGTGGAGGCGAATTTCGGCTTGTGATTTCATTACGACAAATTGCGCGCCTGTCTTCGAATTAAGAGACAATTAGGTTTAGCAGGATTTTAAACAAATTTTAGGTGATTAGAATTTTGAGTAGTTTTCCAAAAAAAAAATCTGTAAAGTTCCCCTTTTCTTTTGGCGGTGCCACTCAACGTATTTACAAATGAAAAATAATTTATAAATAAAAAATTTATATGTATTTTTAATGATCTAGAAGTCAATATGAAAAATAAGCTTTATTAAAAAAAGACTCTAAGATCAACTCTAAGCTTAAAATTTATATATTGGTTTATAAGCATAAGTAGGGGTGGTAATGGGCCCAACCATTTTGCCTAGAAAATTTAAGTGCCGGGTTCAAAACGGGTTAAAAATAAAATTGTATAAAGTTTTGAACTAAAAAAATTTTAAAAACTAAATAGAGTTGTAAAAGAACCCACGGGCCTTGGCCCATTCCCACCCCTAAGCATAAGCATAGAAAAAGATGGCTACTGAGGTGGTGTTTAGATTAAGAAAATTTTTGGGAGAAATATCACATCAAATGTTTGACCGGATATCATAAGGGGTTTTCGAACACGAATGGAAAAACGAATTTCACGGCTAGCCTAGAAACCGCGAAACGAATCTTTTGAGTCTAATTAATCCGTCATTAGCATATGTTGGTTACTGTAACATTTATGGCTAATCATGAGCTAATTAGGCTCAAATGATTCGTCTCAATATTTCTTCCTACTGTGTAATTAGTTTTTTTGTTTATCTATGTTTAATGCTTTAGTTAGATGTTAAAAAATTCGATGTGATATTTTTGGAAAAAAATTTAAAAAACTAAACAAGGCCTGAATAAATACTTTTTCTTTAAAAAAAAAGAGAACCGTAAACGCGGCGAGGAGCGGTAGAGCGGTAGTTGTCACGACAGAGGCGTAGTAAACCGCAGATTTCACACCAAGTCGTACGTCGCCGTCGTCGCAAAGGCAGAGCACCACCCGCTAGTATAGCTCGAGCGAGTCGCTCGTGACTGCCGCCACCGTCCGCTACGGCGCCCGCCCCCACCACTTGTCCGGGCACCAGAGGAGAGGAGACGACCCACGCATGGGGACGGACACGACACGACCGCGAGGGGGGGCGGCGGCGGCGTGGGCGGTGGGGCCCGCTGCGACGACGCGAGGTTTCTCTATTCCACACGCACACGCACACGCACGCACAGCACAGCTCACCGCACCAGTGGACGGGTGGTGGGTGGACGGATGGATACCCGCTCGCCTCGCTCGCTGGTCTCGGAATTTTTCTTTCTTTGTTTTGTCGCTCGGCGGCCGGCGCGGCGCGGGTCCCACTCTTATACTATTTGTCCTTTTTAGTTTTTTTTTCCTTGCCTTGTCGTTTTCGCTCCCGTTTGGCGTCGCGGTCGCTCGCGGCGGAGACTCCTCCATCGCCTTCTCCGCGCGCGGTTTTTCACCGGCGGGTCTACTCTCTCGCCCTGGCTTTTGTTCGTCTTACGTGTGTAAGAAAAAAATTAATTTTTAAATTTCAAATTTAGGGTTAGTTTTGATGTTTTTGGACCGTTAAATATATATTATTTTTTATTTATAATTATATCATCTAATATTTTCATTTTAAAAAAAATCCCCGATGTCTCTCTCTTTTTTTTCCCTTTCTTTTCTGGCCCTACAACTGCATCCCGCTGGCGAGTCATCCGTGATCCACATCACACGTATGAGTTACGGAATTAAACCTGTCAGTTGTTACCGTTCAGGGCTTCAGGCTAGACCAGCGACCGACCACAGCCTGCACTGTAGCAAAACACCACGGTCAATCCGTCACGTAAATTACAGCGGAAGAACGACCAGTCGGAAAATACGATCAGCAAAAACTTACGTCTCACGAATTTACCGTGCCCCTTGCTTTCCATGACTTGAGGTCCTGCAAAAGAAAGGAGTGGAACTTTGGCTGCACCGGGTCAACACTCAACCGCAGTTTAGTGGGTAATAGCCAATGGATTCGTTGACGAAGCTCCGCGTACAGCTGGAGCACAGCGATCCGTTCGCTACCTACGACGGAGTATATACGTATCGGTAAAATTAGTGCTCAACTAAAATGGTCTTGATGTCTCTATCTATCTGTCCTTTTTTTACAACAAAAATATTTGCAATAGTTGTATGTGTATGCATTTAATCTAGCTTTCCCTTTTTCTAGGTCCCGAAGTAATTACTTGGTGTCTCCATCCAAAAAAGACTTTAGTTTTAATTTTCCATGTTTGTCATACAAAGACATTATTTTGAGCGATTATTATGTTGGAATTTGGTACCCCTCCATCATAAAATAACTTCATTTTTCATTTATCACATATACACCGATAAAAAAACAAAAAGACTGATACTCATTATTTTATTATCAAGTCCCAACACAATTACTCCCTACTTTATTTGTTCATAAGCATTTATTCATTACTTCTACGTACTCTAATGCAATAATCACTTAGAAATAAACTTATTTTAGAACAAAGTAGAATGACCAAAAATGATCTTATTTTAAGACATAGTAGGTAATAAGTAAAGATAAATATGTTAGCTTTGTATAAGTATATGTGAAATAAGTTGAAAATAAAGTATTTTGTGATGGAAAGAGTATGTACCTAGGTTATATTTTTACATTAGATTATTCTCAACATTTTGCTCGGTTTGTTATGCATGCCTTCATTCCATAATATAAGGCATAACTATTTTATTCTTTATCCCATAATACAAGACACACATACAAATAAACTAGCATATTTTTCATCATCAAAAACTCAACCATGGTACACACATGCATACATGCACCTAGGTAATCCAAACGAGAAGAAAATTATTAATTTTTTTAATCTTTAGGTTAATGGTGGTTATGCCTTATATTATAAAACGGAGTAAGTACTAAATGGTATAATTCTACAAAAAGTTTCTTTATAAAGTTTTATCATGTTTTTTTTCTAACGTACAACTTTAACTTTATAATAATTAATTACGTTAATTATGTCACTATATAGCTATAAAAAATCAGATAACATGTACATTTTCTTCGTTTTGGAACTGTGGGAGTAGACAGCTGTTGGGAACAGCACCGAAGACGGCACCGCACCGCGTGCACCGAGCAGGGATGCGACGGGGAGGGCGACGGGGAGGAAGCGCCCCCAACGGTGGGCAGTCGGTGGTGGCGTCACGTTGCTCACGGGTGAAAACGCGTGGGCACGCGCAGGTGGCGTGCGCGCCGCGCCGCGGGGGGAAGGGAAGACAGCTTCCGCGTGACGGCAGGAAAGCGAGGATGCGCGCGAGGGCATCTCTTGCCTCCCACGGCGACGCATGAGCATGATTGATGATGGTGGTGGGAGCTGAGTGGATGTTTAGATCTAAGAATTTTTTGAGATAATTGTCACATCAAATATTGAGCGGACGTCGAAAATGGTTTTTAATATGAATAAAAAAACGAATTTCACGGCTAGCCTGAAAACCGCGAGACGAATCTTTTGAGCCTAATTAATCCATCATTAGCACATGTTGGTTACTGTAGCACTTATAGCTAATCATAGACTAATTAGGCTCAAAAGATTCGTCTCGAGATTTCTTTAATTAATTTTTTGGTTCATCTATGTTTAATACTTTATTTAGATGTCAAAAATTCAATGTGATATTTTTAGAAAAAAAATTTAGAAACTAAACAAGTCCTAAATATATATAGTACTCTCTCTGTAAAAAAAACAAATTCTCTGGTTTTCATGTCCAACGTTTGATTATCTGTCTTATTTGAAAATTTTTTAGAAAATTAAAAAAAAAATTGTCACACGTAAAGTAGTATTCATAATTTATCATATAATAAAAACAAAAATATCAATCGAAAAAAAATTAAATAAGACGAAGAAAAAAAATTAAATAAGATGAAGAATAAAAAATTACAGGTAAAAAGTAAAAAATTGGTTATTTTGGGATGAAGGGAGTACACTTCTACTCGCCTGCTCCTACTACTACTCCAGTATGCAGCTGTACAGGGGAAGCGACGACCGAACCATCCGAGACAGGCGCCGCTGAAAAACTGCACACAATTTACACGCCGGCCGGCCGGCCGGCCAACCGGAGAAGATGAGAATTTGGGCCAAAACAAGCTCACGTTTGGCTCAACTCCAGTGCTCATCCTCGTAATCCTGGCTCTCAGGGTCCTCCTCGCCGCCCCCCGCCGGATGCTTTTCACCGTCCACAGAATCTAATGAATCCTGCAAAGCATCAGCCAGCCGTGGACTGGGTTAGGTTTTGTGCCCCCAACAATCCAGCTAAAAAGCTGGATAGCCACATTGGCGAATTCAGCGAGATTGGCATACAGCATCCTCGATTGATGCTTCAAGAAATAGTGCGAGATAGGTTCCAAATTTGAATACAAAAGCAGCTATTTCACTATCAGGGACCAACAACCTCCGGTCCATCAAGGGTTTCACACACTATCAAATCACCAAAGTTTTCAGCTAGAGTATGCTTTTGCCCATATATAAGACATGACGGCTGCTATGATTTGTTTATGATTCAAAAGCAAAACAAGCCACATCAACACTAGAGTATTGTCATGCTAAACCATCAGGTCAACAGAATTGTTGTTTAGAAGTTCAATAGGTAGCATGCAAGGGAGAGGGGGAGAATATGAAACTTACATCTCGTTGAATATTGATTTTGGTCATTATTGAGTTTCAGTATAAGTCGGACCAACTTAAGGTATTATACCTCGTCGTCTCATGCAGCGATCGTAATGTAAGCAGTTCCACCATCTTTAGAAATGTAACTCTATAAGGCATCTAAAACTTGAAAGAACCATTTTTAATTACTAGTACATTGATTGTCATTTCATTTTGCTTATCACATTATCATTTCATTTTGTTTAAATTGTTTGCGCAAACTCAATTAGCACCTGGTTGTCAACAAGAGACCACTGTAAAATAAATTTAGTACCTCTCCTTTTTCAATGTGATTACTTTTAGAGTGAACTGCACCAGGCGGTTCTCAAACTTGTCGAGGTGTGTCATCTAGGTCCCTATACTCTCAAATTGCACTTTAACGTCCCTAAACGATTATGCACCCATTAGTGGTCCAAACCAGCCTCAGGATGACTTTTTAGTCAACGTGGCATCCAAATTTTTTTTACGGAGAATAGGATGCATGTATACACGTTCACACAGGTGAGTATGCGTGTGTTACCCGTGTCTGCACAGTGATTCGGAAAATATGATAGTTTGAGTTTAGAAGTCCAACATAATTATTCCATATGTATAATGAATTTGTAGATAATATTTCATATGTGGTTATAATTCTATGCAATGTATAAATCCAAAATTTAAAATTTCAGCAATATTTATTACTATCCCTCCCAAAATATAAGTTTTTTTTAGAGTGTTTAGTTTATACTGAGGAGATGTTTCTTTTAGTTTTAAAATTTTACTCTGGAATCATTATAATGATTGAGCTTTTTTTTGTTTTTTAAGATAAAAATGACAACCGATAAATTTACCAACAAAAATGATTTGTGAGAAAATTTTATATACAGATTCTTAGCGATCTGAAAAGTAAAGTCTGAAAAATAAATTAGAATGAAAACAAATCCTCAATTTAACTTGTAGTATAATAATAGTACACATGAGTTTGTAGGTTTTTTTTACCGGAAACAACTCCCTATAAAACTCGCAAGTCTTCAACCACTCTAAATTTTGACCAACACAATACACCAAATGAACATACGTCTCTTCTGCAACTCCTAGCCTCATTGTTTAACTGAAATTCTCATTGTTTAACTGAAATTAAGTATAAGCAAAATAATTTATTAATGATTAAAAAAATTCATGGTTAAAATTTTTATATACATGCTCTTAGCGATCTAAAAGAAAATGCTAGAAAACAAACTACGATAAAACCCCTAAAATCAACTCTAAATCATTTCACATTTTTGAAGAAAAAACAAAACAACTTATTTACAAACAAAAAAAATAATTTATAAGTAATTATTTATATACATGTGCATAGCGATTAGAAAAAGTGTTGTTAAATGAATTACAATGAAAGAATCAACTCTAAAAATAAGTACTATAATTTAAAATCTGGCTTATAAGTGGTTGAAAAAGTAAAACTCTAAAAAATAAGAGAGAAATATTATTTATTAACAAATGCAAAATTCACTTTTGATCAATTTTACATTTCTGTTATATATTATGTTATATTTGTGAAAGTTAAAAAAATATATAAGTTAGATCACCTAAAATAAAAAAAAATTGGATGTCACGTCGGTTAAAAAGTCATCCCGAGGCTGGTTTGGACCACTAATGGGTGCATAATCGAGTTTAGGGACATTAAAGTGCAATTTGAGAGTATAGGAACCTAGATGACACACTAAGTTTGAGGACCGCTGATGCACTTAACTCTTACTTTTAATTCCACCAAGCTAAAACAGAAAGAGGCTTCGCCATAGCTTCTCCCCAGAAAATACAGAGCTAGGGGTGGATAACGAGCCAGCTCGGCTCGGCTCGGTCTAGCTCGTTAGGATAACGAGAGCTCGTTATCCTAACGAGCTAAAACCCAGCTCGGCTCGGCTCGTTACAAAGCTCGAGCTGGCTCGTTAGGCTCGCGAGCCATGCATGAAAAGTGCATCTAAAGAATTTTTCAATAGATTATACAAGCAATTTTTTTGTTCAAACATGAAAATCATATGAAATTGTATCTAAATATTAAAGTTTCAACCAACATAAAACATGATGAACCTATTTAGTACTGAACACATGTATTCCGGGGTATTCCGGGGTAGAATCAACGAACGCCCGTGTCTTTGGTCTAGCTCGTTAGGCTCGCGAGCAGCTCACGAGCTAGTTCGAGCTGGCTCGTTATCTCTAACGAGCTAAAATGCTAGCTCAGCTCGTTAGAAAAATGAAGCGAGCCGAGCCGAGTTTGACACGAGTCGAGTGAGCTAACGAGTCACGAACTTTCTGTCCACCTCTATACACACAGAGCTCTGCTTTAAAGGTATATGCACAGTGCAAATTCTTATTACCTGGCGTGCCAACTGGCATTGCTTATCCCTTGCAACAGCAACCGACGATCCCTTCGGACCCTGTAAATGGATGTCACAAAACAAAATTAAATATCAATGCTAACTAGATGAGTTATATAACTGTCTTTTGCTTACTTCTGGAATAAAATGTGATTTGAACATGATGCGCATGTTTTGCTCCAAAGAGAGAAATTTCTTCTCCCACGTTTCATTTAACCCTTGTAGAGCTTGATTAATCATCTGTTGCACCTGTTCACGTGTGAACATCGGAAGTTGTTCCTGATTGCTGGAACAACCTAGAGAGGATTTTGGCAAAGAATCAGTCTGGACCTTCTTCCTAACACCAGAGTCAGAATAGTATCTCCCACGCTTGCAGCCTCCCGTCTGTGCCTGTACAGGATGGGGCCCTAGCTTAGCATCTCTGGCCCCTGCAGTATGTTCGTATGTGGTATCCTGAAAAATGAGAAAGAAGTAGAATACAGGTTAACACGTGAAGTGATACTATTCACAGATTCAAAACTTTCAGATATTATACATGTAACAGGAGTAGGTACCTCAGTTAGCAATGCCTTCTTATCAATAATGTGTCCTTTATCATTGTTAATTTTGGTGGATGGATCAATATCCAATAACAGCTTTCTGCCATTGTCCACACTCTACAAAATCGCATCTGATTCATTAACAAATGCAGAAAGATGTCAACAAATAGGATTTGCATCCCCAGCTCTTACCTTAAGCCGATGATGCATTGCTATGCTGCGTGAGCCAGAAGCATAACAGGGGGGGTTTCCTGCATTCCTGTTCTTCCTTTTTTGGTAAGAAACCTTCATAACTTCATCTTTTGCCCAATAGTCGCACAACTTCTCCCACCATTTTGGTTGCATCCATTCAGGGACGAATGGTTTCCAGTTCAGTGGATCATCAAGCGCCAGAACAGACTCATCCCCATGCTGCTCTTCTGAATCTTCCCCATCGCTCCCCTCTTCTAACGGCCTACTGCCCCTAACAACTGCCAAAGATCTTTTGGCCTTTTTTGCTATCAAATCTCTAGCCCTTTGCTTCTCATAGCAAAAGAGGTTAACCAATTGTCTAACTGCTTTGCGGTCGAAGATCTTTTGGCACTCCTCTTCCTGGCCAGGGGACCACCTGTAGCGTTTCTGCAGTGTTTTAAATAACAATCATTTATTATTTTTAAATCTCAGCGAAAATAGTATAAAACATGTCCATGCAAGTTACTCACAAGGAATTCATCCAATATAGTATCTCTTGTATCTGAAGGACACTGGTGCCAATGGTAAACCACGAGCTCACAGGGTTTGTCAGTACCATTGGTATCCACTGAAACATAGGTTCCAGGATAGTTCTCCTTGATAAGAAGGGATAGGGTTGTTGTCACCTTAGAACAGCACGGGTGCACAATCCAGTTTCTAGTTGCATAAATCAATTTGTCATACACGTGAAGATTACGAATGTGCAATTCAACCATTGATAAATCCATAGATATCAGATACTTACTCTGTACCATTGGGTGTCAGTACAGGCCTATCAGCTTCTTTGCGTGGTTCCAATAGTACTGCAGGGCCACGGCCCCTGCGTTTTTTTGATGATTTACTAACAGACGCCGACAGTATATCACCATTCCAGGCATCCTGAAATTGCTTGATGTCAAACAATACACAAATCATGCTGATGCACCCGAAACGCTGGAAATGTTACATTTTTAGGTCGTTCCAAAAGAAATCCATTTGAATAAAACAATAGAAAGCTTTCTGTTCGCAGTTCAATTTTAATCATATAGCATTACAATATTTGAGCTATACCAAATAATAATAATTGAACATGTAATATCTATGAACATTTTTTAACCAGAAAGCAAGTTTTCAGGTCAGCATCACAAGTTTGTAAACCTGCATTTACATTTATTAAGATGCGTCACTTTCAAAAACTAAAATGCAAACTATTTCATCAAATCATTACAAGACTTCCCTAAGAAACTAGGTTGTATGCTCTTCCCACTACGGGGAGAAAAGACCAGGGATTCAACAAAATATTACAAATCTAATAAAAGATCAAGTCATGTCAAGTCAAAATTTTGGTCAGGAAACAACAAAGATCTTAAAATTCTCCACTAATTTGTAAACTAAACACTTTTTAAGCATGCCGGTATTCAGACACTATTTCAGACCTCAAACGGAAACAAAATTCAGCATCTCCCCAAGAAAAAATAAAAAGGTTCAGCCAAAAGACAAAGGGGGAGGTACCTTAGAGTAGAGGTGGGATGGTTGTTGGTGTGGTGTTGTTGGACTGCTACAATTCACTGGTAGCTCTGCACAGGTGTGGCCGTGTGGGTGAACACGTTAGTGATAGAAAGGACTGAACAGAAACAATTGAGCATGCTAGAGAGTGGAAGAGACAGACTTTCAAATGAAGAATGTGCGCTGTTGGTGGGCAGTGGAGTATCAGCTGGAACTGGCAATAAAGCAGGCAAGTTTATCTGGTGGCGTGTTCCCATTCCAGAAGAAAAGTCTCCATGATGTTTTGCATCATCTGAAGAATCAATGAAGCCATTCTTTTGCCTGCCATGCTCTGCATAGTTGTCGCTATCCTGCTCCAGATGGTTCTTGCCAGCAGAAGTTTCTTCTGCCAGTTGCCCATCCATATCCTGGTTTTGATTCTCTAATGGAATTGAATGCACTTCATCATCACTGCATTTGAGTTGGACAATCCCATGAAAGCCTTCATCAGTCATCTCATGCTCATGCCATGACATAGAACTAGGATTTGGAAGTGCCAACCTACTTTCTGGAGAGTACATCTGGCTGTAGCATTGGGGAATCATCTCCTTTTGCGGCATCCTATGATTCAAAGCAGGAGTAGTTGCATCAACATTGTCCAACTTATTAGAGACTGATTGAGGATACCGGTGCTGATTTGGTGAAATAGGGTCTGTGCCATTTATGGTCCTCTCAAATCGTGCAGCTTCCGATTGACTTTGATTTGGGGAAGCATTTATCCTATGGATAGGCTCAACATCAATGGGTTCTGCCGGTCCCTTTGCTAAGCGCTTACTACGTCTGATATGAGGTAAGTCAGTTGAATAATTCAATGGACTCTTACTTTGTGTCATTTGATTTTCTTTTGTATACTTGGTACTCTTTTTATTGTTTTGTATTGCTTTGCATGCCACCTGTACCTGCTCTGCATGAATTGAATCACTGGAGTTGTCACCAGCCTGTTGCTCATTATAAACTTGATGCAGAGGATTTATTTGCTCATGTTCGATAACACTGGGGGCAACCATAAGTCCATTTTTCTGCTTGCTGTGCATTGTAACCATGTCATCAGGAAGTACTTCAGAGTTTGAAGGAATTCCTTGTGCCCTTGATGCATGGATTACCTTATTAATATGCTCTTCCTGCAACTTTCCTGCTGGATAAGATTTTGGACCAGCAGCAGATACAGATTTCTTCTTGCCAGGCCTAGCAATAGTCCCATTAAGTGGCTCCATGCATGACTCCTCTCGATCAGATGAACAATTGACACACTTGTGTCTCCCTACATCAGGAGTTTGTGTCCTAGAGTCAACTCTGAATGAACTAGATGACTCCTCTCTAAAAGAATGCTTGTGGCGTTGGACATGTGTATGCTCAGAAAAAATGGACTTCTGAACCTGTCCTGTGAGAATTGGCTGATTTGAATTTCCATTCAGCACCTGCTCGAGAAGAAGAAAAACCAAACCATGACACACTGTGTGACGAAATACTACTTCTGGTCATAAACAAAGTGTCATCATGGAAAGGGCAGCCAATTTTGATCAACACTACCGCATGGTTGTTTTAATACAAAAGTATTTATTTTGTAACAGATCTACTGTATATGTGATCAATTTGCACAGCTATAATTTTGATGTACCACAATCAACAGCGCAGATCCAACAAACATGCTAGCTCCTAGCCCGAGATGGTTAGAGGATATGGTGGCTTCAATTTTTACTTATTTGTAATATAATAGATTATTGCCCATTAAACTAGTGGTACCACAGATATTCAGAATTCCTAATGTAATTTAACCTCATTGCTTAGTACACAGGACATAGTCGGAAATGTGCAACACAAGCAGAGTTAAGCTACTAGTAACCTGTCAGAGGTAGTTTTACCTCACATATCACAAGTTTTCAGCAACAATCCAACAGATACCATAGCCACATTGTTCACATTCGAGCAAGCATAGATATTTAATGAAGCCAATAATACATTGGGAGGGAAATCCTGGGAGCAGGTGATTCCGAACAATACCTCGGAGGTTTTCGCCGGACCACTGGAGGTGATTGGGATTGCTGCCGGCGGGGCAACGACGGCAGCGAGGGGAGGAGGCGCGATCTCGGCGCCACAGAGCGGACAGGAAAAGCGCCCCGGGCCGGGCGGCACGCTGAGGGCGGCCCCGCATCCTCCGCACGAGACGCGCGAAGGAACGGCCGCGGCGGTGAAGGCTGGCACGGCGGAGGGGACGACGCCCCCACGCCCGGGCAGCGGGAGCGCGCGGCGGGGGCGCGGCGGCATGAGCTCCGGCGGTAGCGCCTGGGCCATGCCGCAGTCGGGGCAGGCGAACTCCGTCAGGCCTTGCTCCACCTCCAGGGTTCTCGCCGCACCCGGCGCAACGCACCTCGAGGATCCCAGGCGGCAGCGCCATGGATCGCGGGAGCGATAGGGTTTTGGGTTTTTTTTTTTCCCTTTCTCTTTGGCGCTTTTTTTCTTCCTTGTTCCCTCTTCCGCCCTCGGGAATTGGGGAATGGGGGAAGCTCAGGGCACTACTAATGCAGTACCCATGGTTTTCTATCCTTATTTATTTATTAAGTTGTCGGACAAGTAAATTAATAATGTGATAAGTTATTTATTGAATAGAGACATAGGAGTGAAGAAGCTGGTTTTAAATTAAGACTTAGTGTCTTTAAGTAAAACGAGACTACATGTGGGAGAAACAAGTGAACTATATAATAACAAGATACAAAAATTGTATTGTGAAAAATAGTTTTTTAACACGATATCCTAGAGCACAGAAACCAAGATAGTTTCTAGCATCATAAGTGCATTTAGAGTTTATAATAATTTAGTTAATTTTTTAAGATTTTGATACATAATTTGTATTAAAATAAAATAAATTTACAAACTCTAATAATCTTATTGGACAAAAATGTTTGTTGTTTGTGATAATATTTAATTGAACATTTAAAATTCCAACCATTAGATAATTCTTAAATGTTTAGTTTAAATATACGACAAATGATGCATACATATATATATATATATATGAAACATCTATCCTACTACCAGTTATAGCTACTCCCTTTACGTCTAAGGTGCAGAAACACATTTATACATATTTCTTCTCTCCTTCAACAAAAAGTACAAATTCTAGACATGTAGATGTATCATTCACATGAGATTTAATAAGATTTAATAGTGTCTATATTTTCTGTTAGGTAGGAACAGAAATAGTTATGAAAATGTTTTTCACAATGGATATGCAGAGAGTAGTTACACCTGGTGGCAGGATATATATAATATATATATCAAAAAGTAGTACCGTACTAACAAGTACTTTAGGCCATAGATCTAACATAATTCATTTTTCATTCTTTTTAATTTAAAAATATGGAATTTTACTACAAAACTACCTGTAATCCACTAGAACTATATTCTTTTCATTTTTTAATTAAATTATAAAATACAAAGTTATGATTTTAATACGGATATCTTCATAATTATAAATTATTCATTTTATCTCTCCTATTATTATTTCCTATTTTCGTATCATTGAGGTATGGTTAATATTTGTTGATTAACTTCTTTTCGATTATTGTTTTCAAGTAACTCCTGCATGAAACAAGATTGGTGTATGCTAACATTGGTTGACTCACCAATTTACTGTTACTTGCTTAAAAGAACAACGGAACTACAGGTCTCATCGGTTCACTCATGCATATGGTAATAAGACAAATGTAAAATTTAAAACTTTATTCTAGATTTGTTTTCATCTGTTTTTAATCACGATTTATTTTACTACGCTTACTTTTAAACCAAGCATGTACATAAAAATTTTACTCATAAACTATTTTATTTTTACTTGCAAACATACGGATAAATATAAGAATTAATTAGATTCATGTCATTATATATTTGTCAGTTTTAAAATATGCTATTACTATTTGACTATTCGAAATATGTCATTCATACCCTTTCAGTGCATTTTTTTTAAAAAACTTTGCACCATATTGCCCATATGCTATTCATTGCATCCTTTGTAGGTGCAAAGGCAATTTGGTAAAAAAAATTTATAATGACATATTTTAAATAGTTCTGAAATTATAATGACATCATTACAATTAGTTAAATAGTAATATCATATTTCAAAACAGGCAAAATCGTAATGACATGAATCCAATTAACCCTAAATATAAACATAATCGAAAGCGATGGGGGCTTAAATGTCTCTCTTCATATACCAAAATTTAGGCAATAAAAATAAAAAAGTCCAGCGGGAAAAATGTTGGCGCGAAGTTTTTCCCTTCAAAAAGAAAAAAGAGGAAAACTCCCCAACGAAACGGTGGAACGTTCTCTCTTTTCCCGACGGCCGCAGTGGTGCTTGGTTACGGGTACTAGGGGCATCCCGCACTCGCTCACGCCAGCTGCCCTGTTCCCCGAGGGCAGCACAGGAACGGAAGGAACCCTAGCCACCGCTCGTCCCCGAAGCCATGGCGGCGGCGGCGCAGCCGGAGTTCGTGGAGGTGCGGTGCGGGGGGTGCGGGGAGACGCTGGAGGTGGAGCCGGGCCTCACGGAGTTCGCCTGCCCCGACTGCGGGACCCAGCAGGCGCTCCCGCCGGAGCTCATGCCTCCGCCGCCGCCGCGCCCGCGCCGGGCTCTCCCCATCCCCGGGCGCGGGCCACCCCCCGCGGTGCCCGTGCCCGTGCATGTGCCCGTTCCGGCGCCCGCGCGCATGCCGTGCGGCGGATGCGGCGCGCTGCTGAGTGTGCCGGCGGGGCTCGGGCGCTTCGCCTGCCCGCTCTGCGGCGTCGAGCTCGTCGTCGACGGCGGGCGCCTTCGGCTCTGCTTCGCGTCCCCCGCTGCCCCCACGGTCTCCGTCGTGGCGCCACCCCCTGCTGGGGTCACGCTCGCGTCGTCATCCCTGCGCCATCGGCCGGAGGTGCGTACATGCGGTTTTGGACCTGTAATACTAATACACATTGCTGGCAGTTCATTTTAGTCAGAAGCCTGGAGCGCTGGTTTGAAAAATCTCGTCACATTGGCTCGATGATATCATCTCAAAGATCCTGGTGTTATGCAGCTAAAACATTACTGAATTGTATCGTGCACCGGAAAGCTGTAGATATCTGGAGATTGTCATTGGATTGGATTGGGTAAGTGGGGGTACTAATTTGTAACTGGACTTGAGAATTCAAGTCTTCCTGTCCTTCAACTAAGAAAAGGGGCAAGCACCTTGGTGCTGTCGAACATTCTTAGTTCGGTCACAGTTTGGTACTTTGGCTGTAAAACAGACACAGTTTGCATTTCGTATTCTGGGTAGTCTAGATGTGAGTCTTTTCCCTCTGAATAAACTGGCAAAACCAGTGCCAGTGATATAGCCAGTAACCGAATGGAGACTAACTTTCAACTTTCAATTGAGTCTAGGCCAAGTCTTGATTAACCAGAATGAAGAGAGGAGCAAGGAGGGTAAGAGGTAAAGAAAGGAGGATTATAATGACCAAAGTATGATACGATATGAAAGTCGAAATCTTGATATGATAAAATCAGTTATATTTCTGCAAAATTCGTTCGATTATTACCTCCTTTTCTCTACTTGGATATACTATTTCCAATGCTCTTTTGTTTCTTACTTGCTTGTCTTCTTTGTGGAGCCAGCTGCAAATGGAAAGATGCCATCCAATTCGTTCTGAGCAGACACCAGCACAATGCTCCATTCGTTCAGTTCCCAGAGAGGAGACATTCAGTTCTTTTAGAACAGATTCCCTGGCAGCAGTTCAACACAAGGCACAAAAAGAGTCTATTGACCATTCAACTCACATAGGGGAATCATGCATTGAGACACTTAATAAAACTATTGCAAGGTCTAGTTCAAGGAAAGCTAGGTTGCAGTCAAACAATGTCTCAAGTACTATGGGGCAGGAAAGAACAGAGCCTCTCAATCAAACTGTTGCCCTGGAAAAAACACAAGCTGACAAGACAACTGGATGGAATCAGAAGAAAAATATGAGCAGCAAGAATGTTGGTGAGAATAAGAAGAGGAAAAATAAGGACCTTCTGAATTCTCCAAATGGTGGACTCTATCTTAGGCGTAGTAAGCGCTTGACAAAACAGCCAGAACAACCAATAAACGATGATCCTGTCCAGCAGCCAGCTGCTTCTCCAAACCAATATAATTCTGATCCTCCAGACATTGACCGACTCATTGCCAATCTGTGTCCCAGTCCATCGCCTCGGTGCCAAATGCCTCAAGCATGCTCAAGTGAGTCGGGCAATGCCGATGCACCTGCTTTACCAGCATCTTCAAATCGTGATGTGCCTCAAGCTGAGAAATTCCCACACTGCTACAGTCAATTGTACCCTCCAGAGATCAAGGGTACAAACCAGCTTGATAAAAGTTGTGAGCAGGTGCAGCCACAGTCATCAGAGCAGGTTGTGCATGCGCAACAGGTATGAGCTTCAGAACTTCCATTAGATGCCACCTATCCAGAGCAAGATTGTAGGAGAAAGTTTGAGGAGTTGATAGTTTTGATTTTTGCATGAATTCTATATTTTCAATGTAATTGTGAGTCTTAATGCATAATCTGATACACATTCAGTTGTTCAGCAGGATGCATATAGCTATCATCCCCTATTAAGATCTCGTCGTAAATCATCAGCTAGGGGCAGGGGACGTCGTCCTACAAGACTGATTGAACCACGTAGGGAATATGACAGACCTGTATTGATACCAAATAATATCGAGTACGTGCATTTTATTTGAAGGCAATTTGTGCGGTGATAAATTTTCATGAGTGTTTCTAAATGCATTCTTTACCATTTACTTAATAAATAAACTTCCCCTGACAGTAACTGGGATGTCAACCCACTTTGTCCCAAGGTGGCCTCTACCCTCACTGCTATTTTGAAGCAGAACTACCCTGGGTCAACCTATTTACCAGTTGGTCAGCATGGTGATGGTCTAGCTAATGGGGAAGTGGTTTATCGCTGGAAACACTATCCCCCGGAGACAAGGGCTGCTATTTTGAATGAATTTCTTGTAAGGAACTTAAGGCATGTGCACTGTCATATATATTTTTTAGACTTCTGATCTTATATTCACTTACTGTAGCAAAGGTACAAGTGGGCCCCTGGCCATGAGGCTGAGTGCCTGAAGATATTTGAGCGCAGAGCAGTCAAACAGTTTACTGGACTCCTATGCGAAGAGAAGCGAAGGGTTAGAGCAGAGTTGGCTGCAGCAAAAAAAGCCAAAAAAGCTTCAGGTTCTTGCAGATCCAATAGTCATACAGAGTCAGAGGAGGAAGATGCTAGAGAAGAGCCAAAGGACAATCAGACGGATGAGGTAAACGAGGACGAGGACCCTATACAGTGGAAACCCTTCCCTCCTTCATGGATGTACCCGAATTGGTGGGAGAGATTGTGTGATTATTGGGCAAAAGAAGAAGTCTTGAAGATGTCTCTGCAGTATAGGAAGAATCGGTTTGTTGGAGGTCGTGCCCATCACACATCAGGTTCTCGGAGCTTTGCTATGCAACGACAGCTTATGGTAATATATAAATACAATTTTTTTCATAGAAAGAACTCATTTCAAATTTTAACACATATCCCTTGTTCTGGTTGAACTGAATAGATCATAGAGAATGGTGGGAAGCCAGTATCAGAAGTTGAGATTTTCAGCAAGACCCATAAGTTTAATGGTGGCACAGGAGAATTTGTCAGCGAGAAAGCAAAACGAATTGTGGTAGGTTCTAAAGGTGTTTGCATTGTTTAGAGAGTAGTCATGATGCAACATGCAAACTAGTTAGATGAGTGTATCCAATGGCTGCTGAGTCGTATTTGCATCGCTGATTTTTCCAGGAAGGTTTCAAGAAGCGTATGGAGGAGGCTGGTGATAAACCTGTGGATCCCGATGCTGCATGGGTACAGCAAGTGGGAGGCTGGAGCCGTGGGAGGTACTATGGACTCACTGGCACCATCGACAAGGCCAAAATTGATGAGTTAGCAAAGTCCCTCCCTGGTGGTTCTGGTAAGCGGGGTCAGCACAAGTTCTCACAGGAGCAGGTCCAGCAGATGATCAATCAGGCTCTGCAAGGTTTAAATGAAACTTGGGAGGAAAAATTTAAATCCCTGGAGCGAAATGTGCGTGGTGGTGGTGCGCCATTGTTAGGTGTTGATCATGAGGTACACAGAAAAAACTGAGTATTGAGCTCCACTTCTCTTTTTTCTCGAACGTGCAAAAGGTTTGTGCGTCAGTATATTAGAAGAAAAAGAATGTCGCTATACAACGCAACAAGGCCGGACCGGTCCACTTACTTTTCCAAATTAAGCCTTGAGAGATTGATTGACCATATATCTGCAGCATGCCCCTGGGTCTTCTGAAGCTGGAGGAGATGTTCAGCAGGACCAGTCAGGACATCAGGTAGACAATGAATTCCCACCTCCCCCCCCCCCCCCGCCCCCCCACAAAAGATATGGTAAATCTACTAGAGATACTGTAATTTATCAAACTTCCTATCCTATGTTGGTGCACATACGTTAGATCATTCTTACCAGCCATCTTTTTTGTAGATTATTCATTGGATCAACTACACGACGATCTTGTTTTGTGACGTTTTGCAGGATGGATCAGACTCGCACCATGGTGAAAGACGTCGAGGTGCGAGACACCACGATGAGGACGAAGACGAGGACTATGAGGAGGAAGAGGACATGGTGTCTACGATCGATTGATGTGCATTGCCACGTAAAATTTTGGCCTTGTAATGTGTAACCTGCACTGCATCTAACGCTGTTCCTGTGTCAGTCTTTTGGAGGAATGCTGAAACGCACTGGTATTCTCTGCTGCTATGCTAACGCCGTTGATTGAACTCTACCCAGACGGGGGCAAAAGAGTTTCTTCAGCTCCACAAAATTTCCTCGTGGAAATTCAGGTGGTCATTGTTTTGCTAAACAACATATTTATAAACAAAAAATAATTTATAAATAAAATATTTATATACGTATTTTTAGCGATCTAATCACAAAGGCTAAAAAATAAATTGCAGTAAAAACCTTAAAATAAATTCTAAATTTAAGGATGAAAATTCAAATTCTTGCATATATCCATAAGAGAAATCTAACTAATGTTATTGACATAAATGCTAATGATAAACACTTAATTCTAAGAAATGCCATCGATGAGTGTGAGTTCTACGAAATGTCATCGTACAAACGAATTTGGTCTAACAAATGTCATCGCTGTTAGGGTTTCGTCAACTTTTTTCGTTAAGTGTTATAGTATGAACAGTGTTTTTAACGGCGGAAATGGACGGAACCATGATGGCGATGGTATTTCTTAGACAAATTCGTTTGTACAATAACATTTCTTAGAACTCATATTCGTCAATGGCATTTCTTAGATTTGGATGTTTGTCAATGACTTTTTTTAGATTTTCTCAAAGCATAAGTATAGGTGAAAAATGCGGGTGGCAGAAAAAATGCAAACGATTAAAAAACATGGGAAGACCATCTTGATCCCGCTGAAATGAGCTAGAACGGAGGTTTTTGCACATAAGATTCCTATTGAATTATTCGAAAACTCAAATCCTATAGCATTTTCTAGGCTCTAAGAGTATACTAATAACAAGGTCAAATTGTATGGAAATCGATTGGTCAGTTTGTTACAATTTTGTCTAAATAACCAAAATACCCGGAGACAAAAACTTATAAAATTTGGACAAATACTAAGTTATAAACATAAAGACCGTAAGCATCCAAAATATGGTGGAAAACTTAAAATATGATATTTTAGGGGGTTTCCCCAAAATTTGGAAGTTTTTGTCATAGAGTATTTTGCTCATTTGGACAAATTGTACAATATCAACTAAGGTTAATCGGACAATAATGATAAATCGTAAAAGTTAAGCAAATGTCGATACATTGTAGAACATAACAAAATCAATGAAAAATTATATATCTATGCCGAACTCAGGGCATAAAATGGATTCTCTCTTAACATATTTATCCTGAAGCATGCACATAGCTAATTGTTATATGAGAGCCAATACGTTTTTTTATTTTCTGTGTGTGTGTTTAGTTGTCTATAGTAGCTTCTATTGTAGTACACATGCCATTTGTTTCCACTTGGATTATGTAATCTAGATTATTAGAAATAATCTGAAATAAACAAATAGATTATCACAATAGTTTGTTATAATTTATAATCCATATTACTAAAATATGATAAGCTTCTTCAAATGGTTTTTTAATCAAATTATTGGATGGCCAAGGATCACTTCATTGGAATACTTTAAAGTAACTGTATATATTGTCATCCATTACCTCAGAATAGTTAAGGTCACTTTAGACTTTAGCCTGGTAAATCTGGTAATCCTAGCTTCCAACAATAAAAAAATATCTCATAAATTATTCTGATTTAGGTTATAATAATTTAGGCTATAGTAGTAATCTTTCTGAATAATCTCTACCAAAGTAAAAACAAACCAAGCTTAACAGTGTCTAATAATAAAACAGTCCCACTATACGTACGAGTAATTGTATGTACTATCTATATATGACTGAAACACTGTAACTGTTGATTAGGCAAATAGGGTTAAGTGAGTAACGCTTAAGCCGTCGATCAAGTGGGTCGAAAGTCAGATGTGTGTCCTAAGCATAGCAATTTTCATAATAAAATTAACTTGCTGGCAGTAATGAAAGCGGCATCCCGAAGTCCGCAACGCTTCTGTAGTTTCCATCCCAACTCTTCCCACTTCTCCCGGGGGACTCATCGCGACCCGCCGACCCCTCTGTGCTCCGAAGGCAATGGCGCCTGGGCGCCATGCCGCGGCGGAAGGATCGACGGAGGCGCTGGAGGTGCGGTGCGCGGGGTGCGGCGAGACGCTGGAGGTGGAGCCTGGCCTGACGGAGTTCATCTGCCCGGGCTGCGCCATGCCGCAGTCGCTCCCGCCGGAGCTCATGCCGCCGCCGCCGCCCCGGAGGAAGGCGCTGCCCCTGCCCCGCGGCGCCGCGGACGTCCGAGGCGCCCGGCTCCCGTGCGGCGGCTGCGGGGCCCTGCTCAGCGTGCCCGTCGGGCTGGCGCTCTGCGCCTGCCCAATCTGCGGCGCCGAGCTAGCCGTCGACACCGCGCGGCTCCGGCACTACCTCCTGTCGTCCGCCGCGGTGGATGGCGCTGTACCCGTGGTGCCGATCGGTACCTCTCCGTCACCACCGATCCTCCAAGTCCGGGAAGTACGCCCCCATCTCCATCCCCATGCCCTTCGCTTCCGTTTTTACTTCAATTCAATGGCTAGTTGGCTACCGTACCATTTTTACTAGAAAAAGTGGAACGATGTTAGTAGAGCTTAGGTAATGTCGCGTTCAATCTGAAGATGGCAAAGCCTACTGGTGTCTGGTGGTGCGTGGTTTAACCAGATTTTTTTTTTTGTGGGGTGGGGGTGGTTTAACCAGATTGAAACATATGAAATCCAATTGCAAGATAAGCTGCTGGACTTGAATCTTTGAGGTCTGAGGTGCATTGTGCCATGAGTAAATGGTTGGTTCTATTTATTGGAAAAAATCCATGTTCAATTCATCTCGCTAGTTTCTTTTTCTTTTTTTTTTTTGCGTAGCATTGAGTGCGAAATTGAGTATATTACCTATTTGTAAGCTGTGTGCATCAAAGGATCAACCACACGTTGATTCAAATATTTTTATTGGCTTGGTTGCACTACTCTCTGTGTTAACGGGAGGGGTTTACAGTAAAAGGCATGCAGATAAAAATCGTATCTGAGGGATTAGTCTGAGTAGCCAGTTGGAAATATTGCAGCAAAGAACTTGCCCGACTCATAAAACAGTTTGACTACATATAGGTTTTATTTCATGATTCCTACTAGTTGAGTGAGGTCTTCTCAGTCTGAGGAACTATCATGAAGTTGGTGGAAAACATTCTCTCCATTGAACTGATATGCTCCGTTACTGTATCTAACAGTGCACTGGTGTGTGTTCCTATTGCAATGCAGTTGCGTGAAGAGCATCCTAATATTGTAAATCGCACGGGACTCATCTAAGCAGAACCTAACAATCAGCTAAATCGTATGGAACATGCACAAACCAAGCATCAAAATCATCTTATCCCGGAGCAGGGAGAACCATTTCATCCTGACTACATGATTGATGAAGAAGGGATACATGAGGCCAATCAGATTCTAACTAGGCGTCATAAGCAGAGAAACAGAGAATTAGTTGGCAATGGAATCAGAAGTGCAGAAAAGGGGCAAGAAAAGCCTCTGAACCAGTTCAGACATCAGGCACAGCTAGATCATATGAAGCAACAGCTAGATCAACATTCTGGCTATGCTTTTCATATGAAGCAAACGCATCTAGATCATAGAGATAGAGTTCATGAAGCACAGCTAGATGCTCTTGATCCCACTGATTTTAGCGAGTCAGGATGCATTGCGCTGATTAATGACACTACTTCAACGCATATAAATTGCACAGCTGTGCACTCTGTTGGATCCAAATCTATAAATGTAGACAAGAACCAGTCACAAGCTCCCAATCCCAAGCAGATCATACAGCAGGCACAAAAACAGCCTTCTTATATTGCAATTTCTCAAGAGAATGCTCAGGATAAGCATGCAGATGATGTGATTCATGTCCATGAAAAGCAACGGAGGACTGTGAACCAAGCAAACTATAGACAAGAGGCATGCCCTCGACTGGATAATCAGACTGTTGCAGGGGATAGCAGTAGGGGGAGAGTTAGATGCTCAGAAAAAGAACAGCCGGAACCTTTTAGCTGCACAATTCGCAAGAGGAAAACAAAGAGAGTGTTGGCTAATTCAAATTCAGGTCTTGAACTTAGGCGTAGTAAACGTTTGGCCAAAGATTCACCTGCTGCAAACAATAAAGAACACGATAACAATAAGTTTTTTGAGCAGCAGGTTTCTCAAAATGACCAAGTATCTGCTGCAGTCATGGATACTGAATCAATACATAGGGATCCTGTTGAGAGTCGAGCTGCATCCTCAACTGGCCACATGCCAGCTGCTATCGCAGACAGTGAACCATCGGAAAGTGAGCCTGATGTCTTTATATGCCTTCTCCGGATCAGAGTTTGTCTAACTCTCCAGATATTGACAGAATCATCAACAACATATGCCCTAGTTCACCCCATAGGCATGAGATCCCTGAAAAAGGCTCTAATGAGTCTGACAGCCTCCAGTTAATTACACCACCACCTTCTTCCCATATTGACATGTCTGATCCTGAGCAGTTTGCATGTAACTACATTCCAGAAGAAGTTAGAAAGGCCCTTGGAAAGCAAAAATATAATTCATTGTTTGAGCATGCGATGCCCCAGGAAAGTTCTGGTGACGTGCATGTATTAACTGATTCTGAAGAACACGATGAACCTTGGATAATGGCTCACCAGAATGTTGATAATTCACAGTTCTATTGTACTTCACTCTTATTATTATGTGTTCTGGAGATTAATCTTTCCTATAAAGTAATATTTTTGGGGGGATTATGAACCTTATTAAGCAACTTTACATATCCTTTTGAACTCAGTAAGCTTTTGCCCTTCATGTTTAATGTTGTGCCTTGCATTTCGGAGAATAAGCCTCCATACATAGATAAAATATTTTCAAGGATTATGTATCTTATTAAGCACTGGTACATAACTACATATCCTTCTGAACTCAGTAAGCCATTGTCCTCTGCTCTTATTATTATCTGTCAAACTGATTACCATAGTTGGCGTTAGTTTACATTTTATTTATGCTGAGTCCACAGAAGAACAGAGAGTCAAGGGTACTGTCTGAGAGGAACTTTTCACTCTAAAAGATTCCTTTTCCTATGTATTCCGCTAAATATAGAATAAATTGAATGTGCCTGAAACAATTCTATAGCCATTTATATACTCCCCTGTTTCATTATTAAATGTTCATTTCCTTATTCATACTCTGTCTAGTGTCTATAAAGAACACCACCATTGGGCAGCTGTTCTTGTTATATACATCTGATATTTTTTTCTTTCAAGTAGGCACCAAGAGGAATCAAGGGCGTGGTCGTGGTCTTACAGTCTGTCTCAAGGTGTGGAATTTGCCTAAGGGTGTCCGCATTCCAGTTTTATTGAACGCTTCGGGTGAGCCTGTTGGGAAAGAGGCAGGCACCTTATCTAGCTTTCTGGGTGCATTAGCACGTGATGGAATATTGGCACCTTTAACTCATCAAGATTGGAGGTGTGTTCCAGAGAAAAACAAAGATGTGATGTATCATATTGTCAAGGTACGCCTTTTACTATGGTTACTGCTGCTGTCTGTGCCTTTTGTTTCTTCTCTGACACCCCTTGTTTGTTGATGTAGCTCAAATTTGACATTGCTCCAGCTGCTAAATTCTGGATCATAAAGTGTATAGGAAGAAAGTGGAAGAGTTGGAAAGCTCTCTTAAAACAAAAACATTATGATACTCATGAAACAGTGGAGGAACGCCTTGCTGATCGAAATCCTCGCATTCTCAAGGAACAGTGGCAATATTTATTTGCATATTGGGGTACGGAAAAAGCGCAGGTAATGACAGCCATCTTTCCTTTAACATACTTGTGTTTTCATTTTATTTGAAATTTGGGAGGCTTGTTAAATGATCGGTAACTTTATCTTTGACCAGGCTGCAAGTAGTCGGAATAAAGCTTGTCGGGCGAATGTAACCGCTACACATACTGCAGGAACAAAAAGTTTTGCACGAATAATTGAGGAGGAGGTAATTTAAAGCTTGCTGATTTGCTTTCACTGTCACTGATGACACGCTAATTGTATTACTGCATGCAACAGAAGCAGAAACGGCCCAACAATGAGGAGCCTACTCCTGCGGATTTGTTCATATTGACTCATACACACAAAAATGGGAAGCCTATGAGGAAGGAAAAAGCTGATATCATTGTGAGAGAGAAAAAAATAATTTATACTGATGATTTTCTGGTTCGAGATCTGAATTTTATTTTTTTGCAGGCAAGAGTCCGTGAGCAATCTCATAAGCAAGCCGAATGCTCAGGAAGTGGCTCCACAGCACACAATGTTGGACTTGAGTCCTGCTCGATTGGCCTGCTGGCGAAAAGGGGTCGTCGGAAGGCAGTCTTGCAGGCATCCTTCAAGGAAGCCGAGGAGGCCAAAAGAAAGGCCGAAGACGAGGCAGCAATGCTGAGGAAGAAGATGATGGCAATGGAAGAAAGTCAGAAGAAACTGCAAGATGATTTGGCGAGTATGAAGAGCACAGTTAGCGCTATACGTCAACTGGTGACCTATCCGATGGACAAACGCAAAACCTTCCAAACGAGCCCACGGGCGAACGCGAACGGTTGACACTTCCAGGTTCTCCACAGGTAAATATCCAGCTATTACTAACTCTCCAATTTATACCTCCAGAAAATAGCCAGGCCATTGTTACAGCTTACTATAATCACTGTGATTGCAGCCATGTTTTGACTACTCTGCACTGTACGATCCTTCTGCCACCCCTTGTCAACGATTTCGATGACAGTCGCACCAATTGTGATGCCATACCACCTTGATCATCGCATGGTGTATGATACGAAGAAATGGGCTTAGCTTGTCGTTCATGTGTAATGTTGGCTCTTGTACTCTGCTCTGTTTACTGGCTACTGGAACAACATACATACTCGGAACATGAGGGCGTATTATGCCGGGACATGATTCATACGCCTTAGCAGGGGAGTATTTTGTGTGGTGAGTACTGCAACTGCACTTGCTTGTTTGTTGCCAAATGATTCTATAGGGTGTTCTGCTTGTACCTGCCCATGAGCCCATCGTGCTGGTGCCGGCGTTCAAAACAACGGTCTTTTTTGTGCGTAATATTACCTGCTTTCCGGAAAATTTTTGTAGATCATAGACAGCTGAAAATCTCTTCTTTCCTGTTCCAATTTATTGAAAAAAACAAAGTGCACCTTTTCTTTTCGTAAGGAAGAAGGTTAACATATGTGTCCCTTTAAAGTTCAAACGATGAATAGTAACTAAAATAATAGAAGAGAAGAACCAGAAAGGGCATGTGTCACTTTGTTACCCAAATAAACTCTACCATTTATTGGTAAAGTCAAATTTTAGTATTGCCAGAATTTTAGCACACATTTGTGACTGGAACTTTATAGAATTACAAAATATTGGTAATATTGTGATAGCAAGGTTTAGTTTAATTTGTTACCTACCAAAGTTTTGGCATTAATAACATTTAGAATAATTGATTTTGGTAACAGACTGAACAAATCCTACAGTTCTGAAACATGATAAAAACCGCTAAGCAAATATGTTAAATCAACCATCATAAAAATCAACTCTAAAATTAAATTTTGATTTATAAGCACACATAAGCCGGTGCAACAACGAACGATGAGACCCAAAAACAAATAAACAACAGTATAATAAAATTGAAGCACCAAAATCCCTGTAATTACTATTTTTCTTTCTCTGAAAAGAAAAAAAACTCTTGCCTTGTTTAGTCCCTAATTTTTTTCCTAAAAACATTACATCAAATCTTTAAACACATAATAAATCATTAAATATAGATGAAACAAAAAGTGATGCCATAGTTATGGGAGAAATCGTGTGACGAATCTTTTAAGCCTAATTAGGCGCGTTTGGCACTCCCGTCAGGATAACTAAACTCTCTCGTTTTTCACGCGCACGTTTCTCGAACGGTTAAATAGTGTATCATATCAATCTATTTTATATTTTTTAATAATTAATTAATTATGTTCTAATCTATTACTACGTTTTTTTGCGTCGGATAACTAACCCCTTCCCCATAATGCCAACCGTGGTCTTAGTCCATGATCGACCATAAGTACAGATATGTTAATAACAGATTGATTAGGCTAAAAATCTATAAAATTTGTTTTTTATTTAAATTAAAAATCTCTTCCGATACCTGGCCAAATATATACCTGGCCAAATATATAATGTGACAAACCAAATTTTCATTTAAGGGTAGTGAAAAGTTACAATCGGCAGCAGGAAATCTTAAATTCTCGGACCAGGCCGACCAACCGACCAACCCACTCGCTCCTCCGGGCTCTGCCGTTTCGGTTTCCTCCCTCCCCTCCCTCTGCTCCTGCTCCTCCAGAGCGAGCAAGGAAGGGGACCCCCCCCCCCCCCCCCCCGAAACCCTCGCCGCCGATGGCCGGCGGATCCTCTCCGCCCGTCCAGGTGCGCTGCGCGGGCTGCCGCGGCGTCCTCGCCGTCGCCCCTGGCATGACCGAGTTCATCTGCCCCAAGTGCGGGATGGCGCAGCGCCTCCCCCCGCAGCTCATGCCCAAGCCGTCCTCCTCGTCCTCGTCCTCCCCGGCGCCCGCCAAATCGTCCGCCGCCGCACCGCCTCCCCCCGCCCCGGCGCCGTCCCGGAGGGGGGCCGCCGCGCCGCAGCCTCCGCCTCCGCAGGCGCAGGGGGTGGACCCCACGAAGATCCAGCTCCCCTGCGCCAACTGCCAGGCCGTTCTCAACGTGCCCCACGGCCTCGCCCGCTTCCGCTGCCCTCAGTGCGCCGTGGAGCTCGCCGTCGACCTCACCAAGCTGCAGAACTTCCTGGCTTCCTCCAACAACGCCGCGGCCCCCGGCGCCGCGGCGACCCTCCCGGCCTCGGGGCCCGCGTCGCAGGCGCCTCCAGTGCTGCTTCCTCCGCCGATCCCTTTCCTCCCTGTGCCGACGCCAGGCACGACGCAGACGCCGCAGCTGCTGCCTGGCGCGTTGATACCGATGGTGCTTCCCGTCACTGATCCACCTGAGGAGATCAACGAGGTATGGTGTTGTGCACTAACGTGCTCTGCCATTTCGCTGGTTAGAGTATGTTACCGTATTCGTTAAGAATTGATGAATGGCTTTGAACGGTGTTAATTGAGGCACTTTTCGAGCAAATAGTTTATCATAGCGAGAAATTCTGTTTGCAAGGGAGAATATATGCACTGGGAAGACAGTTTTGGAATAGTTCCATTTATACTGTTATGCATGAAATTGTACATATTTTCTGCTTGAGATTATCAACATAGGCTTCTCTAGTCATAATTATGGACATCTGATTTCCTTTAGCTTCATTTTAATTTGTAGGGCAGTATTATTTTGTTTTTGGTGATTGCTTGGTTTCTCAGTTTCAGTTTTTGAATTCATCTGCTTGGTTCAAGTAAGGTTTCCAAAATATCTATGCACGCCCATATATTGTTGTCTACTCTTAGTTGGATGTGTACAATATTGGGATTTAAAAAGTTTCTGCTGATTAATTTACTAATTCTACAATGCTTTACACCCATAAACATTCAGTTTCTCTGATATTGTTGATGCCTGCTTCATATATTATAATAGTTGTCTGAGTTTGCAGCCTTTCACTTACTGGTGTTTTGTCACTCAGGTTGCAATTGATGTCGAGCGTGAAGAAGATGAAGGTGGCACTGTTGGAGAAACGTTCACTGACTATGTAAGAATTCTATGTGCTTTGATGGCTGATTCTTCACTGTGCAGAAATACCTCGTACACCTACTTATCATTTCTTCCACATATTTATCACCGTGCTTTATTTTGTTTAATTGCTTGAGAATTTTTCGCATGTTCACTTGTTTCCAGAGGCCTCCCAAGCTTTCTCTTGGTCTGCCCCACCCAGATCCAATTGTAGAAACTTCTTCTCTGTCAGCTGTACAGCCTCCTGAACCAACTTACAGCTTGAACATCATGGATGAATTGGATGTGACCAAGTCCTTGTCTTGCTTACAGATTGAAACATTAGTTTATGCTTGTCAGGTTAGTGCCATTCTATATTGTGCTATGAAGTTTTATATGTCACACCTCTTGTAAATCTTTATGTTGTTGTATGACAGCGGCACCTTTATCATCTCCCTACTGGTGATAGAGCAGGTTTTTTCATTGGTGATGGAGCTGGTGTTGGTAAGGGCCGGACAATTGCTGGATTAATCTGGGAAAATTGGCAACAGGGAAGGCATAAGGCAGTGTAAGATTTTTGCCAAGAAACAACATTTAGTGATATGATGAATTCCTGAAAAATATCTTATGTTTGCATTCTAAATTGCTTAATTCTAGCTGTACTATGGTTGCAATTTCCAGGTGGGTATCTATTGGCTCTGATTTGAAGTATGATGCTCGAAGAGATTTAGATGACGTTGGTGCAAAATGTATACAAGGTATGAAGCCAATTAAAGCTGAATTGGAATTTTCACCTTAAGTGATCAAAAGTATTTACAGTTGGTGTGTATATATGTATATATGATACTGGTAACTTTGTTATGCAGTGCACCCTTTAAATAAGCTACCATATTCTAAGCTAGACTCAAAGGCCATCGGGATCAAGAATGGAGTAATTTTTGTAACTTACAGCAGCTTGATAGCATCGTCTGAGAGAGGCCGTTCCCGTTTGCAGCAATTGGTTCAGTGGTGTGGACAAGAGTTTGATGGTCTTCTAGTATTTGATGAGGTAATATATTTATTTTGAACTTGTGCTAGGCAGAAGTACAGATGATTACCCACCTTCTTTTGGTGTAATACTTATTTTATAGCCAGATTTATATAGGTAAATGTGTTTATCTGTGCTGAATAACTGTAAATCCCTTGCAGTGCCACAAGGCCAAAAATCTCATTCCCGAAGCAGGGAGCCAGCCCACTCGCACTGGTAAAGCTGTTCTTGAAATCCAGGTTTGTACATGGATTGAGCATTTCAACTGTAATCTTTCTGGAATAGATTTTTTCTCTACCCATATACTGCCTTAATTGATGGGTGCAAGTAGGGAAGGGCGCATGTCACTCTTGGGACCCATTGACCCACTCCATTACCTAATATGCAATGGAAAAGGTGCATTTTAATGGATTTCATTGAGCTAGAGTAGGTCGCACGTATCCACCAACTGTTCCACATCCGTAGCTAGGTGCAATTTTATGATGATGTCCATCTATAAACCCTTGAAGTTGGGTTTCACAGATCAATAGCTGCAGATAATGAAATGGGTGAGTCCAACTTTGAGTTTGGACCTAGTCATCTTGCCTATTCGAAAAATAGGTAATAATTTAGGTGCTAGAAGTTCCACGTATATATTGTCTTATAATTGCTTTTATTTGGAGGCTTTAATTATATAATAGGGTATTAGGGCATGGTATATCAATAATGGCTCCAATTTGCTTGCCAGTTTCTTCGTGAAACATTAGTTTTGTTTGATATGCACCTTTTGAACTAATATGGTGACATTACCAAGCATCACAGGAAAAGCTACCTGAGGCCCGGGTTGTTTATTGCTCAGCAACTGGTGCATCAGAACCACGGAATTTGGGCTACATGGTTCGGCTTGGACTTTGGGGTGATGGAACATCATTTCAGAATTTTTCGCAATTTTTAGGTCTACTGCTTCAACCTGATTTTACTTGAATCCTTCTTCTCTTTTAATATTTTTATTTGCTATTATAGGTTTCATCAAGTATGATAGTCATACTAAACCCTACTAATGGGCTATAAATTGTGGCTGTACTAGCCTTTAAATTATAGAAATTGCAGCTGTAGCAGCAGAACACTTGACTGTTCTGATTATGAATTACTCCCGTCGTCCCAAAATATAAGATTTCTTGGATTCAAATTTTGTACCACAATATAAGCATCTCTGCACTGACTCATGATTTCAATCATTCCAATGATTCCAGAGCCAATCAGATACTTAGAAAGAGAACCTAATCAATTCAAAATTCAAAAATTGATCACTGAAGTGACTAAAAATGAATCTTTTGACATCCCCTTAAATCTATGCTAAACAACCTAGAAATGCTTATGTTTTGGCACGGAGGTAGTAGGACTTAAGACCTTGAGACCACCATAGATTATTGTTGAAGCACTGTATTTGGTTTCTGCTTCCGCAAGTAATTCATTATAAATTTGCATGTCTCAAGTGTGCCCAGCCTCCACTAATGGGTTTCCAGCACTTGTTTAGGACAATTAGTATACAAGTTTTTCGGGGTTGTACAATCCAGTTTTGGTTTTTCTTGGGAGTTTTTTAGTCTTGGTAGTTCAAGCATTGCTGGCACATCATACTACCATTCTACACTTCATTATTAGAAGTAAGCTCTGCAAATCCAGTAAATATATACTAAATGCTGTCATTACTCGCATTTTGTGGAAAAAAAAAATAGGCTCTCTTGAGAAAGGCGGTGTGGGTGCTCTTGAACTTGTTGCCATGGACATGAAAGCCAGGTTGGTGTTTTTTTCCCAAGATCTTATTTCCATGGCCAAGAAAGAATCTCTGCAATGGATACCTGTTGCCACTAATACAGTGTGTTAAATGTGTTTTATGGAAAACTCACTAGTAGGCATCATTTTTTTTTTCTGGTCCAAGTATTGGCCTATTCATGCTTTTTTTTCCCAGAATGATTTATTGAATACCATTACTATTAAACTTGTTTCAGGGGAATGTATGTTTGCCGCACACTAAGTTATAAAGGAGTTGATTTTGATATTGTGGAGGCTCCTCTTGAGGAAAGAATGATGGTAAAAACTGACTTCTGCTACATTACTTTATTTCAAGAATCAAGAGGCAACAGCTTTGCTCTTCTGTGTCTTCTTTGTAAACTGTAACAGTGTTTTCTTTTAGACTCTGATTGATTATTAAGAAAATATATCCTTCGAATTATTGTATGCATTGATCCTTGTTGGAAAAGTAACATTAAACTTAAGCTAGTTGGTTTTTCCTAGCATATATCTGTACATTGTTGAAAAAGTAACATTAAACTTAAGCTCATGTTAAAGTTTTCATCTTACTGGTAATGCAGAATATGTACAGAAAGGCAGCTGAATTTTGGGCCGAGTTCCGCCTTGAGCTCCTATCAGCAGGTGAATCATTTACAGAAGGCATTTCAAATCAAATTTGGCGGCTATATTGGGCTAGCCATCAGGTGTTGCCTCCTTACATATTCTGAAATAATTTCTATCAAACTTTTTTTTTTGTACTTTGCAATAGCTGCATCCTTCTCAGTCCCATGAATCCATGCTTTTCTAGTATGCTATTCCCCTTTTTTAGCATATTCAAAAGTTGACTAGTAAATTCTAATATCGCATAAAGAGATGGTCATTAATTATTCTTGCAAAATTGATGGCCTATGTTATACAGCGTTTCTTCAGGCATATTTGCATGTCTGCAAAAGTACCTGCTGTTGTGAAGTTGGCTAAGGAGGCCCTGGCAGAAAACAAGTGTGTGGTGGTTGGTCTTCAGAGCACTGGAGAGGCTCGGACAGAAGAAGCTATCACAAAATATGTGAGCTTTTATTTCCAAAAGGAACATTGTGTTTATCTCTAATTTTGTAGCTCCTTCCAAAGTGAACTAATACTCCGAATTATTTATTATGAATCAGGGTGTTGAAATGGAGGACTTTGTTTCTGGTCCTCGGGAGCTTCTTCTTAAGCTGGTAGAAGAAAATTACCCTTTACCTCCAAAGCCTGATTCTTTTCAACAAGGTTTGTGCGTGCTGTTTCAGCATGTTAATTTCAAGTTTTAGAAATCTTTAATGCAAGTTCCATGAGTAACACATAAAATGCTGCTACCTAGAAGCTAGCATCCAGTCAAATGGTTGTTCTCTCTCATCAACTATATATATCATCTTTTGTCAGCCTTTTCCACTTGCATAAACAAAAGCAAATTTATTTGGAATTTGGCCCTTTTCAATTTATGAAATCGGGCTTATTATCCTATAGAAAAATGTGTTCTTCATATTGCATATTCACTTAAATTCTCTCATTGTCTCATCTTGTTTGGTTATAACTCGTATAGTTCTAGTTGCCTTGTCTCTTACTATTAATATTTTTATGCATATTCTTTTAGGTGAAGAGAAAGTTACAGAAATTCCCTGTAAGCGGCATTCTGCCCCAGATGTATCATTTAAAGGACGTGTTAGAAAAGTAGCAAAAGTGGTAGAAGTGAGCGACGATGACACTGATGATTACTCTCCATGTAAGTTTCAGGAACTACTTGGTTTTAGTTTCAGGTGCCAACCATGTAGCTAATCTTTATGTAGTTTCTGAGTGTGCTACTTTTCTTTGAAACTAGGGGATTGGCCCCGCTCAGTTTTGTGTGGAGCTAGATAATTCACATATAGTCTGATTTAATATGCAACTCTGAAATTTTATTACATCTTTTAGCTTCTATTTCTAAAAGGTTTGGATTTCATGTACAACTGTTTGATTCTATTTATATAAGTTTAGATTTCATATACAACTCTTATACATTCTATTCCTATAGGTTTGGATTGGATTTCGTATATTCTATTTCTATAAATATAATTGTATTTTGTATACAACTATATCGATCAATCTATAACGTTATAATCTGGACCCATCACAACCTACAGTTAAGATCTTTTTATTTTTCTTATATTAATGTGGTAATTTCTAAGCCTCTCGAGGGAACGTGGTGGCTCCTTTTCGAGCTGTCTTTATAATATAATAGATAGATTGCTCATACATGTGTTGAAATATTAATTTAAACCAAGAAGTTCTAATTTATTTTTGACCAGATTTTTTTATAGTCTTTCCTGGTAATCTTATTTGCAAAGAGTGCGAAAGATTGTAAATTTTAGAATTTTATTATTGTTCTGGAAACACTGTTTATCTGTATCAATAATTATGGATACACCTGGCAGCCTGGCAATTTGATTGGTGGGAATATCATGGAACTTTTTGGAGCTAGCAAAAAAGTAGCATCATTAATGATGGCATTGGATACACCTATTATGGGATGTACAACTGTTTGATGTCAGCCATCTCTTGCTCCCTGCCGCTTAGAAGCACATCTAAGATATGGAAGGGAGAGAAAGGGCGAGGCAATCAAAGGAAGAAAGTATGGTGTGGTCTGGTAGAGTACTCAAGCAGAGCTATGAAAATGTAGGGAAAATGGGTTATTAATAGCCTTGTATTGAAGGGGACCAAATAGAACTTTACTACTAATTTTGTTTTATCATATAAACATCTGGCCAAAGGAGTCCATGGAGACTATGGGGGCCAAAACCCCCACTAGCCATCCTCATCTCCTTCCCTGTTAGGAATTGTGGGATAAGCGGCTTGTTGCAACTTGTTTTTTGGGGCTGGCCTACGAGATGACAACCTAGTTGTGTTGAATGTGGTTGCTGGCATGTCAGATCTGCCTCATCATACTTAGATCCACTGCATTGAGATCCAATGGCCATCCGTATGCACAATCACGATGCCTACATGTGTCACTGGTGGTGTTAGCAAAGGTGTCTTCGCAGATATTGCAAGCTATTTAAGAGTTGAGACACTAGATCACAAATTCAAGTCTTATAAACTGCTGATCATAAGAGTGCTATCTCACCATGCACTTTTTTTTTTCAGTTTTAGTTTCTTATTCAATGTTTTCAATCAGACTGTTGAGTGCATCAGCTAATTGTTTACTTATTGAATCTGGTACTCTAGTAATATATAACAATGATCTAGCAGGCATACCTTGCTGAGGTATATTTGCAGAGATGAACCTAATTCCTGTAGTAAACATCTTGAAAACAGAAAGTAATGAGTGGCGGTGTGAATAGGTGTGTCATGATATGATTGTCTATGTGAGAGAGAAGCATGGAACTTGCCTTGTATTTAGGAGCTTTATATGTCTTATCCCTTTTGGGTTTAGACTACTTAGTGCTTCATAGGCACAGATATGGAACACTCTATAGGGCATAAATGGAATGAGTTCCAACTCTATACATAATACATTCATTTTTTAGGGTCAACCTTTTACCTGCTAAGTCTGTTATAATGACTCACAGGATATTCTTGCCATGTGATCATGCCAAGTGGTAGTGGTTCAGGTCGAAGAATTTGCTCCAAATTATGGGGTTCCCTACCACACCCCGCCTAAAGATGGTTGGATGAGATTGCTAGTTGGCAGATGAAATGAATATGAAGTGTTTAATGCTATATTTATTATAGTAAGAACAAGAACTAGTCGAATTTTCTGCACAACTATGCAGGCTAGTCTGTAGTTTATTTGAAAGTAATAGTATTCTCTACACAGCTCTTTGGTTTCTTTCTGAAAATAAAATTTTATCTCTGGTGCAATTGTAGTGTTCTAACATATATCTGATTAGCATATACCCTTACAATCTGGATCCACCATAATGAATGAATGCATAGATTATTCTCTTCTTTCACCAATTAACATGGTAATTTCTAGCCCTTGGCAGCTTACGTGTCGGTTCCTTTTCTATGTGCTCTTAATAATACAACAGATGCCAAATAAAGCGTGCAAGAAAGTTCTTTTCGAAAGTAATAATATTTGCCAATGACTGCCCCAAAAGGCTGAAAATTCTTTTTCCCACGATAAGGGTTATGCATTATGTTATCACAAAATCACATAGTTGTGGCCTGCTATAGCTGTATAGCCTGGCACATACTTGTGGAGATAAAGCCTCAATCAGTGCTCCACTGCAGCATGATGTTTATAACACTAGTATTGTTTCATTAAATTTGTGATCAGCTAATCTGACTTCACTAATCATTTTAATCTACTGTATGATATATTACAGCTGAGTCGGATCATGGTTCGACGGAGTCTGATGAGGAGTTTCACATGTGTCAAATCTGTAACACAGAGGAGGTGACTCTTATTGCCTATTATTTAGTACAGTAATGTTATATACAGATCCGTAGTACCACCAATATCTTAAAACTCTCGATAATGTTAATTTACATTCAGTTCATTCCATGTTCTTTGACCTCGGTTCTATAGAATGAAAGGTCTTTTTGCTGCCTGGTTACGCTTCTGTATTCGGAGCTCTTTCTTTTGCATTTGCTGACACTATTTAGTATTTGGTTACAATTTCTATAATTGAAGATGGTAACTGTACCGCAATTGATTATTACTTGTAGAATGCTTACAGGAGAATATACCATATGTTAATGTTAATTCTCTTTGGAAGTACACTGTAATTTAATATTTTTTCTTCAATAATATCTTAATTTTCAGGAAAAGAGTCTGTTGCTTCATTGTTCTGGTTGTTCTCGACATGTTCACCCTGGTTGTCTGACACCACCTTGGACTGGGATATTAACTGATGATTGGTCATGCTACACATGCAAGAAGTTAGAGGGAGAGGAGAATGAACAAGATGCTCACGTAGCTGATTTTTCACATAGGTATGTGTGCATTTGACAAATCAAGAGTATCATAATGCCCATATACCCCATTATAAATGCTTGGCTTGTGCCTTGCTATCAGGTATGATGCTGCAGTAGAGAGAAAATTGAAAATTTTGGATATGATACGTTCCTTGGATCTCCCTAACAACCCTCTTGATGACATCATTGATCAGGTAATATAGATTGGTTTACACCATCTGGAAATGTTAATCATTGCATCTGTGGTTCTTTTTTCAACTCTTGAGTTTGCATTAACATCTATTATTTGCACAGTTAACCAATGTGAAAGGATCAGCCATGTACTCGAATTTAGGTTCACTTACTGTATGTCATGATTGTAACACCCGATTCTCGTTATTGGTGGCGCCCAGTTGTAATGGTGGTGGAATTATTTCTACACGGAGATTTCAAAGTTTAGAGTAGCGGTAATACTGTAGTGGCATATTATGTTGAGGACCAACCTTTAAAAGTTTGGCTAACCCTTTTTTGATGAAGTTGGGATGCAAACCCATGTGAACTGCTAGACTTTCGTAGATCTGCCCAGTAGGGCTGGGCTGTAGAGTAAATTTGGACATCAGGCTATTACGAAGAATCTCATTCAGCTAGATAGGCGCTGTTACACATTAATTGATTAATTCACATATATATCATCTCTTCCATTTTCTTATCTTCTGGATGTTTGCTAGATGATTATCACATTGAGGTGTAGGTTAATGCATAATGTTGCATTTTGGAGCAGGAGAAAGGGTGGTCAGATGTGCCAAATTATTCTTGCATAGATCCCCAATGCCTTTTTATTAAATCTAGAGCTCCCATTGTCAGACCCATTTCGGTTGAAGATTATGCAATTATCTCATAATCTTTTTTCCTGACATATGCTTATCAGTGTTTTGTTTCTGTTGAATCATTTTGAGCAACCTTTTGTCCTTATCTAAATTTAAGTCGTTCTTAGGATTATTGGACCATACATATATTTGATATTTTTCCATTCTATTTGGATTTTGCAGCTAGGGGGGCCTGATAATGTGGCAGAAATAACTGGACGGCGTGGTATGCTAATAAGAGCTTCTGATGGGAAAGGCGTTGTTTATCAGGCGCGGAATGCGTGAGATAGCTTACTTGTGATTTTGCATTACTTGTTTTCTGGTTCAACTAATCCCATATATGTGCATTTTCTGTATCTAGAAAAGAAGTATCGATGGAGATGATAAATATGCATGAAAAACAGCAGTTCATGGATGGCAAAAAACTAGTAGCAATTATATCTGAAGCAGGATCAGCCGGTGTTTCACTGCATGCTGATAGAAGGGCAAAAAACCAGGTTTATGATGCTCCATTTTGTCCACCTGTTTCAAGTATTGCCTGTTGTAATGTTGATGGAAACTCTGAACCAACTTTTCAGAGAAGAAGAGTGCACATAACACTTGAGCTCCCTTGGAGTGCAGATCGTGCAATACAACAGTTTGGGAGAACTCATCGTTCTAATCAAACTTCTGCACCACAATATAGGTCTGATTTTTATTTATTTATATGAGCAGTATCTGCCTTCTTTTAGGTCTGGGTTTTGATTGTCCCTATCACTTTTCAGTAAAAAAGACAGGAATTTGTATGTGAATTAAGAGCTACTCTAGGTCAGACTGGAATTTGTTAAGCCAGCGAAATAAGCACAAATCAAGCATAGGTAGACAAAATGCTCGTTTGATGTATTGTTGTTGTTATAATATGTGATGGCTATCTGCTGCAATCAGCAACAATTAATGACCTGACAGTGCATTATATGTTGGAACATATTTTCTGTGTTTGTTTTCCATAGATATGGGCTCCTCGGGAGATAATTTGTTTGTCATAAAAGATTGGTTGGTTTGAAGTTCATGAATTTATTCATGCAGTCTTAAAAATATCTAGCATGGAGGTGGGAATTCGTGACTAATGCTGTGTACTCAATTTTTTCATGTAATGTTGAGACAACAAAGCAAAATGGTTATTTGATATGAAAGGAAAATAAGTATTATTCTTCTACTTTAAATTGATTGTCTAGATTCACTATTTTGCAGGGTCATTGTTTGACCTTTTTTAGGGGAAAAAGGCAAACGACATATTTGCAAACGAAATAATTTGTGAATAAAACTTTTATATATGTGTTCTTAGCAATCTAAAAGCAAAGGCAGAAAATAAACTAGGATGAAAAAAACCCCAAAATCAACTCCAAATTTAAAGTTGAAAATTCAAATTGACTTTATAAGCATAAGAGAAGATGAGGCCCTTCATTTATTACTTTCACATGTTCACATGGCATGGATGCACGTTTTTCATATCAAATGTATGTCTTAAAAGTAAATTTGGAATCTCAATGCAGGCTACTTTTTACAAATCTTGGTGGTGAAAAGCGATTTGCATCAATTGTAGCAAAAAGACTAGAGTCTCTTGGAGCTTTAACACAAGGGGATCGCAGGTTTTTGCTGGTTTCAACCACCTTATATAGAGGTCAGGTTAACCATATCTGATCTATACTTCAACTTCTGCAGGGCTGGACCTTCTCTGAGTGCTTTTAACTACGACAGCAATTATGGGAAAAAAGCCCTGACCATCATGTATAGGGGAATAATGGAGCAGGTTTATATAATTACACTCTAGTTTTTGAATATGTTTGCTTTGTTCACCATTCTAAGAGTTACTTTCAAGATGACCAGGATTCTTTTCCAGTTGTTCCTCCGGGTTGTTCTGATGGCAATCAAAATAGCGTCCAAGAGTTCATTGCTGAAGCAAAAGCTGCTCTAGTGTCAGTTGGAATTATCAGGGACGCTGTAGTATGTAAGTTTATCCAGAAACAACTAGTCCATTCTTTTTGATATCTAAGTTTCTGTGGCTGTGTTTGGCTCATTTAATGCTTTTCCTCAGGCAATGGAAAAGTTGCAGGGAAGCTTTCTGGTCGGATTGTTGATTCAGATATGCATGACGTTGCTCGTTTTCTGAACCGCCTTTTGGGATTGGCTCCAAAAATCCAGAATAGGTGAGATGCTGTACCGGATCCTGTACCTTGAGCTGGTTGGTTAGAGACTGTACTGACACATCCTGTACGTAACAGGTTGTTTGATCTTTTTACAAGTATACTTGATGTTGTCCTGCACAACGCACGAATAGAAGGGCAGCTGGATTCCGGAATTGTTGATATCAAGGCTAAAAATGTTGAAATGAAAGAATCGCCCAAGGCAAATGCACTTTCACAAAATATTTTGCTTGTATGCTCGCTGCTTCTGTAAATTCTTAATGCTTTCTCTTCGTGCAGACCGTTCACATTGATAGCTTGTCTGGTGCTTCAACTGTATTTTTTACTTTCACTATTGATCGTGGAGTTACTTGGGAGGTAAGCTGTAAGCATACAAATTTTGGAGTCGAATTCTGTTTTTCCTTGAGAGCCATGGTTGTAGCTGTATAGCCCATGTTTCTTGTAAAACTGCAACTTCTATAGTTTTCGCTCAGTTGCTTTTGTGAACATGTGAATGTGTAGTTGGCAAAAGCAATGCTTGACGAGAGGCAAAAAGAAGGTGCTGGTTCTTCTAATGATGGATTTTATGAGTCCAAAAGGGAATGGATGGGAAGAAGGCATTTCACACTTGCTTTTGAAGGGTATGTTGGATAATCATCAAATGTATTTATTCTTTGGCTCTTGTAATCCATATGTTAGTGTTGCTAAAAACGGAAAATCCCTTGTGTAGATGGAGGAAAGTTAGAATGTAGAAATTTATCATGCAATTGATACTGTCTTGTATGGTATCCCTGAAAAAAAAACTGAACTGAAATGTTAATCGATCTAAACTGAAAAAGTAAATAAATAAAAAGAGAATGGCGGATCACTGTTTAGTTGAGAGCCACAAACTATGCTTATTAAATAAATGAGGAACAAATGCTTTATTTGTTAGCAACTGGGGAACTTTTTCATTTTTGTATAAAGCAGTTTAAACTGTACTTTTGTACAGTATGCTACTAGTTTTTCTGTCAGGAGTAGTTGATCTGATGTTATGATCTGAGTCTTTGTTCTTTTTTGTTTGTTAACCAGCTCAATTGAAAGGATGTATAAAATAATTCGTCCTGCTGTTGGTGAAGCATTAAGGTATCTGCAGTTCACTATAAGTATAATTTTTATGGTGCAACTTTTTGTGTGAATTTTATACTGCATAGAGTCATGGTTAATCATCATATCTAGTAGCGTAGCAGGTGCAATATGTTTATGTCAAAGATGCTATTTAATTTTTTTTTTGTTGCACTTCATGTTTCTATTGCAGAGAAATGCCTTTAACAGAACTGAAAAGCAAGTACAGGAAGGTGTCATCAATAGAAAAGGTTAACAAAGGTTGGCAAGATGAATATGATGCTTCGTCCAAGCAGGTAATAGATAAAGGACTGTCTCCTTGATCTATGACCATTTGAACACTTTTTGAATTTTTTTTTTAATATAGAAAGGGCATTTCCACTCATATATGGGTTGGGATTGTATGTAGGCCCTTACAGAATCTGGAGCCTGTCTTGTTATGGGCAAGAATTACTGTGCAGTGGTGTGAGTGTATATCGAGTGTTTGCTTTTGAATTGTACCATCTAAAAGAAGAATGTTAATTTGGGAACTGTTCCAAAGGCCCACATTGCTGATTAGGATGGCTCTCCTTCCCAGCCAGTTATCTTTTGACCCCGTTAATTTGGTTAATTTCCCTAGGATAAGATTTAATTGTCAAGTATCTAGTTATATGATAACTTTTTTTTAACTAAAACCTTACCTGCTGCTTGGATTATTGTCAGATAAATTTGATCCATGCCTGTGATCTTAGGGACATGACACATCCTGTTTTATGATGTGAACTTTTATATGCATGCAAACTCTGATTGTTGAATCATAAATATTTACTCTTAAATATGAATATTGTTATTGATTTATTTCATGGTTACGTCATCTGTTCATGGTGAATAACAATTTGTTTGCGAATCTGTCGCATTTTATTCCTCTGAGGATTAAATTTATTTTTCCATTTTGCACATACAACCCCTCTAATTTACTTCAGGATGATGAAACAGTCAAGCTGCTTCTGTACCTTTACCTTATTCTATGTCCCACTTATCCAGTATATTTTTGCCTCATTTCAGTGTATGCATGGATCCAAATGCAAATTGGGAAGCTACTGTACAGTGGGAAGAAGGTTGCAAGAGGTTAACATCTTGGGTGGCCTCATACTTCCAGTTTGGGGTACAATAGAGAAGGCCCTAGCAAACCAGGTTCACATCGATGCCACTTATTCAAGTCTTATGATTTTTTTTTTGTCTTAATTGAATGGTATCCTATATGTTCAGTTGGTTGATATGATTTTATCTCTTGGCATCGTGTCTACTTGTTTGTATTGGTTCATCTATGGTCCGCTTGTTCCATGTAGACATATGAACTCTTTAGTTCTTTAGCCTGTAGGAGGTAAAGGGATCCCCTTTAAGGTGCCCTAGAAATAATGTTATTTAATAAACAAAGCTAAGCTGCTGAAGGAAGTAGTGAAATGGTTTAAGTGTAATTGAGAGGATAGGACCAGTAGCAGCAGGGCTTCCCAGGGCATTAGCTAAAGTTGGAAAAGAGTTTGGTGGATTCAAAAGCAGGGGAAAAACTTTTATGTTAACTTGAATCTCAAGTACTAATCGGAAAGGTTCCTTTGATGATGAACATATTTCCCTAAAAGAGTGAAATGCCGGAGGTTCTGACCTTGCTAATACTCATTGAACCTGAGTTAGATGATCATTTCTGAGGGTAGAAGTCCAATATCTCGTAACAAATCAAAGTTGCAGAATAATTTACTCTGGATTTTTGTGCTGAATTGGTGCATGCTTGTTTAATGCTCCTTTGCTCTGGTGCCGTTATTGAGCAGGTACGTCAAAGTCACAAGAGAATACGTGTTGTCCGTTTAGAGACAACGAATGACAACCAGCGAATCGTTGGACTACTCATTCCAAATTCAGCTGTGGAGTCAGTATTAACAGGTTTGTTATGATTTCCCATATTTCCTGTCAGATGGAATTTATCGTGGACAGTGTCCAGTGGGGAGAATCAAGAATTGTTGTCAACTCTTCATCTAACTGCAGAGATAAAATCTTGCCACTGTAAAGTGAGCTACTTTTATGTCATGAGTCTTATTGGGCAGTTCATTTGTTTGTGGATTACATTTTCTAGTAAGATTTCAATTATTCCTTCAATCTGTGCAATGTGTGTAAATAGTGGGCTGTGCAAACATAAATAAATAAATGAAAAGGAAATCAAATTAAATGATTGTTGAGAAATCAGAAGGGCTATATGTAGATTCTTGTCACTTCCATCCCAACAATGCCATGTACTCTCCATTTCATATTGTAATACGTTTTAGCGATGCCTAAATTTATTTATACATCAATGTATATTAATTTATATATGTCTAGATTCATTAGCATCCATACGAATCTAAAACAATGCTAGAAAGTCTTACATTATGAAACGGATATAGTATCATCTAAATTCAAGACCATGCTTGTTTATGAGAATAGTAAATATTTTGTTGTCCTTTTGGCTTTTGCAGGTTTACAATGGGTCCAAGATATTGATGACTGACTTGGATAGACTTGATTTCTTTCGTTCAAATTCACATTGGTGGTGTCGATCACTTCTTTGATGTTAGATGCAGCAGCTAAGAGGTGCGGCACATTTAATTTTGTTTTACTGAGGCAGCAATCTAATATGACTAATGTGACGATGTCAGCTTAGAAAATAGGCAGGTAAATACACCCGCAACTTATGTATGTAAAAGCCTTCCCCTCACTTTTCCATCTTGTTCCACATTTGGCTGGTATGTTGTATATTGGGATGTAAAACAACTAAACCCAACATTATCTCAGAAAGAAAAAGAATGAGGGGGCGCACCCACCAAATATGGCGCCATATTCTTCAGAGGAATAAGCCATTGCCGCTTATTCCTTGCGTATCATCAGAATAAGCCAATGAAAGTGTTGCTTGTCAGGAAAAGATGTTTCAATTGCAACCCTTTCCCATGGTTGTATTGATGTTAAATCTGCCTTCCTGGCCCTGGTTGTTTGTTGTGCCTGTGTGGGGATCGTTAAGACTGTTTCAAGTCCGGCAGCGGCACTTTTGACTTTGCCAACTTGATTTTTGTTGGGTGGGGGGAGCTCGAATGCATGATTGCTGTGTTCTTATCTCTTTTGAGTTTAATAGATTCCACGTGACACTACATATTCAAAGTCAGGCGTTGTGGGGTTGTTGGTCTCGTTGACTAGGTGACACTGGATTTTGCAAAGCGACAGGCTCCAGGAAAAAAGGAGCTGAGCATATAGTATTATATACCTTCGTTTACGCTAGAAGCATCTCATCTGTTCTTGTCGAGTTCTTATTGATCGGATTGTGAAATGGTTGGAAAGAGTTCTTTGAACGGATTGCAAAATGATTATTTGGTCGGTCTAAAAATACAAGTACTTCATTGGTTTTTTCGGGTTAAGAAAAAGGGTAAAGGCAAATTAGGTATTGTTGTGATTGTTAAAATAGATAAACAGGTGAAAATTTTAATAAAAGAATGATTGAAATAATAGCTGCTATAGAAAAGAGTAGTTGTCATTTATCACTCGTCACTGACTACTCCCCGTCCCAAAATAAATTAAATTTTCAGTTTTTACTTATAATGTTTAACTCTTCGTTTTATTAAAAAAAATTATGATTAACAATTTTATTTTTATTAGACGATAAAACATGAATATCACTTTATATATGACTAATTTTTTTAAATAAGACGGATGATTAAATGCTCGAAAAAAATCGAAAGTTGTTTTTTGGACAGAGCACAAAAGATGTGAGTCCATTTCGGTCGCATCCGATGTGTACTACTGGTATGCACCCATATCTGCAACCTACTGGTCACCTGACTCATCACCTATGCAGCTATGCTGACCCATTCACACAACCAAAGACCTCACATCGTTTAGTATGATGTTTAGTCGGTGAAATAAAAAGTTTTAGATGCCACGTCAAACGTTTGATTAGATGTTGGAAGGAGTTTTTAGACACGAATAAAAAACGAATTTTATGGCTAGCCTGGAAACCGCGAGACGAATCTTTTGTCTAATTAATCCGTCATTAGCACCTGTAGCACTTATGGCTAATCACGTACTAATTATGCTTAAAAGATTCGTCTCAAGATTTCTCACATAACTGTGCAATTAGTTTTTCGTTTTATCTATGTTTAATACTTTATTTATATGTCTATAAAAATTAGATGTGATGTTTTTGAGTAAAAATTTTTGGGAACTAAACAGCCTAAACCAAAGACAAGTTAAGAGTGTTCTCAAGAGCTTATGTATATTTGGACATACATATGGCTATTTGGATAATTATGTAAAAAAGATTTTACATTCATATTCCTTTGTAATCTAAGAGATCATGTATAATCCATTATCTATATTTATTTTATTAATATTTTACAATCACACACTCTCATGTTGATATTACTCTCTCCTCATGATTGTATATTAAAATATGTATGGAGGAGAGAACATCTAAATTTGGATAACATCTCTTTAATTTGGATGGTCATCTATTATTGCATGATGGTTTGCATGATCTGTTGGAGCTAGTTTTTCTGTTCATATCGTCTATTTTCCATATGCATGATGGGATATATATGAACTCTTAGGAATGCTCTAAAGGCCATGTTTAGTTTTCAAAAGTTTTTTCCAAAAACATCACATCGAATCCTTGTACACCTAAATGGAATATTAAATATATATGAAAATTAAAACTAATTACATAGTTATGGGGAAAATCGTGAGACGTATCCTTTGAGCCTAATTGATGCATGATTAGCTATGAGTGCTATAGCAATTAATATGTGCTAATGACGGATTAATTAGACTTAAAAGATTCGTCTCGTTGTTTTCCGGTGAAATCTGAAATTTATTTTATAATTAGACTACGTTTAATATTTCAAATATATAACCATACGTGTCGATTTGACCCATCTCCTAAAATTTTTTGGAACTAAATGGGCCTAAGCTAAGCTTCGCGGCAAAGCTAACCAAAGACAACCATGACATATCTGACTAGAAATCTGCAAATATCTCCGTTTAGATTTATTGCACTAGTATATGTTACATTTAATAGGTTCTTTTTTTTAACGGAGCGAGTATTCTCAGTCGTTAAAGTATAAATATTTATAGAATTTAAGTTTTATATCACAATATATTTATATTTTTTTCTGATTCTTACGAGTTCAATCATTTTAATAATATTAGAGTTAATTAGATAAAGAATCTAATTAACTTAAAATTAAAAAAATAATTACTGACAGGATTAAAAATCTTTTAACATTTTTTAGAATATACTTAAATATTCTAAAAATATTTATATTTTGAAAAGTTCAGTAGTACTTGCTACTAGTGAGCAACATATCGTTATCCATAGCTAAGATTCCCTCAGGTGATGTGTCGTCACGCGACGACCTTGACATGCTGGCCGCTGGCTCCACCTCCGAGCAGCAGAGCAGCAGCGCAATCATGGAACGCACTCGCTCGCCGCAGTGCAACCCCACGTGGTCCGATCGATCGACCATCATCATCCGCGACGCATCAGCTGTGGCGACCGACCCCATCCGCTGCCCCAGGGTCAAAGCTGTGTTGCGTCGCTGGCCGGCCGGCCGGGAGCACTTGCCGACGATACGCTACGCACTGGGCCTTTGTCTCCTCGCCTCCTCTCCTGTCCCGTACCCGTACACCATCCAGGCACCCATTAAAAAACTTAACTAATACGGACCGAAGAGCAGGGACAAAACCAGAAAAAAAGTTTAAAGAGTATAACTAAGCTAAGCTAATGTATAGTATCAGCTGTTTTTAAAATTTATATAATAATTTTATTATTTTTAAAGGGATTATGTAACTATAGGCGTAGGTTCTTAGCCATAGTTATTCCAAGCCTGATTTCGCTCCTGCTGAAGATGAACATAGACAACTTATTATTCGAGCTTATTCTTCGATTTTCTTTTTCTGAGCCAGAGACTTGCAGTTCTGCGACGTATGGTATCCAGCTAATGCCGGAAGAGTTGGGAGATGATTTTTATTCATTGGTGGGACATCCACTCCTTTTACATGTCACATAAATATTTATTAAAAAAATAAAGAGATCAATATATGATATGTCACTAATAAACTTGAATGTTTAAATTCGACGTATGTATGTTGTAGCGAAAAATGTTAACTAAACTAAAATTAGCATGCACACATTATTCATAACTAAATTTAATATTTTTTATGAACATGCATTATGTTTATAGAGTGATATATTTCATATTAATCAATCTTATTAAATTATTTCTATGGCATGCAAGAGATGTGAATATCCAATCAAGTGATGAATCTTTTCCAGAATAATTGCGTCTTTGTTTTGAGATGGTCTAACAGGCAAACGCCCACCCTCTACCCTACTCTGCCCCCCCCCCCCCTCCTCTCTCTCTATATGAAATTTATACCTAGAAAAAATTTTAACATATAAAATATCTAGCATTAAATAATATCTACTGTGAATATCATCTTAAAAGGTTAATAAAGATTATACACTTAAAAATTGTATATAAAAAATTATATACCATAAACAGTTTGTACATTAAAGTTGTCCATGAAACTTGGGCTCCTTGTTAGCCTTTCGAGAAAATAAACAAAATATTATTAATGAGTACGAGTTGTACGAAATATTATCGTACAAACAAATTTATCTGAGAAATGTCCTCGTGGTTAGGTTCCGTTTATTTTTACGGTTAAAACATCGTTCATGCTATAGTACCTAACCAAAAAATGATAACGAAACTCTTGGGGCGATGATATTTAAAAGACAAATTCGTTTAGATAAATTCGTTTATACGATATTATTGAACTTGTACAAATTAAATGTTTGTCGTTAGATATTCTTTTGACCTTTTCGTCTTTGTTTCTCAGTTGTGACGCCAACGTCCGTGACTTTTGCTGGCCTTTACGGCCTGGGGCCTGGAAGAGACCACGGGTTGCGGTGGAAGAGACCACCTGTGGTTGCCTCTTGCCTGCTGTGCTGCTCCCACAGACGAGATGGGCCCGCCTGACAGGTCAGACGCTTCAAGCCAAAACCCAAACAGCAGACGGGGCGTGGACGCGAGCGCACGTGTCCCGCCTGCGTCGCCGCGGCCCCGCCGGCCAACCCCTGAGCCTGTCCGAAGGCGATCCTCGTATCCGTCCGAGCGGCTTGTGGTGGTGGAAGGGTTCGTGATAATGGCGAATCGGTCATGATTAATAAACTACGGTTTGGTTTAAAAACATATTGTGAAAATCTAAATATTTAGAGATAATTTGTAAGATTAATCTAAAAATTTACGTGGTGTATATTGTGATAATCCTTGGTCCATACATATATCGTTATAATCATTATGCGGTTATCATGTAAAATTTATTGATATTGTAAAACCGTCATGTTTATTATACAAGATATCGTGATTATAGTTTTCACTAAAACCGCAACAATTATATTCCTACCATATGATTTGATCCTAAAACCACTATTATTTCTAAAAATATGTACGGTATTCGAGTGGTTATCATGATTATTATGGATAACTTGGATATTGCTTGTATGGTTTTAGTAGCTAGCTAACCACTGGCTCTAATTTATTTATAGTCAATTTAATAGCCAATTCATATTGCATACAAAACATTAACACCTAGTTCCACGTGTCATACACAATGTGTTTTGGAGCCTGTGCTATAGCTGGCTACAAATCTATAGTCCATTGTTCTTTTCTCTCCTCTCTATCTCTTTAAAATATGTTTATAGCTGACTTATATTATGCTATTATACTTGCTCTTAGAACAAGTTCAATAGTATAGCCAACTACTATCTCCAATTCATCTATAGTCAATCTAACAGCCACTTTATACGATAGTTATCTATAAAACATATACTACCATGTCTCACATGTCGTACACATATGGTGTCTTGGAGTTTGTGCTATAGCTGGCTACAAATATATAGCTCACTGCTTTTCTTTCTTTATCTTCTTAAAATATATTTATAGCTGACGTATATTTTGCTATTGCACCTGCCCTAAAGCTATAAGATTTTATCTTACGAAACGACAAGCGTAACTTGGGTGGGTGGTGGTGGTGACGGTGGCGGTGGCGGAGACGGTAGGTGGCCGGCCGGCCAGGGCACAGTAGCCTCGCCTTCCGCCTCTGACCGGCAGGCTACCGTCCACCGCGCCGCGACGGTAGCCGACGACTGGTGTCTGTCTGGCGCGGGTCAACCGGCAACAGGGAACGGCCAATGCCATGCGTACCCAACGAGAGCTCCCCTTGGCACTCATCACTGTACAGCACCCCTGCCACTACGGTTTACGTACAGGAGAGACTAGTCCGTTGTTTGTACTGTACTACCCCTGTATGATTGTACATTAGGGTTACACGTCATGTTTTTCTTAACACGAAAGATGATTTGGTTTTTAAGAAGCTATTCAATAGTAAAAAATGATTGAATTAGCTATTATAAAGTTAAGAAATCTACTTTAAAAATAAGTGATAATGAACTTCTGTATAAAACATTTTTTTAAAAAAAATTGTGTCATTTAGTAGTTCGAGAAATATGTGCAAAAGTCAAGAAAAAAATTAAGAATAAGTTGGGCAAAAGAACACAAACTAAAGGCCTGTTTAAGATACTAAGGTTGTGTTCTTGTTAGTTTTTCCCCTTAGATTTTGATTCTCATACTACTAGACGGGCTTTTTCGACGAGTTTGAAGATAAGTTTATTATTTCATATTTTTAAGTAAACTTTTGGCATTATAGTACTTAATTTTATTGTTTATACCATTATATAGCTATCAACAAAATCAGAAAATATTTCATCTTCACCTCCTAACAAACGCAACCTAAAATTGATGGATAGTTGAATTATTGGATTTTTATAGCTATTTAGGGCATAGACAAATGGATTGACTCCTATAGAGTTAAAAATAACTTGTTCCACAAAATTATTTCTAGAATATTTATATATGATTTTTGCGTACAAATATAAATCCAAAATCTACATGAACAGAACCTAAGTAATATTTTAATTTCCTTTTTTACTATAAAAAGGATGTAACATATGCATCAGGGGTATAGCCAAGAAAATAATCAAGCCCCAGGCTAAACTAAGGGATTTGGTCAACCATCTTAATATCTCATAGTTTTTTTTGATAAAATATAAAAAAGATCAAGGAGAAAAACCTACAACAAACTCGAGCCCTAACTGGTTTAGACTGGTCTCTACCACTGTATGTACACACCATCAGAATTATGTATAAACTTAAGCCCATTAAAAACCTAATAAATGGAGCTAGAGAATAAATATGCAATTTACATATTTTTTACTGATAAATCATACCTATATCTTGTGTAATCATGGACATTGATTGTAATATTGTGCAAAAGTCATAATCTCTCTTTATTATTTTCTTTGAAGATTCAAAAAAGTTTGTGTACCTTTCATTACTTTGCTCCCCTTTCTAGAATGACTCAAGAAGGTTATCGAATAGAAGTGTTTTAAAATAAAATATATGATTATGGTGTCGCGGAGTATGGCGCTACAAGTGAAAAAAATATGGTATCTTTTGGTCCTTAGAAAAGTATACCTCAAAGAAAAAAAATATTGTATTTCTGAGTTTGTTGCATAAAGTATGCCCTGTTCATGACTACTTTGTTCTTTTAGGACAAGGTCTAATATGGATATCTTCTGACAGCCTTTTGAATTAGTTTTGAGAAGCAACCTAGCACTGCTAAGGAAGCGACACATGGAAATCATGCTGGGCTTTTGGTTGAAATGATATACAGATATAGAAACAAACGAAAAGACAGGCTATCACACCGTGTGTACTTAGCGTAATTCTCAGAGGCGGAGCTGGACGAAGCTTCCTGGAAGCTTCCGGGCACCGAAAAGAAAAACGATAGCCAAAGGAAATGAAAATTAAAAGCCAGCAAGCGTGTAAATAGCTAGATATAAATCATTTAGGTTGTAAATGAGCATAATTACCTTGTGAAAAATTATATCTTCTTTCATAACTCGCACAAGTAATCACTCATGCCGTGTGTTAAATAACCACATAAAAACTAGAACCATGAATTGTCAAGGTTTTAAATTTCCATATTTCAAATAGAGATTGAAATTGCAAAATGCCTTCGTGTCGTCAGATCATGTGATATATGAAAATTCTCGAAACTTAGTATTAGAGAATAAAAATAAAAGATATTATTGTTATATAACCGTGTTTCATAGACAGAAAAAATATACTCCTAGCAACTAATTAATATTAGCTAACAGTTTATCTGTGGTGGGGAAAACATATCACCTAATACTTTCTTCGTTATGAACAAACCGGTATATCTTATACGTGCAATAAGCATTTGAGTTGTATATATAATCACCATGAACAATAAAAAAATTTCGACCGATTGGCCGATTGAACAAAGCTTCTACTATTAAAAAAAATATCAATTATAGTTAAATGGTTTGGCTTTATACGTAGCATGCATAGAGTAACATCTTTGTAAGCAAACAAAACTGCTCATTCTCATGCCTGATCTTCTATGAAAACTAGGAGTAATAAATGATCTATAAATTCAAAACCCCCCAGTAGTGTTTTTATTACGCCATAATATGTCCATATCCACGCCGGCCTGTATTATGCGTTTTCCAGTTTTTCACAACTGGTATACTTGGTATACTGTGTGATTATATGTGAATATCTATAATAACACAATTATAATGAGATTTATATTTCCAGTAGCTATAGTTCCACGGTAAGATGGTAGAGGATGTGAACTTCTGCTGTCTCTGTCAGATTTTTGGAGAAATTTAACTTACTGTCACTCTTGCGAGTGATCAAAATGAATTTACTACTCATTATCTATAATATATGATCTCATCTATGGTATATGAATCTAGTCATAACTCTGTTACAACAGTTATAACAGTGATAAAAAGTTAAATGTCCTGTATTTTTGCCCTAACTCACTCCGGGGGTGGGGCCCACTTCCTGCGGCTCCTCCACAATCATCAAAGCCAACCTCTCCTCTCCTCTCTTGTTTCTTTTTGCTTCCTCCTCGCGTTGTCTATCTCAGAGCGTCCTCCTCTTCTTCTCCATTTCTCCTCACGCCACCGCGCCAACAGGTCAGGTGTCCGCGGCGGCCTGAGAAGCGGATCAAAAGAGGCAACCACGCGCGCGCGCGAGAGAGAGAGAGAGGACGCGACCGGACCGAGCCCTGAGGCGAGGCGAGGGCAAGAATAAAGGCCGAGAAGATCTCCTCTCTTCTACCCCGCGTGCGCTGCTGTGTCGTCGTCACGAGCTCTCAAGTCTTGTGTGGGGGTGTGATCGGTGTGGGCGTGGACATGGTCGGGCGGATGGAGCGGCAGACGGCGTCGTCGTCGGCGTCATGCTCCCCCGCCGCCGCCGGCACGTCCTCGGCCTGCGGGGGCAAGAAGCGGCCCGACATACTCAACATGATCCGGGTATGTATGCCATGCCTTCTTGCGCCTCTTCGTTCCTTTTTTTTTCCTTTTAAAATAAGAATTGAGTCGCCTGCGTGGGGTTCATTCTTGGCTGTGCAGCACAAAGTTTCGATTTTTTTTTTCTTTTGCTCTCTTGATGTACTGGCGTCTGTCTGATTGAATACTGCAGGGTTTGATTTTTTTAAGCATCAGTTTAATTATCGAAACATTCTCTGAAATTTCTGTCAGAAACTCAGAATCATTCGGTCCAGGGTGCAGTCGAGCGCTCGAGGTTATAGGCACTTTAGTGAGTATTAATTACCATTAGGAAAAAATAATATTTACCATTATGAGAAAAAAAATCTTTTGTTTTTACTGGTGGTGGTTAATTAATCGGTTGAAAGGTAGTAAAAACTAGCGCAAGTTGTTAACTTGGAGTCACAGGATCTCCAAGTATGGGGTTGCAACTTCCAAGCAAAGTCGGACTTGTGCAACCTGGCTCCCTTTTTGACTTAGTACGCGTGCGGGCATGTTATGCCATGCCCCCATGCTGCCAGCCGTAAGCAACTTGTTGCTTTCTTGGAGTCTTGCTGTGCACCTACTTCCTCAGTTTGTAACCTTCCTGCACCAAACCAGTTCATCATGCAAATCATTAGCCTTATCTGTAGTTCTCGGGAATGATGGTATCATGGTAGTAGTTGTCTTCAAGCAAACAGATTTGTGCTATTTTTGTTATGTTACGTTATCTGTCTATTGCTGAGACAAACAAATGAAAGAAAACTCACCATCTATTCTTGCCTGCCTTGGGGAAAGTTGCCTCTTTGGTGGGTGTAGTTGATTTCTTAGGATTTGATTACATTTTGGTTAATGACGTGCAAGAGTCAGTAACTTGTGGTGCTAGACACTTGTTTTATGCTTACGAGTGTTACGAGTTCAGACCTGGACCACCCAACAAAGTAGCTCTTGAAGTATTGCCGATATCGAACAGAGTTAGGGGGATTATCGGCATGATCCTCAGGATTTTATCATGTGCCTTGTCTGCTAACTTAGGGGATTACATCACCTTTGAAAACAAAAGGATGAATACTACTTGTCTCTCAACCCTTGGAGTCCAATCTTAATTGCAAATTGTTATCTAATCGTAGTTTCTTTTACAGCTCTATGCCGTGGACCCCCACTTGGACCTTGTAGAATGCCCTATTGTTCACCTAATAAATGTTTTGTAGCACATCGTTTCGGAATAACGTAGCTGTTCCTTGCATACAACCACTATACCTATAGTGATGCTCTCCGAATAGTTTGGCAGTAGTAAAGCTAGTACTCTACCATACGCTTTTATCTCAAAATGTTATTGGATATACCTGTCAATTTGTGCAAAACATTTTTCTGACAAAATACATTCCATGTTTTGAACTCCTCATCGATGAAAATGGAACTTTCCTGTTCATCTGAACAGTCTTAATATTTTAGGGGATGTGATCGTTCTTTTTTCTAACCAAGGTTTTTTTTTTACATTTTTCTATCAGCAGCCAAAATGTTACTTATCATATGGGTTATTGTTGATTTATAAAGGTTTAGAATTTTTTTACAAAAAAAAAGATTCCTAAATTTTCAAATGAAAGTTGAAATCTTAAGAAGGAAAATGACAAACCGCAAGACTAGTTTTTTCTGGCATTAGCTCCTACATTTACTTCAACAATAGTTTTTTTTTAACACAAACATACTGTGGATGCTGCTATATGCTATGATTGCAACCTTATCTGCATAGTAAAATATTTTTTTATGTGAGTTTCTGTGGACTTATGCATATTGATTTATGATGCCATTTTCATGGGATCCTCTCTCCTCCTTTCTTCCTTCATCCTGTTTTGGGTTAATCCTCAATTATTATTTATGTTTACTAAATCAAATATACTGACATCAATGTGACTTTCCTGATTTGTGTATGCCGTTAAAGAGTGCAACGTGCCTTAATTCATCATCTACTGATACCGGCAAGGGGAGGAGTAAACAATCAAGCAACAAAGTGACTCATGGATTCCACTTGGTGGAAGGGAAATCTGGGCATGACATGGAGGACTACCATGTAGCAGAGTACAAGTATGAAAAGAGCCATGAGCTTGGTCTCTTCGCCATTTTTGATGGTCACTTGGGAGACAGTGTACCGAGTTACTTGAAAGCTAACCTTTTCCGCAACATACTGAAAGAGGTAAGCATTACTTCATTTGGATTTCTATTATGTGCCTGCAAAACTGTGACTATGTGTTGTTGATGGTTGCTCCTTTCGTCTACCTTATAAATGTATCTTTTCCTCAACTTTTGCCTTTTCTGATGTTGCAGCCTGTCTTCTGGACTAACCCTCAGGAAGCAATTAAGAATGCATACCGCTCTACAAACAAATATATTTTAGAGAATGCCAAACAACTTGGACCTGGTGGTTCAACAGCAGTTACTGCCATTGTAGTTGATGGCAAGGATATGTTGGTAGCAAACGTAGGTGATTCAAGAGCTGTTATATGTGAAAGAGGTGCTGCTAATCAGCTCACTGTTGACCATGAACCTCATACAACTAATGAAAGAGAGAGGATTGAGAAACAGGGTGGCTTTGTAACAACATTTCCTGGTACACTCTTTTTTCTCTATTTGTATCATCATTTGTCTTAGTCATACAAGATAAAAAGTTCCTTTGACTTAATTTATTGTATGGCCTGTTTACAGGTGATGTTCCCCGGGTAAATGGTCAGCTTGCTGTTGCGAGGGCCTTTGGGGATCAAAGCCTGAAGGCACACTTGAGTTCAGAACCTGATGTTATGCATGTACCAATAAACTCAACCATTGAGTTTGTCATCCTTGCCAGTGATGGATTATGGAAGGTATTTACTATAATTCCCTATAAACTTTTGCGTACATTAATCTTGTCATTAATGAATTATGGAAGGTTTTTAAGCATCTGTTCTGAACGATGTCCTTGCACATTCACACCCCGAATGCTATCTCACTTTTCCATTTGCTTCTTCAGTCCTTGTAGATTGCTTGCTAACCATGCTCTCTCATGTGCATCTTCTAGTTTATTGTGTAGTACTTGGTATATGTATTATCTAACAAATGCATGATCTACATGCCTCGATGATTATGCATTATTCTGCATTTGACATTTCTACGCCTAGTAGTATAGTATGTCCACAAAATCAGTTGCTAAAATCTACAATCTTGCTGAATGAAGGTAATGAAGAACCAGGAAGCCGTAGATCTTGTGAAGTCGATCAAGGACCCCCAGGCAGCGGCGAAGCGACTGACGACCGAAGCACTTGCGAGGAAGAGCAAGGACGACATCTCCTGCATCGTCATCAGATTCCGCTGCTGAAACCCCCCCAAAACACCACAAATGCAGACACTGTCTCTGCGTTCTTCTTCGTTCCGATTAAATTTGTGTGTGGTGAAGGAAAAAAAAAAGATGGTTTACCTATAGTTTGTAGCTGCTGTGAACAGTCCTAGATGAACTATATAGCAGGACAGAAATTGGAGATATGTTCAGACTGCTGTTGGGTTCAGTAGCGAGTGTGTGTGTGTGTGCAGGGTGAGTGTGGTGGTGGTCGTGGTGGTCATTCGTCTGTGCATACATACACCAGCATAAAACTGTCCATCAATCGAACGGGACCTGCATTTCAGGTTGCCGTTGTGTATTTGGTTTGGCTGTGAGTTGCTTGTGATGGTATTAGCCCCGAATGGTAAAGTTGATTTGTACATTTCTTGCTGGCATCCGGTCGTAAACGTGTTGTCAAGAGTTACTGTCCTCTCAACGGCTAACAACTTCCTCGACCATCTTTTCATTTCTGATTATACTTATAAACCAAATTAAACTTTGAATCTTAAATTTAAAATTGGTTTTGGGGTTTACACCAAAGTTTATATTTCAGCTGTCTTTTAGATCAATACAAATACGTATATATAATTTTTATTCATAAATTATTTTTCGTTTACAACTTTATCATTTGGTCTTTTCCAATCACCTCTTTAAGTGAGGACTTTATTGATAGACTAATTGCTAATAATGTTATATAATTAGGAAAAAGTAATTTGCGATTAAAACTTATATAGAGACTCCGAAAAACCCAAATAAATTATGAATAAATGTTCCGTTAGATACAAGGTAATAAGCATCGTGAGAAGGGACAATTACTACTACCCGGTGTTTGTATCTTTGCTAGAATAAGCAAATAAAGTATATTATTATAATGTTTCTACTTATAGGGATTCAAGATTGATTTCTTTTCAATCGGGCCCCCATCATATTACCATCATATGCTTAACATATCGTGGAGTCTAGCGGTACTGTCTTTCCGTTTATATTTATATCTAAGATTTAAATTTTTAACATTAAACTTAGAGTTAATTTTAAAATTCTTTTAATCATCGTTTATTTTTTAGCTTTAGGTTTTAGATAGCTAAAACATATATATTTAAAAATATTCACAAATTATTTTTTATTTATAAAGACGGCATACTACTACCGATACGATTGTGAGACCCACGATGTTACTCTCTGTTCTATATTATAAGATTTTCTGATTATGTCTGAATTCATCTATATATTAATATATATGTTTTGTATATGTGTCTAGATTCATTAGCACACATATAAATATAGAAATTGTCAGAAAGTTTTATGATATGAAACGGAGGAAGTACCAATAATCTAGGCAAGATCATTGCTAATGCACTTGGGCCATATATAGGTTACCTTTGTTATGTCACAGGAGCCTCGTGCTTTTTGCCCAGTCGTACTCATACTTGATGCTTTGTGTTGCATTGATCACGTCGCAGAATAGTGCTACTAGTCGCCAACTAACGTTTCTATCCGCATCGCGCATTTATCAGAACAGTTAGGCAAAACTCTTTTAAACCTCGCGGATATTCTCTTCTTTCTTGAACATCATCCAAACAATCATGAAAAGATTTAAAAGGACATGACAAAATAGATGAGTACATGATATATCTCTTCATAAACATGTAAGAGAGCAAGAGACCAAATTTAACTTCTACAAATTGTAAAAACAGATAAATTTGACAACTTATAGATATTGAGTTTAGACATGCATGTTTGTCTCTCTTGTCAAATTTGTTTATAATTAATCATTTTGATAACGTGAAAAACAAGAAGACATCAAGGATTAAAATCCATTTAATTAATTTCGCACTTAGACCAACAACAAAAGATAAAAACAGATTTGGTTACATGAAATTAGAGCGACACGACACGCAGTATTATTTTTCTATACACGGAGTTACGTGCCAACGATGCAGCTAGCAGTACACAGTGCACGGAGCATTTTTTTCCCATCCTCGAGTAGATATGTTTTCTATATAGAATTTAATATCTTCTAGTATCTAAGTTACTAAAATGTATCAAATTTTATATAAAAAACAGTAATATCTTCCGGTAACTTCTGAAAGATGATAAAATTGCTCGCTGCTTACTCAACGCATACATACGGCGTTATTATGAATACAACATACGAAGCATGCACTTGCAAGAGACATGCATATACTACGTGTCAACCAAACACGTAGCTACTGTCCAGCGCCCTGAACACGGTGGGCTCCTCCTCCATCGCCTCGGCTAGCTCCGGCGACACGTGCACGTACACCACCCAGTCGCCGTCGCCGCGCGCGCTCGGCATCGGCATCACGTACCCGGCGCCGGCGGGCCACGGGAAGTGGTACGACGCGAACGCCGGCGGGCCCGTCCCGAGGTCGGCGTCGCCGACGGGGAAGCCCATCCCGGACGACACGATGCACACCGCCGCGTCGCCGCCGCCGGTGCCGCCCAGGTACGCCCTCGCCGCGGCGGGCTTGGGGCGGCGCGCCTCCACCCAGTCGACGAGCCCCCGGAAGTGGTCGCCGGTCGCCGCCTCCACCACCCACGCGTGCACGTCGTCGGCGACGTCGGCGAAAGCCATGCCGCGCAGCTCCTCGGAGCCCCTGACGCCGTACGGTATGGTCAGCACGTTGCCGAAGTAGGCCCTCATGGCGCCGTCCGGGAACAGGCGGCCGCGCCCGTCGACAACGACGCCCATGCAGCACGGGCGCTCGCGTGACGGCGGCGGGGAGGCCGCCGCCGCCGCCACCGCCCTGGCGCAGAGCTGCCACATGTGGGCCGTGAACGCCTCCAGCTTCGTCCGCCCGGGCCCCGCCGAGGCCTGGAGAGCGGCGACGTCACCGGCGGCTATGCGGTAAATGCGGTTGACGGCGGCGGCCGCGGCATTCGGAGGCGGCGGGGCGGAGCCCACAGGAGCGAACAGGCGGTCGATCAGCGCGTCGGTCGACGGCGAGCGCGGCGGCGGCGGGTCCCGCGGCGCGACGAGGGAACGACGGAAGGACGGGATCAACTGTGGCGGGGCGCCGCCGTGACCGTCTCGGGCGGCGGCGGCCCAGGCGACGAGGAACATGTTGAAGGAGTAGGCGTCGCAGACGCGGTGGTCGAACGTGCAGCCGACGACCGCGCCGCCGCACTTGAACTTGGTCACCTGCAAAGTACGTGCGCGCGGGTGAAACCCGGCCGCAACGGCGACGCGCGATATTAGCCAATGATAGTAGTTTGCTCTGCATGCATTAAGCTAATTAATCATATTAAAAAAAATTAATATGCGTACGACTTAACCTTTCGACCTATGTACTACCTAATTAATCAACGGTTGCAGTGTCACTTACTTAACCATATTTATCTAATTAATGGTTACTGTGTTTTAATCATATGTTGTTAATACAATTAGATCGTACGTGTTAAAAAAATTATACGGGGTGTCATTAATTTGGTCCCTTCACGCACTTTTCAATGACGTCAAAAGCGCATCCCTGTTGGTAACAAGTGCATGCTTGACGTAATTAACCTTTATTGTGAGTAAAATCATGAACACAATATATTTAAACGTTCTCGGAATAATGTTGTACTACTAGCTTAGTGTATCATGGACTATTACATTGCTCTCCGTTTTCAGAAAACATATCTTTTTCATTTTTATCTTATTAGTGATTAGAAGCATCTTGATTAATTAGTTTGTAACACAAATTAATTCTCTCTTGCAAAGTATTTTTTTGAAGGATCAAGGATGCCTTCCCGATGAAAAAAAAATGAAGACACATACCTGAACAGACATAACGCTGGCGGCGTTCTTGGCGGGAACCAGCTTCTCGACGCGCTCGTCCACCACGCCGAACCGCAGCTCGCGCATCTCCACGCCGGCGGCGGCGCTCGCCTCCGTGAAGTCGACGCCGCGGCCGCTGCACAGAAGCTCCGGCTCGCCGTCGCCGTTGGCCACGACCTCGCCGGCGAGCGGGTAGTACGGCACCAGCACCTTGGCCAGAGCCTCCTTGAGCGCCGCCGCGGACGGTGCCGGGTGGCGGTAGCAGAGGAGGACGCTGACGTCGAGCGGCGGCAGGAGGAGGTCCAGGTTGGACAGCCTGAGGCGGTGCTCCTGCGTCGGCAGCGCCGGCGCCACCGCCGTCGTGATCACCTCGCCGTGTCCGGCAGTGACGCCAGCGCCACCACCTTGTGCATCCTTCACCATGTTTTGGATGCCTACGTGCAGTGTAGCGAGGCAGTGGAGAGCTGAACTTAATTTTTTTTTTAAGTGGAGAGCTCAGCTTAATTAGGCCTGCATGTTCAGACACTGGGTGGCCTTGCTTATGATGGGGTATTTAAAAGCAGGGGTAGGTAAACTAGTGACCAACTTAGAATGCAATCCAGCTTAAAAACATTTGCAGTAAGTGTACTACTTATTATCTGATGATTTTTATATAGTCAGTTCATAATTTCACTAGTTGCTTGCCTGGGCAAAAAGTGGTGTAATTACTTTTGTGCACTTCACTTACTTTGCCAACAAAAACTGTAAGCCGGACCAGCCTATAAAGACTACCTATTTTTGGATGCTGGTGTTTTTTTGTTTTTGAAAACTTGGATGCTGGGTTTGGTGTATATATAACTTTGTGTCATGCATGCGTGTGGTTTGGTTGTAGCTCCCCTTTCGTTTTAGATGAGAAATCACCAAAGATTGTGTACGATTATAG